>NW_027361789.1:232500-882500 GCF_039654945.1 Dendrobates tinctorius | reverse complement strand
CCCGGAATCTCTTGCTACAGTAACGTGACAGGTGTTTAAAGGGCAAAACAGTGAAAATGAGGATGAATGAACTCATGGAGATCAACATCCAACACTGCGGAGACACCATCACATGTTTCTCAACGCAGTGATTCTAGGGCAATGCCCCCACCCTTATGGGAAATATGTAAATATATGCAAAACACAAGCCGCGGAGACACCATCACATGTTTCTCAACGCAAGCAATGACTAGCCAGGTCTTTCCCCGGGAGGGAACAACTACGGGAAGGGCAGTCTCCAATGAAAGAAACCACCTATGCCAAAACATGGTATCCATCCACAGACAGCTGTTTCGGGGTATTGCCCCTCATCAGTGTGGAGTAGGAATCTGGCCAGTAGGAGCAATGCCTAGTAGAAGACTGTGAAAAATGAGGATGAATGAACTCATGGAGATCAATATCCAACACTGCGGAGACACCATCACATGTTTCTCAACGCAGTGATTCTAGGGCAATGCCCCCACCCTTATGGGAAATATGTAAATATATGCAAAATATATGTTTGATGTTGATCTCCATGAGTTCTTTCATCCTCATTTTCACAGGTGTTTAAAGGGAACCTGTCAGCACAGCAGATTTATGATGATTTAATCGTAGCCAATCTGAAATTGGGACCGTTTCCCTCATCACAATGAAACTTTAACATGTTTTATAAAAGACAAAGCTTAATAAAGTGTCCAGTGGATGGCTTACTATTGGCTCAAATCTGCTTACGGGTTTCCGTTAAGTTTTACCTTCTTTACACTATTGTATTTGTCTGTGCACAGTCTTGTTTTCTTTTCTCCCTTCTTATTTTTACATCTTTCACTGTGATATTTATTTAGATGATTTATAGAAAATGGCCTTTTTATACATTTTGCTCCTTAACGACCAGGGGAATTTTTGGCTTTGCACTTTCATTTTTTGCTCCCCTTCTTCCCAGAGCCATAGCTTTTTTATATTTGAGTCAAAATGGCCATGTGAGGGCTTGTTTTTTTGTGGGATGAATTGTACTTTTGAACGACACCATTGGTTTTATCATGTCATGTAATAGAAAACAGAAATAAAATTCCAAATACGTTGAAATTACAAAATAAGTGCAATCCCACACTTGCTTTTTGTTTGCATTTTTTACTAGGTTCACTAAATGCTAAAACTGACCTGCCATTATGATTCTCCAGGTCATTACAAGTTCATAGACACCAAACATGTCTAGGCTCTTTTATATCTAAGTGGTGACAAAAAACTCCAAAGTTTATGAAAAAAAAGGTTTCCATTTTCCGAGACCCATAGTGTCTCCATTTTTCAGGTTCTCGGGTTGGGTGAGGGCTTATTTTTTGTGCGCCGATCTGACGTTTTTATTGATACCATTTTAGTGCTGATACGTTCTTTTGATCGCCCATTACTGCATTTTATTGCAATGTTGCAGCGACTAAAATAACGTAACTCTTGTGTTTCGTTTTTTTTCTCGTTATGCCGTTTACCGATTGGATTAATTCTTTTTATATAGTGATAGATCGGGCGATTCAGAATGCGCCGATACCAAATATGTGTATTTTTTTGTATTGTTTTATTTTGAATAGGGCGAAAAGGGGTGATTTGAACTTATATTTTTTTATTTTTTAAATATTTTTTAAAACCATTTTTTTTACTTTTTACTTGTTTCAGTAGTCTCCATAGAAGACTTGAAGCTGCAGTTGTCCGATCACCTCTAAGACATAGAGCAGGGCTGCAATCCTGCTCTATGTAGCAGATATGCTCACTTGCTATGAGCGCCGACCACCAGGCAGCACTCATAGCGATCCAGCAATGACAACCGCAGGGGTCTTCTGCTGTCCCCGGGTTGTCATGCCAACTCATTGGTGACCCGCGGTCATGTGACCCGGCGGGCGATGGGAGGAGGTAATGACGCGCTACCTGCTTGTGCATGTTAAATCCAGTTGTCAGCAGGGCTGTGGAGTCGGTAAGCCAAACCTGTGACTCCGACTCCTCAATTTCCCTTCCACCGACTCCGACTCCAACATATATTGCTTATATTTAAGTGAAAAATTTATTATAGTACAATGTGAACATCAGACATTTAATCATTTTTATGATACAATAATCAAGACATTTAGATAGAACATAATATATATTTTTTGGAATACAACTTTAGAACACAAAAAACTGTAATAAATTGTAAATATGTAATACACTATGCAATATCGATTTTATATATATATATATATATATATATACATACATTATCTATAATAATAAATGCCCTAAGCAACTTCCGGTTGTAACAACTTCCGTCCAGTTGTAACCGGTGACGTCACCGCACACCTCTTTCCATGTTAACCCTCAACACACACACTCCACTCACCTTTCACCATCTCCACTCACGTCCACTCACTCTTTCACTCCACATACGACCCTTTCTCTCACTCCGTCTCTCATACTCACGCCGTCATTGCCGCTGATCCACGATCCCCGACATCATCTTCCGCCGGCGCCATCCTGGATCCAGACGTCCTCCACGCCGGCGACATGTTCTTGCGGCGACGCCATTTTGGATCGGCGAAATCCCGCGATAGTCAAGATGGCATCAACGCAAGAACATGTCGCCGGCGAGGAGGACGTCGGGATCCAAAATGGCGTCGGCGAAAACTCGCGAGATTTCGCCGACGCCATTTTGGACCCCGACATCGTCCATGCCGGCGACATGTTCTTGCGGCGACGCCGTTTTGGATCGGCGAAATCCCGCGATAGTCAAGATGGCGTCGCCGCAAGAACATGTCACCGGCGAGGACGACGTCGGGATCCAAAATGGCGTTGGCGAAAACTCGCGAGATTTTGTTGACGCCATTTTGGATCCCGACGTCGTCCACGCCGGCGACATGTTCTTCCGGCGACGCCATCTTGACTATCGCAGGATTTCACGATACTCAAGATGGCGTCGCCGCAAGAACATGTCGCCGGCGTGGACAACGTCTGGATCCAGGATGGCGCCGGCGGAAGAAGATGTCGGGGATCGTGGAGCAGCGGCGATGACGGCGTGAGTATGAGAGACGGAGTGAGAGAAGGGGTCGTATGTGGAGTGAAAGAGTGAGTGGAGATGGTGAAAGGTGAGAGGAGTGTGTGTTGAGGAGTGTGTGTGTTGAGGGTTAACATGGCAAGAGGTGTGATGCTATCGCATCCTCCCGATGCGATAGCATCGGGCCATAATCTAGTATATATATATATATAACACTATGTAATAAACTATGTAAGTGGCAAAAAACAGTTTTCAACAAAAACATACTAAATAACATTTGTGCAGTCTATGAATTTGTTCTAAGAAATAGAATTGCCTCCATCAGATCCTCCTTCATAGATGACCTAAAATGTGACCTAATAATTTTAAGGCCAGAGAACAACCTCTCTACACTAACTTGGGTTGGAGGCAAAGCCGTAACCACACGGGCAACATCTCCAGCAATTTCCAAGTATAAAGGAATTGCCTCATGCACAGTCAGTTTTGATGAACGGTTGAATTTTTCTTTTTCTTTGAGAGAAAGTGAAACATTTTGCTGAAATATGGTCAATCTGCTTGCTATAGGAGGCGGAGTGAAATCTTTTTCCTTGCAGCAACGCTTTGCCTGCTCCATATCATCCAAATACTTGTCAAAGTCAAACTCCTCATCTGATGAGGATGCAGATATGGCAGCAGTAGCACTGTCAGGACTCAAGTCCTCTTGCGCCTGGAAGTCCTCCTGTAGGCCACTCATCCTAACTGCTACCTCAGTCAGAGCTTCTTTTCCTTTAGTAAGCTGTTGATCATCAAGCAATATACGATGACTTGGGTCCACATAAACAGCTGCCAGAAAAATTTTATTTTCCAATAGCTGTGTCTCTCTCCATTTCATTGAAGCAGAAATGCCATCTGCGATTAAATCTCCTCTTTGGGACAGGCAAAATAGCAAGTTCTTCCACTCCCTTATGAAAATGCCAGGAGTTAAATCCTCAGCTTGTAATTTTTTAGTCACGGTAAATAGATGATTAAGCAATTCCTTCATTTCAGCCACCTGTGTCCATTGACCTTCATTTAGGGTTACCTGAGGGTTCGCCATATCTATAAGAAACGGTTATAGCCAGGATCAAAACTGGGGGGGCAGAACCTCATACTGTTCCGCAGAATCTCATACTGCACAGCTCAGCTGCTGCAGAATCTTATACTGCACACCCCTACACTTGAAAATAAAGCCTACACCTTAAGATGTGGTGAATGCAGTCTATTTCTTTCAACTATCAATTGATGTTGATGTGTTACTGAAGACGAGCAATGCCTGTCCTGGGCATCCTTTTGGGTAGCTATGAGGTGTACCTGACTGGTGCTAAAAAAAAAAGGAGTGTTAGTCTGTGTGCTACCCGGCTTTCATTCTTTTTGGTACAAATAAGATATGGATAGACAGATATGGATAAATGGATAGATAGAGCAGATTTCTAATCTGCTTTTGCTATTGAAAACATTATCTATGAGCTCAAAAACCTTTCAGGTGATGCGTTATTTTAAAAAGCAGATTTGCTTTTGCAGCTGAAAAACGTATCCTCAAAAAACGCAGCAAAAACGCTGTGTGTGAATGTAGCCCCTTAGATCAGGAATAGAACAGCCATTTATAGGACATTTCATAACTTTCCCAAATTCCTATGAAAAAATATTCAGCACATTCTGCATTGAACTACTGTACCCAATTTATTATATATTTTAGGAGTCGGAGTGGGACCATTTTATACCAACTCCGACTCCGACTCCACCAAAATGAGCTCCGACTCCGACTCTGACTCCACGACTCTGACTCCGACTCCACAGCCCTGGTTGTCAGAGTTTGACAATGGCATTTAGCATGTTAACAGCCGCGGGTGAATCGCAATTCCACCTGCAGCTGTTCCGAGTACATGTCGGCTGTACAGATCAGCTGTCATGTGCCCGAAAAGGCGGGCTCATCGCCGGAGCCTGCATCAAACGGGGAGGCGTCCAATGAGAGACTCTGACTGTCATTGGACATAAAGGGGTTAATTGAGAGTTCACAGAGATATTATGCATTAGTCATCCTATAAGTATTGGAAAAAGGATCTAAAAAAAGTATGTTCCTCTTTTTATGATGAACCAAGTTATACTGTATAATGAAAGAGAAGTGGCATTTAGTTTGAATGTATTAAAGGAAGCCTGTCAGCAGGTTTTTGTTACCTCATCTGAGAACAGCAAAATGGAGTAAAAGAGACCCCGACACCAACAATTTATCACTAAGGCTATGTGCACACGGTGCGGATTCTGCTGCGGATCCACAGCGTTTCAGGCTCTGCGGGTCCGCAGCAGATTTAGGTGCGTTGTACAGTACCATTGTTTTCAATGGTAAACTGGAAAACGCTGTGCACATGCTGCGGATTTTTCCTCGCGGATTTGCTGCGGGTTCAAATCCGCAGCATGTCAATTTTTTGTGCGGATTCTGCTGCGGTTTCACACCTTCTCCATTGTAGAGGTGTGAAACCGCAGGGCTAAACTGCAGGCTAATCCGCAGGTAAACCACAGGTCTTTTGACCTGAGGATTTACCTGCGGATTTTTCCAAATCCGCGCAGAAAAATCAGCATGACCAAAATCTACGTGTGCACATAGCCTTAAGGGCCCATCACACTAAGAGATATCGCTAGCAATATCGCTATAACGTCACTGATTTTGTGATGCAGCAACGATATTGCTAGCGATATCGCTATGTGTGATACTTACCTCCTACCGGCTCCCCCGCTGGTTATTGCTGATCACGCGAGAACGTCCTGGGCCGTTTCTCGTCGGTGACTTCCTGCTGGGCTTCCTGCTGTGGCGACGAGCGACGCGTGGACGCGGGCGGGAGGACGTCTTCATCGCCGCGTCTGACAGGTAAGTAACGACCGCCGACCGCTGCAAAGTTGCTGGTGACATCTGCCTGTTTGACAGCTCACTAGCGACCACTTAGCGATGCCCCAGCGATCCTGACCGGGTCATATCGTTGTCGGGATCGCTGGTGCATCGCTAAGTGTGACGGTACCCTTAGTTTACTGGGTGCAGTCGTTCTGACACAACCAGAGCTTTTATGTCTGAATGCAGCACACCTAAAATGTCTATAGACAGAAAGGTGCTCATCACAAGGGGAGGGGCGTTGCAGGACTAGTGTAGACAAGGATCAGAAGATTGTGATAGTAGATAAGGATCAGGATGATAAGGACAAGAATCAGAAGACAGCAATGATAATAGATGTTGCAGTGCCAAGTGACAGCAACATCAGAAAAAAGGAATATGAGAAGCTGGAGAAATACCAGGGCCTCAAAGGAGAACTGGAGAAGATGTGGAAGGTGAAGGAAACAGTGATTCCAGTGGTGATAGGAGCACTTGGAGCAGTGACCCCTAAGTTGGAAAAATCTGAGTTCTCTATCCAGAAAAGTGCAATGCTTGGAACAACTAAGATCCTGCGCCGAACCCTCAAACTTCCAGGCCTCTGGTAGTGGACCCAAGAATGAGAAATGACTACAAAGACCGCCCCAATTGGGGGGGTGAGAAGGTGAGAAGGAAGGTTTTGTTTTGGTTCACATAATAAAGGTTTATGCCCCCTTGGATGAAGCTATTCAACGAAACAGTGCTCACGACCGGGGTAGGAACACACACCGCTCAGAGAACATGCACATGTCACTTTGTAAATATTTATCCTGAATTCTGGTCATAGTGTTTACATATGCCTTCATTGCACAATTGCAAAAAAAACCTTCACGAGTCACTTGGGATTTTTTGTTATATTGTTGAGTATTAATTCAATTGCATAAGTTAATCATTAAAATTTTCCAGACCTCAAACACAAAACAGATTCCCTCTCGAGTGAGCGGAGAGAAATCAATGGCCACCACCTTGACTGGAGATTCAAGCCTAACTGTCCCTATCTTATAAAGAGCCACAATACGTGAGTCAATTGAATTGATGGTAGATCCACAACAAACGCGGTAGTCAAAACGGGACCACCATCAACCTCCAACTTCACCTGGAGAAGGATTTTAGCAAATGAGGAAAATTGTACCTGGGAGTCTGGGCAACCACCTCGATCGTTACCCAGACTTAGGTGTTTCCCGACATCATAGATGAGGAGGGACAAGAATTACAGTCTTTTTTTCCAGTCTCCACAGTAGCAGCACAGCTGGTTATCTCTGCGGCGTCTTCCCTCTCTCCCTTTGACCGAGATGGCTCCCACCTCTATGGGTTCTGAAGAGGTGTCCCCTGAACTGGAGTATAAAGGGGTTTCCTGCTGCATCAACCCTCTGGCACGGAGCCTACGGTCCATACGGGCAGCCTGGGTCATGACGTCCTCCAGGGTATCTGGAGGAGGATGTGGGTCGCCCGCCAGGGCAGTGGGGTACTCGGTGCCAGGCCGGTATCTCAGAGGGAAGTGTCACAGTAGCAGTGACCCGGTCCGTGGCCCTGGGCGCCCATGTAAAAGGGATTAAGTGATGGAATAAAGTTTATGAGTGAATGATTCGTGACGCCACCTGTGGTGTTCGGCAATGAAGATGTTAAGCTGACGCTGCGGACAAATCCTCTGGGACATTTGGTGGGGTGCAGCAATGATGGTGTAGCCCTCCACAGGCAGGGCTGTAATCCCAGGGCAGAGTAGATGAAGAGGGTAGGTGTTGAGGAAGAGGATGTAGTGTTTGGCACAGAGATATAGCAGTGCTGGAGAGTTTGCAGGAAGAAGGCAAGGACACAACAGGGTGCAGTTTCTTTACCTTTACTTTGCTTGGCAAATGCAGTCCAGGGTCCAGATTACAGATGGCACAGGAGCTAGCTAGCCTGGAAGCAACTTAGGAATCTCTCTAGGCAGATGGGTTGTGTAGCCTCCTTCCTAGCGCTTAGTTTTAGGTACTTGCAGTACTGTGTTACACTGAAGTTCCACTTGCTTATTCTCTTTAGAACTCCCTCGTATGGCAGACAGCTGTAGCCTTTCTCTTCTAGCTCACACGTCGCTGTTGTGCCTCCGAGTCTTATGTGGGAATAGAGCATTTACAGCTTCCCATTCCTCCGATTTCTGTTGCAGGAATATCAGTATCCATACAACCTTGGAGATCGGGCTCCAGATCATGCGCTATAGCTGGGAATGAGCCTGAACTCTCTGCTCAATCTCCCAGCTCTTCTCCTCCACGTCCACACACATTGTACTCCTCACACGAACTCCTCCTTTCCCCTTCCTGGCCCCCAGAGAGCAGCTCTTCCCCCAGTTTTAGGTTCAGAGCTCCCTCTGCTGGCCTGGAGTGGGAGCTGTGTTGTGTGCTGTGGTTAACTGCCAGAGACATCCCCTATTGCTTCCAAGCATGACATCACACTCCCTAGGAGGAAGGTAATGCCATTGTGGCGACCATACTCCTGGGGGCGCCACATTCCCCCCTAGTGCAATTCAGTACCCCGGGACTGAAGATAAAACATGTAAACATATAAACAAATGAACAATTATAAATGTAACAGGATTTCAAAAATGAAAAATTACAAAAACCAAAGCTCCAAAAATAGTCCTGATGACGATCAGTCCATGCTTCAATGTCCATGGGCCAATTCGTGAGCAAGTTGGTAACTATTTACAAGTAGAGTTTTGACCGCACATAGTCCTGTGGTCCAACTGTCCATTGAAACAAAAGAAAATATCCAAAAAGTCTTACAGAGTCTCTGTAGGCACAAAACTTGAAACGTTGCATATTTACAGATTAACAATTAAAAAACTTATCTAGATGCGGAACCTTAGGGGTGGAATACCTTGGGTACTACGGACAGACCTACGTAGCACTGGTGTGGGTAAACTAGGTAGTAACCATCTGTGAACTCTTAGACTCACTGTGGGCATGACAGATTCACCACTGGCAGGGCAAAGGTTCTCTGGCTCCACTGCTGGTGTAACATCCGCTGCCTGAACTTCCTAATTTTCAGAGTTCTCTTGAGTCTCTGCTACTTCTGTTGCAGTAGGCTGGGGAAAGATTAGGACAGGAACTACGATGGCCTGATCCATTCTTGTCCAGTTTGCAGGAAATTCTCCAAGTACAGTGCTGATCTTTTCTTCTTCCTCTATGGGTTGAAGGTTGTTTTGTTCTTCCATCCTTTCCTTTAGCTGGTCAGGGCACAGTTTCAGATGATCTCTCGACACTGCTGATGAGGTTTCTCCTCCATCCTTACTGATAAGGCACACTTTGGTGTTGTCAAAGTTTGATGGTAAGACGGTGTAGGGTTCAGCTTCCCATTGGTCATCCAATTTATGCATCCTTCTTTTCCTCTTTAGGACTTGTTCGCCTGGTGACAAGGGAACTGCAGGTGCATGTTGATTGTAGCTCTTTTCTTGGTTTTGTCTTGCTTGAGCTAGACTCTTTTCTACACACTCTTGTACTCTACGGTACTGTTGCTGCCTCTCTTTGTCCCAGTCAGCATCTGGTGACGTTACTTCAGGTGTCAGGACTCCCATATCCAAATCAATAGGCAGCTTGCCAGGCCTCGCTCTCATTAGGTAGGCTGGAGTGCAGTTGGTGGAATTCACAGGAATGTGATTGTAGAGGTCTACCAGATCTGGCAACTTTTCTGGCCACAGATTCCTCTCTTCCAAAGGCAAGGTCTTCAGTAGATCGATCACCACCTGATTCATCTTTTCACACATGCCACTGGTCTGTGGATGGTACGGTGTTGTCCTGATCTTATTGCAACCGTACAAGTTACAGAATTCCTGGAACACTTCCGCCTCAAAGGCTGGACCTTGATCTGTAAGCACTCGCTCGGGATATTCGTGTGGTCGACAAAAGTGCTGTTGGAATGCTCTGGCTGCTGTCCTGGCTGTTTGATCCTTGACAGGCACGACTACCAGGAATCTCAAGTAGTGGTCAACGATGGTAAGAGCATAAATGTAGCCTGAACGACTTGGAACCAGCTTCACATGGTCCAGGGCAACCAACTCAAGGGGTTGTTTGGTTATTATTGGCTGCAAAGGAGCTCGTTGGCTGTTACGGTCCTTCCTGCGCAGGTTGCATTGTCCACACTCCCAGCACCAATTTTCAATGGCCTTCCCCATACCAGCCCAGTAGAATCTCTCCCGGAGCAAGTCTCCAACTTCTTC
This sequence comes from Dendrobates tinctorius, assembly GCF_039654945.1. Lineage (NCBI taxonomy): Eukaryota > Metazoa > Chordata > Amphibia > Anura > Dendrobatidae > Dendrobates > Dendrobates tinctorius. The sequence continues at coordinate 872,360 of NW_027361789.1, read as the reverse complement.
CATCCGAAGTGTCCAGCTCCATTGTGGTATGCTTCCAAGACCATTGATGCCTCCCTCTTTGGGACTACGACCTGCCAGACCAGCTCATGAGTGCGGGCATTGATACTCCTCCGACACAGCTTTCCCTCATAGATGAACAGCCTGCCTCTTTCCTTCCACAACTGCTGGGTTTCTTCAGGAGCATCTGGACTTGGGCGTGAGTCAGCTTGTGACAGTAGCTCCTTTACCAAGCGTACTGTGGGGTCGCTATCTTGTGTTTCCGCCCAGTCATGATGAGGCAATGGATTTAGAGTGGCCTCTTTCACGACAGACCGTCGGTTTCTCACTCCTTGGGCACGTTGGGCCGCAATTGGCCGGTGGAAGGCAAGTAACTCTATTTCTTCGAGTGCCTCAGGGTCTTCTCCTGCATCTGGCAGATGGGGCATTCTGGACAGCGCATCAGCATTGGCATTCTTGTGCCCCGCTCGGTACTTGATGGTGAATTCATAGTTAGACAGCCGGGCCATCCATCGCTGCTCCAGTGCACCTAGTTTTGCAGCTTCCAGGTGAGTCAACGGGTTGTTGTCCGTGAAGATGGTAAACTTGGCTGAAACTAGGTAATGTTTGAATCGTTCAGTCACAGCCCAGACTATGGCGAGGAACTCCAGTTTGAAGGAACTGTAGTTGCCAGGGTTCCTTTCAGTGGGACGAAGCTTCCTGCTGGCGTAGGAGATCACTCTTTCTTTGCCATTCTGTACCTGTGACAGTACTGCTCCCAGTCCCACGGTGCTGGCATCAGTATACAGAACAAATGGTTGGTCATAATCTGGGTAGGCCAGAACTTCATCTCCTGTGAGAGCCATCTCCATTGAGTGAAGGACCTCTCCAGTTCCTCATTCCATTCAAATGTAGGACTCTTCTTTCTGGCTTTCTTGGGCTGGCCCACCAGAAGATTTTGCATAGGCGTGGCTATCTCAGTGAAGCCTTTGATGAACCTTCGGTAGTAGCCTACTAACCCGAGGAACTGACGTACCTCATGGAGGTTGCTTGGCTTCTGCCAGTCCCGGATGACTGTGACTTTGTCAGGATGTGGTTCCACACCTTCTGCACTCACTACATGACCGAGGTACTGTACCTTGGGCTTCAGGAGGTGGCATTTGGAAGGCTTCACTTTCAGGCCAAAGTTGGACAAGGCTTCAAACATCTCAGCCAGGTGCTTCAGATGGTCTTCATAAGTCTTGGAGAAAACAATGACATCATCAAGGTATAACAGAACTGTCTCGAAGTTCTTGTGTCCAAGACAGCACTCCATTAGCCGTTGAAATGTCCCTGGGGCGGTGCAGAGCACGAACGGCATGTAGTTGAACTCGCAGAGACCCATTGGTGTGGTAAACGCTGTTTTCTCCTTGTCTGCCTCTGCCACGGGAACCTTCCAATACCCACTAGTGAGATCTAAGGTGGAAAAATAGTTAGCAGTTTTAAGTGCGGCTAATGACTCCTCAATTCCTGGTAATGGGTAGGCATCCTTATGTGTAATGCTGTTAATTTTTCTGTAATCAACACACATTCTCATGGTACCATCTTTCTTTTTCATAAAGACTGTTGGAGCTGCCCCAGCCTCCTTCATTTCCCGCAACATACTTTTGGCACATTGATATTGTGTTGGGGGTATAGGCCGGTACCTTTCTTTAATGGGGGGGGATGATCTCCAGTGGGGATATGGTGTTGAACCCCTTTTGCCTTCCCAAAGTCTAGAGGGTGTTGACTGAATACCCGCTCATACTCCTGAGTCACTCGGTAAATCCCATTCTGTTGGTATGAAGGGGTGGAGTCAGTTCCCACCTGTAGCTGCTGACACCACTCCTCCAGCTGCTTTACAGAGCCATTGTCCTCCACCTGGTCAGATGATACCAAGGGCTCTGCTGCCTGTATTGCGTTGTTACTGACAGTAAGCAGCTTAGCAACTGTGGCATACCGAGGTATTGTGGCCTCCTCCTCCCCACAATTCAAGAGGCGTACAGGTACTCTCCCTTTGCGAACATCAACTACCCCTCTGGCTGTCAGGACAGTGGGCCGGCTATCAGAGTACACTGGTTCTACCAATGCTTGGTAATCTTTTCCTCTGAGGCCTATGGCTGCCCGACACCAAATTAACATTTCACATCTGGGGGGTATCGCAATGGGGAAAGGATCACTCACTCTGACGCTGCCTATTTCTCCGCCAGACAGTTCTTCCTGCTGTCTTTGCATCAGGGCCTTGATCTCCTGCAGGACTCGTTGTTCACTGGAACCAGCAGTCTCGGCTACCTGTTGCAACAAAACAATAACCTCGGCAAGACAATTTTCAATCACATTAGTACCAAGGGTCATCATTGGGTTACATTCTCATCGATCAATGTCTACAACTATCAGACCTTGAGATTTTAACTCTACTCGCCCCACTTTAATATTAATCTCTTTACATCCTACTTGCGGCAAAGACTGACCATTGCTGGCAACTACTGTCAGTTCATCACTTGGGCCGCGAGTGAGTTCAGAGTCAACCCAATACCGCTTGTAAAGGATATATGGCATAGTTGTCACCTGAGAGCCAGTGTCCAGCAAAGCGTTCATGGGGATGCTGTCAATCACCACTGGGAGGACCGGTCGCCCTCCAACATACTTGGCTCGCCAGTTCTTTGAGCCTTGTGGTTCTACTCCTGGGGGTTGGCCCTCTGCCCCAGGGGTTGCTCGTTTAAATAACAGAACCTTGCAATGATCCACTCCCGCCTGGACTACTGTAATGCTCTATTAATTGGCCTCCCTCTCACTCGACTCTCCCCTCTCCAGTCTATCCTTAATGCAGCAGCCAGGGTTGTCCATCTGGCTAATCGTTACTCAGACGCGTCCGCTCTTCGCCAGTCGTTACACTGGCTGCCAATTCATTACAGGGTACAATTCAAAGTACTTGTTCTCACCCACAAAGCTCTCCACAGTGCGGCACCCCCTTACATCTCCTCCCTCATTTCTGTCTATCGGCCTAACCGACCGCTGCGCTCTGCAAATGACTTTCAACTAACCTCTGCCCTAATCCGTACCTCCCACTCCCGACTCCAAGACTTCTCCCGTGCTGCGCCAATCCTCTGGAATGCTCTACCCCAAGATATTAGGATCATCCACAATTTGCATAGTTTTAGGCGCTCGCTCAAAACACATTTGTTCAGAGCGGCCTATCACATTCAGTAATCAAAGTCATGTTATGTTTGTGTGTGTGTAGCCCATTCACTATCTCCATCTAACCCCCACCCCCTGAAGATGGCTGGACCGTCATTGTAAATACATCATTGTAAATACAAACCTATGCTTTGTATCTCCCCCACCTCATTGTAGATTGTAAGCTCCACAAGCAGGGTCGTCTTATTTCGCTTTAATTATTGTATTGTTAACGTTGTTACTTATGACTGTTGTGTTTGAAACTGTTCAACTGTAAAGCGCTGCGGAATATGTTGGCGCTATATAAATAAAGATTATTATTATTATTATTAATGTGTCCTGCCTTGTGGCAGTGACGACAGATGGGACGTCCGTCCGGGTCATAGCGATCGTTGTCTCTCCCTCGGCGTGGCGGGATCCTCTTCTTCCGTAGCCATGGGACATCCTCTGGACTGGAGGCCAACTGGATCTTCTCCTTGGATGACACCTGCATGGAATGCACAGTTTTGGCAAGTGCAGCCATATTTTTGGTCAGCTCCTGGACCTGAAGACGCAGTTCGGCAGAAGGGTCTTTGTCCAGAGTCTGTGCATCAGCCTCCACAGGGCTGATAGGGAAAGAAGCTGCTTCTTGATGGTATGTGATCGCTGGGCGCCTAGGGGGCACTGGACGGCTGACATTTGGGTCATGCAGCACTCGAATAGCCCTGTCTTTGAAATCTGCAAAGTCTAGGTCAGGGTTTTGTAGGGCTATGATGCGCAGCTGTGCTCTGTGGGTACTGGATAGGAGTCCCTTAATACATTTCTCCTTTAACAGTCTGTCTCCATCTTTCACACTGTCTGGGTCAATCTGCTTTATGGCTCGCAGCGGCTCCTGCACTAGAACTACTGATGGAGTCATTTTGACTCCTTTCGTTTTTTATTTCTCTTCTGTGACTACATTTTTCAGAATTCCGGCTTGAAACTCGGTGACTTTTCCTCAAATATGATGTGAAAAAAGATTTTGTGAGAATAAATAATTTTGGTGAAAAATTTGTGCGTTTTTTTCAAAATTTACCAAGAACTACTGAAGGGAGTCATTTTGACTCCCTACTATATTTTGAGGTCCTTTTGTCACTAAATGTTGCTATAAAGTTTTGTGCATAATTTTTTCACTCTGTCTTATTTACCCTGATGTTCATATAGATGTAGTTCAATTTACATGTCAACTTTTCACATTTTCCTTGTGTTTTACCTGCTTGTATTACTGTGTAATACTGAACAAAATAGCTTGTTTACTCTAGGCTCTTATCTTATCAGATTTGATGAGAAATCTACTCGATCGGAGAGACTGCAAACGGACAAGTTTGCTCTATTTTCTACTGTGTGGGACAGGTTTATTGAAAATTGTATTGCGTGTTACAAACCTGGCCCATACATAACGGTGGATGAGCAACTTTTCCCAAGCAAAACTAGGTGTCCATTCACGCAGTACATGCCTTCCAAACCAGATAAATATGGCCACAAATATTGGCTAGCTGTTGATAAGGAGAGCAAATATCTGGCAAATGGCTTCCCTTATCTAGGCAAAAGATGACACACGCCGTGCTGAGGACCGTTTAGCTGACCATGTGGTAATGAAGTTATTGGACCCGTTTTTGAAAAAAGGTCGCAATGTTACAACCGATAATTATTTTACTTCAGTAAAATTAGCTAAACAGCTAAAAAGCAAAGGAAAAACCATCGTGGGAACACTGAACAAGATAAGGCGAGAAGTGCCTAAAGAAATAAAATCCATGAAAGAGGAATTGTACAACACTAAAGTGTTTAGAAATGAAGACAATTTTACACTTACAGTATATCAAGGAAAGGCCAACAAAAATGTTGTCATTTTGAGTTCCGTCCATCCAGATGTTGTTGTTGCGTCTGATTCCGCTAAAAAAACTCCAGAAACGGTAAAGTTTTACAATGAAACAAAATATGGAGTAGATGTAGTGGATCAGATGGCACGAAAATATACCACACGAACATGCACAAGGAGATGGCCTGTTCATGCATTTGAAAATGCCTTAGACTTTGCGGGTATAAATGCATGGATAATATTCAAGGAGATTACCCACCAAAAAATGTCACGCAAGGCATTTTTGCAAACGCTTGTGAGAGAGTTGAGTGGTCCTTATGTCACAGATAGGGAAAAGGGTTCCACGTCCCAAGTTTCTACATGCTCAGAAGTGATGGTTCAAACAAAATTTTGCCAGATCAAAGAAAAGTGCAAGAAAAATAGATCTGTCGGCAATTGTAAGACTTGTGGTAAGTCTTTGTGTGGGCAATGTACTGCCATAAATCAAAGGCAATGCCTAAAATGCGAAACACCAAATGTTTAGAAGGTGAATTCTGCGCCATATTTTCATTTTTATGCTCCTCCACCTACATTTTCTCTGCTTTTTGTTCTTCAGTTGTTGTTTATATGTGTGCACTTGAATAAAAAAAATGTTTGAAAAACGTCTATTATAATTATTGTTATTTTCTGTAGAAAAATAAGAAAAGCAAAAAAAAACAATCAAAGCATTACTGTTGGATCTCACAATAATAATACATTACAAAAAATATAATTATTAATAAATAACCACAAATGAAACTCTAAAAATAAACGAAAACAAGCAAGGAGTCAAAATGACTCCTTTCAGTAGTTCTAGGCGGGGTCACGAGTCCAGTAGTCCTAGTGTTAAGAGCATAGTCCCGTATACTGTCCTGCACTCTTTGATTACACCCAAAGAATCTCATTTTTATTTCAGCTGCAGTACTGGTGTCAAAGGTGCTTCTTAGCTTAGCCAGGATCTTTTTAACAGTCTCTTTATCAGTGTCCTGCCAGGCTTTTACTTCCCTTTGTGCTGCACCAGTTAGCTGCCCAATAAGGATGTTCACTTTCTGGCTTTCAGACAGAGGATACACCTCAAACAAACTGAACAGTCTCTCTTTAAATTCACTCAGGGTATGTGACTCCCCTGAGTACTGCTGTAGCCAGGCCTCTCCCGGGATATAGGGCATGGACAGCAGCATTATGGGGACCGCTGCGGTGGGTGCTGATTCTTGCGGCGCTGTGGAGGCAGCGCTGGCTGCTGGAGGCAGCGGCGCTATGGAAGCTGCAGCTGCGCTGGGCCCTGCAGCTTGTGGCACTGTGGGGTTTGCAGTGGCGTCCGCCGCTGCGTCTGTTCTGGCTTCAGACATTCTCTTCCCCCCTAGTTAACTTTGGCCAGGCCCTGGGTTGCGCTGGCTTATTGGATGATCGGGGGACGCCGGGACTGCAGGCCTCAGCTTCTCACTTCTCGCGCGCTGGCCTCTTCCCGCGCAGCACTTCACTTCTTCGCGCTTTTCAGCTGGCTCCGCCCTCGACGGCCTAGCCCTTTTGTTTCCCGCACGCGCCAAGCAGCGGGGTAATGGCGGCAATTTGCACAAATAGTCTATGGCACAAAACACAGTCTCTGGCACACAGGACCCGGGGGTACCGGGCTCCGTAAATCCTGTTCGTGACGCCAAAATGGGTTGCCCACCAGGGCAGTGGGGTACTCGGTACCGGGCCGGTATCTCAGAGGGAAGTGTCAAAGTAGCGGTGACCCGGTCCGTGGCCCTGGGCGCCCATGTAAAAGGGATTAAGTGATGGAATAAAGTTTATGAGTGAATTATTTGTGACGCCACCTGTGGTGTTCGGCAATGAAGATGTTAAGCCGACGCTGCGGACAGATCCTCTGGGACAGATGGTGGGGTGCAGCAATGATGGTGTAGCCCTCCACAGGCAGGGCTGTAATCCTAGGGCAGAGTAGATGAAGAGGGTAGGTGTTGTGGAAGAGGGTGTAGTGTTTGGCACAGAGATGTAGCAGTGCTGGAGAGTTTGCAGGAAGAAGGCAAGGACACAACAGGGTGCAGTTTCATTACCTTTATTTTGATTGGCAAATGCAGTTCAGGGTCCAGATTACAGATGGCACAGGAGCTAGCTAGCCTGGAAGCAACTTAGGAATCTCTCTAGGCAGATGGGTTGTGTAGTCTCCTTCCTATCGCTTAGTTTAAGGTACTTGCAGTATTGTGTTACACTGAAGTTCCACTTGCTTATTCTCTTTAGAACTCCCTCGTATAGCAGACAGCTGTAGCCTTTCTCTTCTGGCTCACACGTCACTGTTGTGCCTCCGAGTCTTATGTGGGAATAGAGCATTTACAGCTTCCTATTCCTCCGATTTCTGTTGCAGGAACATCAGTATCCATACAACCTTGGAGATCGGGCTCCAGATCATGCGCTATAGCTGGGAATGAGCCTGAACTCTCTGCTCAATCTCCCAGCTCTTCTCCTCCACGTCCACACACATTGCCCTCCTCACACGAACTCGTCCTTTCCCCTTCCTGGCCCCCAGAGAGAAGCTCTTCCCCCAGTTTTTGGTTCAGAGCTCCCGCTGCTGGCCTGGAGTGGGAGCTGTGTTGTGTGCTGTGGTTAACTGCCAGAGAGATCCTCTATTGCTTCCAAGCATGACATCACACTCCCTAGGAGGAAGGTAATGCCATTGTGGCGACCATACTCCTGGGGGCGCCACAGATGCAACGCCACTGCGTCCTGCAAACGGTTGGATGGGCCTCTGCGGAACAACCATCTTAAGGCGGCATCATTCCAGGATATCTCAGCTGCCCAGCATCTGAACTCAGGAAAAAACCATTCCGCTGAGTGCTTCCCCTGTGTCAAACTCATCACCATATCCTCAGCCAGACGCACTCTATCAGGCTTATCATAAATATGTCCAAGAGACTCAAAAAACAGATTCACAGACATATGTTCAGGAGCGAAGGGAGAGATAGAAAAAGCCCAAGCCTGTGGAGCCCCCCTTAATAAAGAAAAAATTCCCACCCTCTCGGTTTCATTCCCAGAGGCGCGTGGACGCAGAGAGAAAAACAGTTTACACCCCTCTTTGAACACTCTGAATAATTTTTTGTACCCAGAAAAGGTGTTAGGTAACAGGTGGTTCATGGGAAACTAAGGAAACATCTGTGGCACCTTCATCTCGAGCCCCAGAAGAAAAAGAACCCCGCACTGCATCAGTAACCTCCCACTGACCCTGTTGGTGTGACTGAGCCAGAGTCGCTGCTCCACAGATAGTTTTTGCATCATTTGAGTGAGGCTATTCACTTGCTCAGAGAGAGCATGCAGCGGATCCATGACCAAAGGAAAAAAAAGTGCAAAACCTCGTTTAAATGTTCAGGTTAGTGATAATATCAAGAACCCTGCTGCAGACTTACAGCAGGAGTCTGTGCACAGGATACAGAAGGACAGGGGATGAGAGGGGAGCGCTGCGGTGATCTTACCTGCCGAAGCACAGGACCTGAAACACGTGACCACTGGGGGAGTGGCCGGAGGCAGAGCCAGACACCGAATAGCAGCGATGACCGGAGAAATCGGAGAGTAGTCTGAACGTAGCAGAAGGTCAGGTAGCCGAAGATAGCGGTGCAGTACAAACAGGGCAGACAGGAGATTAGTAAGAGTACCAAGCCGAAGGTCAGAGCCTGAAACAGACAGTAAGCACAGAATCACAAAGCAATGCACGGAACAAGAAAACGGACCGGATCATACACGAGGACACAAATGGACTACACAGTATGCAAGCACACCAGGGGGTCAGAGACACAGCCAGAACAGATGGGGGCAGCGCATGCTCAGATTCAGGTCTCATCGTTGCCGAGATTTGAATCTAAGCGTGCGAAACCCCCAACCCGGCGGCCATCTTCCCGGAGGCCATCGCAACATGGCAGCAATAGATTATTTAGATCACCAGTATATATACAATCAAAAATATTAAAAAATACAGACTCAGGAAATCAGTGATACGGCTCAGTTGTCCTTTAGCACCAGCACAGAATGGATTTATTACACAGCGCTTATTCATACCTGTGGATGGTCGGTTACTGCAGGGGATAACAGCCATCTGGAGGTAAGAGCAAGACATGTAACCACACTGACCACGAGGGTCACGGACAGAGGACCACCCTATATTCCTTAGTATTCTTCAAGTAGCTATCTCAAAATATTTTGTTGCTTTTTGTTTTTTCTTTTTTTTATCTGGAGAACCCTCCATAATTCAGACCCCAAATTCTCTCCCATTGGCAGCAGACTTGTCTGTAATCCTCCCCCCACCCCCATCTCTTAATCAGCAGAATTACCCCCTAAGGCCATGTTTCCACAGTGATTATTCGGCGAGTTTTTGACGCTGTAGATTTTCTGTATTTCATGCTTCTATTAGCTCCATTAGGTACCTGTGGGGTTTTGTTGCACTTTTTTATTGTTTATTTTATGTGTTTGTATGCCATTTTTTTTTCATCTTCACTTTTGTTTCTTTTTGTATATCGTGTTATAAATAAAACTGCTTTGTTTTGTAAGCTTCCTGTCCGCTGAGCGATGATTCAGCTTTATTGAGAATGTCGTGGATTACAGCCGATTTTGCTGCAGAAACGCGATAGAAACATATTTTTTATTTGCTGATTTTCTGCATCTCATTAAAATCTATGGAGAAAACCCGCAAATAAAACACATATTAACGGCAAGAGAAAGTGATGGGTGCGGATTACATAAACTCAATGCATTTCACATTCTTTAGTGTTAAAGGCCGAGGAGTGTGAGACTCCTATACATGTATGAATCCAATGAGAGAAAAGAATAGCATAGCTTTATTTAGCAATCCACATTAAAACTTCATGGCCGGGAGGCTGGAGGGAGGAGTGAGCAATGTCTGACGACGGCCGTTTCGTTTGGGTCGAAGTGCTAGTAAGCACGAAACGGCCGTCGTCAGACATTGTTCACTCCTCCCTCCAGCCTCCCCGCCATGAAGTTATAATGTGGATTGCTAAATAAAGCGGGCTTTTTCACCTGGATCGGTGAGTGCTATGCTATTCTTTTCTCTCATTGGATTCATACATTGTGTTTTCTGCACCAGCACCCGTGATGATGATAATAATAATATATTTTATTTCTATAGCACTGACATATTCCGCAGCACTTTACATTTCAGAAGGGATTTGTACAGACAATAGACATTACAGCATAACAATAATCACATAGAACATAACAGATGCCAAGAGGAATGAGGGCCCTGTTCGCAAGCTTACAGTCTATGAGGAAAGAGGTAGACACAAAAGGTGGGTGGTAACAGTTGCCCTGATTGTATGGACCAGCCATAATGTTAAGTGTGTAACAGTACAGACACAGAGGGCTAATGGATGCATAAAGCATGTGGGAACATGATGCGGGGGACCTGGTTATGATAAAACTTTTGGCTGTGCCACACAGGGATAGATTAGGTTAATGTGTTGAGGCGATAGGCCAGTCTGAATAAATGCGTTTTCAGGGCACGCTTAAAATTGTGGGGATTGGGGATTAATCGTATTGACCTGGGAAGTGCATTCCAAAGAATTGGCGCAGCATGTGTAAAGTCTTGGAGATGGGAGTGGGAGGTTCTGATTATTGAGGATGATAACCGGGTAGGGTGGTAGGCTGAGATGAGGGAGGAGATGTAGGGTGGTGCTGAGCCATGAAGAGCTTTGTGGGTGAGGGTAATAAGTTTGTAGTGGATTCCAGAGTGGATGGGTAGCCAGTGTAATGACTGGCACAAGGCAGAGGCTTCGGTGTAACGATTGGTGAGGAATATGATCCTGGCTGCAGCATTCAAGACAGATTGGAGAGGGGAGAGTTTGGTGATCTCGGGGTTCAGCCTCCATGAGCAGTATGGACATGACAGCCTCACATCGTCAGTAGTATTGGCAGTGCCGACCGGCTTTTTCTTTACACACTTATATACATGTGAGAAGCAACAACATGAAGTAAGACAGTCGTCTGAAACACATTTGCATAATTTTTTTATGGTTTTTAGAGCTGAAGTTGCGATTTACTTTCTCTATTTTTGCATAATAAAGTTTGGCTTTTAATAGAAGATTCTGATACTGATCATTGTTCTTTGCTTCCGCCGACCTCTCGCCCATTACAAGTCTCCGTGTGTGGATTGTCTTATGGGTGAGTTGACTTTTTTTGCCTTTTTGATTATATACATGTCATCCACTTGGCTGGAAATGTAATATGCTGTAATATATATATATATATATATATATATATATATATAGATATATTTTTGCATGAAATTATTCAGCAGAACTGATCCTAAATGAGAGCGTCTCACACTCAGATGCCGCAGATGGAGGTGACGACATGGAGGCAACTATTGCAGAGGTGTCTGTCCTGGGGAGGCTGGTGAAAGGTCAGTGTGGCGGTTATCATAGAGATGACCATATGTCTGTCCTGGGGAGGGTGAGGAGAGGACAGGGAGGAAATTATCATAGAAGTGACCATATGTCTGTCCTGGGGAGGGTGAGAAGAGGACAGAGAAGCGGTTATGATAGAGGTGACCATATGTCTGTCCTGGAGAGGGTGAGTAGAGGACAGGGAGGTGGTTATCATAGAGGTGATCATATGTCTGTCCTGGAGAGGGTGAGGAGAGGACAGAGAGGCGGTTATCATAGAGATGATCATATGTCTATCCAGGGGAGGGTGAGGACAGGGAGGCGATTATCATTGCGGTGACCATATGTCTGTCCTCAGGAGGGTGAGGAGAGGACAGGGAGGCAATTATTATAGAAGTGACCATATGTCTGTCCTGGGGAGGGTGAGGAGGACAGGGAGGCGATTATCATAGAAGTGACCATATGTCTGTCGTGGGGAGGGTGAGGACAGGGAGGCGGTTATCATAGAGGTGATCATTTCTTTCCTGGGGAGAGTGAGGAAAGGGCAGTTTGTTTTTAAAATCACAACCGAGGGACCGGGGGGTTTTAAAACCTCCTTAAAGGGAATCTGTCACCCTTTTTTTCGACTATTTGCTGCCGGCACCGCCATCAGGGGCTTATCTACAGCATTCTGTAATGCTGTAGATAAGCCCCTGATGTAACCTGAAAGATAAGAAAAACACGTTAGATTATACTCACCCGGGGGGGGCGGTCTGGTCCGATGGGTGTCGCGGTCCGGTCCGGCGCTTCCCATCTTCATACGAGGCCGTCCTCTTCTTTTCTTCCTGTCATGGCTCCTGCGCAGGGGCAGAGCAGAATACTGCAGTGCGCAGGTGTCGGGAGAGGTCAGAGAGGTCTGGGGCACAGCACGTGGAGTGGTCAAGCTCAAGGTCCTCAGGCGCATCAGTAAGGCCGGTTTCACATTAGCGCATTTTCAGCGCGCGCACGGCCGGGGGTAGCTCCGCCCCCGAGCCGGCTCTCTGCCCGGCGTGCCCGCCCCTTGCTTGTAGCGCCGCCTACTAGCGGACAGCGGCGCCTGCGATCGGCGCACCCTATCTTTAGCATAGGGTGCGCAGATCGTGCGCAGGCCGTGCGCTAGTTGCGCTTTGACCTGTGCTGCGCACTTTTGACGGTGCGCCGTGCGCGCCAAAATCAAACTTTTCGGATTTTGGCGCGCACGGCGCACCATCAAAAGTGCGCAGCGCAGGTCAAAGCGCAACTAGCGCACGGCCTGCGCACGATCGGCGCACCCTATGCTAAAGATAGGGTGCGCTGATTGCAGGCGCCGCTGTCCGCTAGGAGGCGGCGCTACAAGGAAGGGGCGGGCACGCCGGGCAGAGAGCCGGATCGGGGGCGGAGCTACCCCCGGCCGTGCGCGCGCTGAAAATGCGCTAATGTGAAACCAGCCTAATGGCGCTGATCCTGGCAGCGTGCCCTTCTGTTATGGAATCTCTTCTTTATGACACTTGTTTATGATCCCATAACAGTTGTCATAATTATTACAGGGGCCATTACTGATGCCGGGCCAAGTATTAACCCTTTCATCATTGCTAATTCGCTTTCATTATAAACAAATAACTGCACTTGTTACCAGCAGGCGCCTATCATTATGGCTTCCCTTAGGCACCACAAGGGGTACTTCACACTAAGCAAGATCGCTGATGCGATTTTGTGACACATCGGCGACTTCGCCAGCGATCTCGTTACGTGTGATACTTAGCAGCGACCAGGCCCCTGTTGCGATGTCGCTGATCGTGCTCAAATGTCCTGGGCCATTTTTTGATCGCTGGTGTCCCGCTGGCCAGCATGCATCGCTGTGTTTGAAACCGAAGAGCGACCTTATTAGCGACTCAGAAATCATGGACGCAGGCGGGAGTCATCAGAATCGCTGCTGTGTGACACTAAGCAACGCACCAGCGATCCGCCGAGATCGTTGCTGCGTCGTTGGGTAAATTTGACTGTTTGGCAGCTTACTAGCGACCTCTTAGCGACGCATTAGCGATCCTTACCAGGTCGTATCATTGTAGGGATCGCTGGTGCGTCGCTTAGTGTAACAGTACCCTAAAACATACAGATTACAGATTAAACGTGCGAGTGATTCAGGAGGGTCTGCAATTTTTAGATGCATAGATTGGAGAGATAACTAGCACTTTACAAAGGAAAAAATAAGAGGAAATTACTTGTAAAATATTAGCAATCAGGGGCTTGATGTCACCTGACAATACAAAGGTGCTTTTTTTTTTGCTTGTTTGTTGCACATGTTCCCCCTTTCTCCCGGTTCTGTCAGCATTCCCTAATAAAGGAGATATTTTGCTAACTTTGGATCTATTGATCGTATATTTATGTAGCTTCCACACTCCCGCTTCATGTTTTGTAGCGACTGTTCCTTTAACTGTCCAGGATTAACAGCACTAGTTCTATCCACTGTCACGTACAGGATGCTTTTATACACCACTGCTGTTATATTATGTACTAGCTGAAGAGCCCGGTGCTGCCCGGGCATAGTAACTAACTGTGGTTAGTTATAGCAAATTCTAATTACCCTCCATCCCGTAGTCCCGTGCCCATATACCCATCATACATATGCACGATCCCATAGTTGAGTGCCCATATACCCATCACACATCCTCCATCCCATAGTCGAGTGCCCATATACCCATCACACATCCTCCATCCCATAGTCCCATGCCCATATACCCATCACACATCCTCCATCCCATAGTCCCGTTCCCATACACCCATCACACATCCTCCATCCCATAGTCCCGTGCCCATATACCCATCATATACCCATGCCCATATACCCATCATACATATTCGCCATCCCATAGTCGAGTGCCCATATACCCATCATACATCCTCCATCCCATAGTCCCATGCCCATATACCCATCACACATCCTCCATCCCATAGTCGAGCGCCCATATACCCATCACACATCCTCCATCCCATAGTCCCATGCCCATATACCCATCACACATCCTCCATCCCATAGTCCCGTGCCCATACACCCATCACACATCCTCCATCCCATAGTCCTGTGCCCATATACCCATCATATACCCATGCCCATATACCCATCATACATATTCGCCATCCCATAGTCGAGTGCCCATATACCCATCACACATCCTTCATCTCATAGTCCCATGTCCATATACCCATCACACATATCCTCCATCCCATAGTCCAGTGCCCATATACCCATCACACATCCTCCATCCCATAGTCCCGTGCCCATATACCCATCATACATATCCGCCATCCCATAGTCCAGTGCCCATATATCCATCACACATCCTCCATCCCATAGTGAACCATTATGACATCATAGTGAGCGGCCGCGCTTGCAATCTATGATGACATCAGCATCGCCATTGCAACCATTATGACATCATAATGAGGGGCGGGGCTTGATACACACTTTTTCCCCATTATGTAGATAGGGGCAAAATTGTTTGGTGAATTGGAACACGCGGGGTTAAAATTTCGCCTCACAACATAGCCTAGGACACTCTCGGGGTCCAGACGTTTAACTGTGCCAAATTTTGTGGCTGTAGCTGTGACGGTGCGGATGCCTATCCCGGACATACATACATACATACATACACACTTGAGCTTTATATATTAGATATAGTGTGTGTAAACCATCTACTCTATCCTGTCGGCTCCTGCTGTGATTTTACACTATGCGCCAGATGATTTGCCGGCTTTTCTTATATATATAAATCAAGAAAAAAGGGCAGCACTACCAAAATAATACAGCAGGTGCAAAACCTATTCAACAGTGTCCAAACAGCCAAAATGACAAAAGGAAAAAAAATAGGCAGCACTCAAATGCCCCTGAGGAAGAAGTATTATGGACTTCAAAACACGTTGGGAATTAAAAGGTTAATTCATCTACATGATTTGGATCTGATATTTTGTCTGGCAGCGCACTTTAAGTCCAAGAATTTTATTCCAAAGAGTTTCATGTGGCGGTCCCTGTGTGGATCGTTGGACGTGCAGCAGGCTGACAAACTGATCTTATATGCTTGATTCTCTCCAGGAAAGGGTGAGTATATTTCTTTGTTATCCCTTATAAATCACCCGGATAAGACCCTATTGCCCTCTTGTTTTACCTATAGTTTGGACAAATCTTGGCAGAGAGACTCAGACTGATTTTTCATACGTTTAGTGTGACTTTGGCCTTAATTCCTAAAAGAAGTCCATAGGGATGCTAAGATGTGGACTGAAAAATCCGTTACACTCTACTCTCTGGCTGTGGCCAAATAGCGGGACCTTATTGCTGTTCTCTGAGACTAAAGCTTTGTAAAGGGGGATTTGAATTGGGTTAATCCTTGTTTTGGACCCCATATGCAGTCAGCCTAGAATTCCGGTGGATTTAATCTGACATGTGAACGTAACCAGGTCAGAGAGGTCTGATTCATGGATGTGCGCTAGCAGGATTTTGCCGTGCGCTGCGCACTTTTGAAGGTGCGCCGTGCGCGCCAAAATGCAACATGCTGCGTTCGGCGCACCTTCAAAAGTGCGCAGCGCACGCCAAAATCCTGTTAGCGCACAGCCAGCGCACGATCTGCGCACCCTATGCTAAAGTTAGGGTGCGCAGATCGCAAGCGTCCATGTGCGCTAGTAGGAGGCGATGACCGGATGGGGCGGGCAGGGACCCGGGAGGGGGCGGGGCTTAGCGGCGGCCGTGCGCAGGCCGTCGCTGCACTATAAAGCGCAAATGTGAAACTAGCCTAAGAGGAGCGGGTTTCCTAATGAAACAGGTTCGTCTGAAAACAGCAATGTGGCTCCATGTGCCACACCACAAACCTTCCTCCAGTCTCTCTGACAGGGCCAGACGTAATATCTGTGGCGTATGGCGCGCTGTATCTCGGCATCAATTTGACAAGTCCGGTCGTGCCCCAGCACCACTAATTTTGGAGGAGCTGGCCGATACTCGTGTGAAAATGCTATAAATTGCAAAGCCAAGATTCTGGCATAAGCGCTTTGATGAATCAAGGCCAAAAACTATGGATAATTACATTTCTATTGTGTGATAATGAAGCCTAATTTACTTAGGGACCTTTTGTTTTGCTTTATATCCCTATAAATGCAAAGCAAATATTGTGTTCATTGTTACACACCTTTATGCTCTAAAAAAAATCGACAAAAACGAACCACAATGTTGCTCACCTTGCAGTGAGCAGGAAATGTATAAGATGTCCTTTCTTACGGTATGAGCAGACGGTCAGTAATTGACAGGTCCTGCATCCAAAGCGCTGCCGGCTATTGAGCTCAGGTGAGACGCTCGCGGTTTGTCTGCAGAATTGATGTGGATTCCATTACTTTTTGCTAATAATAATCTTTATTTTTATATAGCGCTAACATATTCCGCAGCGCTTTACAGTTTGCACACATCATCATCACTGTCCCCGATGGGGCTCAGAATCTAGATTCTCTATCAGTATGTCTTTGGAGTGTGGGAGGAAACCCACGCAAACACGGGGAAAACATACAAACTCCTTGCAGATGTTGTCCTTGGTGGGATATGAACCCAGGAACCGCTAACCACTGAGCCACCGTGCTGCCCTGTGCTGTGCGGATTTGGTTCTTGAACTTTCTGGTTATGGAGGGGGGAGAGAGAGATTAGTTTCTTTTCCCATTCATTACCATTATGTGCACAACGCACCAGACTCCTCCCTGATGGTATTACATGATGTATAGCATCTGACTTTATGTCTCCTAATTGAGGACACCACTGATCCAGACCAAATCCCCAGCACCATTTTCTGAAATGCAGCCCCAAACTTACAAGGAGCCTTCACCATGCTCCATTGTTCCCTGCACTCATTATGGTACAAACTGCCAACTTCTACAGCCAGATATTTCCCATTTTGACTCATCAGGACAGAACACCTGCCGCCAATTATCTCCACCCCAGTTCCTATTTTTGTGCATACTTGCATTACTTGACCTTGTTTCCATGTCAAAGATTTGGTTTCTTGGCCTCAATTCTTCCATGAGGACCACTGTAGACCAGATGTCTCCAACCAGTAGATTGCTTTAGCCGGGCCCCACTAGTTCCGATCTGATGTCACTGGCCGATCACTGTGTCTCTGGCCCTCAACACTGTCCACTGCGCACAACACACGTCGTCACACAGCTCCAGGGCCCAAAAATTAAAACCTCTGCAGCTCTTTTCCTATAATTTCTCCATTGTCTGTCAGGCTGCACTCATATGACATCCGAGTGCAGTCCGATGTTTCACACGCACTCACAGATCTATATTGTTGTGCGTGACCCGATTATCGGATGCACCCGCAGCATGGTGCCATCGTTTTCTCATGATAAAGCATCGGCTGTGCTATACGCCAGTGTGAGTGCGCCCTAAAGTTTACACTACAGACTTTGGCTGTGACGCATGGGCAAATCCATTGGGTTTTTCTATCATCCATCTTTCTGCACATTGGAAGTTTGCTGTGCGATGGCATTGTGACCAGCACATCTACAGGGATGAGCGCATGATTGGAAGACATCATGCAAGTGTCCGTTCATTACAATACCTGATGAGGCAGGTGTATTTACTTTGGAAGTCCACACCAGAAGAGCTGATTATTACAGCAGCTTTCCTGCCTGATATTAAAATGAACAGTACAGCACTAAATATTAATATCGGTATTACACAGGCATTCGGACATGGATTTACACCAGCCTCATCAGGTCCAATAGATCTCTTTAGCAATGTCTGCAGTTAGTGTTGAGCACCCGGTGACAGATGAATAGACTATGAATAGACTACACCGGGATATAACGGTGCAGCTCACTGAGCGCCGCATGCAGCAAGGCCGTCTGTAGGACGACTGAGGACGGGGCTTGCTCTCTGTGACTACTTGACACGACCTGAGCAGCTTCTCGTCCTCCTGCTGTTATTGTTAATAAAGCTGATTATAAAAAACAATCACGAATCCCAGTGGTGACAGCAGGAAGTGACGCTCGGCCAATCAGTGCGTGCGGCCGTGTTGCCGGGCAGCGCTCTAGGCGTGGAACGTGCGCGCTCACGCTTACAATCTGGCGGGGTCGCGCTGCTCGTCCGTGGTGTGGGCACAGCACTGAGCACTCGCTGCAAGCGGAGAGTGATCCCCCGAATCTGCCGACCCCCCACAGTCACCGCTTCCCCGGGGCTCGGAGATGGGGTGTTGTTTCTCCAAACAAGCAAAGAGGAAGGAAAGCTCCAAGGAGTCTGCGGGAGGAGAGCAGCTGCAGCAGGTGGATGGTGGGGAGAGCAAGCAGTACAGCTGGGACAAGAGGGAGAAGGTGAGCGCTGTCTCCGGGTGGGGGGCTGTCAGCCTTATCCAGGGGGCTGTGGGGTGTCCCGTGTGTGACGGTGCTGGGCTATTAGCCCTCATGGCCACTAATACCCCAGAGCATTAGAGGGGTGTTTGTCATGGGCCCCGTGTGTGTGATGGTGCTGGGCTATTAGTGGGGTACTCTGTACCGGGCCGGTGTCAGCGGGATGTGTCACAGCAGCGGTGACCTGGTCCGTGGCCCTGGGCGCCCAATTAATAGGGGAAGTTCGGTGGAATGTAGTTAATGGAATAGTTTGTGACGCCACCTGTGGTGTTCGGCAAGTGAGATTTAAGCCGACACTGCATGCAGATCCTCTGGGACTGATGATGTGGTGAAGCTCCCCACAGGTGGAGCTGTAGCCCCAGGGCAGTGTAGATGTAGGAGTAGAGGAGAGGCACAGCCGGTGTAGAAGCTGGTACCCCGATGTAGCGGTACAGGGTGTGTTAGCGCAGGAATAATTGGAGGACACCAGGGCATATAGTTCCAAAGCTTTACTCAGTCTGTAGTACACACAGGTGCCTGCCTCCGTGCTGTGTCCTCTGGGTCAGGGACTCAGTCAACCTCCAGGTCAGATGGAATGCTCCCTTCCAACACTCCGCCAACATGTGCCTTTCTGAACGTCTCCTCTTATAGCGCCTTTCAGTGTGAAGATCTCCTAGTACTGAGTTACACTGGAGTTCCTCCTGACAGATGTTCCCAAGAACCATACTTGTACGGCAGACAGCTGTAGCCTGCTTCGGGGACTCCTTACTCCTGAGTCCTGGCTCACTATCCAAGTTGCTGTTGTGCCCCCAAGTCTTAGATGGGATTAGTGCATTTACAGCTCACTACTCCACCGGTTTCTGCTGTGGGACCATTAGTATCCATACAACCTCGGTGACCGGACCCCGGCCTTGCGCTTAGAACTTCTAGGCAGGGTTCTCTCCTAACCCATGATCTCTGTTCCCTTTTACTCCTTCGTTCTGTACTAGTCTCTCCTTCTTATGGAAGATCAGGTTTCTGTTCAATGTCTTTCTCCTTCTTTCCTTTCCCGTGCCAGCAGACCCAGGTCACTGAGGTCTGCTGCAGCACCTCCATCCCTCTCCCAGGTATCTTCTCTCCTCACTCTCCACTACTGACCTGAAATCCTAAGCCTTCCCGCTCTTTTATGTATTCTAACTCCACCCACCTCCCAGCATGTTTCGTGTTCCAAGCAGAGAGCCACCAAAAGTGCTCTGCTACACTCCAAGCAGGAAGCCGCAATGTGGCTTTGCTGAACTACTGTGTTGTGTGAAATGCAGGTGTTGGAGAATGGTCAGGAGCCTCCAACCTACCTGGATGGTGGGGTACCACACCTCAGGAGGAGGTGCAGTACCTCTGTGGCAACTGAATCCTCAGGGGCACCACATTTCCCCCCCCCCCGTTAAACACAGCACGTCCGCGGAGGAGCATACAAATACAGGAGCATACAAATTTTTATATTGCTAAATAAACATTTCTTATACTAATCTTCTCAATATGAGAGGCACTCATCCTTGAACGTTGCAAACAATTCTTAGTCAACTATCTAAAGTTCTTCATTCAAAAGTGCAAGTTTCATTATCAACCTATTTCCTTTTTCACATTTTCTACCCTTCTGTCATTAGCTTAAAGTGATAACCACTGATACCTGGTTCATCACCTACATTTCACTCTTTATTCGAATCATCTCTTTATTAAAACATTCCTACATCTTTTCACAGACAACGGCAAGCACTAGAGTTTGAGATGGGCCCGAATACCGTGAGTGGAGGCTGCATCTACCCTACATCTCTAAGGTGTCTGGCGCATATGTCCTTAATGTGCGGTATGAGGATACCCCTTTAGTATGATGACTTGAACCATTATGTCTGTTGTCAGCAGCATGACCTGCTGTCACCTGAAATCTACAGGGAAACTGTCAGGCCCAGGTCCCGGTGGATGGTGCAGACACGTACAGGATCAGTGAGCCCAGCTCTATGCAGTCCGCCTAATGGACAGGACTTGTGCTCCTACATATCTTTTTTTTTCTTTCCCACTCAGACCGCAGACTGTGGCAGAAATTCCCTTGCATGCAGCAGCAGATTGTCACACGTTGTCAGTGTGCATTGCACTGTGCCGACAGCACCCTGACCCAAAGATATCTGTGTGAATGTAGCTTTAGGCCCCAATTCATCATTCTTCCTCCAGCTCTGCTATCCCCTTCAGAAGTGGGTGGCTCTTAATGGGGAGGTGGTGTGGCAGAGCAGGGCAGACCAGTTCATCATTTACACCACAAATGGGTAAATTACATTGGAAACATATTGAGTGGAATGTGTATGTTGTGGTAGCGCACAGCAGCTGAAAGATGTGATTCATTAAAGGGTTTATCCAGGACTATTTTTATTACTCTGTGCCTACAAATTAACACACAAAGGGGGAGACACCAAGCGCAATAGGGTCTTATCTAATGGAGAAATTGGTCTAGGTGAGAGGTAAAGGAATCGCTTATCTTCTAGGATTTAACCCACAACTGTGAAATCAAGGTGTGACAGCTGCTGCAGTGCTCTCAGGTTGGGAAATCCCACCGTGTTGACCACATTCTGGTTCTCCTGATGAAGTTGGTTCAACTTTGAAATGCACTGAGAATAAACTGCACGATCTACTGTATTTTTCGGACTATAAGACGCACTTTTTTACCCAAAAATTTTTGGGGAAAAAGGGGGTGCGTCTTATCATGGGAATATACTTACAACTAGTGTTGCGGCAGTAGGAGTGGGGCGATTCTGCAGGGGTCCGACGCTGCAGGGCTATTATCACACTCCCTTCCCAGGCTGGAGCGGCAGGTTCGGCAGTGATCTGTTGTGTGCGGGCTCCGCCGGCATCTTGTGAAAGCCCCGCACATCCATTGCTGCAATGCAGTGGCCTCTGGGAAAATAGCCGCCACATGTTCAGATTGAGATCTTCGCCGGACCTCCAAACACCCCCGGTAAGCTGAATTCGGAGTGTAAGACGGACCCCCCATTTGACACATTAATTTTTTTTTCCCTATTTCCCTTCTGAAAATTTGTGGTGCGTCTTATGGTCCAGTGCATCTTACAGTCCGAACAATACAGTAATCCCTCATCATTTTCTTGAATCTAGCACAGCAGCGCAGACTGCTTCTATCCTCCACCAATTTTTCTGCAAATTAACAGGCAGGTAGTTGCTAACTGCTTTCCTGTTCTGTTGGCACAGATCGGTCAGCAAATGCTCCTGCTGGTAATTCGGCTACTCAATGTCAATAGAGCTGCTCTTCCTGGCTGCTGTAGATGAGGCGTGACTGCGGACAACATGCTGATTGACAGCCTGCTCTCTGCAGTAAGGCAGTGGTGATCCGCCTGTCAATCAGCATGACATTGGCAGTCATGTCCTGTCAACAGAATAGAGTGGAAGAGAAGCTGCTGTATTGCCAGCAGGAGCAGTCTGAGCCCTTTATTGGCGCCTGACACAAAAGGCAAGTAGGCAGAAATTACCTGCCTGTTAGTTTTTTGGCACTTAGTAAAAAAAGTCATGGAGATACCCTTTAAAGGGAACCTGTCCCCCCCCCCCCCCCCCCCAGGCGTATTTAAGTAAAAGAGCCACCTTGTGCAGCACTAATGCTGCATTCTGTCAAGGTGGCTTTTATTTAGCGTCCCTTCCACCGCAGAAATAATCGTTTATAAAATTGGTCAGACATGCCTGATATTTGACAGGGGGGCAGGTCAACCCCCCCCCCCCCCCGGACACAGACGCCTCACATCCATCATTCATTTCTTTCTGGAGTCTTTGCTCCGCCTCCTCTGTGTTCAATTTCAAATCCTGGTGCCTGCGCTGTACTGTATTTTCTTGGGCATGCGCAGTTAGCGCTGCCCGTTCTCACATCACTTCATGGCCTGAAGTGAGAGCCGCAGAGAACTACTTCGCATGCCCAAGATTTTTGCCCAGTGTGAATAAATCCTAAGCGACTGCGGGGCCAGATCTCTGGCAGCACATCCACGCAGGCGCGATAGCCAGGCCATGAAGTGATGTGAAAACGGGCAGCGCTAACTGCACATGCCCAAGAAAATATAGTACCGGGCAGGCGCCAGCATTTGATATTGAACATAGAGGAGGCGGAGCAAAGACTCCAGGAAGAAATAAATGATGGATGCGAGGCGTCGGTGTCAGAGGGGGAAAGACCTGCCCTCCGGTCAAAATTCTGGTGTGTCTGACCAATTTTATAAACGATTATTTCTGCGGTGGAAGGGACGCTAAATAAGAGCCACCTTGACAGAATGCAGCATTAGTGCTGCACAAGGTGGCTCTTTTACTTAAAAACGCATGGGGGGGGGGGGGTGACAGGTTCCCTTTAAGAGTCACCCACACGTTTTACTCCAACATACTCTTCAGGCCTTCATGTTCAATTTCGGCACCCTTACTGGGCACACTAATCATTACACAGTGACCAATAGATTGTCTAATACAGGACAGGTCCTTCAGTGCAAAATACAGTATTTGTGACCACTGTGCCAGGATTAAAGGGCTGTGTGTTTTATAAAACCCATTTGTTGTGTTCCTTGTCAGGGTCATAAAAGGCTGATCACAGCAGGGGAGACTTTGTGATCATTTTCAAGGGTTTCTTCTAACCACTATGGGTGGACTGCCACTTTCCTGTGCTTCCATTTACTTTGAATTCTCTAATGGGGTAGATGAAAATGGGTTTACTAAGCTAGACAACTGTTTACGATTATGGGCACAAGATGTTTTCCTGAGTTTTTGGAGCAGAAACTCCCCCAAGTTTTTGAGGAGCATTTAAATGCCCTGAAACTCTGCTAAAAGACTTCATGTGTATACAGCCTAAGGGGTGAGGAACATAACCTCTGTCAGGCTAAAGGGAGATTTGGAGTCCACTTCCTGGGTTGTACTGCCACAGAGGGGATTTTTGCTCCATGTGTTACATGTTTTGTGTTCGATACAATATGGAAATTGCTAAATCTGTTTGTGTTTAATAAATCACAAAACGTGATTTAGAAAAACAGCATATACCATGAAAGGCTGCTCATTTTGTCAAAGCAAATTTAAGACTACTAAAGGGTTGCACCAAATAATCAGACGTTCAAGTGTTCAATTACCCATAGGGAGGCTTAACTGCCTGAAGAAGACCTCACATGAGCCCACTTTGATAAATTACAAACCTAGGGAAGAGCTCACATTAGCATACAGTACAAGTAATCTGCCATATTCCCACCGTAAATCTTTTAGCATAAGGAGCCCTGGGAAGTACTGACCAGTGACCACTCGTTTACTCAGTCCCATGACTGTTGAGGCCACTAATTGACTGCAGGGTCAGGAGACGAATGGACGGGATGTCTAGTCCGGGTGTGGCCCTCTAGACTGATGGTTTGGTAAGTAACCTGTATCTCTTTCTTTTATAACGATCCTCTCCCTCTGGTCAGTTAGGAAAGTTGTGGAAATCCCCTGTAAACATTATTTTTCTGTAAACTGTGATTTGTTCAGTGACTAAGCTTTGCGTAATTTCTCCTTTGAGAAAAGCAGAAGTTACTCAGAGACTTTGGATCAAGGTGTGTCCACATGACTAAGATGGGTGAAGTGTGGGGGCTTTTCGCTTATCACAGCTTCTGTAATTTTGTTGATGCTGTTAATTCCTACTCCACATTTCTGCCTTTTTTTTTTTTTTTTTTTTTTGTTAATACTCTCACTAAATATATTATAAATTATAATGGGGGTTCTCCCATATGTTATGCATCTATTTCCTGCATAGGCTTCTTCTCAACTCGGGTCGCATTGCATTTCAGGCTGGTTCCTTTGCTTGCACCATTTTTTTAGTAGCTACTGCAGTACCATGTACAGTAGATAAAAAAGACTCAGCGGGTGCTATTGTACATACCAACCTGTCAGGTCCCCCAATGCATTTAACTAGCCTCATTATGTTTTATATCATTATTTTGCCCGTAAAATTTATTTTATACAAATGCACGTATCTGTGTAATATAAAGATATGTAATAACTAGCATTGCTGCGTCTTCTACTTGGTGTGAATGATACACCCCTATCTCTAGGCTGGCGCTAGTCAGGGAGAACTAGATTATTAACCTTGTGTCCATAATGGTTATTCCCTTTGCACCACTCCACAGAATCCGTGCTTTCTCTGGGCAACTTTCCACCAAACTAACAGCTAATCCAGAGGAAAGAGTATTTTCAAGGCACCAGAGTTGTAGTGTCATTCCATTATTATCCAAAATGCATCATGGTAGTTACTTGTGCTACAATGATGCATTTTAGATGATGAACCCTGGTAGATACAGGTGCTGTATACATAAGGGACTGTAAGTGTGCCTGTGACAAGACTCAGTTATTCAGATGCATGTGCAATTGTGAGAAAAACGGTACATTTTATTTTGGGTTCAATGGTTTTTATGTATGGGGTCATAATAATAATAATAATAATAATAATTATTAAAAATAAAACACGTTGCCTTTATAAGGTCTTAAAATTTGGTAAATGCAATCTCAGGTGAACAATGCATGGAAAAATTGCACCATGTCATTATTTATTCACCAGTGTTTAAAAAAATCAAGTACACCCTTACCGCTTCCGAGGGAACAAAGAGGTATGATACTTCTCAGACAGATGCAGAAAATCAAATGCCCCTTGATTAACTGAAAGCAAGTATGATTACCTCTGTAAAAGCAGAAGTTTGGGCATTTTGCTGGTCTGGAGCATTCCGGAATGTGTTTACACGATGCCAAGCAGGAAAGACATCAGCAGTGATATAAGAGAAGCATCTGCTGCTGTCCATCAATATAGGAAGCTTTATAAGGCTATTTCAAAACAATTTGAAGTCCATTGTTCTACACTGAGAGATTATTCACAAAATTCTAGACAATTGACAATCATCCCAGGAGTGGACATCCCAGCAAATGCACACCAAAGTTTGAACGTGCATTGCTAAGAGAAATTGGGGAAAAAATTGAGGGTTTGGGTTTAATTTGAAGACATAGTACTTGGGCATCATATAGTCATTGGGTAGACCATGAACTCCGCTATATACAAAAGTATTGTGAGGACGTTTATCCAAAAGATATCGCTTAGGTGAAATTGTGTAATGCGGTAGGGCAATGATCTCAAGCATAAATCTACATCTGAATAGTTGAAAAAGAAAAGAATAAAGTAGGTGCAGTGGACCAGTCTGGACCACAACCCAACTGAAATGCTGTGCATAAAGCAATGTCCATAGACTTCCGGGAACTTTAGCACGCTTGTAAAGTGTAAATTAATATAGAATTATTTAAGATGTAAAATGATTACAGAAAGTTATTTCTCCTAACGTTGGTCCTACAAACCATTCATGGGGTGTTTGTAATTTTTCAGACTGCTTCTGCT
Organism: Dendrobates tinctorius; assembly: GCF_039654945.1. NCBI lineage: Eukaryota > Metazoa > Chordata > Amphibia > Anura > Dendrobatidae > Dendrobates > Dendrobates tinctorius. Next base: position 846,196 of record NW_027361789.1, on the reverse strand, counting down.
TTTTGGCCTCGTTTTGTTAATGACACTGTAATGTTTCTTGTGTTGATGTTCACCTGAGGTGGCTTTCATTATATATTTTTCCTGATGCATAAAAACCATAGAATTGAAAGAGGGTAGTTATTTTTTTTCTATGACTTTATGCAAAATGGTGTACGTGCAATGTGAACGGAAATAGAATCGTAGAGTTGGAAGGGACCTCCTGGGCCATCTGGTCCAACCCCCAGTTTTTGCTCGACTGATATTTTTGATAATTCTCAGTTACAAAATCTCCAGGAAAGTTCTTCGTCTAGTCATCGAGCTGGTGAATGTTGTCTTTGTCTAAGTGAATCTGGGAGGTTACAGCAACGCGCGGCACAGGATAAGGCTTCTGGGACAACTGAGTATGTATGGAGGATGGCAGCCAAACGAGATCAATCGGAGCATTCTCACAGCAAAACCTCGAGTTAATACTGTTTGTATGTTGTCTTGTTTCTGAATGAGGCTTATTTAGTAAGACTTGTTAAAGCTTGGAAATTTCCTTCCTGATTTACATGCTTACTGGCAAATTGTTCCTTGTACTGTACATCCTTGAGAAAGCATATAAAAAACCCTACAAATCTAAAGTAAGAAACTGCAAACGAGCTATGGTTTTCTTGTTTTCATTAACGTATTTTCCTGCAATGTTTGGTGCAGTATTTAATCAAGTCTTTTGTGCTAAAACCAAACCCACCAAGAAGCAGAAATATAAACCTTGTGTATTTCCAATTCCTTCAATTTGTGTTTCGCCTTAGAAAACTGCATCTAAACCAAATGTGTGACAAAAATGATGCAATGTACTACCTATAACATCCCCAGGGCCCTTTTCTGAATTGAAGACTGCTGCCACGTCATTCGCTAGCCTACTAATCAAACGAGGCTCCAGGGATGTCGCGGGTAGAAGGATGTTTGCAGTGCTCTGGTACAGCAGTAACTGTCTACCAATGTAACTACTGGTCAAAGGTCCTGTGAATCTATTTGCTCAACTCTAGTCATTTTCAATGTGTCCATCTTAACTTTACTTTCCCCACCTCACTGTATTTATTTGAATTGCCTCTGGTATACTACACCCGCCATCACTGATTCACCAGCAGGTCCCCTTCTAGTGATTAAACTGGTCTCTACTCCCTGGTCTCCCCTACATCAGGGTTCCCCAACTCCAGTCCTCAAGGCCCACCAACAGATAATGTTTTCAGGATTTCCTTAGTATTGCTCAGGTGATAATTGCTTCACCTGTGCAATACAAAGGAAATCCTGAAAACATGATCTGTTGGTGGGCCTTGAGGACTGGAGTTGGGGAACCCTGCCCTACATGACACACCATAAATGAACTCTTGACCAGTCGATGGCAGAGACTGAACAGTACTTCCAAAGATTGTCAGACTGGATGTTTTTTATCAATCCCGGTTTGAGCACAAGAGCAGGAACATGGGAATGGATAAATGCAGAAATGGGATCATTAAGGGGAATCCTAGAATCGTAGAGTTGGAAGGGACCTCCTGGGCCATCTGGTCCAACCCCCTGCTCAAGGCAGGATTCGCTAAATCATCCCAGACAGATATCTGTCCAGCCTCTGTTTGAAGACTTCTATTGAAGGAGAACTCACCACCTCTCGTGGCAGCCTGTTCCCACTCACTGGTGATCACTCTCACTGTCAAAAAGTTTTTTCTGATATCTAATCTGTGTCTCCTCCCTTTCAGTTTCATCCCATTGCTTGTAGTCTTTCCTTATGCAAATGAGAATAAAGATGATCCTTCTGCAATGTGACAGCCCTTGAGATATTTGTAGACAGTTATTAAGTCTCCTCTCAGTCTTCTCTTTTGCAGGCTAAACATTCCCAAATCCTGCAACCTTTCATCATAAGACAGGGTTTGCAGACCGGTCACCATTCTGGTCGCTCTTTTCTGAACTTGCTCCAGTTTGTTGATGTCTTTTTTAAAATGTGGCACCCATAACTGGACACAGTATTCCAGATGAGGTCTGACCAAAGAGGAGTAGAGGGCAATAATGACTTCACGTGATCTAAACTGTATGCTTCTGTTAATACATCCTAGAATTGCATTTGCCTTTTTTGCTGCTGCATCACACTGTTGACTCATATTCAGTCTGTGATCTATTAGTATACCCAAGTCTTTTTCACATGTGCTGTTGCTTAGCCCTATTCCTCCCATTCTGTATGTTTTTTTTTTCATTTTTATTGCCCAGATGTAGTACTTTGCATTTTTCCCTGTTAAAAACCATTCTGTTAGTTGCTGCCCACTGCTCCAGTTTATTTATATCTTTTTGAATCTTCTTCTCTCTCTTCTCTAGTATTAGCTATCCCTCCTAGCTTTGTGTCATCAGCAAATTTAATCAGTTTACCCTCAATTCCTTCGTCTAAATCGTTGATAAAGATGTTGAACAATACAGGGCCCAGGACAGAGCCCTGTGGTACCCCACTTGAGACATTCTTCCAACTGGATTTGCAGCAATTTACGACCACTCTTTGGGTCCGATCACTAAGCCAGTTATGAATCCACCTAACAGTTGCCTTTTCCATTCCATACTTAGTCATTTTTTCAATAAGGATTGTGTGAGATACTTTGTCAAATGCTTTGCTGAAGTCAAGATATACTATATCTACAGCATTTCCCTGATCCACCCAGTCAGTGATTCTGTCATAGAAGGAAATTAAGTTAGTCTGACAACTTATCAGTTACAAACCCATGCTGACTCTGTTTAATCACTTCATTCTTATCCAGGTACTGATATTCATGTTTAATAATTTGTTCAAAGATCTTTAGTGGTATAGATGTCACTCACCGGCCTATAGTTGTCTGGGTCCACCTTCTTCCCCTTTTTGAAGATAGGAACAACATTTGCTCTTTTCCAATCTTCTGGGACTTCTTCTGTTCTCCACAAATTTTCAAAGATTATGGAGAGCGGTTCAAAAATTTCTTCTGCTATCTCCTTCAGTACTCTGGGGTGTAATTCATCTGGACCTGGAGACTTGAATTCATTTAGGTTAGCTAAGTGTTTCCTCACTATTTCTGTTTATAGTTATCCTGGATTCTTCTATTCCCTTAATAGGAAGTATACAGTAAATTTTTTTTTATAAGCCCTTTTAGCAATGAACTTCATTGGCTGAAAAGCCCTATTTTTAGTTGAGTACAGTGTCTAAAGAACATTATTTTGACCTAAGCTCTAAATTAAACATTAAGGGTAGTGGTCATTTCAGCATCTCAGGTGACTTCCAGAATAAGCCATCATATGTGTAGGTGAGTTAGGCCGGGGTCACACTTATGAGTGTGATGTGAGAATCTCGCCTTCATTACCCGGCACATGGACCGGAGCATTCAGCTGCATAGAAATACTTGTAGCCGCACACTCCGGTCCCGAGTGCTGGCGGCAGTGCCAGTTATTGATGTGAGAGACTCGTATCACACTGGCAAATGTGACCCCAGCCTTATAATGCCCTTTTGGCCATTATATGATTTACAACCTTCATTTCTCCCGTTTTCTCCTTCAGTTCTCTGAATTAGTGGGAAGAAAGAAGCTGCAACCTTGTCCCCTATACACAGTACAGACATGCTTCATTCCTGGTGCCTTCTCTGTTTAGCTCATGTTCAGAAGTAGCAATAGCAGAATGTTTGGAGATTATACAGCAGTACTGACTTGTGTGACTGTGAATAAGAAGTTGTTCGCTAATGTCAGCATATCTGCTCATAATCTCCCCCCATCCCTCCTGTCATTTCAGTGTGTTGGCAGTCTGTCTTTCACCAACACTGATATCCCACCTACCCTAGCTTATTGTTGTTGGTCAAGGTGGTTATCGCCCCTATACGTTCAGCTGAATTACTGGAAGGAGGAAACACATTTCTAATGAAGACCTTGTGATTTAATGGGCTTCCCCAGGACCACTGTACAGTGTTACTGCATATTACTATTACAGTGTGCACTCTTTACAATATATTGCATATTTATTTTAGTCCTTTTTTAATGTAAAAGATGTGGACATCATTAAAATGGGGATAAAATGAGTGTTCTTATGTTAGTGATGACCTTTTTGCTAATAAGTTTGTCTGCCATCTTCATTCATTTACAGACCTGCTATAGTCTTATCCGTGTTTCAGATGTTTCCTTTGTGGGGTGTGCCTCCCATTAACATAGGCTGGATGTTGGGTCTGTGTCTATCCAAGGTGCTACTGTCTTCATTAATGTATGTGTCAGAACAACTTCTATTCTGAACTTTCTTCCTTTCTTTTTGTACATCCTTTTCTCTGCTATACCTCAGTCTGTACAAGCCCCCCACCATTGTTGTCTACTGCATTCTCTAACCACCAAAGAAGGGTGTAGAAACTCCAACAGATTTGCTTGATAAGACTTATACTTACACACATGTCAAACTCTGGTCCTCGGGCCAAATCTGGCCCCCAGGGTAAGTATATTTGCCCCCCCCCATGCCAGACGGGTCCCACGTCTGGCATCCCACTTTCACCTATCCTAGATGTTGATACAGTTGAAAGTAATGATGGAAGAGGGAGCCCACTGTACCAAAATGTCAAGAGAATCTGAAGACTCCATGAAGGAACCGGAGCAGCAAGGGAACGTGCAGTAGTGAGTGTTTTTTTTTTTTTTTTTTTTTTTTTTTTTTTTAATTTGGGGCTCATTTTACTGTACGAAGCACTAAATGGGGACCATTATACTGTGTGAAGTGCTGTGTGGGGATTTCATTTGGAGAATCATACTGTGATGGGGTCACCATTCTTTGTTGAGAGGAATTGAGGGGGTACAGTAGGGTCATCATACCGTGTGTGTGTGTGGAGGAAATCGTTGTGGGCGTTTTATACTGTTTGGGGGCACTTTTGTTGGCATCATACTTCATTACCTGTATTATTCAAGTTTTTTTATCCTTGGTTATTACATATTTAAATTAGACCATTTGGTCTTATGCTTTTTACTGCTCTTGCATAACATTGTATTCCAATATTTTATTCTAAGATCTATTGGTGGTACAACTCCTTTACGTTTGTTTCAGTATGGAAAAAGTTAATCGTTATATTTGATAAGGAACAACTTCCTCAATTTTAGACACTTTTTTTTTCTTTTTAATAAATATCAAGGTTCTCCCGCGACTTTGTGCAAGCTTTTAATTTTGTCCCGCTGTGTATTTCAGTTTGACATCCCTGTCTTAGACACTCTGCAGAAGGAAAGTGGTAGAAAGTTTTTAATGGAGACTATTGCATGTTGGAAGCAAGTGAACAATAAAAAAAAAAAAATTCTATACAAAGTTATACCTGATTTGAGTGTGCGCATTGTTACCTTTTTGTGTAACAAAAAAAAGAGATCATGATTAACTATATATATCTATTGTGTATTTACAGGTGGACCCAAAGGACTACATGTTTAGTGGCCTGAAAGACCAAACCATAGGAAAGTTGCCAGATAAAGTTGCAGGCCAACAATTTGTCATACAGGAATGTGAGAACTGTAACATCTATATTTTTGACCACTCTGCTACCATCACCATTGATGACTGTACAAACTGTCGCATCTTCTTGGGACCTGTCAAAGGCAGCGTGTTCTTCCGTGACTGTAAGGACTGTAAATGTATTGTGGCATGCCAGCAGTTTCGCACTAGGGACTGCAGGAAAATGGACATATTTCTGTGCTGTTCTACACAACCCATCATAGAATCCTCCACCGGCATGAAATTTGGATGTTTCCAGTTCTATTACCCAGAGCTAGGTGCACAGTTTAAGGATGCTGGCCTGAGTATCTTCAACAACACCTGGAGCAACATCCATGACTTCACTCCAGTGTCCGGAGAGACAAATTGGAGTCTTCTTCCCAGTGACTGTAGAATCCAAGATTTGGTTCCTTTACCTGACAGTGATGAACTAAAAGCTGTGCGCGTTTCTATGGATGTTAACAGGAGCATCATTCCGGTTACTTGGGGGCAGAGACAGAAGAAAAGTGATGAGTCCTGTTTGGTGGTTTTCTTTGCTGGAGATTATACAATAGCAAATGCCAGAAAAATGATCGATGAGGTAAGTGGCTTAATGTGCATCCTACAAGACCTTTTAAAATGACTTCTGCTGCTATTCGTAGTGTTATGATATTCATCTTGGTCTCTCATTTACGGTAAAGAATCACTCCTGTTAAGTGTTTTTTTTGTTTTTTTTTTTTGTTTTTCATTAAATGTGTATACACATTCAATGAATGAAAAACTTACGGGAGTGATTTTTTTTTTTTTTTTTTTTTTTTTGGTCAAGTAAAGCTTAGGCTAAGTGCACACGTACCGGAACTCTCGCGGAAATTACCGCGAGAATTCCGGAATCCCAGTCCGCGGAAAAACTAGCATTTTGCAAGCGTATTTAGCTTGCAAAATGCTAGCGTTTTCCAAGCGATCTGTAGCATCGCTTGGAGAACTGATTGACAGGTTGGTCACACTCGTCAAACATAGTGTTTGACGAGTGTGACCAACTTTTTACTACTGAGGCCGCCTATGCAGCATCAGTAGTAAAAGAAAAAATGCAAAAAAAAATAAAAAATGGTGTTATTCTTACCCTCCGACGTCCCGCGCATCCGTTCCCAGTAATCCTTTGCGAAAATGCCCGTGATGACGTCCGTTCTCGCGGGATCGCGATGTCTCGCGATGACCGCGAGACTTCGCGATCCCGTGAGAACGGACGCCATCGCGGGTATTTTCGCAAAGGATTACTGGGAGCGTGGAGAGAAGCGGGAAGGCTGCGCGGGACGTCGGAGGGTGAGAATAACAATATTTTTTTTATTTTTAAATTCTTTTTTTTTTTTTACAGGGATATGGTACCCAGAGCCCGGAGGACAGTCTCCTCTCCTCCGGACCGTGGGTACCATCCGCAATTGTTCTGCTTACTTTCCGCATGGTGTGCACAGCCACATGCGGAAAGTAAGCGGAACAATGCATTCCTATGGGTGCGGGATCGCCGCGATTCCGCAAATTAATGAGCATGCTGCGGTTTTTACAGCGAAGCGATTCCGCCGCGGTAAAAACCGCAGCATTAGCACAGCATTGCGGAATCCCATAGGAATGCATGGGATGCTTATTTTTCGCGGCAAAACCGCCGCGGAAACGCGAAAAAAACGCCACGTGTGAACTCAGCCTTAAAGTAATTTCTACATATGTGTTTCTAACCATTATGCCATAATTTACAGATGATCGGAAAGGGGTTATCGCTTGTTCAGACTAAAGAGGTTGCAATGAAACCGGAAGATGCAAACAGAGTTTTTAAAGAACGAGCCCCTGAGTTTTTACCCTTTTTGGAGCATGGTATGGCATATATTGTCTTCAATGTTAGAGTGTGTGTATGTATATATCAGTCTGGAGAATGAAACTGCTGCCTTGCTAAAGCACCACTGTGGCCTCTATTAATCTCTGGATTGATGCTGGTACCTGAGGTCAGATCCCCTACTGTTCATGAATTGTTGTCATAGCTATAAGATAAAATAACTCTTCCAATCACAGTACAGGTTAAGGAAAGTCTGTTGGCGCAAAATGTGCATGCCCAGCATACGCACTCGAGACACCGTTGGTGTAGTGAAACCGTTCAGTGCACCTTGGCAAACAATCATTTTGCATCTATCTGCGCCCTTCTTCCTTGACTTGACAACTCTGGATTTATAGGGGTTGGGATAGATGGAAAATAAGTAGGTGGGAGAGTGCACTAAACTGCTCATCTATGCCAAGTGCAGAGACCGCCTGTGCTTTGTTAGAACAGTCATTCCTTGCTGACAGACTTTCGTTAACGGTGGCAGAATTCATTCAGTGTGTGTCACGATGTGACTCAAGCCAACGGGTGGTCGATCAGTGAACGGCGCAACACACACAACAGGATGGTATTGGGGAGAGGAACTGACATTAACCGCCGATGGCCTGAAAGGAAAGAAGTGTTAACTGAAAGAAACCAGAGCTGCCACAAATCCAAAAATGGATTGTGACAGTGTGGCTGTATTGTGTGCCATATACAAATCTGAGGTGGCTTTCCCTGAAACATCCAGTGGTCCGACCAAAAAAATCTCCAGTCTTGGATGCTCTAATTGATGAATTCATAATCTCAGACTTCTCTTTTCCGTCATTGTATTAGTTCTACAGACCTAATTTGTCCGATAAGGTTTTAAAATGATGCTTGACTATAGTCCCCTGAGTGGCCAGAAATCTGATGGAATGTTTTCACGTGTTACATACTTTTTCTCAATGCATACTAATGCTAATAGGTTTTTTATTAAATGCCATTCTCATTCATTGCTGTGTACTTTAGTTGTGGTTTTGTACTCCAAAAATCACCTCTGTTGCGCACAGTTTACGAAGGCCAAAATGCTAATGCAATCTTATAGCTAAATTACCCTTTTTGCAGTAAGATTTTAGGCATGGCGTTATTTAATGTATTGACACATAGCCATCCACCAAAATCAACATATTTCTTTACTTTTTCTTCATCAAGGGTCAGTTGTTGCTTTGGAGTTTAATGGAGAAGGAGCAGTGCAAACCTGCCAGGAGGCTTCTGCTGGCATCTTTAGTGGTACAAAGGTGAGTTCTTCATAACTGAGCCGTGAATAACAGTGTGCAAGCGGCAGCCACAAGAAGTGGGGCTATGGAAACGGCCAAGTGCAACTGAACTACCTGGGAGTTACAGAAACCATGCAGCCCGCTGTGCAATACTTTCCTGAGTACCTGCGACTTCAATGGGACTTACTGGCTAATTCTATTACTCCGGTGTCAGCCATGAACGGCTGATATGGGGTTGACCCTACTAAACTTCTTTTTTTTTTTTTTTTCTCTTTTTAAATGTTGTGCATTATAACTGTCAATCCAGCATTCTTCCACATGACATTAATCATGTCGCACACAACCGTCAGAGCAGCGGACCTGGTGAATGTGATTGTAGGTAATCTTTTCTTTATCGCTTCATTGGGGGACACAGATTACCATGGAGTGTATGCTGCTGCTGCTAGGAGGCTGACACTATGCAAAAAAGGAAACTTAGCTCCTCCCCGGCAGTATATACCCACCGACGGGCACCAAGTACCTCAGTTTGTGCTTAATGTCTGTAGGAGGCGGACCGGGATCTCCCCAGATCCGCATTTAACGATTCCTTTTTTCTCTTCTAGGTTTTGTGTGTGTGTGTGTGTGTGTGTGTGTGTATTAATCTTTTCCCATTTATTTTTCAGATTCAACTCCGGGAAACAGGGGGTAAATGTTCACCCTGCTTTCCCATATCACGCGGCTGAGCGAGCAATGTGATATTATCCACATCGCAACTCTCAGGACCACGGGCAGGACCTTTTCCCTATCGCCCTCGGGTGCTACGGACTGACTACAGGTGGCGGGTCCTAGCCGATTCCCCTCCTCACCCCTCTCCCGGGACCGGGCTGAGAGGAAGTTGGCGGTGACTCTCCCCTGCTGGCAAAGCGTTGGCGCCGTCTTCTGCACTATTCGGACATAGTGCGGGGCAGAGGACCTTCATTACCAGCGGGCCCCTGTGGTCATCCTCTTGAGGGAGCATGTGGGCGCCAGGTAAGCAGCCTGAAGGCTACCATCAGTCCCATGCTCGCCCCACATAGAAGTCAGTGAGGTTGGTGCCGCTGATAGCAGACATTGTCAGTCTCCATTTGAATTTCCCGCCCATTCGTTTGCAAGCGCGCACCTCTCAGCTCCCCCACGCCCGGTGCTCTTCTCTAAAGCAGCAGTCAGCGGGTCACCTTCCTCATACCTCCCTCTCCTCCGCGACGTCACTAGTCCCGTGATGAGTGCACTCCCCCTCCCCCAGAGTGGGCTGTTGCAATGTTGCAGTCGGTCTCTGACCTGACTAAAGTTTCTCAGTCCCTGGTCCAGGTCTTAGAACGACTACCTCAGCTATCTTCTGCCACCTGTGCTCCGACCACCTCTCACGGTGAGTCGTCTGCACTTGACCGTGACCTCCACAGGGACAGGCCTGGTAGGATTTCTAGGAAGCGCGTTCTTTCTAGCTCGTCTTCCAGCTCGCACGGTCCGTCCGTTCCACCCAGGCTGCGTTCCTCGTCTCCCTCATCAGAAGACAACCTTAGGTCAGACAATGATTCTCAATCGGTATCTGACTCAGAGGTAGACAACATGTCTAAAACACAGGACATGGTCGATAGTCTCATATCGGCTATTTTTCAGACGCTCAAAATAAAACAAGATAAGGCTCCCCTTCAGGATGGCTCTGTCCCTTTTTAAACGAGCAAAACCTCCCTCCCGAACCTTTCCTAATCACAAAGAGTTCGAGACTACTTTAACCAAACACTGGGAACACCCTGACAAGCGTTTCTCAGGCCGCAGGTACTTAGACATTCTGTATCCATTTGATGCGGACCTTCTTACAAAATGGACTAAAGCCCCCGAAGTGGACCCACCAGTTTCCCGTCTCTCCTCTAAGATGGTTCTATCCCTTCTGGACGGGGAATCCCTTAAAGATCCAACAGACAGGCAAATAGAATCGCTGGCTAAATCCATTTTTGAAGCATCCGGCGCCTCTCTGCCCTATTTTCGCTTCTGCCTGAGTGGCGAAGGTCATTTCAGCTTCTTCGCAGGGGCATCCTATTGTCTGCCCCTCAGGACGAGCTGGCAGATCTAAAGACCAAATTAATCATGCGGGTAAATACCTTTTGGCCGCCTCCTTTGATGCGGCTGGGTGCGTAGCAAGAGCTAACAGCAACATAGTAGCTATACGCCGTATCCTTTGGTTGAAGTCATGGAGTGCGGACACCACCTCCAAGAAGTCGCTCACCAACCTGGCATTTCACGGCTCTAGACTCAAGCTGGATCAGATAATTTCCGATGCCACTGGTGGTAAAAGTACCTCTCTTCCTCAGTCTCAGCCTAGACGATTTTTCAGCAGAAAGGCTCCTCGACCGTTTAGGTCCTTTCGCCCCTTTTCTTCTGCAGAAGGATCATCCCAGCAGAACCAGCCCACGGCCTCCAGAGATCGCAGAAAACTATCGTATAAACCCGCTCCCCGCTGGAAATCAAGAGGCCAACCCTCCAGGTCCTCAGGCTCCCGCTCCGGTAGATTCTCCTCAAAGTGACGGGTTACCACCTCCTGGAATTTCTTCCAGGGTGGGAGGCAGGCTCTCTTCTTTCATGGACGCTTGGCTGTCCGTGGTCGACGCTTGGGTCAGGGAAACCATCATATCTGGATACAAAATCGAATTTTCTCCCCCCCCCGTCCCAGACCCCAGGGTTCCTTCAGGCAGTCTCCTCCCTTCTTTCCGCCGGAGTTATTGTTCCCGTTCCTTCAAACGAACAGTTTTCAGGGTTTTACTCGAACCTCCTCTTAGTCATGAAAAAAGACGGTTCCCTTTGCCTAATCTTGGACCTCAAGTTGCTCAATCGCCACGTGAGGATCCTCCACTTCAAGATGGAGTCCCTGCGCTCGGTGATAGCCTCGACGGAACCCGGAGAGTTCCTCTGCTCTGTGGACATACAGGATGCCTATCTTCACATCCCTTTTTGTTTGCAACATCAGAGATATCTCCGCTTTGCGATTCAAGAAAATCACTATCAGTTCACGGCCCTCCCCTTCGGCCTAGCCTCCACTCCCCGTGTCTTTACGAAGGTGATGGCAACAGTCATAGCCATTCTTCGCTCTAGGGGGATTCTCATTATCCCTTATCTGGACGATCTGCTGATCAAGGGCTCGTCCCGTCAGAACTGTCTCCAAAGTCTTCAGATACCTCTGGATACTCTCGCCCGTCTCGGATGGATAGTCAACAAAGAGAAGTCCATCTTGCACCCTACTCAGCGACCTTTTTGGGCATGGAATTCGACACAAATCTAGCCCGAGTGTTTCTTCCGATGGAAAAATTTTCAGCCCTTTGCAAGGGGATCCGATCCCTGAAGCTGTCAAGGCCCATTCCCCTTCGGTCTTGCATGAGGGTCCTAGGGAAGAAGATAGCTTCCATGGAAACAGTGCCTTTCGCACAATTTCACACTCGTCCGCTCCAGCTGTCCCTCCTTTCTACTTGGGACAAGACTTCGGTTTCTTTGACCCGTCTCATACTCCTTCCTCTGAGTAAGGCAATCTCTGACTTGGTGGACAATACCGGCGTCAGTTCTACAGGGAAGGTCCTTTCTCCCACCTCAGTGGCAAGTCATCACCACCGACGCCAGTCTTCTAGGATGGGGGGCGGTTTTCCATCGGAAGACAGCCCAAGGGCGCTGGAACGCCCAGGAGACTCTTCTTCCCATCAACCTCCTGGTAATCAGAGCGATATTCCTTGCCCTCCTCTGCTGGCAGCCTCTCCTCGTAAGCAAACCAGTCCGCATTCAATCGGACAACGCCACGGCCGTGGCGTACATAAACCACCAGGGTGGTACTCACAGCAGGCAGGTAATGTCAGAAGTGGCAAAGATACTGCTTTGGGCAGAGCGTTACGTTCCGGCGATCTCCGCCGTTCACATTCCAGGGGTAGAAAATTGAGCAGCCGACTTCCTAAGTCGCTAGGGCCTGGCGTCAGGCGAATGGTCCCTTCACTCCACAGTCTTTAACCAGATATGCCAGTGTTGGGGCACCCCGGACGTTGATCTCATGGCATCTCGGATGAAACACAAAGTTCCTCGCTTCGTAGTCGGGTCCAGGGACCCTCTAGCCGTCGGTTGCGACGCCCTGGTAATTCTGTGGTCCCAGTTCCAATTTCCTTACCTGTTATCTCCCCTTGCCCTGATCCGAAGGGTGGTCAAGAAAATAAAATCAGAAGGTATCCCAGTAATTCTGGTGGCCCCGGACTGGCCAAGACGACCTTGGTACGCGGAGCTGGTGAACATGCTCGCGGACGTCCCCTGGAGACTTCCAGATCTTCTCTCACAAGGTCCCCTTTACCACCAGAACTCTCGGTCTCTCAGTTTAACGGCATAGCCGTTGAGGCCGCGATTCTAAGACAGGTTTTTCCAGCCAGGTCATTCAGACCATGATCAGAGCTAGAAAACCAGCCTCCTCCCGCATTTACCATAGGTACTGGAAGGCTTTTTTCCGTTTGTGCGACGATAACAATGTTTTTCCATTGTCGTTCTCCATTCCATCCATACTTGGCTTCTTCCAGTCCGGCTTAGATGCGGGCCTGTCCCTCAGTACCCTCAAAGGCCAGGTATCGGCTCTGTCGATTCTTTTCCAAAGAGATCTGGCCCCATTACCGCAAGTTAAGACCTTTCTCCAGGGGGTCGCCCATGTGGCTCCTCATCATTCTCTGATAGATCCATGGGACCTCAATCTCGTTCTTGGTGCTCTCCAGAAGGTGGCGTTCGAGTCTATCCAGGACATTCCTCTTTCCCTTCTTTCCACATTAATGAGGATATCGTCCTTCCCTCTTTTTGCCCTGCGCCTGTTCACCTGCTGGAAAAGTCGCTCCACAAACTGGATGTAGTGAGAGCCTTGCGAGTTTATCTTGCCAGGACCGCTTCTCTTCGTCAATCCGATTCCCTGCTTGTCATCTCTGAAGGTCGCCGGAAAGGGCTTCCGGCATCCAAATCCACAATCGCTCGTTGGATTCGTTCTACCATTCTGGAAGCCTACTGACTTCAGGAGAAACGGCCCCCTCCGGGAGTGAGAGCCCACTCCACCCGGGTTGTAGGGGCTTCGTGGGCTGTGCGACACCAGGCTTCGGCCTTACAACTTTGCAGAGCCGCGACCTGGTCGTCTTTGCACACCTTTTGCGAGGTTCTACAGGGTTCATACCCAGGCCTCGTCTGATGCAGCTTTTAGTAGGAAGGTTCTGCAGGCGGCGGTAGCACGTCGACCGACCTAAGCCCTTCCTTCTTTCGTTCCTTTGTTGCTGTTCCCACCCTCGGGACTGCTTTGAAACGTCCCATGGTAATCTGTGTCCCCCAATGAAGCGATAAGAAAGAGGGATTTTTGGGTTCTTACCGTAAAATCTCTTTCTTGGAGCCTTCATTGGGGGACACAGCAACCCTCCCTGTTTAAGTTATACCGTATTGGGTTTTCAAGTCCCTTGTTGGGTTGGTACATATATTGAGAGTTTTTGGTTGCTTCCCCTACTGCTTTCTCACCAACTGAGGTACTTGGTGCCTGTCGGTGGGTGTATACTGCCGGGGAGGAGCTAAGTTTCCTTTTTTGCATAGTGTCAGCCTCCTAGCAGCAGCAGCATACACCCCATGGTAATCTGGGTCCCCCAATGAAGGCTCCAAGAAAGATTTTACGGTAAGAACCCAAAAATCACCAGAAATGCTGAAGTAGGGGCGTGGCCTGGACCTCATGTAGGGAGGACGTGGAGTGAGAGAGCTCCTGCCCGGATCCGACAATAAATCCTGATTACCGGCACTGCTGACGGGTCCCACTGACCTGGAGGGCTGCAGTATCTCCCTGGGCGTCTAGACAGCGGAGGATCCTTGGGCCATGTCGAACCGCAGCAGTAAAAAAGATAAGGAGACGCCGGGGCGTGCCTCTGCTACATCCAGGATGGCGCCAGCAAACAACAAGTCGGCCGGTAGTGGAGCGATGGGAGCTGCTGGCAGGCTGGAACGATATGCAAGGGTGCCTCCTGCTGCTGCTCGATCGCCCAGTGCACAGACTGAGGCAGACGCTGGCTGCAGCATGGAGCTGGAGGATCATCTCTCCAGGGAGGGAACAGTGAGTAAACTGGGCCCCCCTTCAGCCCGACACGTGCAGACACAGGGGCCTGTGCTGGAGGAGGAAGGAGTGGGGGATGGGGAGCAGCCGGAGTCTGTGACTGCTGAGCCCACGCTAGGAGAAATCCTCCCAGCAATTAACTCCTGCAATACCACACTGGCCACTCTAAGTAATCAAATGGAGATTGTCACCAAGGACATGGCCTGTATTAAACAAGAGCTGCGGGGGGTGACTGCCAGGGTGGGGGAACTGGAGGAGCGTGTTGGTGGGACGGAGGATAAATTGCCACCAATAACACGGGAGCTGGGAAAAGCCACGCAAAATATTACAATACTGCTGAACAAGGTGGATGATTTAGAGAACCGCTCCCGTAGAAGTAATCTGCGACTGGTGGGGGTTCCGGAGAGGACGGAGGGGACTGACTCACTGGGCTTTTTTGAAAAATGGCTAATGGACACCTTTTGGTAATGATGTTTTGTCCCCATTCTTTACTATTGAGAGAGCACACAGGGTCCCTACGCGTGCCCCCCCGCCTGGAGCACCCCCGCGTCCCATCTTGCTCAAGCTCCTACACTTTAAAGATAGAGATGCTATCCTGCGCAGATCCAGAGACATTAAGGAACTTGCTATTAATGGGAGGAAAGTCTCCATTTTCCCTGATTTTTCCCTGGAGGTGCAGCGTAAAAGGGCGCAATTTATTGAGATTAAAAAACGCCTACGTGACTTACAGGTGACATATTCCATGATGTACCCTGCTAGACTGCGGATTGATGTGAATGGAGAAACGCACTTTTTTGATACGGCGGGAATGGCGCTGTCCTGGCTGGATATTAATGAGAGGTCCATGAGGAGGAAGAATACTTGAAGTTCTCCCTTTTTTCGCCACCAGGTGTTGTTACTCCTTTTTGTCTAGGACGCTATGCTGGTATAATTACTACTGTTCATTCCATTTCGGATTCAGGGCGGGAGCTGACCGGATTGCTGTGGACACTCGTTACAGTGACAAGCTGTGGACCCTTCTCCCTGCATGGACTCTGGGCGAGTTTTCTAGCCCTGATTCTCTCTATTTGAGAGAAATGTGCAAGTTACACTTGTGTTTGGGGGTAGGGGTGCTGTACACTGGTGTGCAGTGCTCCCTCTCCCTCCTTTGTTTTTTTCGTTTGTTGTTGTATTCCCTAATTGTTCTGTGGGATGTGATGTGCGTCAGCCGTGTCACCCAATTCATTGTACTGAGGGATGGTGGAGATTGCCTCTCTCCCTCGGGAGTGGAGTATGCTCCGATTTCTCATTTTTTAGTCTGCTCTTATGGCGATATCGCTTAATATTGTAGCGTGGAATGTTAGGGGGCTCGGGGATGCAAATAAGAGATGTGCTATATTTACTAATATGCAGAAATTTCTCCCGGCTATCCTGTGTATGTCTGAGACCCACATGGTGAAAGATAATATTCATTGGATAAGAAAGGGATGGGTTTCACATGAATATCATTCCACGTACTCGACCCATGCGCGGGGTGTCAGTGTGCTGGTGCACAGGTCCATCCCCTTCTCATGTACTAAATCAGTGGTTGACCCTGGGGGCAGATTTGTATGTTTGCTTTGCACGTTATACGGTATACAATTTATTTTGGTTGCCATGTACATCCCCCCGCCCTATTCAGTCGAACCAGTAAAAAGAATCTTGTCTATTTTGGGTTCCTTTCCCCCTGCACCGACTCTTCTAATAGGAGATTTTAATACATATTTGCATCCCTATTTGGATAAGTTGCATTCGGGAAACATATCAGAAGATGCAGCCTCAACCTCATTTGCTAGAACGTTAGTGGAGCTGGGTATGGTAGATCTTTGGCGTGTCCGAAACCCCACAGCCAGACAGTTTTCCTGCTACTCTAGCTCCCACCACGCTATGTCACGGATAGACCTGGCCATTGGGAATACACTCATGACCCCATATGTACGAGGGGTGGCCTACCTGCCTAGAAGTGTATCTGATCACTCGCCGCTACATGTCACACTTTCATGGGGACACCCCCTCACCCTATCTAGACCTATCTGGAAGCTTAATCCCTTCTGGATCCAGCTTATAGGGGAATCTTTGCATGATGCCATTCTAGAATATTTTCAACTTAATGAGTACTCTGCATCATCACACATAGTCTGGGATTCCATGAAGGCCTATGTCAGGGGCTTATATATTAGAGAAATATGCACACGGAAAAGCCAAAATAGACGCTACACCCAGAGTCTGATCCAGGAGGTGTCTGTTGCGGAGGCTGCGTTGATACTCAACCCGACAGAGGAAACTAAAAAAGCTTTGGAGAAGGCACAGGGGTCGCTCAGGGAAAGCCTCATGTCGGCGGCAGCAAATAAACGTTATTTCCTCAAACAAAAATATTTTATAGAGGGGGAGGGAGTAGGACATTTATTGGCCACGGTCATTAGAGCACAGGACGGATCTTCATATATCAATAGGCTAAAAACGGACTCGGGTGGTCTTGTGACAGACAGTGCGGACATAGTGAGTGAGATAAGGAGGTATTATATGCGACTATACACATCAGATTGCAGTCTCACGGAGACTGAGATTGAGCAGTACCTGGATGCTCTCTCTCTCCCTGCATTGGCTGATAGCGATAGGGATTCATTGGATCGGGACATCCTGTTGGAGGAGTTGGAGGAGGCGCTTGGTCAGATGCAAAATGAAAAGGCTCCAGGAATGGATGGCCTGCCTGGCGAGTTTTACAAAACCTATGCACCCTTACTGCAACCTAAGCTACTTAAGGTATTTGAAGAGGCTGAAAGGCAGAGGGTCCTCCCGCCATCTATGAGGGAAGCTTTGATAGTTTTAATATTAAAGCCCGGAAAGGATCCAGAGGTTCCGGATTCATATCGCCCGATTTCCCTATTATCAACAGATGTTAAATTATTGGCCAAGGTACTCGCCAATAGGATGTCCCGAGTTATCTCATCTGTTATACAGAAGGATCAGACGGGATTTATCCCAGGCAGAGCCACATCTATGAACCTTAGGAAACTATACTTGGGGATTCAACATAGTTCTGGGGAGTTGGGGGGGGGGGGGGAAGAGCAATTTTGTCCTTAGACGCCGCTAAGGCGTTCGATAGTCTGGAGTGGGGGTTTTTGTGGGCGGTACTTCGGAAAATGGGCTTTGGACACAGATTTATAAATTGGGTGAGGCTGTTATATGGCTCGCCGGTGGCGAAGGTTGGGGCTAATGGCAGGGTCTCTGAGTCTTTTCCTCTTGGGAGAGGTACTAGACAGGGGTGCCCGCTCTCGCCCTTGCTATTTGCTACTGCGGTGGAGCCATTGGCAGTTGCAATTCGGAAGTCCAGAGAAATAATGGGATTCAGATGTGGAACTGTGGAGTTGAGGATATCATTGTACGCGGATGATTTACTTCTATATTTAGATAAGGTACATTCCTCGATTTTTGCCGGCAATGGAGGTCATTCGAGAATTTGGGCTGAGGTCTGGTCTTCGGATTAATTGGTCCAAATCAGCTTTAATGCCGATAGACCCTCTCCCGGCGGATTTCTCAGATTTGCAGATACCGGTCCCTGTAGTTCGGAGGTTTAAGTATCTGGGTATAATTGTTAGTCCTGCCCCGAAGGATTTTCGGGCTCTGAATCTGGAGCCCCTGTTGCAGCGATTTTGAGCAAAAGTACATACTTGGTGTCGCCTGCCGTTGTCGAATATTGGTAGATCTAACTTAAAATGGTAATGATGCCACAATTATTATATTTCATAGAATCATAGAATCGTAGAGTTGGAAGGGACCTCCTGGGCCATCTGGTCCAACCCCCTGCTCAAAGCAGGATTCGCTAAATCATCCCAGTCAGATGTCTGTCCAGCCTCTGTTTGAAGACTTCCATTGAAGGAGAACTCACCACTTCTCGTGGCAGCCTGTTCCACTCATTGATCACTCTAACTGTCAAAAAGTTTTTTCTAATATCTAATCTGTGTCTCCTCCCATTCAGTTTCATCCCATTGCTTCTAGTCTTTCCTTGTGCAAATGAGAATAAAGTTGATCCTTCTACAATGTGACAGCCCTTTAGATATTTGTAGACAGCTATTAAGTCTCCTCTCAGTCTTCTCTTTTGCAAACTAAACATTCCCAAATCCTGCAACCTTTCCTCATAAGACAGGGTTTGCAGACCGGTCACCATTCTGGTCGCTCTTTTCTGAACTTGCTCCAGTTTGTTGATGTCTTTTTTAAAATGTGGTGCCCAAAACTGGACACAATATTCCAGATGAGGTCTGACCAAAGAGGAGTAGAGGGAAATAATGACTTCACGTGATCTAGACTGTATGCTTCTGTTAATACATCCTAGAATTGCATTTGCCTTTTTTGCTGCTGCATCACACTGTTGACTCATATTCAGTCTGTGATCTATTAGTATACCCAAGTCTTTTTCACATGTGCTGTCACTTAGCCCTATTCCTCCCATTCTATATATGCTTTTTCCATTTTTATTGCCCAGATGTAGTACTTTGCATTTCTCCCTGTTAAAAACCATTCTGTTAGTTGCTGCCCACTTCTCCAGTTTATTTAAATCTTTTTGAATCCTCTCTCTCTCTTCTCTAGTATTAGCTATCCCTCCTAGCTTTGTGTCATCAGCAAATTTAATCAGTTTACCCTCAATTCCTTCATCTAAATCGTTGATAAAGATGTTGAACAATACAGGGCCCAGGACAGAGCCCTGTGGTACCCCACTTGAGACATTCTTCCAACTGGATGTGCAGCCATTTACGACCACTCTTTGGGTCCGATCACTAAGCCAGTTATGAATCCACCTAACAGTTGCCTTGTCCATTCCATACTTAATCATTTTTTCAATAAGGATTGTATGAGAGACTTTGTCAAATGCTTTGCTGAAGTCAAGATATACTATATCTACAGCATTTCCTTGATCTACCCAATCAGTGATACCGTCATAGAAGGAAATTAAGTTAGTCTGACATGACTTATTAGTTACAAACCCATGCTGACTCTGTTTAATCACTTCATTCTTATCCAGGTATTGACATACATGTTGTTTAATAATTTGTTCAAAGATCTTTCCTGGTATAGAAGTCAGACTCACCGGCCTATAGTTACCTGGGTCCACCTTCTTCCCCTTTTTGAAGATAGGAACAACATTTGCTCTTCTCCAGTCTTCTGGCACTTCTCCTGTTCTCCAAGAATTTTCAAAGATTATAGAGAGGGGTTCAAAAATTTCTTCTGCTATCTCCTTCAGTACTCTGGGGTGTAATTCATCTGGACCTGGAGACTTGAATTCATTTAGGCTAGCTAAGTGTTTCCTCACTATCTTTCTGTTTATAGATATCCTGGATTCTTCTATTCCCTTAATAGGACAGTGAATAACAGTTGATGTTACATTTCCTTTCTGAGAGAAAACAGATGCAAAATAGGAATTTAAAAGTTCAACCTTCTCAACATCCTGTCTTACCATTTCATCATTTTCATCCTGTAAAAATCCTATAGCATCTTTGACTTTTCTTTTACTTTTGACATATCCCCAAAATCCTTTATTATTGCTTTTGACATCTCTTGCAAGCCTCAATTCATTTTCAGCTTTAGCTAATCTGATTTGTGCCCTGCAGGTTCTGCAGACAGCATTATATTCTTCTTTAGATATGCCTCCCTCTTTCCATTTTATAAACATTTTTTTCTTCCTTTTTAGCATGTGCTTAAGTTCTGTGTTCATCCATCCTGGTTTCCTTAACTGCTTCCTATTCTTCCCTCTTTTCGGAATTGTTAACAACTGTGCTTTGAGAATTTCATTTTTCAAGATTTCCCATCCTTCCTGGACATTTTTGTCTTTAAGGATATCCAGCCATTGGATCCCTCCAATTCTCTTTCTGAATCCCTTAAAATCTGCCTTTCTGAAATCTAACCTTGATGTCTGAGTCTTCACAGGTCTTCCGCCTCTAGTTATCCAAAATTCTAAAATAGCATGGTCGCTACCTCCTAGGGTCCCAGCCACTTTTACCTCCTCAACCATTTCCTCCCTGTTTATAAGGATTAGATCCAAGGTAGCAGTTCCCCTTGTTTTCTCCCTTACCTTTTGGAAGATAAAGTTGTCAGCAAGAGAGGATAAGAATTTCCTTGACCTGTTAGTTTTGCCTGAGAGAGATTCCCAACAAATGTCTGGATAGTTGAAATCTCCCATGACAACTATGTCATATTTTTTGGAGAACTTGGCCATTTGATGCATAAAGAGTTCATCCATAGCTTCAGCTTGCACAGGCGGCCTGTAGTAAATGCCTACAATGGTGTCCTTTCCATTGTTCTGTCCTTGTATTCTTACCCAAACAGTTTCCACAGAACTCCCAGTCTCTGAAGCTTCAATCTCTGTGCAGATATACGCGTTTCTAACATACAATGCGACACCCCCTCCTCGTTTATCAAGTCTGTTTCTTGCAAATAAATTGTATCCTTCTAGTCTTGTATTCCAATCATGTGTATTGTCCCACCAAGTTTCAGTGATTCCAATGACATCATATTTATTTTCCTGTGTTAGTAGTTCCAATTCTCCTTGTTTGTTGCCCATGCTTTGTGCATTAGTATAGAAACATTTTAGTTTGTGATTGGTTTCTCTTTCTCCAATATTTTTATTAATTAGATTCTTTCGTCTTTGTTCTTCCTTTCCACTTCTAATAGCAGAGTTCTCAATAGCATTTGTCAGGTGTATGGCTTTTTCTGGTCTTTTGCTTCCCTTCCCATGTTGTTCTAGTTTAAAGCTCTCCTTACAAGTGTAGCAAGGCGACTTCCAAATACATGCTTACCAGTCTTCGTAAGGTGCACCCCATCTCTAGCAAGTAGTCCATCGTATAAGTAGTTCACTCCGTGATCCAGAAATCCAAATCGTTGCTGACGGCACCATCGACGTAGCCAGTTGTTCACCTGCAGAATCTTATTCCACCTCCTTGTTCCATGGCCATCCACTGGGAGGATGGAAGAGAAGACCACCTGCGCTCCCAGTTCTTTCACTTTCTTGCCTAAGTCTTCAAAGTCTCTGCAGATGGTTTCCAGGTCGTTTCTTGCAGTGTCATTTGTCCCCACATGTAGTAGCAGGAATGGGTAGTCATCTGTAGGTCTGAAGAGTCCTGATATCCTGTCAGACACATCTTTAATTTTTGCACCTGGAAGACAACACATTTCTCTTGAAGTTATATCCGGTCTGCAGATAGCGGCCTCAGTTCCTCTCAACAGGGAATCCCCCATGACCACCACTCTCCGTTTCTTCTTCACAACATTTTTCTTTCTCCATCCAGGAGGACTCTGAAGGCATACAAGGTTGCTGCTTGTTGGCAAAGTCTTATCCTGATGTATTTCTTCATTGTTTTCCTGCGTGAGAGCCTGGTATTGGTTTCTGAGCAGTATGGGTGCTGACTGCCTCCTGATCCTCCTGCTTCTCTGGGTCACATGTCTCCATTCCTCTGTTTCTTCAGGTGCACTTCGAATTTCTTCTCTTTCTGTAACATGAAGAGATAATTCTGTTCTGTCCAAGAACTCTTCACCTTCCTTAATGATCTTCAACGTAGCTAACCTCTCTTCGAGATTTTGCAACTTTTCCTCCAACAGGGACACAAGCTTGCATTTGTGGCATGTAAAGTTTGGCTTTTCCACTGGTAAATCTGTGAACATGTAGCAAGAAATGCAGCTCACCAAATGGCTCCTGGCCTCTTCCATCTTGAGATTTCTTAAAAACGATGAAAGATGAGCCCAAATTCGCGCGCCGATAGGCGCGCGGTTTTTCCGATTTCCTCTTTTCAGCTGCAACGGCCAAAACCCAGTGATCGTTGAGCTCGCGGAGACTCTTCACTTATCCCAGAAGGCACTGGGAATATGCAAATGATCTCCTCAAGACTCTTCCCCTGGTTTTCCGATTTCCTCTTTTCAGCTGCAACGGCCAAAACCCAGTGATCGTTGAGCTCGCGGAGACTCTTCACTTATCCCAGAAGGCACTGGGAATATGCAAATGATCTCCTCAAGACTCTTCCCCTGGTTTTGATACATAATTCTCCGGTGTGGATCTGTAGGGACTTTTTTTGCAAAAATAAATACATTATTCCGGGAATTAATTTGGAAGAAAAAACAGGCTAGGATTCGCTTGGAGATACTGCAGCGAGGGAAGGAGGAGGGAGGATTGGCGGTGCCAAACCCATTCATATACTTTATGGCCTCCCAGATGCAACATCTTAAGGGTTGGGGTAGAGACGGGGCGTGTGACAATGGTGGTGATATTGTGAGGGAAGGATCGGTATGGAAATATCCAGGGTGCCGGTTGGAGGTGGGAAGACGGCAGATAAATGGGGCACGATACCCCACGTTGGCTATGATTTTCAGGGTGTGGGATAGGGGTAAGTCTCTTTTGAAGATAAATGGGCCTACGGAATTGTGGCCATTGTGGCGAAATCCGGATTTGCAAGAGGTCAAAAAGCTGGTGGGGTTCGTAAGATGGGAAGATAAAGGGAGTTATCTGGTGTCACAAATTTTGCAAAATAATACTCTTAAGAGTTTTGAACAATTGAGAACAGAATTTCACCTCCCGCACGTCTTCTTTTATCAGTACTTACAGCTAAGGCATGCATTGGAAAAACAGAGAAGGACAAATCCGGTGATAGTGACACATAATCAAACACTACATATGCTGCTTACATCTGAGTCTTCTAGGGGACTTATCTCTGAATTATATAAAAGATTATTGCCTGCCCATCTGGAGACATATCCACTGACTGCTGCTAAGAATAAGTGGGAACGGGACGTTGGCCCCCTGACGGAGGACCAGTGGTCCGATATTCTAGAACAGGTCCCTAAAATGGCGGTTTCTGAGTGCCAGCGGCTTTTGCAAATGTATCTCATTCACAGGGTATATAAAACACCCAGCTTATTATTTAAAATGGGACTTAGGCCCAATACACAATGTGTTAGGTGTGGGCAGGATGATGCCCACTTGATGCATGTTATGTGGGAGTGCGGGCACATTGGGGATTTCTGGAGGCAGACCCTGGGACTCATAGCCCAAGTATACCATATCACAATACGACCGTCACCTCGTCTATGTTTGTTGAATTTGTGGGAGGAGGGGGTTGACCCGGACTCTGCAGTGGCCCTGGGAATAGCACGCATCCTGTATCAGGCAAGAAAGATACTTGCATATCATTGGTTGGATCCTATGCCACCAACATTGTCAGAGCTTAAAAATAAACTAAATAATGTCATCAGATTGGAAAGGGGGGCTTATTTAAAAAGAAATGCATTAAGAAAGTTTTACAAAATTTGGCAGCCATGGATGGAGTCACCGGGTCTCCCCTCGGGCGCACTGGTACGGGATGCGATGTTGGACCAGTTGCTGTTGTGCTTGCGATGAGGGGATGCTTGGGGGGTGAAAATAAAGTCTAGTGCCCTTTGTGGCGAAGTAGATTTTGAGTGGCGCGGTGGGAGGGGGCTGGGGTGGATTGGACCTGATATGCGGGGGGGGCGAAATATGATGCGGAGTGGCGCGGCTGGCAGGGATGGTTTTCCCGCTGAAATGAGGCACTGATGTATAATTTTGATTTTTGTTTATTTGTGGAGCCATGTTGTTTATAGGCTCAATTTTATGCAAATATCTGTGTTTTGAGATTTCTTCTTTTTATTTATTCTTACACAGGAAGAGTTTTACCCTTTAAATAATATCTGCTCTCAATGTAATTTTTACTAGCTATATAAGATGTCATATTCTTTCTGTATTGATTCCTGAATGTTTAATAAAAAAGATCTGATTTAAAAAAAGAACCCAAAAATCCCTCTTTTCCACTCGGGTTGCAAATTGAGCATAAATTACAGTCCACATATACCTCCACTACGTACTAAACTTTGGGTCACTATGTACCCAGACCCCTACATCGGATTACCAGCTTGCACTATAAAACTCATTACAGGTTGTCCACTTTTTGTTACTTCCCACTTTCACAAATAGACTCTGCCGATGAAAAGCCTTACATTTTGGTCATTGTTTGGGTGAGTTCATGTGTTTTGTATTTGCTGCTGTTCCTGCTAAATTGATAAGATTTCGGCAAATTCCTCTACAGGCTGTGTGGTCAATTTCCGCATGGTAATTGACTTGAGGTGTGGATTTTAAAAATTTCCGCATTTTAAAGCGGACTGTCATCAGTCCAAAATGCTTATTTTTTGTATTTATTAAATTCGCCCCTTTCTCCTGATAATCACCTTATTTTTTTTAAATAAAAACCTAACCTGCATTTACAGAGATATAGCCCCATAAATAAAAAGTTCTCTACCACTGGGGCGGTCCCCACAACTTGCGCCATGGCCATGTCTTTAGGTTGCTCTGTGACACTGAGAATGATTTAGTTCAGAGGCACATGAGCTTTTTCCTGTTGGTTCATTACATTAACTACCTATAGACATTATGATGTATATTTGTAATGTACAGTAAAAAAGTTCAGGAGTTCACCAGGAAACCCTGAACCCATGCTGCTTGGTGTCTCTGCTGGACGTCAGGCTGTATGGTCACATCATGGAACCATGCAGCGTGCCATCTAGCTGTAACAGACTGTGAGGTCACATCCTGCTATCTTTGACTTTTCTGCAGCAAAAACGCTGCAAAAAATGATACCTGCGTTTTTGCAGCGCTTTTTTTTTCACCATCCATTCAAGTCAATGGGTGAAAAATGCTGAAAGAAGTGACGTAGTATGTCCACAAAATACTGATGATAAAAACACCAAGCTGTGTGCATGAGATTTCTGAAATCTCATAGAAATAGCTGGTACTGTCAAATGCAGCTAAAAATTAGCATTAAAAAAAAACCTCCCAGTGTGAACATAGCGTACAGATTTTGTTTTTTTTCATTTCACCTATGAGGGGGATCCCAGCAATACTGTAATTTCTTAATACAGTTGCAAGGAATACTGGTAAACAGAAGCCATTGAGCATTCATAGGGTTTATTGAGCCAGATGATAAAGAGGGATTTACTAAGAAACCTTTAAGTGTATGACTTAAAACGCACACACTGTAGGTGTATACCTTTAAAGCAAAATAGACAGGAGGTTACTAGGTTACTTCATACAAACTTTTAACTCCAGCTTTATTTTAATCTGAGATTTATAACGTTGGTCATAAATCATGGGTTTTTTTGTTGTGGTTGTCAATCTTTGAAACTAACACATGCATATTTTATCTCCTTTTCACCCAATAGATATTTGTTTCAGAGAGCAAGACCACCTCTTCTCATGATGTGGACAACTTCTACAACTTTGCTGATATGCAGATGGGAGTGTAGAGCTTAGCTTTAATTGTTGCTAATGTTCACCAAAATGGATTACTGTGACTCTCCATTATTCATCTAAAACTGAATTATGTGTACACCTTGATTTAAGCAGTGTATAGATGAAGAGATGCTCCGTTTATGGAGGTATAGGGTTCTTTCAACCACACTATGAAGCATAGTTTTCTAAGTGTATCATTAAAAAAATAAATCCAAGAAAAACTAAATTTCACACAACAGCTGTTATCGAAGACATAGAAGTCCTTTAAATCTGGAAACCGAGCATTGGATTTTCTTTTAACATTTGCTAATCATCAAGTAATGAATGTTTTCATTAGGGAAGACCTGACATTATTAGTATAGTGAATTTCCACAAAGCTAAGCTCGTATCATCTCTGATTTCTATTGAACTGGAAATGAATGAATCTTTTTTTATTCAGGACTAATTTCAATCAAAATGATAAATGTGCATTCCAAATACTTGTATCCCGTCAAAGTGGGGACAATGGCAGAATTACTTGTAATGTAAGCGGTTTGTAATTTATTAATTGTACACAAATACAATACATTTTAATACTGTTTGTAAAAGGCACAAATTGATTTTATACTGTGAAAGCAAAAGGTTTTGTAGGCAAAACTGTTTTTTTTTTTTTTTTTTTTTTTTGTTTTGCATGTGAATAACAGTAAATACTACTCAAAATCATGTGCATTTGTATAAAATGGCAGTGAAATTTATAAAAAAAAAAAAAAAAAAAAAGCTGCCTTATATATTTTTTTTAAGATCTGTTTTCCCTACTATTGGGGATGAACAACACTAGAATAATGTGGCTGTCGGACGCAGCACCTCACATGTCTACAGGTCATGTGTGGTATTGCAGTTGTTACCCATTCATATCGGATGAGTGGAGCTAAAACACCAGACTCAACCCCAGAACAACTATGAAAGAAAGTGGTCGCACGTCCCCATTAAATCATATAATCATTTTTGGGGAGGATATTTGCCAGCAATCTATAATTTGTGTATACACAAACATTTGGGATCAGGTCTAATAAGAAAGAATCCATGTCCGTTCAAAGCAAGGTAGAGTGAGCATTTGAAGAAAATCTGAAGCTTATGTACAGCTCTGGCAAAAATTGAGACCACTTCCAAATGTTCAGTTTGTCTGATTTTTCTCTTTACAGGTATATTTTTGAGTAAAATGTAAATTGTTCTTTTAGTCTACAAACTTCTGACAACATATCTCCGAATTTCCAAGCAATAACTTTTTTTTTTTTCTGAAAAGAAATGGTCAAAATTAAAAAAAAAAAAAAAAGTGCTTTCAGACCTCAAATAATGCAAATAAAACAAGTTCATAATCATTTAGAAACAACAATACTAATGTTTTAACTCAGGAAGAGTTCAGAAATCAATATTTTGTGGAATAACCATTTTTATAAACCACTTTCATGCGTATTGGCATGCTTGCCACCAGTCTTTCACACTGCTTCTGGCACAAAAATGTAAGCAGTTCTTCTTTGATGGCTTTTGACTATCCATCATCCTCTTGATAACATTCCAGAGGTTTTCAATGGGGTTTAGGTCTGGAGAATGGGCTGCTCATGACAGGGTTTTGATGTGGTCGTCTCTTAATTTTTGCCAGAGCTGTATACAGTAATTCTTTGAGCCACCCACTCCCAGGAATATCCACAGCCAGCACATCTGTGGGCACATAAGCCGTTTATGATCTATGTAAAAGCGCTATGGAATATGATAGCACTATATAGGCAAAGCATAATAATAATCTTCAATGCTGCACTGCATTCCAAAGACTCCATTAAGCCTCACTGACACTGTGGTGGAGCTCTGCTGCATCCACAACACAAATGGTAAGAGGCTTCTAAAGTGATTGCAAGTACTGCCTCGCTGTATACATTTTTATAGGCATTGTTATTAGAACCTGTAAATGTCAGTGCTTGATAACTGTTTATTTTAATGCTGTTTGTATTTTTTGTAATAGTTTAAAACTGGATAAGTCATGCTTTTATATCAAAATCAGATATGCATTCATTTAAAATAAACATTGAATTCTCACTGTAGTGTAGTTGCTCTTTCTGCTCAGAAATGTACACAGGTGCTGCCTTTTCCTCATTATAACCATTCATGTATAAACTTGTGCACCATATTTACTTTTTTTGCCTTTGTTCTGATGTGGTGAATGTATTTTCAGGTCCCCGGCGGCTTCTCCCTACCTGCCCCCTCTCCCTGCATCCATGTACAGCTCTGGCAAAAATTAAGAGACCATTTTCAAATGTTTAGTTTGCCTGATTGGATGAGTGAGAGGCGCAAAAACAACGCATTGCACTCGGACCAATGTTTCTTTATGGGGCAATTCCCATCAGCCGTATATTTCTCGGCCGTATTTTACGGGCTGAGAAAATCGCAGCATGCTGCGATTGTCAGCGTATTCCTCCAAAAATATGCCAATGCAAATCTATGGGGGCAAGAAAAATACGGATTAAACCCGGACCAGACGTGTGACTTGCGAGAAATACGCACCAGTGTCCTTTAACAAAAGCCGGCAATTCATTTTGCGATACAGTAAAATCAGACTGACATGTTTAATAAAGAATAGATATATACACATAGAATACATACATAGAGTACATATTATATATATATATATATATATATCTCATTGAGGCACACATACCGTATATATTTATATTTCATAGAGTCCTACATAGCAGAATAGCCGCTAAATCAATTGCCAGCTTCTGTAAAATCATTACAAAACCCGTCATGAAATGACAGATGGTTTACATACAGTAAATCATTTCATTTATTTTTTTTATGTCTTTGACTAATAGATTAGGGTATGTGTGTAAAATTTGGGACATGTAGGTGTTAAAATAAGGGGTTAATTTGTTGAAAAAAATTGCGTGGGCTTCCGTGGTAATTTCTCTGCCAGAGAGGGAAAGCCAGTAGGTGAGGGCAGATATTAATAGACTAGAGAGGGAGAATTGTTTTTGGGGCCCCCCAGCTAAAAAAAAATCTACCCCCAGCCACCCCAGAAAAGGCGCATCTATAAGATGCGCCTTTTCTGGCACTTAGCCTCTCTCATCCCACTGCCGTGTAAGGCCGGGGTCACACTGGCGAGGAATACGGGAGAGTGAGAGGCGCAAAAAGCACTCATTAGACACGGACAAATGATTCGCTATGAGGCAGCTCCCATCAGCCGTATATTTCTCCTCAGTATCCTACTCTCCGTGCCACTCGCAGCATGCTGCGATTGTCAGCGTACTACGCCCGTAGTACGCCAATGCAAGTCTATGGGTGCGCAAAAAATACGGATTACACACGGACCACACATGTGACTTGCGAGAAATACGCACCAGGTGTCTTTTAGAAACCCTGTCATAGGGCTCCATTATGTGTCCATTTTGCAAGCCTGCGAGAAAATCTCGCCATACGGATTGCATACGGATGCTGACATGCGCAAAATACGCGACCACACCTTGATTACGGATGACATACGGAGCACTATTTAGGGGTCTGTCATCCGTATTACGCATGTAAAATACTGACCGTATTTTGCGCAGGTTAGTGTGACTCCAGCCAAACAGTGGCATATGGGTTAATGTCACCTTGCTATTGGAAGGTGACATTAAGCTGAGTTAATAATGGAGAGGTGTCAATAAGACACCTATCCATTATTAATCCTATAGTAGTAAAGGGTTAAAAAAGACAAACACATTAAAGTCTTTTAATGAAATAATCACACCAAGTTTTTGACATTAATCTGCTAATCCAAAAAAAAGTCATGGTTATGTAAAAAAAAAATAAAGTATCAATATACATACCTCTCCGCTGTTCAGTCAGGTCCCCCGCTGCAATCTATCAGAAGGGGTTAACTGGTTTAAAACTGGGACCGGTGCTAATGCGACCGGCCCCGCTGTAAACCACTGCAGAATGAACGAGTTCATCTCTGTGCAGCCTTCCCGGCTGACCGGAGAAGAACTAATAAGCGTGGGAAAGTTTCTGAATTTTTCCCACGCTCATTAGTTCACCTCAGGTCAGCCAGGGACTCCATGTAGCCTCACTGACTACCGCTGACGAATAAAGCGATGCAAAATCCATCTTTTTTTTTTTTTATATAAAACTGTTTATTGTATAAAAGCGCCAAAACACAAAAAAATATAAATGAGGTAGCGCTGTAATTGTAATGACACGAAGAATAAAACTACTTCATCAATTTTACCACAAGCGGAACACCAAGCCCCCCCCCCCCCAAAGAAATTCATGAAATGCTGGTTTTTGTTCATTCTGCATCCCAAAAATCGGAATAAAAAGCGATCAAAAAACGTCACGTGCCCGAAAATAGTACCAATAAAAAAGTCAACTCGTCCCGCAGAAAATAAGACCTCACATGACTCTGTGGGTCAAAATACGGAAAAATTATAGCTCCCAAAATGTGGTGATGCAAAAACTATTTTTACAATAAAAAGCGTCTTTTAGCGTATGACAGCTGCCAAACATAAAAACCCGCCATAAAAAGTAGATCAAACCCCCCTTTATCACCCCCTTAGTTAGGGAAAAATAACAAAATTACAAAAATGTATTTATTTCCATTTTCCCATTAGGGATAGGGCTGAGGTTAGGGGTGGAGTTAGAATTGGGGGGTTTCCACTGTTTAGGCACGCAACATGGCGTCTGATCTCAATTCCAGCCAATTTTGCGTTGAAAAAGTCAAACGGTGCTCCTTCCCTTTCAAGCTCTGCCATGCGCCCAAACAGTGGTTTACCCCCACATATGGGGTATCAGCCTACTCAGGACAAATTGCACAACAACTTTTGACATCCAATTTCTCCTGTTACCCTTGGGGAAAATAAAAAAAAAATTGAGGACTAAAAGATCATGTTTGTGGAAAAATGATTTTTTTTATTTTCATGCCCGAGCGTTATAAACTTCTGTGAAGCACTTGGGGGTTCAAAGTGCTCACCACACATCTAGATAAGTTCTTTGTGGGGGTCGAGTTTTCAAAATGGGGTCATTTGTGGGGGTTTCCACTGTTTAGGCACATCAGGGTTTCTCCAAACATGACATGGCATCCGATCTCAATACCAGCCAATTTTGCGTTGAAAAAGTCAAACGGCGCTCCTTCCCCTTCGAGCTCTGGGGGGTTTCTACTGTTTAGGCACATCAGGGGCTCTGCAAACGCAACATGACGACCGCAGAACATTCCATCAAAGTCTGCATTCCAAAATGGCGCTCCTTCCCTTCTGAGCTTTCCCATGCGCCGAAACAGTGGTTCCCCCCACATATCAGGTATCAGCGTACTCAGGACAAATTGCACAATAACTTTTGCAGTTCAATTTCTCCTGTTACCCTTGGTAAAGCAGAAAAAATTGGACTTGAAGTAATTTTTTTGCGTGGAAAAAGTTAAATGTTCATTTTTTTTTTTTTTAAACATTCAAAAAAATTCCTGTGAAGCACCTGAAGGGTCAATGAACTTCTTGAATGTGGTTTTGAGCACCTTGATGGGTGCAGTTTTTAGAATGGTGTCACTTTTGGGTATTTTCTATCATATAGACCCCTCAAAGTGACTTCAAATGTGATGTGGTCCCTAAAAAAAAAAAAAATGGTGTTGTAAAAATGAGAAATCGCTGGCCAAATTTTAACCCTTAGAAAGTTATAACAAAAAAAAAAATTTGGTTTCAAGATTGTGCTGATGTAAAGTAAACATGTGGGAAATGTTACTTATTTAGTATTTTGTGTGACATATCTCTGTGATTTAAAGGCATGAAGATTCAAAGTTGGAAAATTGCAAAATTTCCAAAATTTTCGACAAACTTCCATTTTTTTCACGAATAAACGCAAGTCATATCAAAGAAATTTTACCACTAACGTGAAGTAAAATGTCACGAGAAAACATTGTCAGAATGACCGGGATCCATGGAAGCGTTCCAGAGTTATTACCTCATAAAGAAACAGTGGTCAGAATTGTAGAAATAGGTGCGGTCATTAACATGCAAACCACCCTTGGGCGTAAAGGGGTTAAACCAGGTATTGGTACTTTTGGCAGTGTGAACAGGTGCCATGTCCTTCTGGAGAATTAAATTTCCATCTCCCAAAAGCTTGTCGGCAGAGGGAAGCATGAAGTGCTCTAACATTTCCTGGTAGAAGGCTGTGCTGACTTTGATCTTGATAAAACACAGTGGATCTACACCAGCAGATGACATGGAAATCAAGGTCTCAGAGTCTGAAGGAAGAGTGGAGAGGCACACAATTTAAGCTGCTTGAGGTCTAGTGTGAAGCCTGCCTGAATGTCTATGTGAATTTGTATTTACTTTCTCTGGTATGCTGTGCTTACACATCATTTTGTATCCATAATGTATTTCATTCCTCTTGTCTTTTCCATGCATATCTCTGAGTGGTCAGTCTAAGGCTATGTGCCTATGTTGCGTTTTTTTATGAGTTTCCGCCGTGTTTTTGCTGCAGTGGAAATGCATAAAAAAACGCTAATAAAACACCCCCATGCCTTCCTATGGGATTCTTCAGTTGCTGCAGAATCGCATAGCGGTAAAATCCACAGTATGTTCATTATTTCTGCGGAATCGCGGTGATTCCACCGCCATAGGATTGCATTGAAATGCTCACTTTACACATGTGGCTATGCCCACCATGCGTAAAGTGAGCACTTTATGTGCAGATGGTGCCCAGTGTCTGGAGGAGAGGAGACTCTCCTCCATGCCCTGGGTACCATATACTTGTAAAAAATAGAATTAAAATAAAAAATAGTTATTTACTCACCCTCTGATGGCCCCCGGAATCCTCCCGCCTCTCAGCCACGCTGCCAACATCTTCCGTTCCCAGTGATCCTTTGCATTGCGCGAATCACTGAGATGACGTCGCGGTCTCGCGAGCATGACATCACAAAGGTCCTTCGCACAAAGCATCCCTGGGAATGGAACGTACCGGGAGCGCCGCTAAGGACATCGGGGGCCGTCAGAAGGTGAGGATAACCATTTTTTTTTTTACATTCTATCTTTTACTATCGATGCCGCATAGGCAGCATCAATAGTAAAAAGTTGGTCACACTTGTCAAGCACTATGCTTGACAAATGTGACCAACCTGTCAATCACCTTTCCAAGCGCTGCTAAAAACGCTGGTGTTTTGTGTGAAAACGCATGCGAATTCCGCATGCGTTTTACCCACAGAAGGGAGTGGCGGAAATGCTGTGAACATTTCCGCAGCATTTCTGCAATGTGGGCATTTGGACTAACCCCTCCCCCCTTTTTATGACCTTGCTTAACTCTGATCATGTGGTCTGGCCACACAAACCCACATCTCACACAGCTGAATGCTCTTAGTTGCAAAATGCTTAGCTACTTACCGATAGCGGTGTTTTTCAGGAGCACACGAGAGAGGGGATCCGCCCTTCGGGGACAGGAAACCTACAGATACAAAAAGGGCGGCCCTCTCCCTCGCTTCAGTTGGATTACAAAGCATGAGAGGACCTCCCTGGTTAGTAGCAACTTAAATATATATACATCCAATTAAATACTCTTCACACCCGTGACTAAGGTCTAACTCCCGAGAAAAAAGGTGCTGATCTATACATGAGAAAACGAAGAAAGGGAGGGAATGGAAAGGTGCTGTCGTGTGCTCCTGAAAAACACCGCTACCGGTAAGTAGCTAAGCATTTATTCAGTCGCCACGACAGCACCACGAGAGAATTACAGAGATGTAAAGAGCCTAGGGAGGGACAGCTGTCTTAAGCACCTTTCTCCCAAATGTGAGATCGGAGGAGTCACCCAAGTCTAACCTATAGTGTTTAAAGAACATAGATGGAGAGGACCACGTAGCTGCCTTACAAATGTCCTCGATGGATACCTCCAAGCATTCTGCCCATGATGTTGCCACAGCTTGGGTGGAGTGTGCTCTTACGCCTTCTGGAGCTTCTGCGCCACCTGCTGTATAAGCCAGAGAAATTGCCTCCCTAATCCACCTGGCTAAAGTGTTTTTGGACACCCTAAGCCCTTTCCTAACTCCCTGAAAGGAAGCGAATAGGGATTTGTCCCTCTTCCAAGGGTCTGTGGCCCTAATGTAAGTAAGGAAACATCTTCTTATGTCTAGTGAGTGAAGTTTTTCCTCTGACTGGCTAACAGGGTTCGGGCAGAAGGAGGGAAGGACTATCTCTTATAATCTATGAAACTTTGAAGCAACCTTGGGCAGATACAAGGGGTGGCCTGCCCGGTACTATGATGCATGTTGGGGACACACCCCTTGGACCGCGCCCCCGCAAGGCGACACCCATCCGTGGGCATCCGGTACCCCCCCTCCCGCCCACGCCTACCTGGCCAAGCGCGGCATCCCGGAAGAGGCCCACGCTGCCGCTCCCACCGCGCATGCCCGGTCGCGTCATCGGACTGTGCCGCCTGCCGCATCATCAGGGACCGCCCTCTTCCGACGCATCACAGCGACCGTGCCCCGACGGTGGCAGGCACACGCCGAGACTGCACCACCAGACGGAGGAGCACCTGCCCCGGACGCCACCAGCAGACCCCGGCCCAAAGGAGGGAGGCCCCCGCGTGTGTACTTACATGGCAATGGGCCCAGTCAGCCCTCCCCCTGGAGGGTGCTTTGCACTGCTGCTGCCTCACCAACAGTTCCCCTGCTGTGAGCTCTTCCAGGATACCGGGCAAACCACGGCAGGGGCCCTCCCGCTGCCAGAACCGACCAGCCGGCCCTAGGAATCTTCTGACGCAGGTATGCCTGAAAAGGTTCGCCTGTCAGGGACAGGAAACCAAACTGAAGCGAGGGAGAGGGCCGCCCTTTTTGTGTCTGTAGATTTCCTGTCCCCAAAGGGCGGATCCCCTCTCTCGTGGTGCTGTCGTGGCGACTGAATAATATATTCATAGCCATGCGTCTGATCCAGACATAGTCTGATTCAGGCATTTTTCAAATTCCATATTTTAAATTACTGATTTCTAATTACACTACTCTGAATTAGATTAGAATTGGCCTGGAATTAACGGAATAGAACACCACTACAATGTTTCGGTTTCTTTTCACTTTCACCCCCATACTTCTCTATTTTTTGCAATCTCCTGTAATCCCCACACCTATTAAGGAATTAGTCATTTCCCTCTCCATCCTCCCCAGCCATCTCACCTCCTCCACACAACTGTTCCTCCACATACAATCCTTTTTCGCCAGACACACACAGCCGCATCATGTCCTATCCTGCTCCCACCTTCTAACGCTCTGTCTGCTACTCATTGCTGGCGACGTATCCCCAAATCTTGGCCCTCCTCAACACATCCCCACACTCATTTCTAACACCCTGCCATGATCCTCTATACATTTTCGCAATGATGATAACCTCATACCCATTCATCCAGTCCCCACTCCCCATACCTGGAGCACTATGGAACGCTCTCTGTCTGCAATAAACTGTCGTTTATCCATGACCTCTTTAACACCAACAAACTCTCCTTCCTCTGCATCACTGAAACCTGACTCGGCCTCTCCAGCTGCACTTTCTTATGGCGGATTCAATCTCTCTCACACCTCTCGCCCCAGCAACAAACGTGGTGTAGGAGTTGGCTTGCTCCTCTCCGATACCTGCTCGTTTACCCCAATTCCACTACCACCCTCCGCTACGCTTCCCTTGTTTGAGGTGCACTCTGTCCGCATCTATTCCCCCTCCAACCTCCATCTGGCTGTCATCTACCGCCCCCAGAACTAGTCATCTCCACCTTTCTCGACCACTTCACAACCTGGCTACTTCATTTCCTCTCTGCTGACATCCCCATTATCATCATGGGTGACTTCAACATCCCCATTGATGCTTCCAACACAGCTGCCTCTAAAGTTTTATCGCTCACTGCCTCCTTTGGCCTCACTCAATGGTCATACGCGGCCACTCACAAAGATGGTTACATGATGGACCTTATTTTCACCCGCCTCTGTTCCCTTACTAATCTCACTAACTCACCCCTCCCCCTATCTGACCACAACCTACTGACATTCTCTCTCCTCTCCTAGTGCTCAGCCCCCACTCCACAAACTCACTGACCCTTGCAGAAATCTCAAAAACCTCAATTTACAATCACTCTCTGAGCACCTTCTCCCTCTTACAGACATAGCTTCCTTACATGATACAGATGCTGTTACCACTTTTTGTAACACAGCAATAACAGCAACACTTGATTCGGCCGCCCCCTTACGCATAGCAAAACTCATACAATCAAAGGCAGCCCTGGCTGACCAGCCTGACCAAACAGCTGAGACGGGCTTCCAGGGTCGCTG
The DNA here is from genome assembly GCF_039654945.1 of Dendrobates tinctorius. Classification (NCBI taxonomy): domain Eukaryota; kingdom Metazoa; phylum Chordata; class Amphibia; order Anura; family Dendrobatidae; genus Dendrobates; species Dendrobates tinctorius. Next base: position 809,964 of record NW_027361789.1, on the reverse strand, counting down.
AGCAGAGATAGAAGAGATCCCGCTCTACCGGGCATTTCATCGCATACAAGCAGTCCTTCGCCAGCTTCAAGTATACGCTCACTGCCGCAAACCAAACTTACTTCTCATCTCTCATATCCTCCCTGTCTCACAACCCTAAACAGCTTTTCAACACTTTCAATTCTCGACTACGTCCTCCAGCACCTCCTCCCTCTACTCTCATTACTGCTGAAGACTTTGCCTCCTTCTTAAAGCAGATCAATACGATCAGAGAAAGCATTGGACCGCAGCCCCCAATGCCCCTCTTAGCTGCTCAGCCCTGTTCCTCTAAAACCAATTTCTCCACCATGACATAAGATCAGCTCTCCACCCTCCCGTCAAGATCACATCTCACCACTTACACGCTTGACCTGCTCCTGTCCCACCTCATCCCTGACCTCGTCACAGTCTTCATGCCAACCCTAATACACCTCTTCAACCTCTCACTTAGGAATGGTGTCTTCCACTCATCTTTCAAACATGCCTCGCTCACACCCATCCTCAAAAAATCCTCCTCGACCCATCCTTTGTGTCTAGCTATGGCCCTTTATCTCTTCTCCCTTATGCCTCAAAACTGCTGGAACAACATGGCCATCCTGAACTGTCCTCCCACCTCTCCTCCTGCTCCCTCTTTGACCAGTTACAATCTGGCTTCCAAATGCATCACTCAACTGAAACTGCCCTAACTAAAGTCACTAATGACCTACTAATCGCCTGGAGCAAGCAACACTACTCTGTCATCCTTCTCCTGGACTTGTCTTCTGCCTTCGACACTGTGGACCATTCCCTCCTGCTATAGATTCTCTCATCTCTTGGCATCACAGACTTGGCCCTATCCTGGATCTCATATCTAACAGACCGAACATTCAGTGTCTCCCTCTCCCACACCACCTCCTCACCTTACCCCTGTCTGTCGGTGTTCCCCAAGGCTCAGTTCTAGGACCCCTACTCTTCTCTATCTACACCTTCGGCCTGGGACAGCTCATAGAATCCCACGGTTTGCAGTATCATCTCTACCTCAATGTCACTCAAATCTAACTATCTGGACCTGACCTCACCTCCTTACTGACCAAAATCCCACAATGTCTGTCTGCTATTTCAGCTTTCTTTTCTGCTCGCTTTCTAAAACTGAACATGGACCAAACAGAATTCATCATCTTTCCCCCATCTCACTCTACACCTCCACCAGACCTATCCATCAATGTCAAAGGCTGATCACTTTCCCCAGTGCCGCATGCTCTGTGCCTCGGGGTGATCCTCGACTCTGCCTTCTCTTTCAAGCCACATATCCAAGCCCTTGCCTTCTCCTGCCGTCTCAAACTCAAAAATATTTCCTGGATCCGTACATTCCTTGACCATGAATCCACAAAAACACTAGTGCATGCCCTTATCATCTCCTGCCTCGAATACTGCAACCTCGTACTCTCTAGTTTCCCCTCTAACATCACTCCAATCCATCCTACACTCTGCTGCCTGACTAATCCACCTGTCTCCCCGTTATTCCCCAGCCTCTCCCCTATGCCAAGCCCTTCACTGGCTTCCTATCATCCAGAAGCTCCAGTTCAAAACCCTATGACATACAAAGCCATCCACAACCTGTCTGCTCCATACATCTGTGACATGGTCTCCTGGTACTTACCTACACTCAATCTTCGGTCCCCTCAAGATCGCCTTCTCTACTCCCCTCTTATCTCCTCTTGCGGATACAAGACTTCTCCGTGCTTCCCCCATGCTTTGGAATTGTCTACTCCAACACATCAGACTCTCGCCTGCCACGGAAACCTTCAAAAAGAACCTGAAGACCCACCTCTTTCGACAAGCCTACAACCTGCAGTGATCCTCAGTCTACTGAACCGCCGCACAACCAGCTCTACCCTCTCCTAGTGTATCCTCACCCATCCCTTGTAGACTGTGAGTTCTCGTGGGCAGGGTCCTCTCTCTTTCTGTACTTGTGTGTGCTTTGTTGTGCTCATGTTTACTGTACTAGTCTATATTTGCCCCTTTTCACATGTAAAGCGCCATGGAATAAATGGTGCTATAAAAATGTATAATAATAATAAAGCTTCCACAATCAGTGATGGTACCTGGTATAAAAACAATTGTATCACTGTGCTTGATTGGCCAGCAAACTCGCCTGACCTTAACCCCTTAGAGAATCTATGGGGTATTGTCAAGAGGAAGATGACACCAGACCCAACAATGTAGACAAGCTGAAGGCTACTATCAAAGCAACATGGGCTTCCATAACACCTCAGCAGTGCCACAGGCTGATCGCCTCCATGCCATGCGTCATTGATGCAGTAAGGAGCCCCGACCAAGTATTGAGTGCATTTATTGAACATACATTTTAGTAGGCCAGCATTTTGGAGTTTAAAATCATTTTCAAGCTGAATACTCATTTAAGTATGTGTAGATATAATATAGATATAATTTAGCAGAATTACCTGGCTTCACCCAGGTCTATTTGGTTTATCCATAGGTTTCTTGTGTGTATTTGGGTAAAAACTTTGCTACTAAATTGAAGCCAACGTATCTGAATATTGCTATACGCAGAAATTGTACATCTCTTTTGTGATGAGATCTAAATTAATATTTACTTTGGTATTAAGTTTTTTTTAAAATATGTAGTGAACAGTAGATAAATCAGGCACTTCGGAAAGGGTTTCAGCTCTCTAGGAACTTTGTCAAATTTGGAACATCAATTTGCAGTCAACAGGAAAAAGGTTCTAAATGAATAAATGCACCAATGATCAACATGTACTGTATGATGGGTGTAAAAATATATCCGACAAAAAAAGATGCATATAGCTAAGTACTGTTCTAATCACGCAGTTAAATTTACATGTGTTCCTTGAACCAAGTGGATTTACCACATCTAGGTGAATAACTATGGGTGAAACTATGTAGTGGAGACTAGCGTCTCTGCTGCAGATAATTGACATGCTGCGACTCGTATACCCACACCACAGGTGAGTTTACACATCAGTAAATAGAAGCACAGTGGGCATAAGATTTATAGAAACGCAGCATTTTGGACGCAGCGCAAGTGAACTCTGTCCAAAACGCTGCTCTTGCAGATCATGGGCTTGTATCCTTGATGACTTTAGTATTTGCTCCTTATTTTCTATAAGTTCTCTGTCATTTATTAACCCCTTAGCGACAGAGCCAGTTTGCATCTTAATGACCAGGCCAATTTTTACAATTCTGACCACTGTCCCTTTATGAGGTTATAACTCTGGAACGCTTTAATGGATCCCGCTGATTCTGAGACTGTTTTTTCGTGACATATTGTACTTCATGTTAATGGTAAAATTTCGTCGATAAGTCTTGTGTTTATTTATGAAAAAAACAGAAATATGGCGAAAATTTTGCAATTTTAAATCTTTAAATTTTTATGCCCTTAAATCAGAGAGATGTGTCACACAAATTTCTTAATAAATAACATTTCCCACAATTCTTCTTTACAACAGCACAATTTTGGAAGCAAAATTTTTTATTTTTAGGAAGTTATAAGGGTTAAAAGTTGACCAGCGATTTCTCATTTTTACAACAAAATTTACAAACCAATTTTTTAGGGACCACATCATATTTAAAGTCATTTTGAGGGGTGTACATGACAGAAAATACCCAAAAGTGGCACCATTCTAAAAGCTAGACCCCTCAAGGTGCTCAAAACCACATTCAAGAAGTTTATTAACACTTTAAGTGCTTCACAGGAACTGAAGCAATGTGTAAGAAAAAAATTAACACTTAACTTTTTTTTTGCAAAAAATTTACTTCAGAACCAATTTTTTTTTATTTTCACAAGTGTTAAAAGAGAAAATCAACCACAAAATTAGTTGTACAATTTCTCCTGAATACGCCAATACCCCATATGTGGGGGAAAACCACTTTTTCAGCACATGGCAGAGCTCGCAAGGGATGGAGCGCCGTTTGACTTTTTCAACTCAGAATTGGCTGGAATTTAGATCGGATGCCATGTTGCGTTCGGAGAGCCCTTAATGTGCCTAAACAGTGGAAAACTCCAACAAGTGACCCCATTTTGGAAACTAGACCCATTAAGGAACTTATCTAGATGTGTATGATCCCAATATATAACAAATTTTATTGCACCATGATTAAAAAGTATATATCATACAACACCATAATTTAATAGTATAATACAGAGTATAGAAGGGGAGAAAAATACCTCACCCTAATATCAGCAAACTTGTGGTTAATGGATAAGAGACAAACTGTATAACGGTACCCAGCACCTAAATAGGGCGCAGCATTGGTCTATTATATATTGTTGTGCTGAATATGCAGCCTAAAGATGACCAGCAAGATACAGCGAATTTCTATAGCAAAAAGGCACACACAAGAATCGCCATGTGAAAAAATACCAGTGTACCTGCTGTCATGCTGCCACCCAGGTGGAGGGGACCTATAACACACCCCGACGCGTGTTTCACCGCCTCTGCAGTTTCATCAGGAGGTAAGTAAGCAACATATCTGGTTCCTAAATATAGCCCCTGCATGGATCTCTGACCGCCCACAGCTGTGGGCGGCGCATCACCGCCATGTTGTGAGGCGGCAAGGGAGGCGGCGCTCAACACGCGCGTCACAGTCACATGGTCCGGTCATGTGACCGGGCATGTTGCCATGCGACGCGACTCCCCTAAGAGCACCAGCCGCCCCGCCACATCACAGCGCATGCGCGGTGCGCGCTCAAGCCTGTGGGAACATAGGATATCTATGTTTCTTCTACATGGACATTGCAATGAAAATAGGCTATACCTGAAATGCACCCCCATATAGAGCCGACATTACATAGATAAATGGGAGAGACAAATAGAATTACATACCATGCCCATATAGTCAAAAAAATTCTCAAAATCCATTTACTATGGTTATTATAAACGAGGTGAATTGAACCTCAAGACGCCCCCATATAATAAATAAAGAAAGGGGGAAAAATAGGGGGAAAATAACAATGTAGGTGGCCACATCACTACATCGATCATAGAGCCAGTAGTAGATCCAAACATTAAGGAACAAACTCCCTTGTGTGATACGAAAATCAGAACTTCAGTGTGTTGATATGTACTAAAAGAAATTATTAAAACAACATAAAATTAACACTGAACACACTCAAAGGACAAAAGACAATAAAATTTGCGCCTACTATAAAAAGGACTTCACCTTAAGCCATTTGGGGTCACTTTTATGACATGCATGAAAGTGTCTAGGTATAGTTTTCAAGATTGTTGGACAATTAGGGCCGGATACAGGAGAGCTCAATTTACTCCCAGAAATCAGCTATTAGTACATAAACGTAAGGTGAAGACAGCAGAACAACCAGTACGTCTTAGAACTACCTTTAATTCAAAGTGGACGGATGTTATGGACATACTCCGGAAACATTGGCCTATTCTAAGAGCCGATGAAGACTTATGTAAAGTTTTACCTACCCATCCAAGTGTAACTTGGAGACGATCAAAAAATCTGAAGGACCTCCTTACAAGGAGCCACTACGTGGCTCCACAAAAATCATTTTTTTCAGAACGAACTGGCCCTAGGTGGGGAAGTTTTCAATGCGGCAACTGCTCAGCCTGCAAATATGTTGAGAGGGCATTTACTTTTAACAACAGTGAGGCCACGAGGACATATAACATCACATATCACGTTACATGTACTACAGATATGGTTGTATACTATGCATCTTGCCCTTGTGGGCTTATATATATTGGGATGACAACTCGACAATTGAGAATTAGGATTCTCGAACATGTGAGAGATATTAAAAATGCAGTGGCGGTGCAAGATCCAACAATCTTGAAAACTATACCTAGACACTTTCATGCATGTCATAAAAGTGACCCCAAATGGCTTAAGGTGAAGGGAATAGATAGGGTACAATTGGGTACTCGGGGGGGTGATTATAAGAGGGAATTGCTTAAAAAAAGAAACTAAATGGATGGTTGTGCTCGATACATGTGCCCCGAAGGGCCTCAATGAAACATTGAGCTTCAAGTCCTTTTTATAGTAGGCGCGAATTTTATTGTCTTTTGTCCTTTGAGTGTGTTCAGTGTTAATTTTATGTTGATTTAATAATTTCTTTTAGTACATATCAACACACTGAAGTTCTGATTTTCGTATCACACAAGGGAGTTTGTTCCTTAATGTTTGGATCTACTACTGGCTCTATGGACCTAGATGGAGTGATATGGTTCTGGATCAAAAGAAAACAATATCAAGCAAATTTTTAAACTGCATATTTTTTCTCCATATTGGTTATGATAATCTGATGATTCTATGCTAATTATATATATATTTTGTACAATTGTATTTGTATTCAGTCAAAGATTGTATGATATTCTGTATGTATTGGCATATGGAGATTCATGTAGCCAAAATTATGTTTGATTCTGATCCTACTACAGGTTATCGATGTAGTGATGTGGCCACCTACATTGTTATTTTCCCCCTATTTTTCCCCCTTTCTTTATATATTATATGGGGGCGTCTTCAAGTCACCTCGTTTATAATAACCATAGTAAATGGATTTTGAGAATTTTTTTGACTATATGGGCATGGTATGTAATTCTCTTTGTCTCTCCCATTTATCTATGTAATGTCGGCTCTATATGGGGGTGCATTTCAGGTATAGCCTATTTTCATTGCAATGTCCATGTAGAAGAAACATAGATATCCTCCGTTCCCACAGGCTTGAGCGCGCACCGCGCATGCGCTGTGATGCGGCGGGGCGGCTGGTGCTTAGGGGCGTCGCATGGCAACATGCCCGGTCACATGACCGGACCATGTGACTGTGTGACGCGCATGTTGAGCGCCGCCTCCCAACATGGCGGTGACGCGCCGCACACAGCTGTGGGCGGTCAGAGATCCATGCAGGGGCTATATTTAGGAACCAGATATGTTGCTTACTTACCTCCTGATGAAACTGCAGAGGCGGTGAAACACGCGTCGGGGTGTGTTATAGGTCCCCTCCACCTGGGTGGCAGCATAACAACAGGTACACTGGTATTTTTTCACATGGCGATTCTTGTGTGTGCCTTTTTGCTATAGAAATTCGCTGTATCTTGCTGGTCATCTTTAGGCTGCATATTCAGCACAACAATATATAATAGACCAATGCTGCGCCCTATTTAGGTGCTGGGTACCGTTATACAGTTTGTCTCTTATCCATTAACCACAAGTTTGCTGATATTAGGGTGAGGTATTTTTCTCCCCTTCTATACTCTGTATTATACTATTAAATTATGGTGTTGTATGATATATACTTTTTAATCATGGTGCAATAAAATTTGTTATATATTGGGATCATGTTCCTTCGTTTTTCTCTTTTTGGTATAGTGTTCTATAAGTGAAGGGATTACTATTGAATAGAATTTGAGGTTTGCACTTGTTTGGAATCTTATCTAGATGTGTGTTGAGCACTTTGAACCTTCAAGTGCTTCACAGAAGTTTATAACGTAGAGCCGTGAAAATAAGAAATCCATTTTTTTTCCACAAAAATGATCTTTTCGCCCCCAAATTTTTATTTTTACAAGGTTAACAGAAGAAATCATGCCCCCACAGTTATTGTGCGATTTGTCCTGAGTACGCTGATACCCTATATGTGGGGGGGAACCACTGTTTGGGCGCATGGGAGAGCTTGGAAGGGAAGAAGTGCCATTTTGGAATGCAGACTTTGATGGAATGGTCTGCGGGCATCATGTTGCGTTTGCAGAGCCCCTAATGGGCCTAAACAGTGGAAGCCCCCAACAAGTGACCCCATTTTGGAAACTAGACCCATTAGGGAACTTATCTAGATCTGTGGTGAGCACTTTGAACCTTCAAGTGCTTCACAGAAGTTTATAACGTAGAGCCGTGAAAATAAAAAATTCATTTTTTTCCACAAAAATTATCTTTTCGCCCCCAAATTTTTACAAGGGTAACAGGAGAAATCATACCCCCACAGTTGTTGTACGATTTGTCCTGAGTACGCCGATACCCCATATGTGAGGGGAACCACTGTTTGGGCGCATGGGAGAGCTCGGAAGGGAAGGAGTGCCATTTTGGAATGCAGACTTTGATGGAATGGTCGGCGGGCATCATGTTGCGTTTGCAGAGCCCCTGATGGGCCTAAACAGTGGAAACCCCCCACAAGTGACCCCATTTTAGAAATTAGACCCCCTAAGGAACTTATCTAGATGTGTGGTGAGCACTTTGAACCCCCAAGCACTTCACAGAAGCTTATAAATACAGAGCCGTGAAAATAAAGTCTTTTTTATTTCCACAAAAATTATTTTTTTAGACCCCAATTTTTAGACCCCCAAAGTTGGTAAATAGTGGAAACCCCTCAATTCTTGCTCCAACCCTAACCCCAACACACCCCTAACCCTAACCCTAGTTCACCCTAACCCTAGCCCAACCCTAACCCAACCCTAGCCCTAACCCTAATGGAAAACTGAAAAAAAAAAATATTTTCTTTTTTCGTTATAGGGTTTATAACGGCGATCGCAAAAGCGGGGTCGGTAAAAACCGACCGATTCATGGTCTCTGGGGTCTCAGCTACCCCTGGCAGCCGAGACCCCGGAGAAAATCCGACACTGGGGGGCGCTTTGTACTTTCTCCACAGCGCCGTGAATTAACGGCGCTGTGGTTTTAGTACAAATACCGCCGTTAAAAACTTAAAAGGCGTATCGGCGGTCATTAAGGGGTTAAGTCTGTTCTGATTTTTCCTCACCAACTTTGCCTATCCAGAAGTTTTGGACTAATTCATGAAGTGCGACTTTTAGAGTCCCTGCAGACAAGTGTGAGTTTCATCCAGAAAACTCGTCCGATTTTCACCTGATTTATACACTCGTCTGTACAAGTCCAATGTCAGTTTTTAGGGGCATATCTCTTTATAGTCACTGCCTGGAGTAAGGTTTCTGGCACCTGAAGACCTACCTCTTCCGACAAGCCTACAGCCTGCAGTAACCACCGGTCCACCAAGCCGCTGCACGACCAGCTCTACCCTCACCTACTGTATCCTCACCCATCCCGTTGTAGATGGTGAGCCCTCGCGGGCAGGGTCCTCTCTCATCCTGTACCAGTCGTGACTTGTATTGTTTAAGATTACTGTACTTGTATTACGTATACCCCTCCTCACATGTAAAGCGCCATGGAATAAATGGCGCTATAATAATAATTTTTTTCTCTATATATTTTTCATCTGTGCCTAATTCTTTAATTTGTGTTTTTTTAGTTTATTTTATACCTGTTCGTGTTATTGTTTTTTTATATTTACGATTGTTGGCAGAGTTTATGATTTCCAGATGGTTTTAGCCGATTCATCAGTTGCAACTTTTCAAAGAGTCACAAAAGTTGTTATAAAAGTATTCTTGGGTCCCCCCCGGGACAATTTTATGTACGCCTTCATGCCATTTTGCAACTCTTTGCACTAAAACATCACACAAAAAGGTTAAAGACAGAAGTAAAGATCAATTTTGGAGTTTGTGTAAAATGAATGAACCCGTGCACTACTTTGAAGAACTTGGGGCAAAAAAACAGCAACAAATGCCCCAAAATTAAAAAGAGTAACTTAAAAACAAAAAATGATTCGGAGCCAAATACATCGGGTTTTTAATGCCAAACTCATGAACCATGTTGATGAAATTAGCACAAAAAGGTCAGTGAATACCACAGGGCAATAAAAGAAGAGTGAATTAGTCTCGACAGGACAATAAAAGAAGAGTGAATTAGTCTCGAGACCATTAAATCAATGCAGATTTCAACTCTGAAGAGGGCAGAATTGCAAATGCAGCTCTGGACAATAATAGAGGCTGTAAAATTGAGGCTTAGCACAATCCTCCGAGAGCAGAGCTGGAAGCCTTACTAGAAAGTGTGAGCAGCCTTTCGTAGCAGTGAGTGTCATAGAAAGCGTCGCACCTGCCGCCATACACAAGGGCACTGACACAGGGCAGACACCGAGAGCACAGCAGCAATCCCGGCTCATCCCTGTGTGCAGGGAGGGGAGGAAGGGATGGACAGCAGGGAGGAAGTGGAAGAGGAGGAGCGGAGGAAGCCAGCGAGCAGTGTCAATACAATAGGCTTCTTGTGTGTGGATGTGTGCGCCTGCTGGGAGAAGAGGCTAGCGGTGACCGGCCTGTCTGTGCTCTGGCGTCTGGATGGGCAGCGCTCAGGACTGACGGGGACGTGACAGAATAAGGGCGAGGGCGGACGAGCGCCGGAGAAGGTGAGAGCCTGCTGTGTGCCCGTCCTGCAGGCCGTGCCTGCCCTCCACACATGCGGTGCGCTGCCTGTTTGCCCGTGTGCCGGCAGCTGGCCGCGGTGCAGTGCCGCTGTGGTGTGGCTCTGGTGAGGAGGTGCCGTCCGCACACTGCCCGTCTGTCACCTCAGGCGGCGCCTCCTTCTCCGCGCGCACTCTGCAGCTGAAATTTGGCGCCAAGGCTACCTCAGGACAAGCGCTGTCAGGGACCCCGTCCTGTGACGTCAGCTCTGCTCCTGCACGGTGCCTGGCTCCTGTCAGTCATAGTCTGGGCCTTCTCCCATCCTAAGCTCTACATCCAGCAGGCAGTGTAGACATGTCCTTTGTGGGTGTTAAAAAAAAAATAGCATAAGCACCATGAATGTGTGTTACTTCATTGATAATGTTTCATCACACTGCGTATAACGATGCAGGAGAGTAGCTGTGAGAAGTCCAAATTAGGGCTCAACCTACAAACAGGCCAGTCATGTCTGCAATATAGACTGGCACCATGACTAGGCAGGTTTCACATTTCCGTCTTTGTGCGCAACATTTCATCCGCATAGATCCGCATGCGTCATGTGTACCTATCTCATGGTGTACGCAGGGGCATGCGTTTGCATCAGTTCACCTGCGTCAGTGTACGCATGCGTTGTTTTTTGGTGTGTGGTGGGGTCCGGAGAACGCAACATGTTGCATTTTTGGAAGCGGCAAAAATCTGTCAAATATGCGCAGTCATGCGGATGAGTGCGTCAAAAAACGCATGACTGACTGGGAACGCATGCGTACGCAGGGAAATGTGTATGCATGCGTTCTTCAAAATGTAGATAGAAATCCCATGAGACATGCCCATTTTTGTCTGATGTCATATCAAACATGCACATAAACGCAAACGCAGCGTTTTTTTGGTGTCATGTAGATAAAAAAACGCTGCGTAAACATGCGTTTGCGGATAAGCTGCGGACTCAAACGCTAATGTGAACCTAGCCTAAGGTGTGATCCATCGGGCAATGGTCGGCACACAGACCTGAACGAGCCCTATAGCCGAGTTCAGTCAGACAGGTGTATTTCACAGTCCATATCCGGACCACAATGCCCAAAATTCAAGTTTCAAACCTGTCTGTGGTGGTGTGGTCTGTTTCTGAAGCACTGCGGTTAATTCATGTGTTGCAGTCTGGATCCATGACCGTCTAAGGCCTCTTTCACACATCATTTTTTCGCCGTCAGGCGCGATCCAGCTTTTTTTTGTAAAACCGGATCCGGCAAAATGCAATGCCGGATCCGGTTTTTCCCCATTGACTTGCATTAGCGCCGGATCACGCCGGATGGCATTGCGCTTCATCCGTTTTTTGCCGGATCCGGCTACTTGTCTCATTCCGGCGTCTGGAAAAAACGGCTACTGTAACGTTTTTTGTCTCCGGCGAAAAAGCCGGAAGCGCCGGATCCGACGCTTCCGGCTTTTTGCCACAATGAAAGTCTATGGGCGCCGGATCCAGAAAAAGACGGATCCAGCCACTGGATCCGTTTTTTTAAGTCTGCGCATGCTCAGATCCAATTGGCCAGCCCCCAGGAAACAGATATAACCTGCTAGACGGATCCGGCAGAAAAACGGATCCGTTTCTACAGTTCTCCAAAATTTATGCCGGATCCGTTTTTTCTAAAAATAGCCGGATCCTGCCTGACTGCAAAAAACTGATGTGTGAAAGTAGCCTAACATGGCATAAATCTGAAGCAGGTTACAGAGCAAGGAGGAATTTTTTGCTAAAATATTTTCAGAATTTTTTTAAAACAGGTGTACACAGCAGATCATCACTGAGGCCAGATACAGAGTCCAGCAGACAAGGCATCGTCCACACGCCCGATACTGTAAGGATATGTGCATACGTTGCGGATTTTTCTGCTCAGATTTGGCTAAATCCGCAAGTAAATCTGCAGGTAAAATGACCTGCGTTTTACCTGTGGATTTAGTGCGGTATAGTCTGCGGATTTCCCCTGCGTTTTGACACCTGTGGATTTCTATAATGGAGCAGGTGTCAAAACGCTGTGGATTCCGCACAAAGAATTGACATGCTGTGGATTTCAATCCGCGCGGAAAAATCTGCAGCATGTGCACTGCGTTTTTCATTTTCCATAGACTTTAAAGGTACTGTATAATGCAGCAGAGTCTGCTGCGAATCCGCAGGGCCAAATCCGCTGCACACACCCTAAGCCATTGTGGATTTTCTGTGTACAGTCTGCAGCATTTGTCTGAAGTGGGCAGACCCTGAGGCCCAGATTGTATGTTGCATGACAATCCGTTTCTCCTAGACTGACAGGTGTTTCCCTATGTATGTGTAAAGTGAGAACATATAATAATTTGTGTCCACTAGACAGGAGCCTTGCAAGATACTTTCTATCTGCGAGCATACACAGCACTTTTGATTAGCTGGCCTGATCTGACCTGTTAAATAGCCAATCCTTCTTGTGCGTACTGGATCAGTTTCAATTGGAACAAAATGGATGGCTATTTGATGAATTTTCCTTAGACTTCAAAGTAAAAAATATGGATCCAAATGAAATTAAAAAATTTTTTTACTGGACAAAAAAGTTGTCTGCACAACTTTTTTGTTAGCGTACGTTCCCACGGTCAGTAAACGCTGCGGGATGGATGCTGCGTACATCCACAGCGTCCAGATGTTACGGCATAGTGGATGGGATTTCAAGAAATCCCATGCCTACTATGCGTGCATCGACGCCTGCAGATGACCCACGGAGACAGACATGCGGTGCGTCTTTCCAGACCGCAGCATGTCTATTTATCTTGCAGAGACTACACCCGTACAATGTATTGGACGCGGTGATTTTGCACGGTTCAATGAAGACATGCAGAATCACCTGCGTTCAAAAGCCGGCAGCGCTTTGGTCACATTGGACATGTGCTGCATCCAAAGCGCTGCCAATTACTGACCGTGTGCACCCAGCCTTAATGAATTATTGCTGGATCCATTCTAACCAATGATTATTGGACATATGAACCTAGCCTAACTTGAGATCCATTTTTCACACGGACAGACCAGAAGCACAATACGACTGCCGATCTGTAAACTTACCTATCGGCGGTCGTTTGAGTGCCTTTTTACACTCACAGAACAAAGTAACTATGAATAGGCTGCCGTAATTCTCAGCAGTGTGAGTCAACTCTACACAGATCGATGCAATGCCAAGAATTATGATTTTTGTGTTGCCTAAAAGATCATTTCACCCGTGAAAGAGGTGACCAGTTGATTCTGCTGGCAACTTGTGAGTGGAAGCTGCCTCTGTATTATATGTAGCATGTATAAAAAAAAATAAAAAAAAAGCCACAAAGCACTCTTGTCAGCGTTTTCTTGAAGCTTCCTACAGTGAAAGCTATGCAGGTATGCCGATAATACATATTGAGTATTTGCAACAGATCTTTCTACACCAAAAATCAAAGTTTTGACAGGAAAAACTGTGCATAAAATATGTTCATTTTTTATGGTTTTTTTGTTCAATATGTTTGCATTTTTTCACCATTGATTTAAATGGGTGAAAAAAAATGCTGAAAGAATTGACATGCTGCAAGATTTGAAAAGCACTTTGATTCAGATCCACAAGGAAAAAATATTCAGCATGTGACTTTCAGAAATCTTTCACTTTGCTGCTACTGTAAAGTGAAACATAGAAAAACAGAAAACTGAGCCGGAGTATAACTTGATTAACATGCATCATGTAAGAGCATGTTCACACTGGCCATGGAAACAAAACCAAAGAAAAGACAATGTAAAGTGAAACAAAATAATCAGCACTCGGATGCATCCATGTGTCATCCAAATATTGTCCACTTTTCACTAGTAGTTGATAGAACAGTTGACTTTTTTTTTTTCCGTACAAGAAGAATGGATGCTACATGGATTGTAAAAATTGATACACTTGTAAAAATGTTAATTTTTGATGTCTTTAACAGGAGAAATTGAACCATATTTTTTTTTTTGTGCAATTTCTCCTGAGTAAGCCAATGCCACATATGTGGAAGAAATCTACTGTTAGGGTGAACCGTTTGACTTTTGGAGCACAAAATTGGGTGGATAGATAGTGGATGCCATGTTATGTTTACAGAGCCCCTGATGTGCTTAAACAGTGGAAACCCCCCACAATTGACCCCAGTTTGGAAGCTAAACCCCTAAAGGAATTTATCTAGATGTGTCGTGAGCACTTTGAACCCGCAGGTTCTTCACACAATTTTTAAGTTGAGGCGTGAAAATAAAAAAATCAGTTTTCCCCACAAAATGTTTCTTTAGCCCTAAATTGTTCATTTTCACAAGGGTAACAAGAAAATGGAACATTCAATTTGTTGTGCAATTTGTTCTGAGTTTGCCAATATCCTGTACAGTGGGGAAAAAAAGTATTTAGTCAGCCACCAATTGTGCAAGTTCTCCCACTGAAAAAGATGAGCGAGGCCTATAATTGACATCATAGGTAGACCACAACTATGAGAGTCAAAATGAGAAAACAAATCCAGAAAATCACCTTGAAAAATTTAATCTTGTCTGATGGTAATTTTTGATTCTGTGGGCGTTTTCCAGAAACATGCAGTGGAAGTGACAGAGTGAAAATTGCCAATATGCCATCGCAGTGCCCAGCTTGTGCATCTGAAGCCAGGCATCTGTAAATTAAGTGGACTCTCCTCACTACATTAATGTCAAACAATTGGACACTAGCTGCGATTTAGGCACATTGTGGACTCAGAACTGGGAGGGGGGTTTGGGGCGCAGATTTCACTGGATTTCTTTTGGTGGGAGGGATGTTGTTTTTCCATAGCCTTTGTGCTTCCAGTAACTTGGACATGCTCTATTTTTCTGTTAACAGATGACAGTCCCAAGTGGGGACTTGCTTTTTATTGGTGACACTTAGGGGTTCATAACATTTTGTGTCCATTCATATTTATGCTGTGTTCCACGCTGAGCACTTACATCTGGGTTCCATCTAAATATCTGAAAGACGTGATTCAGATGAAACCCCCGACGGATCCATTCACTATGATTAGACAGCAGAGTTACTCCACACTCGGTTTGGCCTCTGTTCAGCAGTGTTCGGCTTTTCAGAGGTGCACAAAACTGTCTTGACCGCTCTTTTGGGCACGCTCAAAAAGATTCTTAAAAAGATGGATACTGCCGGATCATAGGCCAGGCAGTCTACAGTGTCTCCATCTGCCTCATTATAGGGAATCTTCTATCCAGGGGTTCTTCTGAATCACGTATTTCAGATCTTTACATAGAAAACGCAGTGTAAGCGCTCAGCATAAAGTGCAAATGTGTATCAAGCTTTACTGCAATGTATGGGAGGCAGAATAAACAAAACAACAACAGATGAAGAATTGGTATTTATTTTTTTACACTGATCCTCTTTTTTTAGAAAAGTTTTTGCATTACCATATTTTGAGAGCTATAATGTTTCTATATTTCTGCCAACAGTCAATGTGAGGGCTTGTTTTTTACAGGATGCGTTTACGTTTCTATTGATGCCTTTTACGGGCACATGTGTTTTGATCGCTTTCTATATTTAGCAGACAAAATGAACAAAAACCATCAATTCAGGATTTTATTGTTCTAAATACCATTCACCGTGTTGTAAAATTGATAGGACAGCTTTATTCTTCAGGTCAGTATGATTACAGCAATACCACAATCAAATACCGTACTGTATATCTTGTTTTGCCGCTTTGACAAAATAAAAACAATTGTATAGAAAAATTGTTTTTGTATTGCTTTATTCTGAGAGCTATAACTTTTTTATTTTTATGCTAATGGAGCTATATGGCGGGCTGTTTTTTGCTGGACAAGATGACATTTTCAGAGATACCATTTTTATTTACATTTCTCTTTTATTGCGTTTTCCACTTTTTTGTTCTTTTTTAAAAAGCATAGTGGTTTTTTTTTTGTTTTTTTAATGGTGTTCACTGAAGGTGTTAACTAGTGTGACAATTTTATAGATTACCAAATGTGTGTACTATTCTTGTTTTTACATATCTTATATAATAATTGCCAGTTGGGACTTCGGCCGCTGTCCCCGAATCTCATAAGGCACCGCGGCAATGTCACTTGTGCAGTTCGTGGCCGCAAGAACTGCGCCTGCACAAGTGACACATGTCTCCGCTATTCCCACGCAGGCACAGTAACAGCCACAACTGCGCGCTGTACCCGTGCATGCGTGGTAACGATGCGGCTGTTACTGCGCCTGCATGGGGAACAGCGCCGCACTCCCGATGCGATAGCATTGGGTCTATTTCTAGTATAAAATATTTATTGGTAATTTTTTTTTCTTTTTGTGCTTTTAAAAATAAATATTTTTCTAAACATGTTTTATTTTACTTTTTTTATTTAGGGACTTTAACTTGTATTACTCTGCTGTCTGGTATGCATTATACTTAGGGTTTATTCTCATCTGCGTTTTGAGATTGACGAGTGCAATCCGATAAAAAAAAAAAAAAACTTGCACCCTGACTAGTGTTAGCCAATGATTCTGTGTTCATGGGCAATTTTTTTCTTTCTCTCAGCTCGGATTGGACTGAGAAAAAAACTGCAGCATGCTACGAGTGGCCACATACATCGAACAAGACTCGGCAATGCAAGTCAGTAGGTGCAAGGAAAAAAAAAATCACACAACACACAGACCATGCATGTGCCATATGGTTGTTTTTTTTTGTTTGTTTTTTTTTTACGCACCCATGTCATGGGAAACCCGACATTTTAACAGTCAAATACAGTAAATTCACAACCCGAACTGTCAGAATTGATCAGATATAAATATATATAGAATAAAAGAGAAAAAATGTCTTGGGGTCACCCATATTTTTCTTAACCCGCTGAGAGAAAGCCAACAAATTGGGAGCTGATGTTTATTTTCTGGGATGGTGGTAATAAACATTTAGCTTCCCAGGCTATTAATATTGGCTCACAGCTGTCTACCTAGCATTTACTGGTTTTTAACCTGGGTGTCCCTTCAAAAATGACGTGGGGCCCCCTTTTATTAATAACCAGCAAAGGCTAGGCAGACAGCTGCAGGCTGATATTAATAGCCTAGGAAGGGGCCATAAATATTGTCCCCTCCCAGACTAAGAATCTCTGTTGGATGCGCCAATTCTGGCACTTGACCTCTGCTCTTCCCTCTTGCCCTGTTGGTGTGGCAAATGAGGTAATAGTATTAGGGTTGATGTCAGCTTTGTAATGTCAACTGGCTTCAAGCCCAGGGGTTAGTAGTTGAGAGGTGTCTATAAGACGTCCCCAATACTAACCCCATAGCCAAATGTAATAAAGACAAACGAAGTAAATAAAGTCCTTTATTTGAATTAAAAACTCCCTGACCCTCTTTTACCCATTTATTAATAGCAAAATAAAAACAAAGTAGTCCTCACCTGTCCACAGATAATCTCTATGTGTTTCTGTCCCATGAAGAACTCCAGCTCTATCCAGATGGTTTATTGAGCGGTGGCACGATGCGATCGTTCAGTAAGCCAGCCAGAACAAAGTTAGGCTGTGTGCACACGATGCAGATTTGCAGCGGTTCCGCAGCGGATTTTACAGCGCAGAAACGCTGCATATCTGCATTGTGATGTACAGTAGCCTTAAAATCAATGGAAAAAAAAAACCCGCTGTGCAGACGCTGCAGATTTTTCCGTGGTACAAAATCCGCAGCATGTTACTTCTTTTGTGCGGTTTTCCATCTCCCCTGTCACCAAATCCGCAGGGGGAAAACCGCAGTGGAAAACCGCATGAAAAATGGAAGAAATCCGCAGGAAAAATCAGGGAGGATTTGATTTAAATCTAACTGATTTAAATCACGATTTAAATCACTAGTCAGTAAGGCTTGATTTAAATCAGCGATTTAAATCAAAGTTTCTACCTAAACTAGTTCTTGCTACTTTAACATGCAAGTAGATGAAGATTTTTAGAATCACTTTTTATATTACTTTTTTCTCCCCCGTTTAATGGGTTAATCATTCATATTTGGAAACCATTGTTCTGTTGTACTTAGGAAGGAGAAAAATAATCCTGACCTTAATAACAATTTAAATAGATTTATTCAACTGAAACAATAACAACATTACAGCATAAGTTATTTGCTTAAACAAACATCCATAATTTGGCTAAACAAAATATATATATATTTTAAGAAACTTAGACTGTCAGCCCAGCTGACACATGAAAAACTTAAATACTACTGTCCCTGCTGTAGCTCACTTGTCGTCATCTTCATCATCATCATCTTCTTCTTTGTTCCTATTCATAATCTGGAAAAGAAAAACAAGCTTTCCTGCTTTATTGGGTCCCAACCGATTTCTCAATTTAGAATGAATGAGTCCAAAGGAAGAGAATATTCTTTCAACGCCTGCAGAAGAAGCTACTGCTGTTAAAAGTGAAATCATTAC
The DNA here is from genome assembly GCF_039654945.1 of Dendrobates tinctorius. Lineage (NCBI taxonomy): Eukaryota > Metazoa > Chordata > Amphibia > Anura > Dendrobatidae > Dendrobates > Dendrobates tinctorius. The sequence continues at coordinate 791,284 of NW_027361789.1, read as the reverse complement.
TTGAACAGTCTCTAAATCCAAGCGCTTAAGTGACTTCCACCAGTTTACTGGTGTGACCTTTCTTAAAATATCTTCAGCAAACATATATTTCTTGAATGGTTCCCCCTTAGCTCTGAAGTTTATTATAGTTGGCATTAAAGATGGATGATTGCTGGATACCCATGTCATAGCTAACTCCTCTTCCTCAGCACTTAGGTTTTAACCCTGATATTGGATATTGACAATATTTGCCAAAAAATGAGCTGGAGTCAGTGCTTGTCCCATTCGTTTGTTTACTGCTTGTAATTTAATTCTGTCCATGTGTAGTTCTGTTTTTAAGTGTTCACTCAGTTCCTTCCAAATTTCAACAGCATCTGCAATAAAACAGCTATTTTTCTGTATTTTGTTTAAAGCTTGAGAGATGGATTTCAGGAAGCTCAGCATATGTTCAACATTTCTCTTAGCCCAATGTTGAGGATTTTGGCCGTGACAGTGCCATCTATTTTATCTCGATTTTCTTCACAAAGTGTCATCAGAATAGGCCAGTTTTTTATATACTGCTCAAAACAGTCCACCACAGAGTTCCATCTAACATCTTGTGGGAGCGTTAGCTTGGTTCCACCCATCCTTTTCAGAGCTGCTGCAGCAAAATGATTATTACGGAAGTATTTAGCAATTTCAACAACATTAGCCTTTATTTCTGGAACACTTAAGTCTTTGGCTAAGAGGTGCAGCAAATGAGCACTGCAACCATTTGTTAGCAGCTTTGTATTCCCTCTCTGCTCTTCTAAATCTCTTCTCATCTTGGATACGTTTGCAGCATTGTCAGTGACCAAACTGCGTACTAGACATTTGAATTTTTGTTCACATGTCGTTATAGCTTTTACTGCCACTTCTTGTAAGTATTCTGCTGTGTGTGCATTTCCTGACGTATCAGTTGTTTGTGCAAGGAAGACTTTACCTTCTTCTGTTGTTATACAAGCACATACAATAGGATCATTGTGGACATTACTCCACCCATCAATACTTAGGTTAACAATTTTACCCTCCAGAGCTGTTGCACATTGCTCCATTTCTCTGTCATACACTTGATCCAGCAGTTTCCCTGCAACATCAGCTCTGCTGGGTGGACTGTATCCTTGTCTCAGTGACTGAACCATATTAATGAAATGTGGGTTCTCAGTCAGACGGAAAGAAGAGTTTGTTGCATAAATAAACTGGGCAATTTTTTCATCAATCAACTCTTTTTCTAATCTGCTAGTTCTTATCACAAACCTATCTATGGTGGTTCCAGGAGGTAAAGGTTTTTTCTTCCTTTTGGGTGATGGTGATATGTGGCTGTGGGTGTCTGATGATGATGCTGCTGCTGCTAATGAAGCACTATCCTGGATGGATAACTCTGAAACTGTAGAACAGGATGATGGTGATCTTGGAGGTGGATAGTTTCCAGAATCCATGAATTCCCCTAAACAAAAAAAGTCAATGCTGTTATTTTATTGTTTATACAATTTCTGCTTATTGTACACAACACATCACTGCCCCTGCCCCAAAAGGAATATTTGTTTTTCTTCATAACTGTACCAAATGACAGTAACATGCAGTAATAATAAGAAATATAATTTTTCTCACACATGACACTTCAGTCTTTAGAAATAGGATTCAATAAAAATGTTTACCAACCTGAAGATCCTGCCTGTGCAGAAGTGTTTCTTTGGTCATCTTCATCACCGCACTTCTCATGATGTTGCCTCATTCGCGCCACCAGGCCTTGCATCTCTTTGTTGCATCGTTTGCATTTTGCACAAATGCCTATCCTTACCGATAGGCGAAGGAGCTTCATTAAAATATTCCCAAACTGGGTCTCTTTTACGGCCTGCTGCCATTATAAGGAAAGAATGTAATAAACCTCAGATCGTACACACAAACAGATCCAGACTTGTCTGTCTGTGGCTATGCTGCAGTATTGTGCTCAAAGTTTCACTTTCATTTTCTTGTCTGCTTGCCCTTCCTCCTCCTCACACTTAGATTCACATTCTTCTTGTGTTGTGCAGATCTATTCCACTCCAAACAATCAGAAACATATTGTCTAACTTCTTGGACTTGGCACTGAAGGGGTTGATTCTGTATTCATAGGTTTGTAGAACAATAGGATTAAGGTCTTTTTCTCAACTCTGTTCATGTTGTAACATTTTTGCCGTGAAGAAGAGGCTGGGACCTCTGCAGAGTCAAATTCAGTTTTGAGAACTGCGTAAGTAAAGCGAGCGTCTGTGATAATATAGGAGAGAAACTGCCCACTAATCCTACAGAAACCTCTGGAAGAGCATGGCATTGTGAATGTTACACATATACAGCCTTTATTCTACTGAGTTAAACAACTCTCCTTTATCTCATGATGGAAGAACCTTTGGATGGTAAAATATTTTCCTCAAAAAGCAGTTTATTGAAAAAAATCCGATTTAAATAAAAAGAAATCCGATTTTTTTTAAATTTTTTTTTAAAAAAAAACATTGATTTTTATCCACCCTGGGAAAAATGCAGGTAATTTGACTTGCGGATTTCTTCCATTCTGCGCGGAAATATCCGCAGGGCCAAAAAGTACGTCTGCACTCAGCCTAAGACAGCAGTGTGAAAACGCTCCTGCAGTGTCTAGTTCTGATGTAAGTAAGGTCACTGGAGTTCATAGTGTATGAACTCTGGTCACCTTACTGACGTCACCGCTTGCATCGTGAAAACCTGACAGCTGATATATGCTGCATGAACCACAGGCATTATGTATAAGGCACTAGATGTATGATGTCACATATGTTTTGACTCTGGAATGCTGCAGTGTTTCATAGAAAAATATAATGTAGTTTAATATCTACCGAGGACAGAGCCACGTGGAGACTAGTCAGACAGGTGGAAGGAAGTGAATGAATTGGAAGGGCATTTTGACAACCTCCTGCTCCATTGAACATATCTACCCTAAGGGTATGTGCACACGTTGCAGATTTTTCCGCATCCGCAGGTAAAATGACCTGCATTTTACCTGCGGATTAAGTGCGGATTTTGCCTGCGTTTTTACACCTGCGGATTCCTATAATGGAAGAGGTGTAAAGACGCTGCGGATTCCACACAAAGAATTGACATGTGCGGAAAATAAACCGCAGAATTTTCTGCAGCATGTGCACAGCGGAATTGGTTTTCCATAGGTTTACATGGTACTGTACACCGCATGGAAAACTGCTGCGGATCCGCAATGTGTGCAGTTAACTGTGCATATACCCTAATATTACAAGCGATGATGCCCTAGCTTTTCTCAATGGTCGTGTTCCGCACATTCAAATGTTACCTGTTAAGCCAGTGGCTGTAGAGTTAAGAGGGCTGATGGACAGACCTCAGTATTTCCAGTACTGGCAGGGACCGCTGTAGGAAGGAAAACAGTAATTACTAGTGGTGAGCGAGTATACTCGTTGCTCGGGTGTCCTCCAAGTATTTTGGCGTGCTCGGAGATTTAGTTTTCGTCGTCTCAGCTGCATGATTTTCGACTGCTAGACAGCTTGAATACATGTGTGGAATGCCTGTTTTTAGGGAATTCCCACATGTATTCAGCCTGTCTACAAGTCGCAAATCATGCAGCTGAGACAACTTAAACTAACTCTCCGAGCAGGCCATGCGTGGAACTGTGTAAACGCACAGCCCCCCCCCCCCCCGAAAAAAGAAAAAAAGGTAATTCATGAATTGCTGGTTTAGTTCATTCTGCCTCCCAAAAATGTCATGTGCCCACAAATGGTACCAATAAAAACGTCAGCTCATCCCGCAAAAAAAAAGACCTCACATGACTCTGTGGGCCAAAATATGAAAATATTATAGCTCTCAAAATGTGATGCATAAACATAACAACCCGCTATAAATAGTAAATCAAACCCCCCTTTATCACCCCCTTAGTTGGGGAAAAATAATAAAATAAAAATGTATTTATTTCCATTTTCCCGTTAGGGTTGGGCAGGGCTGTGGAGTCGGTAAGCCACAGTTGCGACTCCGACTCCTGGATTTTATCAGGCTCCGGCTCCGACTCCAACTCCTTCATAAATGGCCAATTCATAACAACAAATTTACTGTTGTAAAATATTAAACATCGTGCTTATTCAGTTTCTCACCATCATATAAGTAATCAGACCACTTAGAGCAAAAACTACATTTATTAGAATACAATTAGAATATAGCAAATAACTTTTATAAACTTTTCTAAACTGTAAGTAAATATGCAATAAACACTTTTATGCAGTTAATAAGAAGAAATCTATAAATTTGTCCTCAGAAAAAGTATTGCCTCTGTCAGATCCTCCTTCATGGATGCCCTCAAATCTGATCTGATTATTTTGAGAGCAGAGTCTCTACACTAACTTGTGTTGGTGGCAAAGCAGTAACCACTCGGGCAACATCTCTGACAATGTCAGGATACAGAGGAATCGCTTGTTGCACTGTTATTTTTGATGAACGGTCAAATTTCTCAATTTCTTTTAGTGCACATGAAAAATTATGCTGAAATGTACTGGCTGTGTTGCTTGATGGGGATGACTCTTCTATGCGGGAACGCTTTGCATGGTCCTTGTGATCCAAATATTTTTCGAAATTAAATTCTTCATCAGTTGATGATGAGGGTGAAGATGTGGCAGGACGACCAAATTCTTCTTGTTCCTCCTGACTGTTCTGCAACCCTTTCATCCTTACTGCTATTTCAAACAGAGCTTCTTTTCCTTTACTTAGCTGTTGATCATCTAGAAGAATCCGATGCATTGGGTCTACATAAACAGCTGCCAAAAGAATGTTATTTTGTAATAGTAGCTCCTCTCTCCGTTTCATTGATGTAGCAATGCCACTTGCAATTAACCCTCCTCTTTGGGACAGGCGAAACATCAGGTTCTTCCACTCCTTTAAGAAAATACCTGGAGTTAAGTCCTCTGCTTGTAATTTTTTAGTCACTGTAAATGGGTGCTCTAGCAATTTTTCCAGCTCAGTCACCTGATTCCACTGACTTTCATTTAGCGTCAGTTGAGGGTTAGCCATGTCTACAAGAAAGGTTTTCAGTTCAACCAAGCGCTGAATCATTAAGTAAGTACTGCCCCATCGTGTGGCTTGATCAATAATTGCCCCTTTTCCAGCACGTCTCTTCAAAATTGAGTCAACTTTAGGGGTTCTGGCAACAGTAGCCAATTTTCTCACCTTGCCAATCAGTGCAGCAGCATGTCCTTCTTGCAGACTGTCTCTTATAATGCTGTAGCGTATGCACAACACAGCGCATGTGATGAATGAAAGAACATATTGACACAGTTTCAACAAGATCATCTAAACTATCATGTTGCTGTTCATCTGAAGCAATTTCAGTTTGCTCCTCAGTTACAATACTGTGTTCCTCTATTTCAAACATTTCTGTGTCTGTGGACCCAGAATGTTCTTCTAGCTGTTGGTCACCATCATTACTCTCATTCATTAGCTTAATAGTACTTATCATATTTGAAGCATTGTCAGTTACGACAGAAAGAACTTGCTCTTTTTTAAGTTCATAGTCTTGCAGAACCTTTTCCACCAAGACCTGGAGAAACTCACTGGTGTGATGAGCTTTGGTGTCTTTTACTGACAATGTCTTGGTAATTATTTCATTTTTTCCTCTTCGCCATGACAGCACCCACTGAGAGAGGGGATCCGCCCCCGGAACAGGAAACCTACAGAGAGATAAATGGGGTGGTCCCCCTCGCTCCCTCAGTTTTTGGTTTCCTGTTCCTGGAAAGGAACCCACAGAAGAGGATTCCTGGTCTGGTAGCCGCCTGCGTGCAGAATATGAGCAGCAGGGGCCCCAGGACTGGAGGCAGCATCGGGCGGAGAGGTGTGTCCCCCCCCCCCCCAGAGCTGGTAATGCAGGTGAGGCCGGAGGTGGCAGCGGTGCCAAGGCTCACTAGGGAAGAGGGACATGGCTATACCCCCCCCCCCCGAGGGGGCAGGCGCATTACAAGTACCATATGGGGCATACTGGGCCGCGCGCCCCCCCCCCCCCCGAGGCAGAAGAGCTCGGGCGCCGTGCTGAACAGTGCCACCGGGATTCATACCTGCGGCAGGGGTTAATGGAGAAGGACCCTGTGGATGGCGAAGCGCAGATGCACGGTGAGCATCGCCGGCCGCATCACTATTCACGGTGACCGAGCGTTCCCCCAGGTGAGGCAACCCGGAAGTGGTTGAAGACTTCCGGGGTCAGGACAGGAGGCAAAGACCGCGGGACAGCGCCCGCGCATGCGCAGTAAGAAAAAAAAAAAAAAAGATGGTGGACGAAAAAAAAAAAAAGGGAGAAGAGGAGCAGCTATAGCAAGGCTTTAAAAGGAAGCCGCAGACACAACGCTACTGCGCAGTCATGTCGTCCTTAGATGGCCCAGCTTCGCTCCCGTTAGGTCAGCCAGTGGAATCCCCACATGGCAGTAGACAGAGCAGTGCTACAAGGAGAAGCAGTAGCACCAGGAAAAATGGCAGCTCCAGGAAGGAATCTAGTGGACCTTCCAGGCAAGATGAGCCCTTAGAGAAAAAACGCAAGGAGAAGAAGTCGTCCCATGCCTCGCCTCAGCCTGGGTCGCGGACACCGCAGCCGGTAGTTTACTGACAAAACTCACGGGTGAGTGTTTTTTGGTCAGAATAAATGATTGATGGCCCTCTCTTTCTGGTCCATACCCCTTTAGGCTAAAAGAACGGAGAAGGCGAAACATAGAGAGTGTGCCTTATGTTCTCAGCCCCTCCCAGACGGCCACCCTAAGAGATTATGCCAATCCTGTATTGAAGAGGCCTTACAGGAGGAATCCTCACGGAAAAAGGAGGATATCTGGGCAATGATAAGAGAGGAGCTACGGGCCTTAGGCGGCTCCAGTAGTTTGGGGGGTCACTCCTCAGTGAGAGAAATATGTTCGCCAAGAGGAGGAGTTTCGCTGGCGTCAAAGTCGCCGTCAGAAACTGGGGATCTAGATTACGATAAGTCCCAGGAATACCTGTCCTCAGAGGACGAGGACCAGACGTGTTTCCCCACGGACAGTGTCAGTAATTTAGTGAAGTCTGTCCGAAATACTATGGGGTTGCCAGAGAGTAAGGACCCCAAGACCCCTCAAGACATAATGTTTGCGGGCATCTCCCGTAGAAAAGTCCGGGCATTCCCAGTGGTCCCAGCTGTAAAAGAGCTAGTGAAAAGGGAGTGGGAGAAACAAGGTCAGAGAACGTTTCTCCCCTTAACGTCAAAGCGTAAGTATCCCTTTGACGATGAGGATTTAACAGCCTGGTCAAGAGCCCCCAAGGTGGATGCGGCAGTGGCCTCTACCTCTCGTAGATCCTCCTTGCCGGTAGAGGATTCGGGAACTTTGGCTGATTCTTTGGATCGTAAAACCGATACATTCCTTAAAAGATCGTGGGAGGCATGTACGGCAGCCTTTAAGCCCGCAATAGCAGCCACGTGCACGGCAAGATCAATGTTGGTGTGGCTGAATGACTTGGAGGACAATATTAAAAATGGAGTAGCTAGGAATAGACTCCTTTCCTCTATGCCCCTCATTAAGGGAGCAGCGGCCTTCCTCTCCGACTCCTCCGCGGACTCCCTCCGGTTATCGGCTAGAGCGGCAGGACTGACCAATGCAGGCAGGCGGGCCTTATGGTTGAAGGGGTGGAAAGGAGACACACAAACAAAGACTAGACTGTGTGCTATACCCTGCCAGGGTAAGTACCTGTTTGGCACGGAACTGGATGAGATTTTGACAAAAGCGGGGGAGAGGAAGAAGGGTTTCCCTAACCCGTATGTTCCGTTCAACAGGAGGGCCTACAGGAAGCCGCCGTTTGGTAAAAAGAAGGACTTTAGGCCCCAGGACCGCTGGGGAAATAAGGACCCCAAACAAAGGGGCAACCTATTCGGGAAACGTCCCTTCAGGGGAGACAGGTCCCGATAAAATCATTACACCAGTAGGTGGTAGGCTATTAAAATTCAGCCGCCAATGGGAGAAGGTGACATCAAACCTATGGGCCATAAATATTGTGTCATCAGGCCTAAGATTAGAATTTGTTCGGCATCCACCGAACTCCTTCCTATTGGCTTATATGAAGTCCGGGACACAGCAGGAAGCACTGGAGATGGAGATTGCAGTACTGCTAACTAAACAGGTCCTGATAGAGGTCCCAGGGGACGAAGTAGGAATGGGCTTTTATTCTCCTCTATTTTTAGTCCCAAAACCAGATGCCTCCTTTAGGACCATAATAAATTTAAAAAAGCTTAATACCTTCTTAAAACTGAGGTCGTTTAAGATGGAGTCGATAAAGTCTGCAATAAAGCTTTTGTTCCCCAGGTGTTATATGGCAGTCTTGGACCTAAAGGACGCCTATTACCATCTCCCCATATATCGTGGGCACCAGAGGTTCCTGCGGGTAGCAGTCTGGTTCAGAGGTCGGATTCAGCATTTCCAGTTTGCGGCAATGCCATTCGGACTATCCATGGCTCCTCGGGTATTTACAAAATTGATGCTGGAGGTTATGTCGTATGTAAGGCTGAATGACACTAGTGGTCCCTTACTTGGACGACCTACTCATAGTAGGAAAGTCTGTTTCACAGTGCGAAGCCAGAATAACTAAGATTATCTCATCCCTGAGAACACTAGGCTGGCTAATTAACTGGGAGAAGTCCAGGCTAGAACCAGTAACCTGTCAGAGGTTTCTAGGCCTGCAAGTGGACTCCGTAACGGAGGAATGCTTTCTGCCCCACGCCAAAGTGATAGCCATAATCAATAAGATAAGGAATACTATAGAAAGACCTGTAATATCATTGATACAGGGTATGTCCTTGCTGGGATCCTTGATATCGTGTATTCCAGCGGTGCAATGGGCCCAGTTCCACTCTAGAGAACTACAGTGGGCTATTCTGCAGGAAACAGACTGCAGGGGCGGTTGGAGGGGAAGATGTCCCTATCGCCCGAGGTGGTTGAATCCCTAAGATAGTGGTTAAATCCTTCCAATTTATCGAAGGGAGTGCAATGGTGGGTGACTCCCTCCAAAATACTCACCACGGATGCCAGCCCCTTGGGTTGGGGGGCCCATCTAGAGGAGCACATGGTACAAGGCTGGTGGCGTAATGATGAAATAGAGAACTCCTCTAATGTAAAGGAGCTAACAGCAATTTTCTATGCGATATCTCATTTTCTCCCGCAGTTAAGGGGCGCCCACGTAAGAATCCAGACAGACAATACCACCGCAGTGGCCTATATAAACCGGCAAGGAGGCACGCGGTCAGTGCCACTGATGTCTATTGCGGGAAAGATCCTGGAGATGGCCGAGGTACATCTTCTCTCCTTGTCAGCACTCCATATAAGAGGAGTAGACAACTCCCGAGCAGACTATCTCAGTCGCCAAGCCCTATATCAGGGCGAGTGGGTCCTCAGCAGGCACGTCTTCGAAATGATAGCGTCAGAATGTGGCACACCAGAGATAGACCTATTCGCGACCAGAGCCAACAGGCGCGTAAGAAGGTTTGCTTCACTCTACAGGTCAGACAACCCAGACATTCTAGATGCCCTCCAAGCACCCTGGACATTCCAGCTAGCCTATGCCTTCCCTCCAATGGTTCTACTACCAACAGTAGTCAGGAAGATAAGACAGGAGAGGGCGAGGGTCATCTTGATAGCCCCGTTTTGGCCAAAAAGACCGTGGTTTTCATGGCTGAGAGCCATGTCAGTAACCGACCCGTGGATCCTGCCGCTGCACCAGAATCTTCTCTCGCAGGGACCCTGCTACCATCCACAGGCCAAAGCCCTGCACCTAGCGGCCTGGAATTTGAAAGGGAGCTACTGAGGCAGAGAGGTTTCTCAAAGAACCTAATCAATACCCTGCTGCAAAGTAGGAAGGAATCCACAACAAAAATATATGCTAAAGTGTGGAAAAAGTTCCTGGCCTTTCACCCAGCAAAACTAGCCGGGGAAGTACCTATTACGGCCATTCTAGAGTTTCTGCAAAAAGGCCGAGAATTAAGGCTCTCGGTAAGCACTCTAAAGGTCCACGTGTCAGCCCTAGGAGCCCTATTTAACTATAACGTGGCGGCAAATAGATGGGTGACCCGTTTCATCTCAGCTTGTCAACGCTCGGAACCGGTGCATATTGCTCAGCTACCAGCATGGAACCTTACTCTAGTTTTGGATGCTTTCACTCAGGCACCATTTGAGCCCATAAGCTCGGCATCAGTGAAGTGCCTCTCGTTAAAAACTGCTACGCTAGTAGCCTTAGTATCGGCTAGAAGAGTGAGTGATCTTCACGCTCTATCAGTGGACCCTCCGTTCCTGTCAATAACACGAGATAGTCTGATTTTAAAGACAGACCCGTCCTACCTTCCAAAACGGGCAACTAAATTTCATAGATCTCAGGAGATATACCTACCTTCCTTCCATGAGAACCCGTCAACACAAGACGAGGTGAAATATCACACTTTAGATGTGAAAAGAGCAGTGCTAGCCTACCTAGATAGGACAAGTCCCTGGAGGCAGAGTAGGTCTCTTTTTGTCTCCTTCCAGGGTAGCAGGAAGGGGTCTGCAGTTACATCAGGCACGATATCCAGATGGATTAGAGATGCGATCACAATGGCATATTTGGCAAAAGGAGAAGACCCTCCACTGGGGATTAAGGCGCACTCTACTAGAGCCATATCATCCTCCTGGGCCGAGAGGGCGAACGTCCCAATCGAACAAATATGTAAGGCTGCAACCTGGTCTTCTCCGTCTACCTTTTATAGTCACTATAGACTAGATTTGTCCTCTACCGAGGATCTAACCTTTGGTAGATCAGTCCTTAACACGGTGTGCCCTCCCAAGTGATTATCTCTGGAAATCTCTCAGTGGGTGCTGTCGTGGCGAAGAGGAAAAACCGGATTACTTACCGGTAATACTCTTTTGTAGAGTCCACGACAGCACCCGCTCACTTCCCTCCCGTATTAATTTTGCACACATGGGTCTCCTTGGTGGTGGAGATTATGAGTTAAGTTAGATATGTGATTAAACTTAGTAAGCATAAGAAGCTACATAGGGGTAAGATAGATGAATCGCTCAAACAATTTGACTAAAACATGTATGGCGGTTCCTCCGTTGTTCTCGGTAACACAAACTGAGGGAGCGAGGGGGACCGCCCCATTTATCTCTCTGTAGGTGTCCTGTTCCGGGGGCGGATCCCCTCTCTCAGTGGGTGCTGTCGTGGACTCTACAAAAGAGTATTACCGGTAAGTAATCCGGTTTTGTCACAAACAAATCGGACATTGATGGCAAAATAGTTCACTCTGTGATGTGTGCAGGCATCCATTTTAAGAAACAGAAAGCGTCCCTTGAGAGTTTTTTTTAAGTTCTTTCTTTTGTTTAAAAGCTTCTTCGATTACTAATTTTATAATACTCTCTCTCTCCAGAGAAACACCAAGCTTGCGGGCCATTTCCCCATTCAGACACATAAAAGCTGGTCGTGAAAATAATGAAATAGGCACACTATCCTTTACAACAGGCTCTATGATCTGTTTTTTAAATGTATCTACTGTCATTGTCACAGTAACTTTTGTCACGGACAAAATATCTTGCAACTGATGGCTGCAAAGTTCTCTGCTCCTTTGTTTGGCTGGAAGAGCTGGGCACTGGTTCATTGGTTTGGATGCAGTCTTTCTCATCCACTGCTTTCAGTACTTCTGGATGAAAGCACTGTAAATGTCTCTTTAGATTAGAAGCTCTGGTAGGAGCATTTTTATCTTTGCCTGAATATGCACTCATCTTGGCTTCACAGCATTTGTTTTCGTCTGGATCATTTGTCATACACTGACAGACATAATGTTTTCTATCTTGAGTGATGGTGAAATGTTCAAATACAGCTGATTTAATGTGATGCTTCTTTGACATTCTCAGGTTTTTAATTCTGCATTCACAATCCAAATGACAATTGTTTTTCCTAAAAACAATTGTACAAAATTATTGCCAGGTCGTACAACTGATATAGTGGTCAGTAATACTGTTATTATTCCTCATGTACTCACAGTTAACTGATGCAAAGTTTGTTGAAAGGATAATACTTCTTACAGTCTTCCTCTTCTGAGTAGCAGGCAGCTGTGAGATGCTTGGAAGATGCACACCTAGTATGATCTAGTCTAGAGGAGGAGCTTTACTACTAAGAATTTGCAACACGTTTTCACTTTCAGTTTCATACATTGTAAGTAGGGTGGTTGGGGCAGCATGAGGTTAACCAAGTATAAGATTAGATAAGGGCAGTGGAGAACAGTGACACACACACGAAGTAAGAAATGTCTATCTCCAGCAGAACTGCTTATCACTGTTGTTCATAGTTTGATAGAACATATATATTTGAGTAACATTTATAAAATTCATATGAAAGTTCAATTATGAAATATTAATACATTTTTTTTAAAGCTGGAGTTGGTACATTTCTACCGACTCCAACCAAAATTAACTACGACTCCGACTCCACAGCCCTGGGGTTGGGGCTAACAAATTGGATCTGAAGTAAATTTTTTTTTAAAAAAGTTTAATTTTTTTTAAACATTCCAAAAATTCTTGTGAAGCACTTGAAGGTTTAATAAACTTCTTGAATGTGGTTTTGAGCACCTTGAGGGGTGCAGTTTTTAGAATGTGGGAAATGTTATTAACTATTTTGTGTGACATACTGTATTTCTCTGTTTTCAGGGCATGAAATTTCAAAGTTGGAAAATTGTGACATTTTTGCCAAATTTCTGTTTGTTTTTTTCCAGAAATGCAGGTAATATCAGGGCTGTGGAGTCGGTAAGCCAAACCTGCGACTCCGACTCCTCAATTTCCCTTACACCGACTCCAACTCCGACTCCACGACTCCGACTCCCACACATATTGCTTATATTTAAGTGAAAAATTTATTGTAGTACAATGTGAACCTCAGACATTTAATCATTTTTATGATCCAATAATCAAGATATTTAGATAGAACAGAATATATATTGGTGTACTACCCGGTTTTCATTCTTTTTGGTACAGATACGATATGGATAGACAGATATGGATAGATAGAGCAGATTTCTAATCTGCTTTTGCTATTGAAAACATTATCTATGAGCTCAAAAACCTTTCAGGTGATGCAGTTTTTTAAAAAGATGATCTGCTTTTGCAGCTGAAAAACGTATCCTCAAAAAACACAGGAAAAACGCTGTGTGTGAATGTAGCCTTAGATCAGGAATAGAACAGCCATTTATAGGACATTTCATAACTTTCCCAATCTCCTATGAAAAAATATTCAGCACATTCTGCATTGAACTACTGTACCCAATTTATTATATATTTTAGGAGTCGGAGTCGGTCCATTTTATACCGACTCCAACTCCGACTCCACCAAAATGAGCACCGACTCCACGACTCCGACTCCGACTCCACAGCCCTGGGTAATATGAAAGAAATTTTACCACTATCATGAAGTAAAATATGTCAGAATCACCGGGATCCATGGAAGCGTACCAGAGTTATCTCATAAAGGGACATTGGTCAGAATTGTAAAAATTGGCCCGGTCATAACATGCAAACCACCCTTGGGGGTAAAGGGGTTAACTTGTAACCTTCTAACTTCCTAAAAAAATTGTGCTGATGTAAAGCAGACATGTGGGAAATATTATTTATTAGTTATTTTGTGTGACTTGACTTTCTTGTTTAACCCCTTTGCCCCGAAGCCTGTTTTCAACTTCATGACCAGGCCAATTTTTACAATTTACAATTCTGACCATGAGATAATAACTCTGGAACGCTTCCATGGATCCCGGTGATTCTGAGATTGTTTTCTTGTGACACATTGTACTTTATGATAGTGGTAAAATTTATTTGATATGACGTGTTTATTTGTTGAAAAATGCGGAAAATTGGCGAAAATTTGGCAATTTTCAAACTTTTAATAAGTAACATTTCCTACATGTCTACTTTATATCAGCACAATTATGGAAACATATTTTTGTCTCGTTAGGAAGTTATAAGGGTTAAAAGTTGACCAGCAGTTTCTCATTTTTACAACAAAATTTGCAAAACCACTTTTTTTTTTTTTTTTAGGGACCACCTCACACTTCAAGTAACCTTGAGGGGCCTATGACAGAAAAAACCCAAAAATTACACCATTCTAAACATTTCGCAAGGGTAACAGGAGAAAATGGACCATACATTTTGTTGTGCAATTTCTCCTGAGCATGCCGATACCCCATATGTGGGGGAAATCTACCGTTTGTGCACATGGTAGAGCTCGGAAGGGAAGGAGCACCATTTGACTTTTTGAATATACAATATGCTGGAATAATTAGCGTTAGAGTTTGAAGAACCCCTGATGTGCCCAAACAGTGGAAACCCCACACAATGACACCATTTTGGAAACCATACGCCTTAGGCCTCTTTCACACATCAGTTTTTTGCCTTCAGGCGCGATTCGGCTTTTTTTTGGAAAAAACGGATCCGGCAAAATGCAATGCCGGATCCGTTTTTTCCCCATTGACTTGCATTAGCGCCGGATCGTGCCGGATGGCATTGCGTTTCATCCGTTTTTTGCCGGATCCGGCAACTTGTCTCATTCCGGCGTCTTGAAAAAACGTCTACTGTAACGTTTTTTGTCTCCGGCGAAAAAGCCGGAAGCGCCGGATCCGGCGCTTCCAGCTTTTTGCTACAATGAAAGTCTATGGGCGCCGGAATGCGCCGGATCCAGAAAAAGACGGATCCAGCCACCGGATCCGGTTTTTTTAAGTCTGCGCATGCTCAGATCCAATTGGCCAGCCTCCAGGAACAGAGACGGATCCAGCAAAAAAACGGATCCGTTTCTACAGTTCTCCAAAATTTATGCCGGATCCGTTTTTTCTAAAAAAAAGCCAGATCATGCCTGACGGCAAAAAACTGATGTGTGAAAGTAGCCTTAGGGAACTTATGTAGATGTATATTGAGCACCTTGAAACCACAGGTGCTTCACAGAAGTTTATAGCGTAGAGCCGTGGAAATAAAAAAAAATCACCTTTTTCCCAAATCTTTTTTAGGCCGGTTTCACATTAGCGCTTTTTAAGCGCACGCACGGCCGGGGGTAGCTCCGCCCCCGAGCCGGCTCTCTGCCCGGCGTGCCCGCCCCTTGCTTGTATCGCCGCCTACTAGCGGACAGCGGCGCCTGCGATCGGCGCACCCTATCTTTAGCATAGGGTGCGCAGATCGTGCGCAGGCCGTGCGCTAGTTGCGCTTTGACCTGCGCTGCGCACTTTTGACGGTGCGCCGTGCGCGCCAAAATCAAACTTTTCGGATTTTGGCGCGCACGGCGCACCGTCAAAAGTGCGCAGCGCAGGTCAAAGCGCAACTAGCGCACGGCCTGCGCACGATCTGCGCACCCTATGCTAAAGATAGGGTGCGCCGATCGCAGGCGCCGCTGTCCGCTAGTAGGCGGCGATACAAGCAAGGGGCGGGCACGCCGGGCAGAGAGCCGGCTCGGGGGCGGAGCTACCCCCGGCCGTGCGTGCGCTTAAAAAGCGCTAATGTGAAACCGGCCTTAGCTGCAAATTTTGTGTTTTCACAAGGGCAAAAGGAGAAAATGGACCCCAAGGTTTGTTGTGCAATTTTGTGCCGGAGGTCTCTATGGAGACCATCAGAACAGCGCAATCTTATTGTGTTGAACTAATGGAAGGTCGCAAGGAGGGCTCACTAATGACTGTTGTCATCTGAGGGGTTAAATGCCCACGATCAGTGCTAGCATTGCTGCGAGGTGTCAGCTCTCACATACAGCTGACTCCTGCACGTGATTGCAGCGGCGTTCTCCGTGAGGTTGCGCGACCACGGTGCCGTACTAATACTGTGGCTGGCACGATAGTACCTCTAGTAAAGCAGTACTATCACGGCCCATGTCGCAAAGGGGTAAGGACATAAAAAGGAAAAGTTTGAAAATTGCAAAATGTTTGCCAAATTTTCGATAATTTCCCCAAATAAATGTAAGTCGTATCAAACAAACGTGACCACTGTCATGAAGTACAATATGTCACGGAAAAACTGAATCGCTGGGATCCGTTGAAGCTTTTCAGAGTTATTACTACATATAGCGACACTGGTCAGAATTGAAAAGATGAGGCTTAAAAAACGTATTCTGAAACTGCATGCACCGCACTAAAGTTTCACTCTGAATTTGTGTGATTTTTTTTTTTTTTTTTCTCTTCTTTGAATTTTCACCATGGATTTTTGTTTGCAATACTTGGATGAAATCCTTTAAAATCTACTTCAAGATCTGTAATGTTATGTCCACCACAGGTGGTGGCAGTAAGGGCTTTTATAATTGTTTTTAGCTTGTCCTATACCATTGTATACATAGCACATTTTCTGTATATCAGGACTGGAGAATTCCCAAGATCCTCGTAAGCTAATTTGTCTAACAGGCGTGTAACTGATTTGTTTTTTATCTGACCTGTGAATGGTTTCCTGGGTGTTTTCAGCTATCCTGAAATCATCTTATCCCATACGTTGACTGAGTAACGCTATAATGACGCCCATTACAACAGTGCTATCCTTGTACACAACACACCTGTTAACAGATTTGCTTCCACATTCATATTTTCACTTTCATTCTGCCATGCTGTGGCCAGATCAGTCTATTTTAAGGGACAGCGGTTTTGTCAGCTGTCTATTCAGTTTAGATTTGATGCTTATTACAGCAAACAGTCTGAATTCACAAAAGAGTACACCAGCTATGTCCATTATACAATACAAAATCGATTGTATATTTATACACAACACTATATTTAACCCCTTTCATACATTAGACGTACTATTCCGTCCATGTGACCTGGGGCCTAAGTCCCAAGGACGGAATAGTACGTCTAATGCGATCAGCTGTGCTCACGGGGGGAGCGCAGCTGATCGCGGCCGGGTGTCAGCTGATTATCACAGCTGACACCCGGCACAGGTCATGGACCGCCCCGACACGTTAACCCCTGGCACACCGTGATCAAACATGCTTCCCTGCGACCCCCACAGCGGCGCAATGTGCAGCGCCCTGCGGGGGTCGCCTTCCCTGCAGGTCCCCGGATCCAATATGGCGACGGGGAGCTTCGGGGGCCTGCAAGGAGCTGGCTTCCTCACTGCCCGCAGAGCAAAGGCATGAGGAAGCCTGCCGCAGTGCCTGTGACAGATCGCTGATCTGTCACAGCGATCTGTCACAGGACAGTGATGTCCACCATGGGACATTATAATAAAGTAAAAAAAAAAATAAAGGTGTAAAAATAATTAAAAAAAAAAAATAGCTAAATAAAAAAAATTCCCTAATAAATTCATTTTTTGAAAATAAACAAAAAAAAAAGTACACATTTGGTATCGCCGCGTCCGTAATGACCCACCCTATAAAACTGTCCCATTAGTTAACCCCTTTAGCGAACTCCTTAAAAAATAAAAAGCGAAGCAAAAAATGATTTATCATACCGCCGAACAAAAAGTGCAATAACGCGCGATCAAAAAGACACATGTAAATATCCATGGTACCGCTAAAAACGTCATTTTGTCCCACAAAAAACGAGCCGCCACACAGCGTTATCACCGAAAAAATAAGTTATAGCTCGCAGAATAAAGCGGTGCAAAAATAATTATTTTATATATAAAATTGATTTCATTGCATAAAACCGCCAAAACATAAAAAAAAGACATAAATGAGGTATCGCTGTAACCGTACTGACCCGAAGAATAAAACCGCTTTATCAATTTTACCGCACGCGGAACGGTGTAAACGCACCCCTCAAAAGAAATTCATGAAACGCTGGTTTTTATTCATTCTGTGTCCCAAAAATCGTAATAAAAAGCGATAAAAAAAATGTCACGTGCCCAAAAATGGCACCAATAAAAACGTCAACTCGTCCCGCAAAAAATAAGACCTCACATGACTCGGTGGGTCAAAATATGGAAAAATTATACCTCTCAAAATGTGGTAATGCATAAACTATTTTTACAATAAAAAGCGTCTTTTAGCGTATGACAGCTGCCAAATATAAAAACCGCCATAAATAGTAAATTAAACCCCCTTTTATCACCCCCTTAGTTAGGGAAAAAATAAATATTCTTTATTTCCATTTTCCCATTAGGGTTAGGGCTAGGGTTGGAGTTAGAATTGGGGGGGGTTTCCACTGTTTTGGCGCATCAGGGGCTTTCCAAACGCGACATAGCGTCCTACCTCAATTCCAGCCAAAAAAGTCAAATGGTGCTGCTTCCCTTCCGAGCTCTGCCATGTGCCCAAATAGTGGTTTGCCCCCATATATGGGGTATCGGCGTACTCAGGTCAAATTGGACAACTTTTGGGGTCCAATTTCTCCTGCTACCTTTGGGAGAATAAAAAATTGGGGACTAAACGATCATGTTTGTGGAAAAAATGATTTTTTATTTTCTCGCCCGGGTGTTATAAACTCCTGTGAAGCCCTAGGGGGTTCAAGGTGCTCACCACACATCTAGATAAGTTCCTAAGGGGGTCTAGTTTCCACAATGGGGTCATTTGTGGGGGGTTTCCACTGTTTGGGCACATTGGGGGTTCGTCAAACGCAACATGGCGTCCAATCTCAATTCCAGCCAATTTTAGGTTGAAAAAGTTAAACAGTGCTGCTTCCCTTCCAAGCCCTGCCCTGCGCCCAAACAGTGGTCCCCCCCCCCCGCATATAGGGTATCAGCGTACTCAGGACTAATTGGACAACAACTTTTGGGGTCCAATTTCTCCTGTTACCCTTGGGAAAAGTAAAAAATTGTTGCTACCAGATCATTTTTGTGACTAAAAAGTTAAATGTTAGTTTTTTCCTTCCATGTTGCTTCTGCTCCTGTGAAGCGCCTGAATGGTTAATAATCTTCTTGAATATAGTTTTGAGTAGCTTGAGGGGTGCAGTTTTTATAATGGTGTCACTTTTGGGTATTTTCTGCCATATAGACCCCTCAAAGTGACTTCAAATGTGAGGTGGTCCCTAAAAAAAAAAAAAAAAATGGCTTTGTAAATTTTGCTGTGAAAATGAGAAATCGCTGGTCAACTTTTAACCCTTATAACTTCCTAACAAAAAAAAAATTTTGTTTCCAAAATTGTGCTTATGTAAAGTAGGCATGTGGGAAATATTATTTATTAACTATTTTGTGTCACGTAACTCTCTGGTTTAAGAGCATAAAAATTCAAAGTTTGAAAATCGTAAAATTTTCGCCATATTTCCGTTTTTTTCACAAATAAACGCAAGTTATAGCAAAGAAATTTTATCACTAAATTGAAGTACAATATGTCACGAGAAAACAGTGTCAGAATGCCTAGATCCGTTGAAGCGTTCCAGAGTTATTACCTCATAAAGGGACAGTGGTCAGAATTGTAAAAATTGGCCCGGGAGTTAACGTGCAAACCACCCTTGGTAGTAAAGGGGTTAAAAAAAAATCTTCACTAAATTATTTTTTCTAGTTTGTAAGTGTGATTTGGTACTTGGACTGTAAAATATGTATTCAAATGATAGCAGTCAGGTGGATGTGATCATTAGGATGTCTCCCACTATACACCCTATGGCCAAAACTGTGGTCCTTCCACAAAATAAAAGCAATTTAACCAAACAGAATAAAAACTAAATAGGTGTGCTGCATTCTCACATTTTACACAGATTATGCTTAGTCTGTACTTTCCTAATTTGAAGTAGTTAAGCATATTTTTTACTCTGGTTTCAAATTCCTCATGATAGTGTTATAACATCTAAGCATGCACCACATTGAAGCCTAAACACGGGGAATAGGAGTCATTGGCAACGTCTGGGAATTGTTTCAAAACAGACTGTCATTCTTCTCCATAGCAACATTTCGCTCTCGCACATAAAGACAATTGCACAGTTATCTAACATACACAATTACTAGAATATACCCGCAATTAACCTCAGGGTGTGTTAAAAAATGTGCATCTTTTTTTTTTTTTTTTCCTTTTGTCTTTCATAGTTTGATATTAGACTGGCATGTACTGCACACTCACTTCATAGGCTTTACCAGACAAAATACATAGGAGGAGCACCGTGTATGCTTGTGGTCACATGCCTGCTTTCAAAGATGCCGTTGTGGACCAGTCCCACAAAGAAATTCAGGACGATACGGTTTCGTAAATATAGTTGGACTTCATTGTGATTTTTTTTTTTTTTTTTTCTCTGTAGACCTAGATATAACACTGGAGTGTTTGCCCCCTTCTTGGTTTCCTATTCTGTTGCATGTTTGTCACATTTAAATGTTTCAGATCACCAAACAAATGTACCGTCTGTAAAAACAAAATGCAGTTTTTAAATTGAAAGTCTTTATTAACCCCTTCATGAGAGTCCTTTTTAGTTTTTGCCTTTGTTTTTCGCTCCCCTTCTTCCCAGAGCCATAACTTTAATTTTTCGTCAAGATGGCCATGTGAGGGCTTGTTTTTTGCGGGACAAGTTGTATTTTTGAATGACATCGTTGGTTTTACCATATCAAGCACTCAAAAACGGGAAAAAAAATTCCAAGTGCGGTGAAATTGCAAAAAAGTGCAATTACACAGCGGGTTTTTTTTTTTGGTGGGGGGAATTTTTTTTCTTACCATGTTCACCAAATGCTAAAACTGACCTGCCATTATAATTCTCCAGGTCATTACGAGTTCATAAGCACCAAACATGTCTATGTTCTTTTTTTATTTACCGTATATACTCGTGTATAAGCAGACTAGTGTATAAGCTGACCCCCCTAATTTTGTCACAAAAAATGGGAAAACGTCTTGACTCGCGTATAAGCCGAGGGTGCACAGTGAGTGGCCCCAGAAAATGCTGCACAGTGAGTGGCCCCAGAAAATGCTGCACAGTGAGTGGCCCCAGAAAATGCTGCACAGTGTGTGGCCCCATCATATTGCTGCTGCCGCTGCCTCCGATACAAATAAAAACTGTATACTCACCTCCATCGCTGCCCCCTGCTCATCAGCGTTGCGGCTCTGCAGTGACTGTGCAGGTAGAGGGCACAATCGTGTCCTCTGACCTGAATGTCACTGCAGAGGACGCAAGACAGCAGAGCGCAGGGACAGGTGAATATGCCCCCCCCCATTCATACTCACCTGGTCCTGGCGCTTGTCTCTGCAGCTCCCCTGCTTGCTCCATGTTGACGGCACTGCTCTCTTCCTGTTTCAGCAGTCACGTGGTACCACTCGTTAAATGTGCATATTTAATGAGCGGGTACCATTTGACAGCTGAAGCAGCAAGAGAGCAGCGCCGACAACATGGAACAAGCAGGGGAGCTGCAGAGAAGGGTGAGTATGATCTGACACCCCCTCTCCCCCGCCGATCCCCCCGGTATATGACTCGTGTATAAGCCGAGAGGGGGACTTTCAGCCCCAAAAAATGGGCTGAAAATCTCGGCTTATACACGAGTATATACGGTAAGTGGTGGGAAAAAAAATACAAAGTTTGTTAAAACAAAGGGGAAAAAAATGGAGGCATATTCCGAGACCCGTAGCGTCTCCATTTTTCATCATCTCGGGTGAAGGCTTATTTTTTGCCTACCGAGCTGACTTTTTTAATGATACCATTTTGGTGTAGATATGGTCTTTTGATCGTCCGTTATTAATAACTAGATGGTGGCCTGATTCTGAAAAATGAGGATGGATGAATGAACTCATGGAGATCAACATCCATCCCGTGGTTGTTCCTTCCTGGTGAAAGACCTGGCTAGTCATTGCTTGCGTTGAGAAACATGTGATGGTGTCTCCGTGGCTCTTGATTTACATGTTTTTGCATATTTCCCATAAGGGATGGGGGCATTGCTCTAGCATCACTGCGTTGAGAAACATGTGATGGTGTCTCCGCAGTGTTGGTTGTTGATCTCCATGAGTTCATTCATCCTCATTTTTCGCAGTCTTTTACTAGGCATTGCTCCTACTAGCCAGTTTCCTACTCCACACTGATGAGGGGCAAAACCCCGAAACAGCTGTCTGTGGATGGATACCATGTTTTGGCATAGGTGGTTTCCTTCATTGGAGACTGCCCTTCCCGTGGTTGTTCCTTCCCGGTGAAAGACCTGGCTAGTCATTGCTTGCGTTGAGAAACATGTGATGGTGTCTCCGCGGCTCTTGATTTACAAGAACTTGTTCAGTAAACATGACTAATCTATGTGGCACTGTGGCCTGTCGCTGACTGGTCGCGCCCAGCCAGCCGTTCAGTGGCGCGGGATTTCCGTTACAGACAGAATTAGATGATTATATTGTAGATAATAATAATAATTTTATTTCTATAGCGCCAACATATTCCGCAGAACTTTACATTATAGAGGGGACTTCTACAGACAATAGACATTACAGCATACCAATAAACACATAGATCAAAACAGATACCAAGAGGAATGAGGGCCCTGCTCACAAGCTTACAATCTATAAGGGAAAAGGGGAGACACGAAAGGTGGATGGTAACAATTGCTTTTATTGTTTGGACCAGCCATAGTGTAAGAATCGGGTGTTCCTGTGATGCTGCATGAACTAGGTAACAGTCTAAATATGTAACAGTACAGACACAGAGGGCTATTAAATGCATAAAGCATGTGAGAACATGATGCGAGGAACCTGGTTATGATAAAAATTTTTGACTGAGCCACACATGGATATTTAGGTTAATGCGGTGAGACGATAGGCCAGTCTGAACAAATATGTGTTTTTAGGGCACGCTAAAAACTGTGGGGATAAATCTTATTAACCTGGGTAGTGCATTCCAAAGAATTGGCGCTGCATGTAAAAAGTCTTGGAGATGGGAGTGGCACGTTCTGATTATTGAGGATGTTAACCTCAGTTCATTAGCAGAAAGGAGGGCACGGGTAGAGTGGTAGGCGGAGACGAGGGAGGAGATGTAGGGTGGTGCTGAGCCATGGCGTGCTTTGTGGGTGAGGGTAATAAGTTTATTCTGAATTCTGGAGGTGGATGGGTAACCAGTGTAAGGACTGGCACAAGGTAGAGGCATCGGTATAGTGATTGGTAAGGAATATGAGGTTATTGCATTGTGATGCAATGTTGCGGCAACCAAAAAAAAACATAATTCTGGCGTCGAGTTTTTCTTGTTGCGCCATTTAGCGATCAGATTAATTCTCTTTTTATATTAATTGGGCGATTCTGAATGCGGTGATAACAAATGTGTGTATGTTTTGGTTTATTATTTTTTTTTTTATTTTGAATGGGGCGAAGGGGGTGATTTAAACTTTCTTTTAATATATATATATATTTTTTTTACTTTTGGCATGCTTCAATATTCCCTATGGGTAATTAGAAGCTGCCTTAACCCTATCGGCTCTGCTACTTACAGGCCATCACCTGTATGTAGCAGAATACCTCACTTGCTATGAGCGGTGACCACTGGGCGGCCTCATAGCAATCTGGCAGTGACGACCATAGAGGTCTCCTAAAGACCTCTTGTTTTCATGCCAACCCATCGGTGACCCGCAATCATGTCACGGGGTCACCGATGGGCGGATTTCCGTCGCGATTGCCGAAATCGCATGTTAAATGCCGCTGTTGGAATTAAAAAACAGCTGACATGTGCCTGATAAGATGCGGGCTGACCGCTGGAGCCCACATCAAAGGGGGAGACCTGACATTAGCTGTACCAGTACGGTGAATGTCGTGAAGGGGTTAAAGGAAAAGGAAATCCAAGCCTACAGAGCTCTGTGTGAGAGAAGTGATTCTCCAGCGCCCCCCCCTAAACCTAATAACTGGTTGGGACACCCTTAGCAGCAACAACTGCAAACAAGAGTTTGCAGTAGCTCGCAATGAGTCTTTTACAACATTCTGGAGGAATTTTGGCTTACTTATATCTGCAAAATTGTTGTAACTCATTTCTTGATTGAAACAGATGTATCAGTATTTAGGCCTGTGTGTGGCTAGGGAATTTGAACTCTGCATCATAAAGATGGGATAAGCCACAGTTAGTTTGTTTTAATATCCAGATTCTAATCATGGAAGAATGGGAGTTCCCAGAAAGGAAGTTGAGTATCCCAGGCGAGATGAAAAATCGGTTTCCCCTGAATGAAGAAGCCGCGAAGTGTTGGACTGAGGTCCCTAAAGTAGATATCCAAGTAGCTAGGGTAGCCAAAAAAACTATACTACACTTTGAAGATTCCTCTCAACTCAAGGACCCACTTAACCGCAAAATGGATAGTTTACTGAGGAAGTCCTGGGAAGCTTTAGCGGCCTCCTTAAAAACAAATGTTGCATTCGCCTGCGTAAAGCGAACCCTGTTCCTCTGGCTTCAGCAGATAGAGGACCATATCAGAAGTGGGACTCAGAGGGAAGATCTTATATCCTCTTTACCGCTTCTTCAAAAGGCTGCAAGCTTTTTAGCGGACTCCGCAGCAGAGTCGGTCTGCATTTCGGCAAGAACATCAATACTTTCCAACACCACCCGAAGGGCTCTATGGCTGAAAATGTGGAGTGGGAATATTCAAAATCCAAACTATGCTCTATTCCCTTCAAAGGTGAATACGTATTTGGCCCGGCACTGGACGAATTACTAGAGAAGGTAACCAACAAGAAGAAAAATCTTCCCGAACCAAAGCCGCTCAGGAAGGAGCACTGTCGCCCACCCCAGGATCAGACCCCTCAATACAGGGGGAAAGGGAAAACAGGGTGATGTTGTTACCCAAAAGGTGGGAAAGGCAGAAATATTTTTCACAAGTCTCGTTCAGACAGATACAGAAAATGACAGCAAGCAGGTAGGGGGTGGGATTGCAGACTACTTCCAAAACTGGCAGGGGATAACATCGGATCGCAGAATCCTAGACTCAGTCAGAAGGGGATTAAAAAAAAAAAATGTGGAAGTAACACGTCTCCCTTCAGCAAAGCTTCAAAAAATCTGCATTCGGATCTCCCAACAGATGCTAGCGTAGGCAGTAATTTCACCAGTTCCAGAGGCGGAACAGGGTCAGGGCCACTACTCCCGGCTGTTCCTAGTAAAATGGCCAAGTGGAAAGTATCGGGTCATCATCAACCTAAAGAAGCTGAACCAGAATATCTGGTACCTGTGCTTCAAGATGGACTCAATAAAGACCACGATACCATTGGATGGGGAAGGATTTTGCCATGGCCACCATAGATCTCTAAGAGGCCTATTACCACGTACCTATCAATCCGTCCGATCAGCGGTATCTGAGGTTTGCAGTTACTCTAGACGAAGAAGTGCACCAGTTCAAGGTTCTGCCCTTTGGCATATCATCGGCACCCCGAACATTTACAAAAATAATGGCAGAAGTGGTATTCTTCAGGAAAAAGGACATATGTGTCATTCCTTACTTGGACGACCTTCTGGTCATGGCTCCCTCCAGCACCTCTCAAAGGCTAGTTTCACATTTGCGTTTGCATTTTTTATGTGCATGTGTTCTCTAGCTGTCACATTTCACAGGATGAAAATCCTTGAAAAATCTTTGAATCAGACTCCACCAATGGGACATCAAACAATATTTCTTTGTGTAGGGGGTGGTTTAAACCAGTGTCTAGACATGTTTATGCAAAAAACGCATGCGCACGCAAACGCATGTCCATGCGCACACCTGCGTTCCCATAGACTGTAATGCGTTATTTTGTCGCATTTCGTGTGCAAGCGTGCACATGCGTGTTTTTTTACGCCTTTGGGCGGACCCAAAAATGCAACAGGTTGCGTCCAGCGCGTCTAGACGCACACCTGAAAAAAACCCATGCGCACAGATGAATGCATGCAAACGCAAGACCATGCGTACGCCATGTTAAACATGACGCATGTGCATGGATGTGCACAAAAACGCTAATGTGAAACCAGCCTTAGAGAGCATCTTCAGTCAGTACTGCATACCCTGGCATCCTTAGGCTGGATTGTAAACTGGGAAAAATCGGACCTGAATCCTTCAACCAGGAAGGTCTTTCTAGGAATCCTCTTATATTCCCAGAGCCAATTATCGTTTCTTCTGCCCACCAAGCAGGTATGCGTAAGATAAAAAGTTTTGATGCTAAAAAATCAGAAAAGGGTTACCATAAGACTTGCCATGTCAATGTTGGGGTCAATGACTTCTTACATCCAGGTGGTCCCCTGGGCCCAGGCCCACTCAAGAATACTTCAAAAGTTTATTCTATCCTGCTGGAACAGAGACCCAGAGACACTCAATATGAGAATCTCTCTACCTCAACACGTAAAGTTATTCCTCAACTGGTGGCTCAATCAGGGAAACCTAGCAAAAAGGATATTGTATTCAGGGTATCCAATCACATTAATTACAACAGATGCCAGCAAGCGTGGTTGGGGAGCAATATCTTCTCAAGGAATCTTTGAGGGAGTCTGGCCCAAAAAGATGGAAAATAAATCTTCCATTTACAGAGAATTGAGAGCAGTAGAAGAAGCCCTAAAGGCAGCAGAGCCGTTAATCAGGGGAAACCGTGTCCAAGTTTACTCCAACAACATGACCACCGTAGCCCATCTACGTCATCAGGGAAGCACAAAATACGGGAATCTGCAACACATCTCAGCAAAAATATTTGGTTGGGCAGAATGCCATCTCTAGTTCTTATCAGCTGTCCACCTGAAAGGATCCGACAACGTTGAAGCAGACTTCTTGAGCAGGACAGACCCAGGAGAATGGAGCCTCAATATGAGGATATTCCAAACCATAACCAAAAAATGGGGTCTCCCGGAGGTAGACCTATGCAAGACCATATCCAAGCCCTTTCCACTTCCTGCCGACTTCAACTCAAAAATATTTCACGGATCCGTGCATTCCTCAGCCAAAAACCTTGACTACTGCAACCTCCTGCTCTGTGGGCTCCCCTCTAACACTCTCGCACCCCTCCAATCTATTCTAAACTCTGCTGCCCGACTAATCCACCTGTCCCTCCGGTATTCCCTGGCCTTTCCCCTCTGTCAATCTCTGCACTGGCTTCCCATTACCCAAAGACTCCAGTTCAAAACCCTAACCATGACATACAAAGCCATCCACAACCTGAGTCCTCCATACATCTGTGTCCTTGTCTCCCGGTACTTACCTGCACGAAACCTCAGATCCTCACAAGATCTCCTTCTGTACTCCCCTCTTATCTCCTCTTCCCACAATCGCATACAAGATTCTCCCTACTCTGGAACTCTACCACAACATATCAGACTCTCTCCTACCATGGAAACCTTCAAAAAGAACCTGAAGACCTACCACTTTCGACAAGCCTACAACCTGCAGTAACCACCAATCCACCAAACCGCTGCACGACCAGCTCTACCCACGCCTACTGTATCCTCACCCATCCCTTGTAGATTGTGAGCCCTCGCGGGCAGGGTTCTCTCTCATCCTGTACCAGTCGTGACTTGTATTGTTTAACATTTACTGTACTTGTATTTATTATGTATTCCCCTCCTCACATGTAAAGCGCCATGGCATAAATGGCGCTATTATAAAAAATAAATAATGCCAAAGCAAAACAATGCTTCTCCATAGGTCCAAACGAAAAACATTCAAGGGTGGATGCCTTTGCTCACCCGTGGAACTTCGGTCTAGCATAAGCTTTTCCACCAATTCCTTTAATACCAAGGACTCTGCAAAAAGTCAGGACAAACGGAGTCAGAACTATCCTGATCGCCCCTCTCTGGCCAAAAAGGAGCTGGTTCGGAGCCGTAAGGCTAATGAACTCAGAGGGTCCTCTGATCCTGCCTCTGGACTACGACCTACTACATCAAGGTCACATCTTTCACCCGGCTCCCCACAGCTTAAGCTTGGCAGCCTGGCTTCTGAAACCACAATCCTGAAAGTCAGAGGCCTCTTAGATACGGGGATATCTACCTTACAAAGGAGTAGGAAGCCTATCACAAATACTATATATTCCAAAATATGGAAGACCTTCTCGGCATGGTATGGATCCACACCCATTGATCCCTTCCACCCACATTTGGCAAAGATCCTAGACTTCCTACAGGATGGCTTATCCAAAGGACTAAGACCAAGTACCTTGAATGTCCAGTATCAGCCCTGAGTTCCTACTTCGACCAGAATCTAGCAGACCATCGATAGATAAGGAGATTCATGTCGGCAGCCTCCAGAATCCGTCCAAACAAATCCAATAGGGTTCCAGCTTGGGACTTGAATGTAGTACTAAAAGGTCTAACGATCCCTCCATTTGAGCCTATGGACCAGATCCTGATAGACTATCCTGGAAAACAGCACTTCTTGTAGCCATTACAACGGCAAGAAGGGTGGGCGAGATTCAGGCGCTATCTATCAGAGAGTCTTATCTAAGAATCCTGGACGATAGATTAATATTACGTCAAGACCCGTCCTTTGTACCAAAAGTGTCCTCTGATTTCCACAGGTCCCAGGAAATAATACTGCCCTCCTTCTGTTACAGTCTGGAAGATGAGAGGGAAGCAGGCTTCCATTCTCTGGATGTCTGACGAGCTGTCCTTTTCTACTTGGAAGAAACAGCTTTGGAGGAAAGATCAAAATCTTTTTGTTCAGTATGGTGGACCAAATAAAGGAAAGAAAGCATCCAAAAGCTCTTTGGCTAACTGGATCAAGAAAGCAATCATTGATGCTTACAAAAATCAGGAACTACATCCTCCTAAATCCTTGAAGGCCCACTCCACTAGAGCTGTCTGTCTCCTGGGCAGAAAAGGCAAATGCGTCCATCGAGCAGATTTGCAAAGCTGCTACCTGGTCCTCAGTCCTTACCTTCACTAAGCATAAGGCTGAGTGCAGACGGAGTTTTGAGCCCTGCGGATTTTTCCGTGCAGAATGGAAGAAAACCACAGGTCAAATGACCTGCATTTTTCCTGCGGATTTCTTCCATTTTTCACGCAGTTTTCATGCGGTTTTTGTGCGGTTTTCCATTGCGGTCTTCCCCCTGCGGATTTGGTAACAGGGGAGATAGAAAACCGCACAAAAGAAGTAACATGCTGCAGATTTTGTACCGCAGGAAAACCGGGCGGAAAAATCCGCAGCGTCTGCACAGCGTTTTTTTTTTTCATTCATTTTAAAGGTACTGTACATCACAATGCAGATATGCAACGTTTCTGCGTGGTAAAATCCGCTGCGGAAACGCTGCAAATCTGCATCGTGTGCACATGGCCTTATAGATTAGATGTAATGTTAGTCAGTATTATTTATTTTTATGAAGTTTAAGGAAATGCCAATCGGACTGACCGGGAGAATCGTGCAGCCATATAATTTTTACCATACAATGATTGTTGTAAATACACAGCCCAAGAAATAGTGGCGACTTGCTTTTTTTTTTTTTTTTCTTTTACCATTTTATCCCACTTAGATTTGTTTTTTTTTCTTCGTATATTAAATGTTAAAATAGTGGGTTGCTGTTTTAGATAGCAATTTTTTTTTTTCAAACTTACCCTGCAAAAAAGAAGCCTTGATATGGCCGTGTAGATGCTAAAAGAAAGTCGTGCCCCTTAGATGAAGGAGAGTGTTGTAGCAGTTTTCGTTCTGACCCAAAGTCAGATATGCCGGATCACCTGTGAGGCCGAATTAAGAGATTACGTCCTCAAATAAACAAGTGCTCGGAGAAAAGTCACTTTTCTAGTTTATTCACACAAGAGGCAGTATTTTATACCATTTACAGCACCACCACGTTACCCAAGTCATGATGACCTTTATTTACCATGTACCCAAAACATGATCTTGCAGACTCTTGAAAACATTGCATATGAGATAAGAAGTATAAAATCCTTGAATCAGAAGACTATAAGGCTACAACAATATAAGAACAAATTGGAGCAAAAGAAGGAAAAACATTAACCCTTCTATATCAAAACGTCCTCTGGTCCTTAAGGTATTGAAAAAAAAATCCTAAGTGTGTCAATCTATAATGATAAAGCTTATAAAAATAATTCTAATTATACAGGATCCCATATAGTCAATGCGGATACGAAGAGTGAATTAATGTCTAGTACAGAAATAACAGTGAATAAATGATACATTTAATAATGATGTAATTATGATTAGGTGTGCAAACAAGTGTTTAAATGGTGAGCCACAAAATATGGAGCTATTAGAACTTGTCGAAGTGGTGTCCTGATCGAAGCCGGGTCAGACCTGAAAAATGCAATTAGTAAGTTACGGTACTAGGGACCCTTTCTTTACTTTCCAGGAGGTATAGACTGTGCCGCTTGTTGTTGTGTTTTTTTTTTTTTGTTTTTTTTGTTTTTTTTTTAAATATTCCAATTAGATATTTTCTAAGTGGACCTCTAGTTCAATGTGAAAAATCAATGGATGCCTTTATTCAAATTCGTACTAAAACTGTGTGGGGTTGTGACTATTCAGAAAAATTTAGTGGCCGGGCGCAGTTTGCTATAAGAAATAAAAAAAAAAAACAAAACAAACCCACATTCTTTGCTGGCTCTGAGTGCACCGTTTAGTGTCTAATAATAATCATTTTCTATAGCACTAACATATTCCGCTGCACTTTACATTACAGTGTCTAAACTGCTTCCATGATCTGATATTGGTTGCAGCACTGACGTCATGTTGACATCACAGCAGCCACTTGGTGAACTCCATGGCTGTGGGTGGGGCTGTTTTGTAACGGATTCAAAGGATTGTAATGAATAAGAAAATGCTCACACAAGAATTGAATAAACTAAATTCATTTACTTAATGAATGATAAGATTAAATAAGTATAAACAATAAAATGTGAATCAAAACATACATTACATTCTCAAGGTAGAAGTCCACCACTGATTGTCCAGGAAGCCAGAGAGAGAGAACATGTCTCCTACTTCTTTATGTCCAACTAAAAGAGCTGTATCCAGCCCCACCGTGTGGGGAATGATGTCTCAAGTCTATTGTTCACTGTCTAAAGCCTCCTTCACACATAGCGAGATCGCTAGCGATATCGCTAAAGCGTCACCGATTTTGTGACGCAACAGCGATATTGCTAGCGATCTCGCTACATGTGACACTTACCTCCGACCTGGCTCCCCGCTGGATATCGCTGATCGCGAGAGATCGTCCTGGTCCATTTCTCGTCGTCGGCTTCCTGCTGGCGCCGACGAGCGACTCAATGGACGCGGGAGGAAGTCGTCATCAGAGCTGCCGTCTGACAGGTAAGTAACGACCGCCGACTGCTGCTACGTCGCTGGTGAAATCTGCCTGTTTGGCAGCTCACTAGCGACCATTCAGCGCTGCACCAGCGATCCTGACCGGGTCGTATCGTTGTCGGGATCGCTGGTGCATCGCTAAATGTAACGGGACCTTAAAAGTACATCCCCTCAATCCTGAATGAAGCCTGTTTTACCAGCGCATGGCAGAATACAGGAAGCCTGGAGGAGGGGGCCTCATGTGGAACCCATGGCAAGCTGGAGGAGGGGCTTCTGAGCACATGTGGGGAATTATATAATATAGATATATATAATTAGTAAGATAATTAATTGAAGTGTTGAAACCATTAAAAATAACTGTTACTATATATTGGCTTTCCGACTACATCGGTAGGGCCGCTGAGGTGAGTGTCTGAAGTGCTGTTAATGTTATGACCGCGCTGCAGGCAATATCAGACATTGAGTTAAACATGTTATTTTTATAACAAACTGCGCTTGAAGCTTGTGGCTTTCAGAAAGATGGCAGTTCCAATTACTGTTTATAAAAAGAAAAAAGTGCAACTATCTTTTTAAATGTTTTCATTACTCAATAGTACGCATGAAGATAAGAAACTTTGCAATATATTATGTAAGAGAAATTCCCTTTCATCTCATGGATTGAACTTGAACTCTATAAACCCCATCATTGATATAGGAATTGAAATGGTGTTCATAAATGTTTATGGGAGCTATGTTCAGCTGTAATTTTAACTGAAATGGCACTTAAGTATTACTGTTAGGCCTCTTTCACACTTGTTTTTTACAATCAGTCACAATCCGCCAGGTTTTGAAAAAAACGGATCCTGAATTTTCTTTTGAGGATCCGTTTTTTTTCCCCATTGACTTCCATTATTGGCGGATCGTGACGGATTGCCGTCCGTTGCATCCGTTTTTTTTTGCGGATCCGCCAAAAGTTGCTGTCCGTCACCATCCTCAAAGATTTCAAAACGGAGCTTGCAACTTTTTTTTCTCTGGCGGATCCTCCAGACACTCATTTAACCCGAAATTCTTTCTGGGTGCCGGACAAAAAAAAAAATCTCTCCCTCTCTCCCGGCTGCGATTCCTTTAAAATTCTTCATTTGTCGGATCCGTCAAAAAAAAACGGACGGGTGCCATCCGTTGTCATCAGTACTAAAACGGATCCGCCATCCGTCCTTTTGGCAGATTTTGACTGATGCAAAAAACTGAAGTGTGAAAGAGGCCTTAAAGGGAACCTTTCACCAGGTTAGGCCGATACGAGTTACGGCCATCACCTTTTCAGGGCTTATATATAACTAGATGTGTGTCCGATGCTATCACTTTGGGGGCAGCTGGGGGTGGCGGCCCAACCACTTTGTGCAGTCACAACCGTCAGGAAAAATGGTGTTTTGGGGCCTGTGCTGGAGATGGTGTGCGGCTCCACCAGAAAGTGGCCGCACCCAATCTCCAGCACAGGCCTCAAGCCACGGTTTTTCCTGCCGACTGTGACTGCACGGAGGTGGGTGGCCAGGCAGCAGCGGGATCCGTCGCGTGTAGTCACGTGGTGGGTCCTGGTTGCGGTCCAACGGCGGCATCCCTCTCATTACTCCCCCCTCATTACACCTGCTCCTTACACCATCTCATTATACCCCCTTCATTACACCCTTCTCATTATATCCCTTCATTACACCCCTTTCACAGCCTCGTGATTGCAGCAGCGGCCTGGATCTGAGCGGCGGCTGGAATCCAAGCAGCGGTTGGGTTCGCAGCGGCAGCCCGGATCCGAGCGGCAGCTGGGATCCCAGCGGCGGCCTGGATCCCAGCGGCGGTTGGGATTTCAGCAGTGGCCTGGATCCCAGCGGCGGTTGGGATTTCAGCAGTTGCCTGGATCCCAGCAGCAGTTGGGATTGCAGCAGCAACCTGGATCTGAGCGGCTGTCGGGATCGCAGCTGCGTCCGGGATCCGAGAGGCATCAATAGGGTGTTCCAAAATGGCGGTCGGCGTACTTCAGGTGCGGCGCAGTGGATTGTGGGATTTGGGGACATGCAGATGGAAGTGGATGACAGACAATTTAAGGCAAAAAAAAAAAAATATATATATATATATATATATATATATATATATATATTTATATATATGCATGCGCTGTATATCGTCCCCAACCCGTTCTGGAAGAGAAGAAAAATATCTTTCCAGTTGTATGTGCTGAAACCAGACATCACACCGATCTCAACACTTTATCTTCAGATGTCGCTGTAAGTGGTTACAACCACAAATGAGGCATTAGACAAAGGTAGAACGCTCCCTATGTCAGATCATCGGTATCCCCACAGCGCAATTGCAGGGTGGCAACAGGAGGTCTAACAATGGCCGCTGTTTTTGCCATTTCATATAGCTAATCCGATCTCGGCAGGAGGAGGGACTGATGGGCTAATTGTCAGTCTAACTGACAGGTTAGATAATGTACAGTGCAACATATAGGTTGCACAGTGTATTATCGATGTGATCAAAACATCGCATGTTCACGTCCCCCTTGTGGAACCAGTAAACATTGCAAAGAGAAGAGAAGCTGGTTTTTAGTGTTAGTGAATACTTATATTTTATATCATATTTATAGTTTATATCATTGCATTCTTAACAACGCTAACTCAAAATCATTTTTCATGCCATTTAGTGAATGTCGTAAAAATGTTTTCTATATATGGTATACATATACAGTTGAAACCAGAAGTTTATTCTGGCATATAAAGACACATATGCATGTTTTTCTCAATATCTGATATGAAATCAGAATAAACCTTTCCCGTTTCAGGTCAATTATAATTACCATAATTGTTAATATTTGCCAAATGCCAGAACAATGAGAGAATATTTTAAGGCATTTTTATTACTTACTGCATAGTCAAAACTTTACATACATTTCATTAGTATTTGGTACCATTGCCCTTAAACTGAATGTTCTTGGGTCAAACGTTTAGGATATCCTTCCACAAGTTTCTCACAATAGTTGATCTGAATTTGGGCCCATTCCTCCTGACAAAACTGGTGTAGCTGATCCAGGTTTGTAGGTCGCCTTGCTCGCACCGGCCTTTTCAGCTTTGCCCATACATTTTCAATAGGATTGAGATCAGGGCTTTGTTACCAAATACTAATGAAATGTATGTAAACTTTTGACATTGCAGTAAGTAATAAAAATGCCTTAATACATTCTCTCTCTCCTTCTGGCATTTGGCACATATTAACAATTATGGCAATCCTAATTGACCTAAAACAGGAAAGATTTATTCTGATTTCATGAAAGATATTGAGATGATTACTGTTTTTGGTAGAAACATGGCCAAAAGAAATTAAATCTGGAATTGTTTATACATTTTTATTTTTATGGAGTGCAGTATAACTGACATGTTAACTTAAGTTATGTGTACCCCATATTCCCCCCAAAAAACAGTAATTGTGATGATATAAAAATATAGACTGCCATAAAGGGCAAAACTGGTTTTAAAGCCACATATGTTCACTAGAACTAAACATACCAAAACCTCCCGGATTCAAATATTTTAGTCATGGTCAACAAATGTCTTGATAAGGTGTGGGGAATTAATAAGTATTCAAGTGTTCTTCTCTTTAGTAGAAAAAAACACCTGATTTAGACTAAGTTCACACAGGCATATGAAATATCATCCATTTTTCACATCCACAATTAAAAAATAAAATGTCTAATATACAGCAGTTTCTTATTTAATCTTTGAATTGTCTCTTATGGCTATGTTCACACAGAAGTCATTCACTAGGACTCGCACTGGACAATTGACCCTTTCCTAGTGAGACACATTTTTCGATGATAGCGATACACACAGGATGCTGCCATTAAGAAATGTGTTAACATTCATTTTGTACCAATCAAAGAAAAAGCAGTGTGCATGAAGGTCACGATAACGAACAATCAGAGCAATTAATGCCAAATATAAATTTTATTAAAAAAACACACTTATTGGACAGACAACAGATAAAAACTATTAAAAAAGCCTAAAAAAGGCCCACATGAAACCACAAGAGGTCCATATAAGGACCCTTGTGAACACAATTACACCAAGCTAACAATAATGGAAAATCAACAAATATGCAGGTATCAAAACCCGGTTAACATTCATAGGAAATGTCACAATACACGTACAAAGGGCACATGAAAAATATATTGACAGAATTAACAACTTTCAAGTCCAAAAAAGACCAATAGCATAAGCAAATATAAAAGCTATCCTAAATTCATGTGTAGCATGTTGAATAGCCACCTAAAACACAGTCCAAAATCAGAGGAATATGTGCACCTAAAAAATAGTGTGCTGAATATACTAGTAGATGGACCTGAGAAGTGTATAGTGGCAGTAAGTCACCCTATGTAGCGACATTTGTGAGCCAAAGAAATAATAGAATGGTGCAATGACCTAAATGAGAAAAGGGGGAAAAAAAGGAGAAAGAAACCCCTTATTGGCCCAAAACAGATAAAATGAAAACCGGCTGGATCAATCAAACATGAAGTAATGATACCTCATGGCTTAGATATATAACGGGTTAAACCTGCAGTCAGCATATCGGTGTAATGTGGGAGCTACCCCACGCGTATCGCCACCAGGGAGCATGGCTTCCTCAGGGGAGAAGTGGACTGATGTGTCCAAATAGCATGCTATAATTATAGAAAATATTTAGAATTTAATTGCTTACATCTTTAGCCTAGCGTCTGATGAGGCGGTGTCCGGAAGTGGCAGCCGCGCATGCGCGGCAACCTAACAACAAGATGCCGCGGGCACCTCCATGGAGATGCCAGAAAACAGGCAAATGACTGCGCGTGCACAGTAAACAGGCATAAGGAACCATGTACGCCCGACATGAGGCAGAGAAAAGAAGATGACACATGCGCAATGGATAAAAACTGGGAAACATGTCATTTAGCAAAATGCACAGCAGATGAGAACACGCGTGCGTCGGAGGATATGTTCTTGTCAGGTATATCATGGATGAAGAAAACATGAAACACAGATAAGGGGAAAAAGCGCTCTGGATGAATAAATGGGATGAGGCTTGATAAAGCACTGACAATTAGAGAAAAATGGAGACAGTGCATACCTAAGGAAATTCCAGAAGGGACAAAAAAGCAAAAGTACATCCATGTCAAAAATTTCTCCAATGAAAAACAAGAAAGCACAAAAGGTGCTAAAAAAATAGATAATTAATTTATAATAATAAATGATTAATACAAATGTTCAACTAAAAAATAAGCTGAATAAAAACGAAAATAAAAATGAATATAAAATAAAAAATAATGAAAAGTAAAGAAAATAATAAGAAAAGAAAATAAAAAAATACAAAGAAACAAATAATAAGTACAAAAAATTGGAGAAATAGATAACATTTAAGTTTTGTAGAAGCCAGTGAATAACATCTCATTAAGCCCCTTAGGAGCTAAACGATCAAGTTTGAAGATCCACCTTGATTCCCTTCTTAATAACTCGCCAGTGCAGTGTCCACCTCTGATTGTGGTATCAACCTTTTCAACGACCATAACCCGCAAATGGCCAGGGGCACCATTGTGTAGTGTAAGGAAATGATTGGCCAATGAGGTAATCAGTTTACCCAACGCCTTATCCTTTCTTGCACATGTTATGCTTGAAACATGGTGCTGTATGCGTCGGCGTAACTCTTGGCCCCTTTGTCCTACATAAACCTTCGGGCAACTGCAAGGAAGGATGTAAACAAAATTTTTTTTGTACGACAGTTTGCATAACAATAGGTTTTGACCTGATTAGGGATACCTGAGAAAGCAATGGTGTCACTTGCAACAGTATATGGGCACACGGTGCAGCCCCCACAGGGTATGTACCAGTAAGTTTGAAGCCCCCTCCCAAACGTTGGGTTGGGCGCTTAAAATGACTTGAACACTGAATGTCCTTAAAATTTCTGGCATGTTTGGCAATAAGCTTGGGCCGTTCGCCAACAAAAGGTAGTACCTTAGGCCTCTTTCACACTTCAGTTTTTTACAATCAGTCACAATCCGCCAGGTTTTGAAAAAAACGGATCCTCAATTTTCTTCCGTTTTTTTTTCCCATTGACTTCCATTAATGGCGGATTGTGACTGATTGCTGTCCGTTGCATCCGTTTTTTTTGAGGATCCGCCAAAAGTTGCTGTCCGTCACCATCCTCAAAGATTTAAAAACGGAGCTTGCAATGTTTTTTTCTCTGGCGGATCCTCCACACACTCATTTAACCCGAAATTCTTTCTTGGTGCCGGACCAAAAAAAAAAAAAATCTCTCTTTCTCTCTCTCTCTTTCTCTCTCTCTCTCTCTCTTTCTCTCTCTTTCTCTTTCTCTCTTTTTCTCTCTCTCTCTTTCTTTCTCTCTCTTTCTCTCTTTCTCTCTCTCTTTCTCTCTCTCTCTTTCTCTCTCTTTCTCTCTCTTTCTCTCTCTCTCTTTCTCTCTCTCTCTTTCTTTCTTTCTTTCTTTCTTTCTTTCTCTCTCTCTCTCTCTCTCTCTCTCTTTCTCTTTTTCCTCTTCCCGTCCAGCGATTCCTTTAAATTTCCTCATTTTCAGGATCCGTCTGGAAACGGATCCTGTGCCTTCCGTTCACATCAGTTGAAAACGGATCCGCTTCTCTGACTTTTTGGCGGATTTCAACTGATGCAAAAAAACTGAAGTGTGAAAGAGGCCTTAGGCTCACTCAGAATGTTCCAGTTTCTGGACAAGATACTGTAAAATTCTGTCCAGTGGTTGTTATAGGGGGTGATGATATTCGTAGTAAAGAATTCCCTCTTAGGTTTTGACTGTAATAGTTCACTACGGTCCTTCTTTTCCAAAGCCTGAAAGGCATGCGAGATGATGTGCTTAGGATAGCCCCTCTCTCTGAAACATGATGTGAGAGATCTTGCCTCCACATGAAAAGACTCTCTGGTTCGCTGCAGTTACTGTACGTTTGACACGATAATATTGCCCCCGTGGTATCCCATTATGAACATGTGGCGGATGAAAATTCCTAGTGGTGTAAGCTGTTGGAGGCGGTTGTCTTTCAAAAGAGCGATGTGTAGATCTTCCCTCCCTTCTTGATGATCCGTAGGTCCAAAAAGTAAACAGTCTCCACTGATATACTAGAGGTGAGAGAAATATTCCATGTGTCATCATTTAGGTTTTCAATAAATTTCTCACATTCATTCTGTACAAATTACTGTATTAGGCTTGAATCTCCACCAGTAGTGAAGACGATGATGAAAAGCTGCCTTGTTACTGTTCAGGATTTCCAGAACTAGAACACTGTTTGTTTTTCCTGGTTAATGTGTCTGCAGCTGCCATTTTTTCCAGTAGCTTTTGACATTGGTTTCTATTGCAGTCTATATTTTTCCACCTTTCTATCAGGAAGTTCCTTCACAGTTACCTATTGGAATGAATGTAGAAGACATCACAGGAAACATCAGTTTCCTGCCAAGCTTTCTTGGTTATAATTGAATTAACTGATACAGTAGAAGACTTGACGGCCAAGTTTTATGTTACACTACTGCTCGTCAGGCACCAGTCAGGGAAGCATTTGGAATAAGCGAGAGATATCCAGTTCATCTGTAAAATATATACTTGTCTATCAGTTGTAGTGACTTGTTTTCCATATTGTATGTTGCTGCCTAGATCTCTTCCATTAGCACACAGTAATGATATGGTATGGGTATGTGCACACGTGTTTTGCTGTAGAAGAATCTACTGCAAATACTCGAATGTTGGTAGAATAAAAAAACTTTAAAATGCATTCATGTGATGTGATTTTGCTTGTGTTTTTGATGCCTTTTTTTTTTAAACTTTGTTCCCCGTTGATTTGAATGGGTGAAAAATGCTGCAAAAATGTTGAAAGAATTGACATGCCGCTGATTTGAAAAAACGCTTTGCTGTTTTCGGAAATCTTATTTACTTTTGCTTGTTATTTTAAAACTGTGTGTGTGAGGGTTCAGCTGCAAAAATGCAGCATGTGAACAGGCCATAAGTGTCCTGCACGTTGATTTCCCCCCCCCACTTCCCTTCCCAGTACAACTCAGACTAATTATTTCCAGCCTATTATCCTCTGGGTTTATGTAGACAAAAATCTCATGAGGCAAATTCTAATTGTCCTATATTAGGGCAAAAATTCTTTCTCGATTTTGGATATAGAAAACAGATTAGTTCCCAGAATAAATGTCCAATGACATATTACATTTATCAAGAGAGACCCTCTTTGAATTTGGCCAGTGAATCGACCATCACAACATCCCGTGGCAGAGAGTTCCATTGCTCGTACTATAAAAATGACAGTACAAAACTATGAAGTACATGAACTGCACACATAAATGTATGTCACGTATGGAAATGTATACCATCCACACACTCCTACACCCTTGTTTCCATTACAGCAAAGTTATAAAGTGATAACTGCTACACTTAGGGCCCCGTCACACATAGCGATCTCGCTAGCGAGATCGCTGTGTATATCAGCGACCGGCCCCCCTGCCGGTATCGCTGATCGCTGTAGGAAAGCCCTGGACTTTTCTATGGTCGCTGGTCTCCCGCTGGCCAGCACGCATCGCTGCGTGTGACAGGTGGGAGACCAGTGATCAGCTGGTAACTAACGTACACATCAGGTATCCAAGGGACGTGCGTCCCTTAGAAACCCAATGTGTACGTTAGTTACCAGTGCGCTGATGCAGGGAGCTGGTAACTATCGTACACATCGGGTATCTAAGGGACGCACGTCCCTTGGATACCCGATGTGTACCTTAGTTACCAGCTCCCTGCATCAGCGCGCTGGTAACTAACGAACACAGCGACGCCGCGCGCTAGTGAAGCTGTCTGTTTGATAGCTCACCAGCGATCATGTAGCGACACACCAGCGATCCTGACACGTTGATATCGTTGTTGGGATCGCTGGTGAGTCGTTATGTGTGACGGGGCCTTTACACTGGGGCAAATGATTCTCAATAAGTTGTGTTTGAGTTCTTTAATGTTTAGAGAGTACAGAAGGTACCGTGTAAAAATGTGCAGCATCAACAATGCAATTGTGAAGGTCCATTTTATGCTAAAAAAAGATTCACAAAGGGTATAAATCATTAAGAACAGATTTGTCAATTTTTACTGACGTTTCCATTTGAAAGGCTTTTGTCCACCTTAGGCTTTACACAGCATTAAAATATTACGCTAAAGCCCCGATTCATCGAGACTGACATTTTTACGTCAATCTTGATGAACAGTGCACTAGAGTAATCTGCGGGACTGTCGATAAATAGACAAAAGTTTCAAAAATTAGCGGCGTTTTTTGGAAGGGCTGTTTGAGTTGAAGCCTTTGTGGTGGCGGTTTAGTTTTCCCCCTTTTACTGCTTTTTTTTAATTTTTTTTTTTTTTAATTTTTGTAGAGGATGCGTCAGGATGAAGCGACATAGGCACCTCAGCAGCAGCGACAGCTCAGACAATGAAAGTGAGTACTTAATAATTAGTGTACTATATTACTCTAATCTTCGCACAAGTGTAAGATGGCTTCTAGTGTGTGTGT
Source organism: Dendrobates tinctorius (assembly GCF_039654945.1). NCBI lineage: Eukaryota > Metazoa > Chordata > Amphibia > Anura > Dendrobatidae > Dendrobates > Dendrobates tinctorius. The sequence continues at coordinate 750,706 of NW_027361789.1, read as the reverse complement.
GTGTGTATGTATGTATGTGTGTGTGTATGTATGTGTATATATATATATAATATAGAGCTTGTCATCACAAGACATAGCTGTACACCTTACTCCATTTTTCACATAAGAGAACGAAAGAATTTGAATATTCATAAACCCCAGATTATTCTTCATTTGCAAATAGATGTAAAATGAATAAAAATAAATGCAATATTCTAGTTCGGAGGTTGTCTGCTAATTCTTGCCAGGCATATGCAACATTTAGCAGCGCATGATGTACAAGTATTGTACTGATAAAACGTTAATGCATATGAACATGGCTTAACCATGCTTCTGTCATATCGTAGTTGTGTCTTACAGGAGACCTAAACCTCAACATTTAACTTTTTTGTTGTTAGGCCTTTTAAGAATTTGTTTGGCCACATTTTACTAAGTCACAAAAAGCTGTTAAATATCACACACGCAGTTTGGCTATACCATCTATAGAATGTATCGTTACTAGATGGAGTATTTTCATGTTCACTTTGTACATTAAAAGGTGCTTTAGTGCATCACCAGTAATGTAGATTTGTTTTATTACAGGTCCGTCCACTTCCTTTTCTTCCTGTTTTCAGTACAGGAGTAAGGCTAAAATCATCACAGAGGATGAAAAGAAGTCTGCAGAGGTATTTGGAGACACTTGGGAATCAATAGTGTTGTCATTGGTTGCATGATTTTAGAAAAGAGTGGGTGGTGAAAATTGCAAGTAATTTATCACTTTTCACAATTATTTTGTGCAGAAGTGCTGGACCTCTTCAGCTCACTTTTTGTTGGGTCGATTTAAGATTTGCCATAAGTTTCATTGTTTAAAAGGCACAATAAGTGTTGTGCATGTCTGACATATTTTAATTAAAGGGAACCTGTCACCCCCCCGAGGGCGTTTTTAAGTTAAAGAGCCACCTTCAGCAGCACTAAGGCTGCATTCTGTGAAGGTGGCTTTTTTTTATTCTGATCCCTAGTAACGCTGAAATATCGACTTTTATAAATAGCTCCTCATACCTGTAATGTGTTCCATAGCAATGGTGTGTCCCCCTGTATCCGCCTCCTACCATCCGTCCATTATGCCTCTGTCCTGCGTCTGGACGCCGCCCACCATCCGTCCATCATGATGCCCCTGTTCGTCGCCGCCTCCTCCTGTTTTGAATGCTGGCGCCTCTGCTGTGACAAGAGTTCTCGGGCATGCGCAGTGCGCACTGCCCGAGAACCAACATCAGGCTATTGCGCCTGCGTGTTGTGGAGGCCCCAGCCCCGCAGTGTAAATACATCACAACACACTGCGGGGCGGGATCTATAGATAAAATCTTTTTATTTTGATTTTTTTAAAATTTTTTACAATTTAAAAAAGTTTTTTTTTTATTTTAATTTAAAAAAACAAACAACATTTTTTTAGTTTGTCCCACTATGGAACTTTCATTTTTTTTCAGGCTGATCGCTTGTACAGCATGGGGTTGCGGTAGCATCCCCATGCTGTAAAAACTGTTAGCTCTGCACTTCAGAGAAACTTGCTGATCATGCGCTGCTCATGATCAGCAAGTTTCCTAGCTCTGGTGACCCGGATGTCGTCAGGATGACATTGGGTCACCATGGCAACGATCGGGACGTCGGGGCATGAAAGAGTCTGTTGGCCCTCTGTCGGTTCTCAGAATGCCGCAATCTCGTTCGATCACAGTATTTAGGGGGTTAAAGTGCCGGGAGCGGTGCATGAGCGCTCCTGGCACTAAGTGGCGTGTGTCAGCTGTGAGAATCAGCTGAGAACCGGCGGTGATCGCCCGCGTACCACCAGTGTGCACAAGAGATCGAAATGACGTAATAATCCGTCCTTGGTCAGATAGGCCCAGGACACAGGGAGGTATAATTTTGACAAATGTCAGAAAGGGGTTAATTTTTCTCTCTGCACAGGGTAAAAAATATACAGAAAAGTATGTGGGACGGGACCAACAAACTAGATTTCACATTTGCTGACTATATAGTTAATGTTAATTAAAACTGTGTGCTAATGTCTCTTGTACCAAAGCCACTTGGCAGAAGCACACCGCTAAACTCCTCCGTGGGTGACAAAAATGTAAAAATAGAAGTTAGGAAACATGCAGTTAAAACGTAGATCTTTATATACGCAAACCATGAGCTTTCATGAATTTTAGTGCCTCAAATTATTTATTTATATAGCACCATTAATTCCATGGTGCTGTACATGAGACGGGGTTACATCAAATTACAAATATCACTTACAGTAAACAAACTAACAATGACAGACTGGTACAGAGGGAAGTGAACTCTGCCCTTGCGCGCTTACATTCTACAGGATTATGGGGAAGGAGGCAGTAGGTCAGGGGATTGCAGTAGCTCCAATGGTGTTGAGGTGGCCGTTTGGTCATTACAGGTTGTAAGCTTTTTTTAAAGAGATGGGTTTTCAGGTTCCGTGTGAAGGATCCAAATGTGGTGGATAACCAGACATGTTTGGGCACAGAATTCCAGAGGATGGAGGATATTCGGGAGAAATCTTGGAGGCGACTGGGTTAGGAGCGAATAAGCGTGGAGGAGAAAAGGAGGATTTGGGAGGACAGGAGATTACGTGAGGGAAGATATTGAGAGATTAGTTTGGAAATATACGGGAGAGGTTTTGATGGCTTTGTAGGTCAGTGTTAGTAGTTTAAACTGGATACGCTGGGAAATTGGGAGCCAGTGAAGGGATTTGCAAAGAGGGGAAGCAGGAGTGTAGCAAGGCGAGAGATTAGTCGGGCAGTAGAGTTAAGAATGGACTGGAGGGGTGCGAGAGTGTTAGAAGGTAGGCCACAGAGGAGGATGTTGCAGTAGTCGAGGCGGGAGATGATTGGGGCATGCACCAGCATTTTGGTAGAGTGAGGGTTGAGGAAAAGACGGATTCTGGAAATCTTTTTGAGCTGGAGGCGACAGGAGGTGGCAAGAGCTTTGGATGTGCAGTTTGTAGGAGGGGGCAGAGTCAAGGGTTACTCCGAGGCAGCGGATTACTGGGACAGGAGAAAGTGTAAGTTCATTTATTGTGATAGATAGATAGATCAGGTAGGGAAGGTATGCAAGATGGAGGAAAGATAATTAGTTCAGGTTTGTCTACATTGAGTATGATGAAGTGAGAGGAGAAGGAGGGTATGGCTGAGGCCTCTTTCACACATCAGTTTTTTGCCGTCAGGCGCGATCCGGCTTTTTTTTGTAAAACCGGATCCAGCAAAATGCAATGCCGGATCCAGTTTTTCCCCATTGACTTGCATTAGCGTCGGATCGCGCCGGATGGCATTGCGTTTCATCCGTTTTTTGTCGGATCCGGCTACTTGTCTCATTCCGGCGTCTGGAAAAAACGGCCACTGTAACGTTTTTTGTCTCCGGCGAAAAAGCCGGAAGCGCCGGATCCGACGCTTCCGGCTTTTTGCTACAATGAAAGTCTATGGGCGCCGGATCCAGAAAAAGACGGATCCAGCCACCGGATCCGTTTTTTTAAGTCTGCGCATGCTCAGATCCAATTGGCCAGCCCCCAGGAAACAGATATAACCTGCTAGACGGATCCAGCAGAAAAACGGATCCGTTTCTACAGTTCTCCAAAATTTATGCCGGATCCGTTTTTTCTAAAAATAGCCGGATCCTGCCTGACGGCAAAAAACTGATGTGTGAAAGTAGCCTAATAGACACTCTGGGATTCTGGAGAGCAGAGAGGTGACATCTGGGCCAGTGAGGTAGATCTGAGTGTCATCAGCATATAGATGGTACTGGAAGCCATAGGACTTTGTGAGTTGTCCCAGGTCAAGGGTATAGATTGAGAAGAGAAGGCGTCCTAGGACAGAGCCTTGAGAGACACCAGAGTGAGTTAGATGAAAAGTGAGAGGAAAGTTCAGCGTGGACGTGCTGCTCAATGAGTTTGGAAGCAAAGATATGGGGGCGATAGTTGGACATAGTGCTCGGGTCAAGGGATGGCTTTTTGAGGATAAGTGTGATTCTGGCATGTTTAAAAGCAGAGGGGAAGGTACCAGAAGTTAGTTATAGGTTGAAGAGATGGGTTAGGGATGGGATAACTGTGGTGGTGACGTTGGGGAGGAGATGGGATAGGGTCAAGCACACAAATGGTGAAGTGTTATTTGAGGAGAAGATGAGCAAGCTCTCCTTCAGTGATTTTGGAGAGGGAAGTTATGGGTTTAGGGCATTGGTCTGGTATACAAAGGGGTTGTGGTGGTTGGACAACAAAGACTTGCCTTGTTTTGTTTATCTTATTTTTGAAGTGCATGGCAAAGTCCTCAGCAGAGATTAGGGAAGTTGGAGGGGGCAGTGGTGAGCGGAGGAGGGAGTTAAAAGTATTGAACAACTGTTTGGGGTTGTGGGATAAGGAAGATACAAGGGATGTAAAGTAGGCCTGTTTAGCAGAGGTGAGAGCTGGTTTTAATGCGAGTGTTGCTTGTTTGAGTGCAGTGAAATCATCTTGCAAATGCGTTTTCTTCCAACGCCGCTCTGCAATTCTGGATACTTGCCGAAGCTTTTTAGTGGTGTTATTGTGCCAGGGTTGTCTGTTGATTTGTTGCACTCTGCTATGTATGACAGGGGCGACCGAATCGATGACTTATGCTAGAGCGGCATTGTAGAAACTAGTGGCAGTGTCTGTGTTGTGGAGTGAAGCTATGGAGGACAGTGGCAGAATAGAATCAGAGAGTGTGTGAGTGTCTAGATGTGCGAGGTTTCTGCGGGGGGCGCGTAAGTTGGTGGACATGGGTGACAGGTGAAGAGAAAGTGAGTAAATGGTGGTCAGAGGGATAGGGGATGTTGTGAAGTTTAGATAGGGAGCAGCGACGGATGAAGATCAGGTCTAATGTGTGTCTGTGTGGGTGGCTGAGGAGGACCACTGAGTAAGTCCAAAAGATGAAGTAAGGGACAGGAGTTTGGAGGCTGCCGACTGATGGGTGTCAATGGGGATTTTGAAGTCACCCATGATGATGATGGGAATGTCAGTAGAGAGAAAATGAAGCCAGCTGGAGAATTGGTCAATAAAGGCAGTGGTCGGGCCTGGAGGTCGGTATATGATGGCAATTTGGAAGTTGGAGGGGGGAGTAGATGCGGACAGAGTGGACTTAAAAAGAGGGAAGGATAAGGGAGGGTAGAAGTGGGATTTGGTTAAAGGTGCATTTAGAAGAAAGGAGAAGGCCCACTCCTCCACCATGTCTGTTACCAGGGTGAGGAGTGTGGGTGAAGTGACATAGCACAGCAGGGGAAGCTGTGTCGGAGAGTGTCAGCCGTGTTTCGGTGAGGCCCAGGAAGGAAAGATTACGAGAGGTAAAGAGGTTGTGAATCACGTGGAGTTTATTGCAGACGGAGCGGGCATTCCCGAGTGATCCAGAGAGAGGGGGCAGGGTGTTGGGCGTCAAGGGCACGGATTTGAAGTAGGCAAGATTTTAGGTGTTTATATTGGGTTGGGAGCAATAGAACAGGGTAATAACCGGAGGTATGAGATGTGGGGGTCCAGGATTGGGAGATATGTCGCCAGCAGCGAGGAGAAGCAGAGAGAGACAAAGCAGGTGGGAGGAGAGTGTGCGGCTTGTTTCGTGTTTTAATAGGAGAGATCTGAGGTTGAGGAGCAGGTCAGGTGGGGAGAAAGGAGGGAAGGAGAGATTATTACTTGGTTACAGGGTGCTGGGATTTGCGGATAAAAACATCAAGTGATACAGGATGTCATCTTTTATATAATTGTTAATGATATCAGCTAAATATGTATATGTAACAATAGTAATTTTTTTTAATGAGAATGTAATGTGCGTAAATAAAATTCTTGTATATTGTTACAAAATGCAAACAGAAACCATGTGTCACGCCTACACAGAATGGAAGCATATGGTATGAGTGAAAATGGTGCAGCATTGGCTTAGCTAATATTTTCTAAGCTTTGTCCTTCATTTTGATGTCATTAAATTTTAGTTTTCTGGCAGTACAGCATTAGGGGATGTCATTATATTCAAATTGCTGGGGAGCCATCTCTAAAGCACCCTCAAAGATCAGCTTTGTGAAGTTGCAATGGTGCTTGTGCAGGCCCTGTAGGATCTTTATATATCTGCACGCAATCTACTTAGTTGTCTTGTCCTATTAACGTAAATGGCAGATGAGCTTAAAAGGGTATTTCTAGGCTTGAAAATTATCCCCCTATACATTTGATAGGTGATAACTTCCTGATCATTGAGAGATCAACCATTGGAAACGCTTAGCAGCTCCAAAAACAGCTCTCTGCAAATCCCCATATTAATGGGAGTACTAGGGTGCATGCTTGACCTACGCATTCATTTGTTCATTCACTATATATGGGACTGTCAGAGAAAGCGGAGTATATTTTTTTTTACTTGATGCTTTGGTTTGCTGTATTTGTTTGTATCTAATTGTATTGCTTTTTATACGAGCTTTAAACAACACTAAGAAAGCTATTTTATAAATTTACATCTATAGTTTGGATGTGTGATAGTATGTCCAAACCCCAGGACTAGCAGCTGATTCAATGGGTATTTATAAATGATTGCCGAGGTCCCATTAAGACTGTAAAAGAGTATTTCTATCCTTAAAAGCAGTACTGGGCAAAGTGCGGCCCGCGGGCCACATCCGTCTCTCTGGCTGTCTCAGTCCGGCCCGTGGACTGAGACAGCCGTGGGTCTGGAAACCAGAGGTCCACGGGCCGCACCATGCCCGCCCGCCCGCTGTCTCCCATCTATTCTCGCTGACTGCATTGATGGAGGAGGGGCCTCCTGCCGCTTCCTCCACCAATCAGCGTATGAAACAGCTGACGCGATAACGTCATTTAATCACGTCAGCTGTGTACGGCAGAGAGTCAAGTATCTGGTGTTTTTTTTTTTTCATATGTATGGGATGTTTGGGTGGGCATGTGGAGTCTATGGGGGTGTCATGCTGCGCATGGGGATGCTATGGAGGTGACATGCAACAAACACGTGGGGAATCTAGGGGGTGTCATGCTGCGCATGGGGATACTATGGAGTTGACATGCAGTATATGGGGAGGCTGTTGTGGAGTCATCCTGCACATGGGGAGGTTATGGGGCCTCATGCAGTATATGGAGAGGCTATTTGGGGCCTCATGCAGTATATGAGGCACCTGCAGTATATATAGGGAGGCTGTGTGGGGCACATGCTGTATATGAGGAGGCTGTGGGGGCCTCATGCAGTATATAGGGAGGCTGTGTGGCGCTCATGTTGTACAGTGCCTTGCGAAAGCATTTGGCCCCCTGGAACTTTTCAACCTTTTCCCACAAAACATGAAAGTCTTGAATTTCCACAAAAATTTAAAATAACCAATAAATTTTCATTCAACTTCACAATTGTTGTTGATTCTTCACCAAAAATTTACATTTGGTATCTTTTTTTTTTTTTTGAAGCATGATATGTGGGAAAAGGTTGAAAAGTTCCAGGGGGCCGAATACTTTCGTAAGGCACTGTATATGGGGAGGCTGTGGGGCTCATGCTGTATATGGGGAGACTATGTACAGAAGGGACTGTACCCGAGTTCAAACTATATATAGGGGTGTCAGCATAATTCTGCTCAATATTAAGTGATACAATTAATATAATTATCAATAATATATCAATATTAATATTGAGTAGAATTAATTTCAGCCTATTCGTTCGGTCCTCCACAACAGTCATGGTCTCTCATGTGGCCCGTCAGGGAAATTAATTGCCCACCCCTGCTTTAAAGTGATGTCTTGGCAATATGCTTTGTCTACACTTCTTGATTGTTGTGGGGCTGACCATTGGGCTCCCTGCTTGAATATTTATTAATAAAAGTTTGGTTCTCTTCGTGTTGTCTGCGGTCTAATCACAGCTAGACTTCTTGTTGTTTTGTATTATTTTGAAGTGCCACTTCATTACCCTAATATTAGACTAATTATCTTGTAATTAGCCAAATTGTGGTTACCGAAGATGTCTTACCCTCACCATTCATAAAGTGATCGCATGTCTTGGTGATATACCATTTACTTTAGAAAATGGGAATTTTAAGTGAATGGGTTTGAGATCAAGATGAGCAACAGTACCAGGCATTGGCACGCCTACATTTCTTCATCTGACTCACTACAGCTTATTTGATTGGTATTTTCATGAGTTTCATGACCCCTCTATTTTGCTGCTCAGAATGTTGTTTGATGATTTTTTTTTACCCCCCCCCTAAAAAAAAAAAAAAAAAATCTAACTGATATGAAATTCTAGAAAGTCTCTTTTCAGATTATTCCTTGTAAGAAGGAGTTAACCAGGGTTTAGCAGTTTTTTGTTTTTTTATTTGTGCAGAACCTTTGCAAACTGGGGAAAAAACTAAACCTATTGCTGTGCTTGTCTTCTGGATTTCTTCTGTCCTCTACCGCTAATCTCCCTCAAGGCCTGAAGACTGTCCGCCAGTGAGCACCTGTCACGCAGTGGCTGTGAGGCCACAGGGATTACGTCATTTTCAGGCACTGCTTTATCACGCAAGTTTGAGGGAAAGTTCTGAATAGATGGAGAATTCAGACTAAAGGCCCCTTTACATTTAGCGATGCACCAGCGATCCCGACCACGATATGACCCGGTCAGGATCGCTGGTGCATCGCTAAATGGTTGCTAGTGAGCTGCTACACAGGCAGATCTCACAGCGACGCAGCAGCGGTCGTTACTTACCTTTCGGACGCGGCGATCCTGACGTCCTCCCACCCGCGTCGCTCATCGGCGCCAGCAGGAAGCACCCAATGAGAAATGAAGCTGCACGATCTCACGCGATCAGCGACAGACAGCAGGGGAGCCGGACGGAGGTAAGGCTACTTTCACACTTGTGTTTTTTTGCACTGCGTGCGCAGTGCAAACGCGCATAAAAATTAATCATGCGTTTTCTTGTTTTTTGCGCATGGTTTTTGCAAAAAAATGGGTTTTGGGTGAATTGCGTGCGCATGCGTTTTTTTGAGACAGGTCGGACGCACAAAAAATGCAACAGGATGCATTTTGTGCGCCCGGGCGCACACTACAAAAAAAGTCATGCGTGTACAAACGCATGACAATGTGCACCCATGTATGCGCTTGTGTGCGCAAAAACTCAGCACAAAAAAACGCAAGTGTGAAACCAGCCTAAGTTTCACACACAGCGATATCGCTAGCAATATCGCTGCTGCGTCACAAAATCGGTGATGCTTTAGCGATATTGCTATCGATATCGCTATGTGTAAAACCCCCTTAAGACCTATTTTATTATATAAATCCAGTATTACTGAGGATTGCCTCATGAATGGAATTCCCTTGGTACTCCAATCTGAACAAAAATAACATTTTAGTTTAAAAAAATCTCAAGGTTATGTTACAAATTATAAGGAAAACTGCACCATGGTGTGTTGTGCCATAATGTCTCTCTCAAGTGCTTTCCGATGAGTTTTAGGCGGCATACTCGTGGATGGGTGATTTTCTGCCTGAGTGAAATCTTATGGAGATATGTTGCAGAATACTGAACTACTAAACCTTGTACACTGTTGCTACTGCAGCACCGTTCATCATTCCAAGTTTTCGACAAGGCAAGATGTAAATGCCTTGCCAGGTCTGGGACATTTGCCAGGAGCAGCTGTTATGTCGCAGTAGATCTCTAGAAACTTTGTTTCCGGTTTCAGAATTCAGACAAGATAGCTTTTCATTATTTGCTAAGGCCTGTTTCACACATCCGTCTGTTACCATCAGTCAAAATCCTCCGTTTTGCAAAAAAAAACGGATCCGCCATTTTGCTTGGCGGATCCGTTTTTTTTCCCATTGAGTTGCATTACCGGCGGATCTTGACGGATGGCCATCCGTTGGATCCGTTTTTTTGCGGGTCCGCCGACATGCCTGGATGGACAATGCACTGTTTTTTTCGGGCGTCCGGATCCGCATTTTACATTGCGCATGCCCGGAGGACTTGCATCGGCCACAAATTTAACCCTAAACTCTGTTCGGGCGGCTAAAAAATTCTCTTTATTTCTTTCTCTTTCTTTCTTTCTCTCTTTCTCTCTCTGTCCGCTGGATCCGTCAAAAAAACGGTCCAGTGGCACACGATGTCCGTACACAGGCGGATCCGTTTTCCGCCATTTTGGCGGATTACAACTGACAGAAAAAACTGATGTGTGAAACAGGCCTAAGCTAAACTTGCATTGTGTTTCTACCTGATCATTGCAACTAATAAGTTCTCTGTCTAAAATACTTAAAATATTAGCATTGTGCATGAGCTTTTGCAATCACCCTGAACCCCACACATCACAAAAACTGTAGCTCTGAATCCCCTTTCTAATGGACTAGTAGTGGATATCGTTCACTGACACTACATTCCGAGTCTATGGCACTGTATTCTGAGATGTCTGTCAGTCTCATAGACTATGAATGGAACATCAGGGCCCAGTCTTGACCGCCAGTCCATTCAAACAATGGCGGAAAGATCCCCATTTTAATAACAGGTTTGGGCCCCTGTGGTGTGTCCCTAAACAATCTGATACTCATAAACTATCCTGTGGATAAGAGATTGTGATAGGAGGATGACTATTGTGGGAAAACGTTCTGTAATGACTTTAAGAAATAAGCTTCTAATCTTCTCTAAAACTAGAGTGAATTGGTTTTGGTCACATGTTTTATTTTGCAGATCTGCCAACTTTCTACATTTCGTCTGATCTTTCATTTTATATACTTACTCTCATATCTTTGCACATTCAGGTATTCCGGAAAGACCTAATCAGTGCCATGAAGATTCCAGATTCCCAACATGTCAATATGGATGAATACTATCACTTTGCAGACACGTGGAAGCAAGAGTGGGAAAAGGGTGTCCAAGTACCTGCTAATCCGGAGACCATCCCGCAGGCTTCTCTCAGGTAGAAATGGAAGCATTAGCAATAACTTAATCGGTTTCGTAAAATGTCTCTTCGGGACCAACACCCCACATACATTCCTTTCTCATGCCTTAGATAGAGGCTTTTTTTTTTTATTTAACAACGTGTGCTGCTGCATTATACTATTTTACTGTCATGGCCACTTGTACAATGTGAGGCTAGGTTTTTTGTTTTTTTTGTTTCTTCTAAAAAATGTAACAGTCAGCATCCTATTTTAATAAAGGTTTTTTTCATAGTTACATTGTACTGTCTAACTAGGTACCTGTCTCAAATCTTGAAGAAAGACAAATTTAACAGCATGCAGTAATGTGGTGTGGATGGGGTCAATATAAAAGAAAATGAAGTATGAAATTCTATTTATCTGTGGGATTTTCTTTTCCCTTGATTTGGTTTAAAACAAAAATATAAACGGCTATAGAATTTGTAAGGTAACTTTTTTTTTTTCATGGAATGTGTGAAGGTCTACCTTTGTTACCACAGCCTTTTTTGGTTATAGCTATGATCATACCCTTCTGTCCTCTCGGGCTTAAAGGGAAGGTGCAGCTTTTTTTTTTTTTTCATTTTCATTTATTGGTTTAACCTAAGCTTTATTAAATTGTATTTGTTTGTTTTTTTTTAATAAATATTTAATGCAGGCAGTAGGCAGCTGACATTTTACTTTGCAGGAATGTAAGGGTCACTGGACGACACTTAGGCGTGTTTCACACATCAGTTTTTTGGCGTCAGTCAAAATCCGCCAATTTCTGGAAAAAAAAAATCAGCCAAAAAAGGGGCGGATCCGTTTTTTCCCCCATAGACATACATTAGTGGCGGATCTTGACTGACGGGCGTCCGTCACACCCGTTTTTTGACTGATCCGCCAATATTTTAGCGTCTCCCGGGCGGATGAGACGGACTCTGCAACGTTTTTTTTGTTGACGGACCAATATTTTCAACTGCGCAGGCCCGGCAGCTTTTCTCTGGGAACATTTTAAACCCTGAATGCCGTTCCGGGATATTCTCTCTCTCTCTCGCTCTCGCGCGCTCTCTCTCGCGCTCTCTCGCGCGCTCCGTTTAGATGGCATATTCCATGTGTCTCCCTCTCATACTCCATGTCTACTCCACCCCACTCATATTTTGCCTCTGCACAAAAGCACCATTCCTGACCCTGATACTCACACCCCTGCAGCCCTGATACCAGTGGAAGAAGTCACCGCTGCTCCTCTGGTCACCGCTCTATTTGGTTTGCTGCCCCTCTAACCAAACTGTGTCTCCGGTTTCGTAGTACGTGTAAACCACCGGATCATAAATCAGACAGCATCCATAGTGCCTTCATCTGCCTCATTATAGTGAATCTTTCACTGGGGGTTCCGTCTGAATTACATATTTCATAGATTTACACGGAAACCCCTGGTGTAAGCGCTCAACTCAGAGTGCAGGATAAATGTGCGCCAAGTCTTACTGCGATCATTGGGAGACAGAATGAACAAATCAACAGCAGGTGAACAATTGGATTTATTTTTTACGCTGTTCCTCATGACAACTTTATTCTTAAGGTTGGTGTGATTTCAGCGATGCCAGATTTATCAGTTTTTTATGTTGGGCTGTTGTCGCACACTAAAAAACACTGTTTTTTGCAAAAACTAGTTTTTGCATCACCATATTTGGGAGCTACAAGTTTTCCATATTTCGACCAACAGTCATGTGAGGGCTTGTGTTTGGTATTTTTTGGGTACGAATTAACATTTTTATTAGTACCATTTTTGGGTCTGACGTTTTTTGATCACTTTCTATTGTGAATTTTGGGAGGCCGCATTAACATGAACCGCAATTTTGGAGTTTTTTTTTTTGGGTTTGTTTTTTAATACCTCTCCACGTGTGGTAAGTTTGAGGCAGCTCTGTCCTTTGGGTTCAGTACGATTACAGTGATGCCAAATTTTTTTTTTTTTAATGTTTCAGCACTTTTACACAAAAACTACTTTATAGTAAAAATCATTGTTTTTGCATTGCTTCATTCTGAGAGCTACAACTTTATCTCTCCACTGATGTAGCTGTATGGATATATTACATACACACGCGAAAGTATTTGGCGCCCTGGAGCTTTTCAACCTTTTCCCACATATCATGCTTCAAACATAAAGATACCAAATGTAAATTTTTGGTGAAGAATCAACAAGTGGGACACAATTGTGAAGTTGAACGAAATTTATTGGTTATTTCAAATTTTTGTGGAAATTCAAAAACTGAAAAGTGGGGCGTGCAATATTATTCGGCCCCTTTAACTTAATACTTTGTTGCGCCACCTTTTGCTGCGATTACAGCTGCAAATCGCTTGGGGTATGTCTCTATCAGTTTTGCACATCGAGAGACTGAAATTCTTGCCCATTCTTCCTTTGCAAACAGCTCGAGCTCAGTGAGGTTTGGTGGAGATCGTTTGTGAACAGCAGTTTTCAGCTCTTTCCACAGATTCTCGATTGGATTCAGGTCTGGACTTTGACTTGGCCATTCTAACACCTGGATACGTTTATTTGTGAACCATTCCATTGTAGATTTTGCTTTGTTTGGGATCATTGTCTTGTTGGAAGACAAATCTCCGTCCCAGTCTTTAGGTCTTTTGCAGACTCCAACAGGTTTTCTTCAAGAATGGTCCTGTATTTGGCTCCATCCATCTTCCCATCAATTTTAACCATCTTCCCTGTCCCTGCTGAAGAAAAGCAGGCCCAAACCATGATGCTGCCACCACCATGTTTGACAGTGGGGATGGTGTGTTCGGGGTGATGAGCTGTGTTGCCTTTACGCCAAACATAACGTTTGTCATTTTTGCCAAAAAGTTGGATTTTGGTTTCATCTGATCAGAGCACCTTGTTCCACATGTTTGGTGTGTCTCCCTGGTGGCTTGTTGCAAACTTTAAACCACATTTTTATGGATATCTTTGAGAAATGGCTTTCTTCTTGCCACTCTTCCATAAAGGCCAGATTTGTGCAGTATACGACTGATTGTTGTCCTATGGACAGACTGTCCCACCTCAGCTGTAGATCTCTGCAGTTCACCCAGAGTGATCCTGGGCCTCTTGGTTGCATCTCTGATCAGTCTTCTCCTTGTTTGAGATGGAATTTTAGAGGGACGGCCAGGTCTTGGTAGATTTGCAGTGGTATGATACCCCTTCCATTTCAATATGATCGCTTGCACAGTGCTCCTTGGGATGTTTAGTGTTTTGGAAATCATTTTGTATCCAAATCTGGCTTTAAACTTCTCCACAACAGTATTACGGATCTGCCTGTTGTGTTCCTTGGTCTTCATGATGCTCTCTGTGCTTCAAACAGAACCCTGAGACAATCACAGAGCAGGTGCATTTATACGGAGACTTGATTACACACAGGTGGATTATATTATCATCATTAGTCATTTAGGACATTATTGGATCATTCAGAGATCCACAATGAACTTCTGGAGTGAGTTTGGTGCACTGAAAGTAAAGGGGCCGAATAATATTGCACGCCCCACTTTTCAGTTTTTGAATTTCCACAAAAATTTGAAATAACCAATAAATTTCGTTCAACTTCACAATTGTGTCCCACTTGTTGTTGATTCTTCACCAAAAATTTACATTTGGTATCTTTATGTTTGAAGCATGATATGTGGGAAAAGGTTGAAAAACTCTGCGGGGCCGAATACTTTTGCAAGGCACTGTATGTATGTGTGTGTATGTGTGATGCAGATTTCTATAATGGAGCAGGTGGAGAGCTGCGGCGCAGAAAAATCTGCAGCATGTGCACAGCCTTTTTTGTTTTACATAGCCTTAAATGGTACTGTGCATCACGTGCAGTTCTGTTGCTTTTCTGCTGCGGTTCTGCAGGGCCAAATCTGCTGCGGAACTGCACGGAGTCTGCACTGTGTGCACAGGGCCTTAAATCTTATGGTCAGGTTATCGGACATTCCTAATGTACTTTTCTCCAACATGTTGAATCCTTTCTTTGTAACCTTCATGCATGTTGTATACTGATCAATATGTGGATAGTTTATATGTTTGATCTGCTTTTTTAGCTCATGTTTTTAAGTCTCTCACATATGTTTATAATTACCCTGATGGGAGTGGGATGTATATAAGGTTCCATGTTTGGGAAGCAGATTAGATTCTGGACCGTGAAGAAGGCGGGTTCTACCGCTGAAACGCGTAGTCCTATCTGCACGACTTTCCTGCGTTATTGCTGTTTTGAACTGCTTGGACCATTGCATTTTAATGGATTTATGAATAAAAAGAAAAAAACAGCATCCTGGATTGCTCACGTTATTGCTGGACTTTGCTTTGTCGTTGTTCATATATATATAGATAGATAGATAGAGATATACATACACATCAGTACAGACCGAAAGTTTGGACACACCTCATTCAAAGAGTTTTCTTTATTTTCATGACTATGAAAGTTGTAGATTCACTCTGAAGGCATCAAAACTATGAATTAGCACATGTGGAATTGTATAATTAACAAAAAAGTGTGAAGCGACTGAAAATATGTCTTATATTCTAGGTTCTTCAAAGTAGCCACCTTTTGCTTTGATTACTGCTTTGCACACTCTTGGCATTCTCTTGATGAACTTCAAGAGGTAGTCACCGGAAATGGTTTTCACTTCACAGGTGTGCCCTGTCAGGTTTAATAAGTGGGATTTCTTGCCTTATAAATGGGGTTGGGACCATCAGTTGTGTTGTGCAGAAGTCTGGTGGATACACAGCTGATAGTCCTACTGAATAGATAGTTAGAATTTGTATTATGGCAAGAAAAAAGCAGCTAAGTAAAGAAAAGCGAGTGGCCATCATTACTTTAAGAAATGAAGGTCAGTCAGTCCGAAAAACTAGGAAAACTTTGAAAGTGTCCCCAAGTGCAGTGGCAAAAACCATCATGCGCTACAAAGAAACTGGCTCACATGAGGACAGCCCCAGGAAAGGAAGACCAAGAGTCACCTCTGCTGCGGAGGATAAGTTCATCCGAGTCACCAGCCTCAGAAATCGCAGGTTAACAGCAGCTCAGATTAGAGACCAGGTCAATGTCACCCAGAGTTCTAGCAGTAGACCCATCTCTACAACAACTGTTAAGAGGAGACTTTGTGCAGCAGGCCTTCATGGTAAAATAGCTGCCAGGAAACCACTGCTAAGGACAGGCAACAAGCAGAAGAGACTTGTTTGGGCTAAAGAACACAAGGAATGGACATTAGACCAGTGGAAATCTGTGCTTTGATCTGATGAGTCCAAATTTGAGATCTTTGGTTCCAACCACCGTGTCTTTGTGCGACGCAGAATAAGTGAACGGATGGACTCTACATGCGTGGTTCCAACCGTGAACCATGGAGGAGGCGGTGTGATGGTGTGGGGGTGCTTTGCTGGTGACACTGTTGGGGATTTATTCAAAATTGAAGGCATACTGAACCAGCATGGCTACCACAGCATCTTGCAGCGGCATGCTATTCCATCCGGTTTGTGTTTAGTTGGACCATCATTTATTTTTCAACAGGACAATGACCCCAAATACACCTCCAGGCTGTGTTAGGGCTATTTGACCAAGAAGGAGAGTGATGGGGTGCTATGCCAGATGACCTGGCCTCCACAGTCACCAGCAGGGCTGTGGAGTCGGTAAGCCACAGTTGCGACTCCGACTCCTGGATTTTATCAGGCTCAGACTCCGACTCCTTCATAAATGGCCAATTCATAACAACAAATTTACTGTTGTAAAATATTAAACATCGTGCTTATTCAGTTTCTCACCATCATATAAGTAATCAGACCACTTAGAGCAAAAACTACATTTATTAGAATACAATTAGAATATAGCAAATAACTTTTCTAAACTTTTCTAAACTGTAAGTAAATATGCAATAAACACTTTTATGCAGTTAATAAGAAGAAATCTATAAATTTGTCCTCAGAAAAAGTATTGCCTCTGTCAGATCCTCCTTCATGGATGCCCTCAAATCTGATCTAATTATTTTGAGAGCAGAGAACAACCTCTCTACACTAACTTGTGTTGGTGGCAAAGCAGTAACCACTCGGGCAACATCTCTGACAATGTCAGGATACAGAGGAATCGCTTGTTGCACTGTTATTTTTGCTGAACGGTCAAATTTCTCAATTTCTTTTAGTGCACATGAAAAATTCTGCTGAAATGTACTGGCTGTGTTCCTTGATGGGGATGACTCTTCTTCTATGCGGGAACGCTTTGCACGGTCCTTGTGATCCAAATATTTTTCGAAATTAAATTCTTCATCAGTTGATGATGAGGGTGAAGATGTGGCAGGACGACCAAATTCTTCTTGTTCCTCCTGACTGTTCTGCAACCCTTTCATCCTTACTGCTATTTCAAACAGAGCTTCTTTTCCTTTACTTAGCTGTTGATCATCTAGAAGAATCCGATGCATTGGGTCTACATAAACAGCTGCCAAAAGAATGTAATTTTGTAATAGTAGCTCCTCTCTCCGTTTCATTGATGTAGCAATGCCACTTGCAATTAACCCTCCTCTTTGGGACAGGCGAAACATCAGGTTCTTCCACTCCTTTAAGAAAATACCTGGAGTTAAGTCCTCTGCTTGTAATTTTTTAGTCACTGTAAATGGATGCTCTAGCAATTTTTCCAGCTCAGTCACCTGATTCCACTGACTTTCATTTAGCGTCAGTTGAGGGTTAGCCATGTCTACAAGAAAGGTTTTCAGTTCAACCAAGCGCTGAATCATTAAGTACTTCCCCATCGTGTGGCTTGATCAATAATTGCCCCTTTTCCAGCACGTCTCTTCAAAATTGAGTCAACTTTAGGGGTTCTGGCAACAGTAGCCAATTTTCTTACCTTGCCAATCAGTGCAGCAGCATGTCCTTCTTGCAGACTGTCTCTTATAGCCAGCTGTAGCGTATGCACAACACAGCGCATGTGATGAATGAAAGAAAATATTGACACAGTTTCAACAAGATCATCTAAACTATCATGTTGCTGTTCATCTGAAGCAACTTCAGTTTGCTCCTCAGTTACAATACTGTGTTCCTCTATTTCAAACATTTCTGTGTCTGTGGACCCAGAATGTTCTTCTAGCTGCTGGTCACCATCATTACTCTCATTCATTAGGCTTAATAGTACTTATCGTATTTGAAGCATTGTCAGTTACGACAGAAAGAACTTGCTCTTTTTTAAGTTCATAGTCTTGCAGAACCTTTTCCACCAAGACCTGGAGAAACTCACTGGTGTGATGAGCTTTGGTGTCTTTTACTGCCAATGTCTTGGTAACTATTTCATTTTTGTCACAAACAAATCGAACATTGATGGCAAAATAGTTCACTCTGTGACGTGTGCAGGCATCCATTTTAAGAAACAGAAAGCGTCCCTTGAGAGTTTTTTTAAGTTCTTCCTTTTGTTTAAAAGCTTCTTCGATTACTAATTTTCTAATACTCTCTCTCTCCAGAGAAACACCAAGCTTGCGGGCCATTTCCCCATTCAGACACATAAAAGCTGGTCGTGAAAATAATGAAATAGGCACACTATCCTTTACAACAAGCTCTATGATCTGTTTTTTAAATGTATCTACTGTCATTGTCACAGTAACTTTGTCACTGACAAAATATCTTGCAACTGATGATTTATTTATTTTTAGATATTTGTTCAACTTTTTTACTCAATACCACAATAGGACTTTCATGTTTTTGCAGTCTGGTCGCCGTTTTAAAGCATAGCAATGCAGAAGCATTGCTAGCTACTATATAATTGTCTAATTCTGTCTGTAATGGAAATCCTGCCTTGCTGATTGGTCGCGGCAGTTAGGCCGCAACCAATCAGCGACAGTTGCTTAGTCGTCGCGGCAACACGGCTGCATTGCTTATTGTACAGGCACATTACAGTCGTTAAAGGCATCACTGCTGTGTCGCTCAATACACAGGCACAGTCCTGTACATATTCTGGAGTACAATACATTAGGTAACAGCAGAAAAGTGACTGCAGCTCTGGGAGTAACTAGAGTACAATACATGCACTGCACATGATCTAACTAACTTGCTAGAGTATGGCAAACCGGATGTTGTCATAACTACATTGGGTCACCACGGCAACAATAAGGCCCCCGCAATGAGGTCACGGGCAGGGTTGTGGAGTCTGACTTAAATGGAACAACACCTAAAATATATAATAAATTGGGGTCAGTAGTTCAGTGTAGGATATGCTGTAAATGTTTTCAGAATTTGGAAAAGTTATGAAATGTTCTATAAATGTCTGTTCTGTTCCGGATGTAAGGATCTCGACTTTTAGTGAGATGAATCTGCGCTGCACTTTAAGTACATGCTCAGTAGTGACCAGTGCTGTGGGTCGGAGGTGAGATGAATCTATGCTGCACTTTATGTACATGCTCAGTAGTGACCAGTGCTGTGGGGAGTCGGAGGTGAGATGAATCTATGCTGCACAATAGGTACATGCTCAGTAGTGTCCAGTGCTGTGGGGTCGGAGGTGAGATGAATCTATGCTGCACTTTATGTACATGCTCAGTAGTGACCAGTGCTGTGGGTCGGAGGTGAGATGAATCTGTGCTGCACTTTATGTACATGCTCAGTAGTGACCAGTGCTGTGGGGAGTCGGAGGTGAGATGAATCTATGCTGCACTTTATGTACATGCTCAGTAGTGACCAGTGCTGTGGGGAGTCGGAGGTGAGATGAATCTGTGCTGCACTTTATGTACATGCTCAGTAGTGACCAGTGCTGTGGGGTCGGAGGTGAGATGAATCTGTGCTGCATATTAGGTACATGCTCAGTAGTGACCAGTGCTGTGGGGTCGGAGGTGAGATGAATCTGTGCTGCATATTAGGTACATGCTCAGTAGTGACCAGTGCTGTGGGGAGTCGGAGGTGAGATGAATCTGTGCTGCATATTAGGTACATGCTCTGTAGTGACCAGTGCTGTGGGGAGTCGGAGGTGAGATGAATCTGTGCTGCACTTTATGTACATGCTCAGTAGTGACCAGTGCTGTGGGGTCGGAGGTGAGATGAATCTGTGCTGCATATTAGGTACATGCTCAGTAGTGTCCAGTGCTGTGTGGTCGGAGGTGAGATGAATCTATGCTGCACTTTATGTACATGCTCAGTAGTGACCAGTGCTGTGGGGAGTCAGAGGTGAGATGAATCTATGCTGCACTTTATGTACATGCTCAGTAGTGACCAGTGCTGTGGGGAGTCGGAGGTGAGATGAATCTGTGCTGCACTTTATGTACATGCTCTGTAGTGACCAGTGCTGTGGGGTCGGAGGTGAGATGAATCTGTGCTGCATATTAGGTACATGCTCAGTAGTGACCAGTGCTGTGGGGTCGGAGGTGAGATGAATATGTGCTGCACTTTATGTACATGCTCAGTAGTGACCAGTGCTGTGGGGTCGGAGGTGAGATGAATCTGTGCTGCACAATAGGTACATGCTCAGTAGTGTCCAGTGCTGTGGGGTCGGAGGTGAGATGAATCTATGCTGCACTTTATGTACATGCTCAGTAGTGACCAGGGCTGTGGCGTCGGAGGTGAGATGAATCTGTGCTGCACTTTGTGTACATGCTCAGTAGTGACCAGTGCTGTGGAGTCGGAGTGAGATGAATCTGTGCTGCACTTTATGTACATGCTCAGTAGTGACCAGTGCTGTGGAGTCGGAGGTGAGATGAATCTTTGCTGCACTTTATGTACATGCTCAGTAGTGACCAGTGCTGTGGAGTC
The DNA here is from genome assembly GCF_039654945.1 of Dendrobates tinctorius. Taxonomy (NCBI): domain Eukaryota; kingdom Metazoa; phylum Chordata; class Amphibia; order Anura; family Dendrobatidae; genus Dendrobates; species Dendrobates tinctorius. The sequence continues at coordinate 730,135 of NW_027361789.1, read as the reverse complement.
GGAGTGAGATGAATCTGTGCTGCACTTTATGTACATGCTCAGTAGTGACCAGGGCTGTGGAGTCGGAGGTGAGATGAATCTGTGCTGCACTTTATGTACATGCTCAGTAGTGAGGCAGCGCTGGGGAGTCAGTCAGGGAAACTGAGAAGTCTGAGGTTCGGCTTACCGACTCCACAGCCCTGGTCGCAGGGACACTCTGTTTGCGAAGGTGCCTGCTTTCTAAATGCGATCGATATTTAGCATTTAGGGGGTTGAAGGGCCGTGAACGGTGTTGGCACCGCTCCTGCACGGAGTGCCGGGTGTCTGCTGTCAGAATCGCTGAACACCCGGAGGCGATCGCTCACTCACAGATTCTATGAACGCAAAATCACCTGGACGTATCCATACGTCCAGGTGAGGATGTACTTGCCAACCTGGACATAGGGATAAGTCCAAGGTCGTTAAGAGGTTACTAAAAGATCGGTATGGCTAGAATTTTATATATAGCACGGAAAACCAGTGCCTTGCACTAGAAGCAATCTGCACCCCCGACGGTGGAGGAGTTTATTAATAGAGTCAATAGTTCTATAAGGCTGGAAAAAGGAGTGTATATTAAAAGAAAAGCTATCGGAAAATTTGATAAAATCTGGAGCCCCCTGGCTTAACACCCCGGGTTTGCCATCCCAAATATTGCTGCTGGGGAATCTGTTCACTATGCTTCGTTAATTATGGCACCCCTTATTCCCTCTTGGTTCCATATGATCTCTTGCTTTATGAATAGGTTTCATGAATATGTCTATTGCTCATCTTGTACTATGTGCCAGACTGTTCATAGTTCTATGCTGTATCTTGTTTCATATAGTCTCCCTTAAGAATTGTTTTCTTTTTGTTTGTTTTTTCTACTATACATTTATAGGTCACATTCTAAGGGACCCACGGTTGCATTAGTTATAATTTGATAATGGTGGGGGGGCGGAGTTGGGTTGTGTATAAGAGGTATGTCTCAAATCTGTATGTTAAAACTGTGTGTGCCTTGTCTCAATTTTGTAAGTTAAAACTGTTTAATAAAAATAATCTGATTTAAAAAAAGTTACTAAAAATGTGGCTTTCTCGCTTTGCAGATATCAATGCATCATTTTAATCAGCTTCCTATGATCTACATAGCCATATAGACGGGTTAGGAGGGTTGATCCTATTAAAAGATTCCCTTCAAAAGGGAATCTTTCAGCAGGATTTCAAACCCCAAACTATGTGTATGACCGTGCAGCACTTTCAAAGACAAGTCCAGCATTACCTTTAGCTTGACAGTGCCTTCCTCTGTTACTGAGAAATCAGCTTTTTGTTATATGAATGTGGTTGTAGACCTGAAGCCTCTGTCACTTCAGCTCTATTCTCCACCCAGCACAGCTTCCTTCTGCTTGACTGGTGGCTCCTTTGCCTGAAGTTACACAGCATAGAGGTAATCCGTCAATTAGGAGGATGGGGTGCTAGGGTGGGAATAAAAGCCAAGTGACAGATGATTCAGGGCTTCTGCCTCATATGCATATCAAAGAACTGATTTCTCTGTAACAGAGAAACGAACTGGCCATATAAAGGTATCCTTAGATTTGTTTTTGTTAGAACTACATGCACATATATATAATACAGTGTGTCCGTAAAGTCATGGTGCACTTTTGACCAATCATTGGAAAGCAACAAAAGACTATACAGTTGTGGCCAAAAGTATTGACATCCCTGCAATTTTGTCAGATAATACTCAGTTTCTTCCTGAAAATGATTGCAAACACAAATTCTTTGGTATTATTATCTTCATTTAATTTGTCTTAAATGAAAAAACACAAAAGAGAATGAAGCAAAAAGCAAAACATTGATCATTTCACACAAAACTCCAAAAATGGGCCAGACAAAAGTATTGGCACTCTCAAGCTTAATACTTGGTTGCACAACCTTTAGCCAAAATAACTGCGACCAACCGCTTCTGATAACCATCAATGAGTTTCTTACAATGCTCTGCTGGAATTTTAGACCATTCTTCTTTGGCAATCTGCTCCAGGTCCCTGATATTAGAAGGGTGCCTTCTCCAAGCTGCCATTTTTAGATCTCTCCACAGGTGTTCTATGGGATTCAGGTCTGGACTCATTGCTGGCCACCTTAGAAGTCTCCAGTGCTTTCTCTCAAACCATTTTCTAGTGCTTTTTGAAGTGTATTTTGGGTCATTGTCTTGCTGAAAGACCCATGACCTCTGAGGGAGACCCAGCTTTCTCACACTGGGCCCTACATTATGCTGCAAAATTTGTTGGTAGTCTTCTGACTTCATAATGCCATGCATACGCTCAAGCAGTCCAGTGCCAGAGGCAGCAAAACAACCCCAAAACATCAGGGAACCTCTGCCATGTTTGACTGTAGGGACCGTGTTTTTTTTTCTTTGAAAGGTTTTTTTTTTCTCCTGTAAACTCTGTTGAGCCCAAAAAGCTCTACTTTTGTCTCATCTGACCAGAGAACATTCTTCTAAAACGTTTCAGGCTTTTTCAGGTAAGTTTTGGCAAACTCTAGCCTGGCTTTTTTATGTCTCGGGGTAAGAAGTGGGGTCTTCCTGGGTCTCCTACCATACAGTCCCTTTTCATTCAGACGCCGACGGATAGTACGGGTTGACACTGTTGTACCCTCGGACTGCAGGGCAGCTTGAACTTGTTTGGATGTTAGTTGAGGTTCTTTATCCAACATCCGCACAATCTTGCGTTGAAATCTCTTGTCAATTTTTCTTTTCCGTCCACATCAAGGGAGGTTAGAAACAGTGCCATGGGCTTTAAACTTCTTGATGACACTGCGTACGGTAGACATCGGAACATTCAGGTCTTTGGAGATGGACTTGTAGCCTTGAGATTGCTCATGCTTCCTCACAATTTGGTTTCTCAAGTCCTCAGACAGTTCTTTGGTCTTCTTTCTTTTCTCCATGCTCAATGTGGTACACACAAGGACACAGGACAGAGGTTGAATCAACTTTAATCCATGTCAACTGGCTGCAAGTGTGATTTTAGTTATTGCCAACACCTGTTAGGTGCCACAGGTAAGTTACAGGTGCTGTTAATTACAAAAATTAGAGAAGCATCACATGATTTTTCGAACAGTGCCAATACTTTTGTCCACCCTCTTTTTTTATGTTTGGTGTGGAATTATATCCAATTTGGCTTTAGGACAATTCTTTTTGTGTTTTTTCATTTAAGACAAATTAAATGAAGATAATAATAACAAAGAATTTGTGTTTGCAATAATTTTCAGGAAGAAACTGAGTATTATCTGACAAAATTGCAGGGGTGTGAATACTTTTGGCCACAACTGTAGAAATGTGAAATCTGCTCCAAATAAAAGAGAAACTCTCCCAGTTTCATACCTATTCAGTGCAGTTCGATATGAACTCCATTTTTTGCCCTACACACATCCAAACGATAGTGAAGTTCTTGCCACACACGGGTAAGGACATCTGGTGTAACAGAGTGAATAACGTCTGTGATTCTCTGTTTTAAGTGATTAATGTCGCTGATACATTCAATGTACATATGTTGCTTCACATAACCCCAAAAGAAAAAGTCTAAGGGCGTCAGATCCGAGGATCGTGGTGGCCATGGCTTGACAGAACCCCTGCCTATCCACCGCTGGGGGAATGTTCTATCCAGAAACTCACGAACAATGGTGGCGTAGTGTGAAGGAGCGCCTTCCTGTTGAAAGATGACAGCCCATATTCGGACGTTGTGGCGATGAACATGTCCACAGATATGGAAGGTCGCCTCATCGCTAAACACAATCTTCTTCAAAAATCTTGCATCATTGTCAATCTCAGGAAGCATATCTGTAGGAAACGCGCATCGTTTTGATCCATTCGTTGGTTTGATAGCGTGCAACAGCAGCAATTTGTACCCCGTAAAACAGAGATGTTTCTTTAACACCTTATGAACTGTAGTCTCGCTTAGGTGTAATTGTCGAGCACACGCACAGATATTTTAGGGCTCCTTAGGTAGTTATCCCGTATAGCCTCTACAAACTGGACACTGACGGCCTACCAGAACAGGGTTTCTCCACCAAACTGCCGATTTCCTTCAACTGCTTATCCCACCGAGTAACGTTATTCCTATGTGGTGGCGCTTTGTTATAAACGTGCCGATATTCACGTAGCACTTTGGTCACGGATTCTGAAAACTGGGAGGGTTTTACTTTTATTTGGAGCAGATTTCACATTTCTATCATCTTTTGTTGCTTTCCTGTGACTGGTCAAAAGTGCACCATGACTTTACGCGTACACTGTAGTCAGGGTGAAATCCTGCAGACAGATGCCCTTTAAGGCTGCGACGTTGGAAAAAAGTCTGCCAAAGGCACCAATTTTAGTTGAACAATGTATATGGAAACCTTCTGATCCTCCTTAACAGATGATTTCAGGGAAGAGAAGGGTGAGTCAAATGGAATTTACAAACATAACCCCCTTTTTTTTTTTTTCCTCCTCTCATCGCCCAGAAGATAAATCTCTACCAAACTCCACTCCACTTTACCCACACAAAATGAATGCACACTTGGCAAATCAAGTGTGGATGTTTATTGGGGGAAATGTAGAAGGTCTGGTAAAGGCTGTCTGCCAGATGAGCGTTAAGTGCCATAGCATTTTTATGTTCTTTTACGATCAATACAGTCAAAGCAAGTATGGCTCTCAATGGATGTATGGTGTAAATTGGTCATTGCTCTAGTTTGTAAGACTTTTATTTATTTATTTTTTTAGGGTAATTGCAGAGAAAGTGAAGGAGGTGCTCTATTCTCGTCCTCGAAAGTACATCCATTGTTCAGGCCAAGAACCTACAGAGCCTGGTTATATCAACATTCTGGAATTGGCGGAGACCATGTGTCGTTATGATCTTGATGATGTCGATCTTTTTTGGCTTCAAGAATGTAACCTTGAGTTAGCAGATATGGGTAATAATACACTACACGTTTATTACTGGGCCTTCATTTTTAGAAGTGGATATTTTAATGGAGTTATCTGGGACTTAGTTTATTTTTTCATATGGGGCTGAGCTGATACTGGCAGGTAGTTGCTAACTACCTGCCTGTTCTGCCCGGTGATTAGTTCTCAGGTGGAGATTTTCTTGCATTCTTTGACCTTACATCAATAGAGCAGCTCTTCATCGTATGGTCTGCTCAGTAAATGAGTTGTCACTTCCAATTTTATGCTGATCGACAATTGACTCTCTGCAGTTTGGCAGCTGATTGTCAATCAGGATGACATTTGCAGTGACCCAGTCAACAGGAGAACAGGAGGTAGTTGACCTCATGAAAAAATAAGCAAAGTGGATCAAATAGGACTCATTAATGTTACAGCACACAATATCTGTTATAATTTCTTTCCCTCTTGATAGATAAATAATTTTTTTTTTGGTGTCAATTTAACAGTGTTCTTCCTTTTGTAGGTTGTGCTCCTTTAGATGAAAGCACAATGGAAAAGACATTAGAAGTGCTGGAACGACAATGCCATGAAAACATGAGTCATGCCATAGAGACAGAAGAAGGCCTAGGTATCGAGTATGATGAGGATGTCATTTGTGATGTGTGTCGCTCACCTGACAGTGAGGAAGGCAATGACATGGTGTTCTGTGACCGATGCAACATTTGTGTACACCAGGTGGGTTTCATGTTTTAAAAGTGTTTTATTGAATAATTTGTGCTAATAACCAACTGTTGGTAAATGGCTCTAGATGCACATGCCAGATCTGGCAGATACAAAGCAATGTCCTTCTCTTTCCCATTGAAATATATATGTTCATTATTTTAGCCGTTTCGATAATCTATAAGACAATGGATTATAGAGAGTGTGGTGTTAGTTATTTAGGCGTCTTGGCTAAATACTAATGGGTATAACTACTGTTCAAAATGAATTGTTGTAAGTTTTGTTATAAAACCTTTTTTTCTTAATTCTAAACTGTTTACTGGGGAAAAAAAAGTGTAGTTTGAATGCAAAGATTGGTGCTGTGATTCTGATGAGAAATTATCTGCACTGAAGCTTGTACAAAAAGACATGTTTATTTTTATTTTTTACATATTGGAAGGCATGTTATGGCATCCTAAAGGTTCCAGAAGGCAGTTGGCTGTGTCGCACCTGCGTGTTAGGTGTTCATCCACAGTGTATTTTGTGCCCAAAGAGAGGAGGAGCCATGAAGCCCACAAGGACAGGAACCAAATGGGCTCATGTCAGCTGTGCACTATGGATACCAGAGGTACCTTTTGATTTTTGTGATGTTAAAGTGGCTTGTGACTTACACGTGTTTGGGGGGCCACTGGGTTCTTTGCAGCCTTTCCATATTACCCTTTTGTTTGTTTGTTTTTTTTGTTTTTCCTTCAGTCCGAATCCATTAGTTGTGCTGAAATTGTACCTTGTTGCCTTACTTTTATGTTTGATCATAATTGAGTCTTTGATAGAAATTAAGTAAAAACACATAAAAGATACCTTTATGCAGTGGCCTTGATCGAAGCAGCATATTATAGGTACAGTTCAAATTACCAGTCATTTCTGTAAAGTGTTAATGAAAGCGACTGTGCTGGGTTCTGAGTCCACTTTTTTCAAGAGCTGCTTTTTTTGCCCTGATGCCAGCTGCTGTATTAGGCTAAGTTCAGATTAACTTATACAAAATCATCCTGTTTTCATCCAGAATTAAAAACAGATGATTTTCTTATTGAATTGTCAACTGAATGGCATCTGTAGCCACAAATTACAATCAATTCCTCATGTTGTGTTAATTGATAACCTCATAATTAGAATATGAAACCTATAGAGAAAAAGGAGGAAGCATCCACTATGATATAAAATATAAATATTTGTTACACATTGAAAAAATTGGTTACAAATGGGTCTATATGAGAAGAGCGAGGAAGCACTAGATCAGGAGAAATCCTTGAACTGGTGCGGAGGCAGTGAGAATAGGAGAGTAAAAACCCCACATACAGTATCTCATCATATGATATAATGGTGTCTGCGCTAAGGTAATAAGGTACAAAACTATGAATACACCGAATAACATACATCTATGCATGTAGCATGACACTGAGAGTAATGTTATTACGTAACATAATGAAAAGCATTGTAATGACCTTTAATCATTATAATGTAGGATATATGGTTAAGAAGCACCTCGACGCGTTTTTCACTGCTACCTGTGGCTTTGTCAGGTGATCACAGTGTGAATTGTCTTGTAGTCCCAGCACAGCCACACTCCCATATACAATTCTTTTCCTACACATACAATGAACTGGCTGCAGCACTATACCAGTTATATTTTAAGGGCTTATGCTAAGAAAAAACATCAATTAAATTATCCAGACATATTATAGTAACATGTCCACTTTATTTAGAAGGAATTCTAGAATTTTTTACTTAATGAGAAGCAGCAATAACATTTACCTGTTACTTTTCCAGTGTAGCATAGTTTCTGTTCGTAATAACACAATGCTGTCCATTGCACATACAGGTGAGCATTGCTTGCCCTGAACGGATGGAGCCCATCACCAAGCTTTCTCATATACCTCCGAGCCGGTGGGCATTGGTCTGCAGTCTCTGCAAACTGAAGACCGGAGCCTGCATACAGGTACAGTACACATCTATTTTTTTTTTACTTTAAATCAAAGAATTGTCTTTTAGTGGTTTAACTTGCTTTACATGAGTATGGTCCTTTTGTTATTTATTACAATCTGCCATGTTTAAAGGAGTCCAAGATCAATTCATACATGGTTTCCATTGTGTTTATAAAGTTGGAATGGGGCTTCAGCTTTCACAACATAGATGAGATTCCCGACTACAGGACTCTTCACAATGGTGAGATGTCATAGGTCTCCAGAAATAAAAACCTTTAACCATGGAGGATTGTAGGAACTATATACATGACTTCTTGAACTCCAGGTGAATAATTCTGTAGCAGACTATACTGTAAGATGCCGTGTTACTGTAGACCTCTACCTGTGATTTCATGCCACTATTTCTACCTCTTTCTGATAGCTCTACGCTTTCCAGCCTAGTTTACTCATTGTGTAAGTACTGTATATTGCTGGTGTTCTGTGTCACTGATTATACTTTCCTTGTGTAGTGTTCAGTTAAGAGCTGTATCACAGCCTTTCACGTCACTTGCGCATTTGAGCACAGTCTGGACATGAAGACTATACTAGATGAAGGGGATGAAGTAAAATTTAAGTCCTATTGTCTAAAGCACAGTAAGAACAAGCACTGCTCAGCAGAACAGGACGAGCCTGACAAGACTCCCATGGACAGCAGACAGAGTGAGAGTGAAAAGACCAGCCTCCGAGCCCAGAAACTAAAGGAGCTGGAGGAAGACTTTTACACAATGGTGAATGTGGATGACGTGGCAGCTGAATTGGGATTGCCCAAGCTACCAGTGGACTTGATATATTCTTTCTGGATGCTGAAGCGAAAAAGTAATTTTAACAGGCCGCTTGTACCACCTAAAGAGGAAGAACAAAATGGCTTGGTACAACCCAAAGAGGACAGTATTCATACCAGAATGAGAATGTTCATGCACCTGAGGCAGGATCTTGAAAGAGTAAGCTGAGTGTTGCATTTAATCAGTTTTGTTTTATTTGTTTGTTTTTAATCTAAACTAAATTTGTAGAAATCACATCTTGGTAACTGTCATTTTACATAGTTATTTAGGAAAATTTAGTTTCCAAATGAAGGGTGCCAGCTACTACCTTATGGGTTCAAGGGGCTTATCTTGACTTTCAGAAAATGGTGGGAGGGGGTATAGGAGAGGGGTGGGGTCCCAGTAGTACAATGATGGTAACCATTTGGACATGATGGCTATATTCCTCTCACATTGTTTTCTTTAACTGTAAAGGGATTATGCCATTAGAAAATGTTTCCTTATCAGAGGTTCAAATTGCCTCTTCAGAGGACTTGAACTCTAGTGCAACCTATTGCAAGGCTTCTAAGCCTCCTCACATTGGCAGGCTAGGCATGTCACTATTCACTAGGAGAAAAGTTACCCCTTAGCTCCCCATCCGAGGTAGGATGGCAGAGATTGGTAACAAACGAACGCCTCTATACTCAGATGATGACAAAGCATCCACCAATCACAGTAAAGGCCCCGTTACACATAATAATGTCCTGGCGATCCCACCAACGATCCGACATGGATGGCGTCGCTGGGACATCGTTAGGCTGATCACTGGTGAGCTGTCACATAGACAGCTCCTCCAGCGATCAGGACCAGCGAGCAAGCTGGTTTCCAAGGTAAACAGCGGGTAACTAAGAGCCGCGCTGCTCTTAGATACCCGCTGTTTACATTGGAAACCAGCGTCGCTGATCGCTGGTCTCTCACTGCCACACGCAGCGATGCGTGGGGGCCAGCGGGAGACCAACGATCAAAAAATGGCCCAGGACGATGGAGCGCGATCAGCTATACCCGGCAGGGGGGCCGGTCGCTGATCCCCATCACACACTGCAATCGCTGTGGCGTCACAAAATCGGCTATCTCGCTGGTGAGATCGCTGTGTGTGACGGGGCCTTAAGTGATGTCACATCTGACCATGCGCCGCCTTCACAATGACTTTAGTACACGCTCAATAGATGCCTCACTACAAAATATAAGGTTAGTCTGTTCATTGTGGCTAATGTGCGTGTAGATTTCCTGAATTGGGAAGTATGAGTCTAAAAAATCTCCAGTGGCCGGTATGAAAGTCACAAGATTCCTTATTTTTAGGTTTAAAAAAGATTGTAATATGAAGAAAAAAAAATTATCAAAACCTCAACTTTATTGTTTTTAAACCAAAAAACCTGATTAAGGCTGATTAACGCTTACTAAAAATCGGACTCCTTCCCAGAAATCGCGCGGTTTTTTCCACGCGATTTCACCGCGATTATGATCGCGATTTTGCCGCGATTTTCGCGTGCGATATTCAAGCACTTTCCAAGCGATTTGAAGCATCGCTTGGAAAGTGATTGACAGGTTGGTCACACTCGTCAAACATAGTGTTTGACAAGTGTGACCAGGTTTTTACTATTGAGGCCGCCTATGCGGCATCAATAGTAAAAGATAGGATGTTAAAATGCTAAAAAAAAATAAAAAAATCGGTGTATATTTACCTTCCGGCGTCCCGCGCTGCATTCCCGGGCCTCAGCGTTCCCAGTAATGCCTTGCGAGACCTGTGATGAGGTAGTCTCGCGTTGCTATAGCGATCTCGCGAGACCATGTCATCACAGGACCTTGCCGCAAGGCATTACTGGGAACGCTTAGGCCGGGAATGCATCGCGGGACGCCGGAAGGTAAATATACACCGATTTTTTATTTTTTATTCTTTTTTTACAGGGGTATGGTACCCAGTGCCTGGAGGACAGTCTCCTCTCCTCCACACCGTGGGTACCAACCGCACATGAGACGCTTAACTTCCCGCATGGTGGGCATAGCCACATGCGGGAAGTAAGCGATTCTCATGCATTCCTATGGGTGCGGAATCGCGGCAATTCTTTGCGATTCCGCACAAAGAATGAGCATGCTGCGATTTTTTCCGCGATGCGATTCCGCCGCGGAAAAAAGCGCAGCATTAGCACAGCATGTGCGGAATGCCATAGGAATGCATGGGGGGCGTTCTGTACACGATTTTTAAGCGTTTTTGCGCCGAAAATCGCGGCAAAAACGCTTAAAAATTGCTACGTGTGCACACAGCCTTAGGCTATGTGCCCACGCTAGCGTTTTTAAATGCTCAGGAAACATCCCCTTTCCCAGAAAACGCGCATTTCGTGCAAAAAAAAAAAAAAAAAAGCCGCACGTTTTTGACGCGTTTTTTGACACGCGTTTTCTGGGAACATTGGGGGAAGGCTAAAAACGCTCAGCTATGCGGAAATTAATGAGCATGCTGCGTTGTTAGCTGCTAAGCGATTCCTGAGCGGTTAAAAACACATGCATTGGCACAAAAAGCCAAAAACGCATGCTAATTAATTAGAAGCATCGTGTAAGCGTTTCTGCAGCGTCTGAGCCGGCACAAACGCTGCGGAAACGCTTACAAAAACACTATGTGGGCACACAGCCTTAAGCATTAAGTTAATTACCGATGACCTATTCTTTTCATGGAGGATATACACATTTGAACATCTTTTTACATACAGAATTGATCGACATAACATGTTTAGGAACATTCTAAAACATTTTGTTACTTGTCTTGTGCTGGTTCTGTTGTCCAGAGCTGTATTCATAATTCTACAGACCACAAATCTCAGCACTCTGTTGATTAAGTCTCTACATTTAAAGAGTTTTTCATTTTAATCAGTAGATCTTGGAATAATAATAATTTCCACAATTGGATATGTTTAAATTACTGTATTTTGAGGATTATAAGACGCACTGGTTTATAAGATACACTCCAAATATTGAGGTGGAAAATAGAAAAAAAGTTTTAATAAAATGTTGCACATTATAATCTGCTTTTGCTGTAGCTTACCTGGGGGGGGCGACAGTGGTGGAGCGGGGTCCTAGGTGGCAAGCTTAGTCACTACTGGCGAGGTGGGACTAGCTGTGGGCTCCAGGCTTGTAGGACGGGGTGTTCGGCGGCAGCAGGAGTCGGGCAATGGCTGTGGCCACAAGGCTTGTACATTGAAGTGTTGAGTGGTGCGGGGGCTCCACCAAAACTTTGTGACAGCCCGGCACCTTGCACCTTTCATACTTTCTTGCCAATAGGGATTAAACTTTGGGATAACAGAGCTCTATATTTTCGTTAAACAGGTAAGAAACTTGTGCTACATGGTCAACAGAAGAGAGAAGCTCAAACTGTCCCATAGTAAACTTCATGAGCAAATCTTCAATCTACAAGTCCAGCTTGTCAATCAAGAGATGGCAGCAGGTAACCTATATTTCCTTGGAGTCCGTGAGAGACATGAGAATCCAGAACTGCATGGATTTTAGAATAGATTGTGACTATATCTGTTATGTTATACATAAATCACATTCACTTACATTCTGTTTGGTTTATAATTTAAAAAAAAACATACAAATGGGGGAATCTACTGCATGCATTCTTTACATAAGGACATGCATTTAAGCCTGAGTATCTGCTCTATTTTATTTATTTATTGATTTTTTTTTTTTTTTTAATTTATTTTTATGGACAAGTCTGTTGCTGTGCATTATATGAGACTTGTTGCAAATTTCAGAGATATATTTGCTACTGAATTTTGGGAAGGAAATTGTAAAACTGTTCTCAGAAACGGAACATGGGAGAAAACTTTATGCAGAGAACCTCCTTTTCTATGGGCTTTTTGTTCTACTATTTGTGAGACGTATATGATACTAGCCAGGGCCAGATGCTCCAGTGGGTATGCACAACACTTGGCACTTACATAGTGAATATCCTGTGACCGCACAAGACTTGGCTGCCGTATGAGCTATGTGAAGCTATTTAATATTCTTAACACACTGTGAGCTACGGGACAGTCCTTCTGTCTTGGCAAATAGAGACATTCCTAAACATTACCCCCCTATATGTACATAAAATTACTGAAAAAGTTGTCTATTAGTGTATTAATGTCTGAAAAATGAAACGTAGTAGTTTTTGTTTTCTCTTCTGTATTTAGTGAACTCTTTTGGGACTGTCCTCAGGATGTGGCATGCATGGGCAGCCAGGTGCTCAGGGTTTTTCCTAGATGGCCTCATGTGAATGAAAGCATCCTTTGTAATGTGGCACAGAATCATTTTCTCTAGTAAAGTCAGTCTGTTATTTAGATAATGGCTAATAACAATCAGTCCCCAAAATTCATGCATATTCTGGTTAAAGGGATCTTCCAAGTTTTCAGAAATTAAATGACTTGCTTTTACTGACAAATAAGTTTGACAATTTTACAATATCCTGTCTCCTTACATTTCTCATAGTATCCTAGATCTCTGCTTTCAGGTTTGCAGAACGCTAGTCCTCAGTAACTTACTGTGCAGTGGATTTAGTATCCTCCACTCCACCCCCAGCCACATGTAGCAAAATAAAAAAAAATTAAGCAAAAACCTTTCAAATCTATAGCATGGTTTTAATAGATGCGGATTTCCTCACTTTGATGTGTTGGGGTGACATTCTCATTGAGAACAATGTATTGTGTTTTTTGGGGATACCCTGCATATCCACAGCAGGATTTACTTACCAAGTGTGGGCAAACAGGAGGAAGAGTTGTACATTTATGTTTCCATAATCAGAAGGATGCTAGTAAGTGACTGAAAATAGAGCTCTTGAAAAACTTGAACTTACCTGATAAAACTGGAATACCCTTTTAATACTGAGGTGAAATAAAAATTCTGTTGCCAATCAAGGCCTGTAAGGATCACTGATTTTATACTACACAACCACTCTATTACAATGAGAATATTGAACAAGGTTATTTTTACTTCCATACATAAAACTCCCCATTAGCCCCCCTTTACATGTCCTGATAATTACAGTACTGGAAACAAACAGTACCCGTGTTATCCGTGTGTGTGCCTTCCATGTGCACCATTCAAGTGACATGCACTGTAATACTGTAAAATGCAGAAGAGAAATGACATATGTTTAGGTGTTAGATGTGCAAATATATATATTGATAGTCATCTGTGAGATATACAGTATTATCAGTGATTTGCATGTGTAGTTTACTGTACATGTATTTAGCTAATGTAAAAATGAGTCCCCCTATTTACTCTGTCGCCTCATTGGGGGACACATAACCATGGGTGTTATGCTGCTGTCCACTAGGAGGCGACACTATGCATAATCTGAAAAAGATTAACTATGGCTCCTCCTCTGCAGTATACACCCCTGGATGGCGTCAGCCTTCTCCAGTTTTTGCTTAGTGTCGCATAGGAAGCGCACCTAAATAATTTTTCCCTTTTTTATTTTTTTCCGTTTTTTTCCTGACGGACTACAGATGAAGAAAAGTGGGTCTCCTGCGAGACCCCCGGCATGGCTCCTTCCTCGGCCCCTATTATATGGAGCCCGCTTGAAGTTGAGGTGGCTATTCCCCATGTCGCTCCTTCCCCAGTCCCTTGGGTACTGGTTCGAAGTCGAGACCCCCCTCCTTCCCCAATTCCCTTTGGTTCTGGGTTGAGGTCGAGGCAAGGATGAAGCCCCCTGATGGTGACAGCAGCACCCTCCCTAATCCCCCTCTGGGGGCATTAGGTTGAGACCCCTCAGGTAGGGCCTGTACATGGCAGCATTCTGCGGCTCCAAAGCCAGGGACGTCCAGCCCAGCTGCGGGCTCCTGTAGGGGCCGGGGGAGAGTGCACGCAGGCATAGCACACACAGACACAGGGCTCCTGTGCCCCTGTCTCTGCGGCAGCGCCAGCTCCATAGCGCTTCAGGGGGACCCCTCACAGGGCCCCGCTCCTTTTAAAAGCCCCACCGCTATCCTGCCTTTAGATCTAGGGGGGGGTCTGGTTCAGATCCAACCCCCTCCCGGACATCCGCGCCGGCCTGGAGCCCTTCTGGGCATCAGACTTCAAATTTAGACCGCTGCTTCGGCCTAGCTGAAGCTGCCGCCTCCTCCCCGCCCCCCGGATGACAAATATGACACCTTACAGTGTCATAGAAGGGGCGGATCGAGACAGAAAGGGCGCGTTTTTACATAGCTCTGCGCGCCCTTTTCAGCTCTTCGTCCCCCTTCCTCTTCCTCCTCGTCCTCTCAGCGGCCATTTCTGGGTCAGAATTACTGCAGGAGAAGGCATTGTGACATCAGCAGCACGTCAGCCAGTCTCCGGGGGACACATGACTGTGAATCTACGGCGCTGGACCTAGGGGCACACTGGTGGGGTAAGATCACAGCTGGGTTTTCTTACTCGGCTGTGAATCCATATTCCCTATAAGGCTTCCCTATATTTTTCCTCTACATAGCCACCCCTGTAGGGCCCTCTGCATAGCCAACCCTTCTGCACTCGGTGCACTATGCCGGGCTCAAGGTACAAGAGAACCAGGCAGTACTGCTTTTATGCGTTCTGCACAGCCTCTAAAACTCTCCCCAGTGGCAGCACGTACCCGCACTGCCGGGATTGTATCCAAAATACTGGGTCAGAACCCCAAGAGGCTCCTACCAATGCTTCAGCGTCTGCTACCACGCCGGAATGGGCTACTCAAATGTCGCAGTCTATGACGCAGTCCATAGATAACCTGACCTCCACATTACTCCAGGCTCTGCAGGTCATGTCTCGGCTATGAGCGTTACCCAGCAAAGGGACAGCTCCACTCAGGGACAGGCAGTTTCTGGCTCTCCCAGACGTAAGCGGACCCACAGGTCGCGTTCATCTGCATCATCCCATAGCACACGGTTATCCTCCTCTAGGGAGAGACACCGTAATTCCAGGTCACCTAGACCCTCCCCTACTAGGGACAGACAACGCAGATCTCCACAGCGATCCCCGACCACAGGAGACCTCCGCCCCAGTTCGCCCACCAGGAAACGCCTCAGCGATACGCAGGATTCGGAAGGCATCTGTGACTCCGACTCAGACAACGAAACGGAGAGGTCTCTGGTTCCCGGCACCCCTAGCAATGCAGCGCTAGTTGAGGACATTATCTCTTCCATCGGGTGCTGGACATTTCTGATCCACCCCCGGAAGCCCCAGAACACAAGATTTGCTTTGAAGGTGTTCTGAAACCACCTAAGGTCTTCTCTAATCACCCGGAATTTCAGGCGATACTTACTAAGCAGTTTTCGCAGCCCGAGAAGAAATTCACCAATCGCAAATATTTGGAGGCAAGGTACCCTTTCCCACAGTACACCAAGGAGTGTACAGATCCGCCCGAAGTGGACCCTCCAGTCTCTAGGCTAGCAGCACAGACCCTCCTGTCACTGCCAGATAGCTCAACCCTTAGAGACGCAGCAGACCGGCATGGCTCGTTCAATTTTCGAAGCGGCAAGGGCCTCCCTGGCTCCCGCGTTCGCTTCAGTCTGGGCGGCCAAAGCCATTCTGGCTTGGGCCAAAAATTTGCAGAATGGCCTCCAAGCTTCCAATCCTGAGCTATCGGACCAAGCGGTTCAAATAGCAGTGGTAGCAGATTATATACTTCATGCAGCTCTGGATTCCGCAAGAGGTGAAGCGGGAATAGCATAAAACGCAATCACAATCCGGCGTATCCTTTGGCTACGGGAATGGAAAGCGGACGCGGCCTCGAAAAAGTCCCTCACACACCTCCCGTACCTCAGTGGGCGACTTTTCGGTGAAAAGTTGGACACAATGATATCCAATGCCACTGGGGGGAAGAGTACCTCAATCCCTCAACTAAAACCTAAACGCACGTTCAAAAGGCGTAACCAAACACAATTCCGATCCTTTCGGAATTCTTAAGGCTGGTCTTTCTCACGTCCAGCACAAAATCGTAACCGCTCTCCACGCAGGGACAACCCTCGGGCGGCGCAGAGGCCGGAAAGGACCTGGCAGCCGAAAGCAGGCCAGACAAAGCCCAAAGGAGGAAAACCTCAGACTTTCTCCTCATCATGACTCACGAACTCCGGAAGACACCCCACCCGTAGGCGGACGACTTTTACTCCTTCAGCAAGTCTGGCTGCCTATTACAGAAGACAGGTGGGTCAGGGAAATAGTGTCTTCCGGATACAAGATAGTTAACTTCCAGCCCACCGAACCAGTTCTTCCTCTCTATTCCCCCAAAGCCGCCAGACAAGGCTCGTGGCTTCTGCCACGCGGTTTCCTCCCTCCTTCAAGCAGGAGACATAGTTCCCACAACCGAGCGCTTCCGAGGGTTCTACTCCAAACTATTAGTAGTCGCCAAAAAAGGAGGCAGCGTACGGCCCATACTGGACCTGAAACAACTCAACAAATATGTATGGGTTCGTCATTTCCGCATTTAGTCCTTTCGGTCCATTATTGCGTCCATGGAGCAGGGAGAATTTCTCGCCTCCATAGACGTACAGGACGCATACCTGCACATACTGATTGCTCACGCCCATCAGAGATTTCTCAGGTTCGCTATCGACCAGGATCACTACCAGTTCATGGCTCTCCCGTTCGGACTCGCCACGGCTCCCAGGACGTTTACAAAAATCATGGCAGCCACCATGGATGTTCAACATTCTAGAGGCATAGTAGTCTTTCCATACCTGGACGACCTTCTTATCCAGGCTCCCACCTTCAAGGACTGCGAGGTCAGCGTTTCAATCACAACCAACACTCTGAGTCGCCTGGGCTGGTTAGTCAACTTGCAAAATTCATCGACTGCCCCGAGTCAGTCTCTGACATTCCTGTGGATGCTATTCGACACCTCCAAGGGTCTGGTGCTCCTTCCTTCAGGACTGGACCCAGTTCCAGCTTCTGTACATTTTTCCACCCCTCCCTCTGATCTCCAGAGTCGTGAGGAAGATCAAACAAGAGGGAGTTCCAACCATCCTGATCGCACCAGACGTACATGGTACGCCAACATTGTACAACTTACAGCCGACGCCCCCTGGCGTCTCCCCGACCGTCCCAATCTTCTGTCACAAGGCCCGTTCTACCACCAGAACTCGGGCTCTCAATTTGACGGCATGGCCCTTGAGACCTGGGTTCTAACCCAGGCAGGGCTCTCACCAGACATCATTAAGGCCATGATCAGGGCACGGAAGCCAGCCTCCACCAAGATTTATTACCGTACCTAGAGAGCTTTCTTTACCTGGTGTAAATCTCACGGCCAGATTCCACTCCCTTATTCCCTCACAAAGGTACTTTGTTTTCTTCAATCGGGCCTGGACTCCAGGCTTATCCCTAGGCTCGCTTAAGAGCCAGGTGTCAGCGCTCTCAGTGCTTTTCCAGAGGCGCATTGCTAACAAGCCGCAAATAAGGCCTTTTCTCCAAGGAGTTTCCCGATTTAGTTCCCCCCTACAAAAGTTCACTGGAAACGTGGGACCTCAACATGGTCCTGACAGCATTGCAGGCACCACCTTTCGAACCCCTTAAGGAAGTCCCACTCTGCATTCTACGGAAGGTGTTTTTTTCTGGTGGCAATCACCTCGCTATGCAGGGTGTCTGAATTGTCAGCACTCTCCTGCAGACGGCCCTTCCTAGCCTTTCACCAGGACAAGTTGGTTCTCCGTACAGTCCCATCCTTCCTTCCGAAGGTTGTGTCCAACTTCCACCTCAATGAGGAAATTTCACTGCCATCCCTTTGCCCGGTTCCGGTTCATAGAGTGGAGAAGGCTCTGCATACGCTTGACCTCGTCAGGGCATTGCGTATATACGTGTCTAGGACTGCGCCCTTCCGGAAGTCTGATTCCCTTTTCCTTCTTCCGGAAGGCGTTCGCAAGGGTCTGCCGGCTTCCCAAGCTACCCTTGCCAGGTGGATCAAGTCCACCATACAAGAGGCTTATCGCCTTAACAATTCTCCTCTTCCGGCCGGTATCACGGCACACTCTACGCGGGCGGTAGGGGACTTCTGGGCCATTCGACACCAGGCTTCGGCACAGGTGTGTAAGGCGGCCACTTGGACTAGTCTACACACGTTTACGAAACACTACAGAGTTCATACCCAGTCCTCAGCAGACGCGAGCATGGGTAGACGGGTTCTGCAGGCGGCGGTGCCCCAAGTTTAGGGACCTGTCAGCACAATATTCGTCCATTGCTTCCCACCCAGGGACTGCTTTGGGACGTCCCATGGTTGTGTCCCCCAATGAGGCAACAGAGTAAAGGAGATTTTTGTGTACTCACCGTAAATTTTCTCTTCGCCTCTAATTGGGGGACACAGCTCCCACCCTGTTGCCCTTACGGGCCGTTGTTATGGTTGAGTTCTCATATTGTTCTTTGAGCTCGTACATAGTGGCCTTCTAACAGGCATGGTTATGTTGTTTATGTTCCTCCTAATGCTTTTGCACAAAACTGGAGAAGGGTGACGCCGTCCAGGTGTGTGTACTGCAGAGGAGGAGCCATAGTTATTCTTTTTCAGATTATGCATAGTGTCGCCTCCTAGTGGACAGCAGCATAACACCCATGGTTCTGTTGTCCCCCAATTAGAGGCTAAGAGAAAGATTTTACGGTGAGTACACAAAAATCTCCTTTTTGATAACCAGCAAAGGTGAAGCAGAAAGCTGTGAGCTGATATGATCAGACTAGGAAGGTCCACAGATATAGGGCCCTTCCCAGCCTAAGTATACAAGCCTACAGCCATCTCAGACTTACAGACATCCATTACATGCGCCAATTCTGCCGCTTTGCCCGGCTCTTCCTGATTACTCTGTTGCGGTGGCAATTGGGGTAATAGTAGTTGGGATTGATGTCAGGTGTGATTTTACAAAAATCACAGCTGGCATCAAGCCCTGGGGGTTAGTAGAGGAGAGGTGTCTATCTATCACACCCCCATTACTAACCCAGTAATGAAAAATAAAAACATACACACAAAAAACTATCCATGGTTCACCAATTTAATGGAGGGGGGTAACCCACGCAACACCACACAACACCACACGACAGTAGTTCTGGGAATCCAATGTAGTCCAGAAATGGATACCTGAAAAACATGAAATGAGAGAAATAAGCATGAGACAGTCCCTTGTTCACCAATTTAATTGTAAAAATGTTCCCACGAAGCTCTGATGTAGTTCATGTTCCCAGAATCTGGCTCCGATGTATGTTAATAGTAGTAAAGTTACAGCTATTAACAGGCACTGCCGGGTAATGATGACAATGATTCTCATTGTCGCTGGGTCTCACTGAGCGCAATGAGATCCGTCGGCTCTGAGTGTTGTAGTCAGTACCATGAGACTCTGAATAGCGGTAACTTTACTACTATTCACAGATACGAGGAACTTGGACTACGTCGGAACTTCATGGGAATATTTTTGGTAATTTGTGAACTAGGGACTGTGTCTTGTTTTTATTTCTGCCTTTTTATGTTTTTCAGGTATCCATTTCTGGACTACATTAGATTCGGTGAATTATGGCTGACCTGCATGGGAATTTTTTCAATAAATTGATGAACGAGGGGGAGTATTTATTCAAATAGTTATTTTTTCTGTGTGAGATTTTATTTTTAATTACAGGATTAGTAACACCTCTCCATTACTAACCCCAAGGCTTGATGGTCACTGTGATTTTTGACAAATCACAGCTGTCATCAACCCCAACTATCATTACCGCAATTGCCACCGCACCAGCACAGTCTGGAAGAGCTTTGTAAAGTACCAGAAATGGCGCATCTAATGTAATGTGCCACTTCTGGGGTGGCCGCAGACTGGTGTTTTTAGGCTGGGAAGGGTCCAATAATTATGGACCTTCCCAGCCTGATATTATCAGCCCGCAGCTGTCTGCTTTACATTGGCTGGTTATCAAAATTAGGAGAGACGCCACGTCGTGTTTTTTTTTTTTTATTCATTTATTAGCTAAATACAAGTACAGTTAACTACACACTCACGGCACAAACTATGTATCTCAAGGATATCTCTTTATCTATCAATTTATATCTTTGCACATCTAACACCTAAACATGTCATTTTATATTCTCTTCCGTCATCCGTGTGCACGTGTTTTTTTGTTTGTTTGTTTTTATTGACACAAAAAAATTAACATGTTTACGAGTTTGTCCCATGGTCCATATGAAATAATGAACATGTGTGCCTATCTACTTGTCTCCAGTACCTGTGAAAAATGTACATGGGAAGGGGGATTAGACAGATTAACAGATTTGCTATTTGTTGCTTTTTCTGTTCATAGGAATGTCCCATATGCTTCTTCTTTCATATGAAAGACTGCAGAAATTTTGCAATGTATTGAAATAATTGGAACCATGTGTCCATCATTTTCCAATATCCTTTAAAATATTATATTGGTGCAAGGTCCCAATCACACCCTGTACTCAAAGCTTTTTCACTTATTTATTTTTTATTTGGACACAATTAACTCAAACAACTAGTGATGAGGGAACGTGCTCGGATAAGGTGTGATTAGAGCATGCTTGGGTGCTAACTGAGCTGTTCGACAGCCGCAGCATATTTAGGGATTGCCTAACACGACATGCAGCCACAGGGACTCAAACATATTATTCGAGCATGCTGAAGACACACTTGGTTAGCACCAGAGTTTGCTTGCTTAACACCTTTTCAGAGCACTTCGCTCATCACTGGCAACTATGGTTTTACGCATCCAGCATTCACAGTCCAAGTAGGGACCTTGATACACAGATCTGCCACAGGGCTCCGAACCAGAACTCAACAGCCTAGTAAGCTCATATAAGTTGAAGTTTGGTTCAGAAAACCCACTACCTGCACCAGGCTCGGACTGGCCCACCAGAGAACCGGAGGATTCTCCTGTGCGCCCAGGCACTGGCACCTGCTGGCATACTGGCCCCCACTGCTCCAAGGGGCCCCCAAGTCAGTGGGTATGGGGCCCCTGAATCAAGGGGGGCCGCCCTGTGCCAGCTAGCAGCAGCGGGAGACAAGTTCCTGTCCCCACTGCTAAAGCGAAATGAATATTCACGATTCTCCACGCCCCTATGGGCGTGGAGAGGCGTGAATACCATTCCTCTTTAATAGCGGGCAGCCCATCCCCAGCATCGCACCACACACACAGCACCGCATCACTCTCTCACACACACAAACACCGCACCACATACACACAGCACAACTCCCCTCCCCGCAGTCACAGCACATCCCGGCTTTCTGGACGTTTCCTGTCTGTGACAGCCCAGCTGGATGACGTCATCATCCAGCGTGCTGTATCAGAGAGAAAGCTGCAGGAGAGAAAGGCTTCCGGGATGTGCTGCAGCTGCAGGTAGGTGAGTTGTGCTGTGTGTGTGTGTGAGAGTGATGCGGTGCTGTGTGTGTAAGTGTGAGAGACATGATGCGGTGCTGTGTGAGTGTGTGATGAGTTGCTATGTGAGTGAGTGATGTGGACCGGTGCTGTGTGTGTGTGAGAGGGGTGGTGGGGAAGGACAATGTTATTGGTGGTGGGAGGCAATGATGGAGGTGTTGGGCAATGATATTGGTGGGGGAGGCAATGATGGAGGTGATGGGCAATGGTGGTGGGGGAAGCAATAATGGAGGTGATGGGCAATGATGGCGGTGGGGAGGCAATGATAGAGGTGATGAGTAATGATGGAGGTGATGGACAATGATGGAGGTAATGGGCAATGATGGCAGTGGGGGAGACAATGATGGAGGTGATGGGCAATGATATTGGTGGGGGAGGCAATAATGGAGGTGATGGGCAATGATGGTGGTGGGGGAGGCAATAATGGAGGTGATGGGCAATCATGGTGGTGGGGAAGACCATGATGGAGGTGATGGGCAATGATATTGGTGGGGGAAGCAATGATGGAGGTGATGGGCAATGATATTGGTGGTGGGAGGCAATGATGGACTCGATGGGCAATGATAATGGTGGGGGAGGCAATGATGGCAGTGGGGGAGACAATGCTGGAGGTAATGGGCAATGATATTGGTGGGGGGAGGCAATGATGGCAGTGGGGGAGACAATGCTGGAGGTGATGGGCAATAATATTGGTGGGGGGAGGCAATGATGGCAGTGGGGGAGACAATGCTGGAGGTGATGAGCAATGATATTGGTGGGGGGAGGCAATAATGGAGGTGATGGGCAATGATGATGGTGGTGGGGGAGGCAATGATGGAGGTGATGGACAATGATGGAGGTAATGGGCAATGATGGCGGTGGGGGAGGCAATGATGGTGGTGATGGGCAATGATGGTGGGGGGAGGCAATGATGGAGGTGATGGGCAATGATTGGTGGGGAGACAATGATGGAGGTGATGGACAATGATGGAGGTGGGGGGAGGCAATGATGGAGGTGGGGAGGCAATGATGGAGGTGATGGGCAATGATAGTGGTGGGGAGAGGCAATAATGAAGGTGATGGGCAATGATGGCAGTGGGGGAGGCAATGATGATGGTGGTGGGGGAGGCATTGATGGAGGTGATGAAATGGACAATGATGATGGGGAGGAGGCAGTGATGGAGGTGGTGATGAGGACAATGATGGGGGTGGAGAGGGACTGCATTATACTTTGAGGGGGCTACATTATATTCTGATGGGGACTGCATTATTCTCAGGGGACTACATTATATTCTGGGGGGCTACATCATACTATATGAGGGGGCTACAGTATACTCTGGGGGGCTGCATTATATTCTGTGGTGGGGCTGCATTTTTCTCTCAGGGGACTACATTATATTCTGGGGGGGCTACATCATACTATGTGAGGGGGCAGCATTATGCCCTATTAGGGGGCTACAGTATACTCTATGGGGAGGCTGCATTATATCTGTGTTCATAGAATCGTAGAGTTGTAAGGGACCTCCTGAGCCATCTGGTCCAACCCCCTGCTCAAAGCAGGATTTGCTAAATCATCCCAGACAGATGTCTGTCCAGCCACTGTTTGAAGACTTCTATTGAAGGAGAACTCACCACCTCTCGTGGGAGCCTCTTCCACTCATTGATCACTCTAACTGTCAAAAAGTTTTTTCTGATATCTAATGTGTCTCCCCCATTCAGTTTCATCCCATTGCTTCTAGTCTTTCCTTGTGCAAATGAGAATAAAGATGATCCTTCTGCCGTGTGACAGCCCTTGAATATTTGTAGACAGTTATTAAGTCTCCTCTCAGTCTTCTCTTTTGCAGGCTAAACATTCCCAAATCCTGCAACCTTTCCTCATAAGACAGGGTTTGCAGACCGGTCACCATTCTGGTCGCTCTTTTCTGAACGTGCTCCAGTTTGTTGATGTCTTTTTTAAAATGTGGGGCTCAAAACTGGACACAGTATTCCAGATGAGGTCTGACCAAAGAGGAGTAGAGGGCAATAATGACCTCACGTGATCTAGACTGAATGCTTCTGTTAATACATCCTAGAATTGCATTTGCCTTTTTTGCTGCTGCATCACATTGTTGACTCATATTCAGTCTGTGATCTATTAGTATACCCAAGTCTTTTTCACATGTGCTGTTGCTTAGGCCTATTCCTCCCATTCTGTATGTGCTTTTTTCATTATTATTGCCCAGATGTAGTCCTTTACATTTTTCCCTGTTAAAAACTATTCTGTTAGTTGCTGCCCACTGCACCACTTTATTTATATATTTTTGAATGTTCTCTCTCTTCTCTAGTATTAGCTATCCCTCCTAGCTTTGTGTCATCAGCAAATTTAATCAGTTTACCCTCAATTCCTTCATCTAAATCGTTGTTAAAGATGTTGAACAGTAAGGGGCCCAGGACAGAGCCCTGTGGTACCCCACTTGAGACATTCTTCCAACTGGATGTGCAGCCATTTATGACCACTCTTTGGGTCCTATCACTAAGCCAGTTATGAATCCACCTAACAGTTGCCTTGTCCATTCCATACCTAGTCATTTTTTTTTAATAAGGATTGTGTGAGATACTTTGTCAAATGCTTTGCTGAAGTCAAGATATACTATGGTGCTGCATTATACTATATGAGGGGGGCTACATTATATTCTATGATGGGGACTCTTATACCTTATGAGGGGGTTGCATTATACTTGGTGGGGTGCTGCATTTATACCCTATGAGGTGGGCTGCATTATATTTTATGAGGGAGGCTACATTATAATCTATGAGACGGGCTACATTACATTCTATGAGGGGGCTACCCCTCTATGATTCTACCCCAACCCCTGCTACATAATTAAGACGTGTACTACCTTATATTATACCCTGATATTAGCGTGTTTTAACACACAATTGGTTGTCTTGTATTTATTTCTATGTACCTACATAGTGGGCCCCAAGAATGATTTTCTCTGGTGGGCCCAAGGTGCTCCAGTCCGATGCTGACCTGCACTTACTCTGACTGTGTATATTGCAAATATATAGCTAGCATCCATTTTTTTATGACCTAGCGTTCCTTTCTTCCATGTCTGCCAGATTATCTTTTTAATATATTTTGTTGGTTTTGTGTCTCTAGGACAACCGTTATCAAGTGCACTGGAGAATACCTTATTTTATCCTCCTCCAAGAATAACTTTGAAGTTAAAAATGCCAAAATCCACAGTTGCAGACTGTAAAAACAGTTCAGTGAAAACTGGGAAACGCTTGGGCCTTCTTGATAAGAACAATAGTTCACATCATGGCCGGGAACTGCAGAAATCTTCGGAAGTCCTCACTAAACACTACTCGCACTTTGCCTCTGAACAAAGAAGGAATGGATTACTAGAGAGTAGTAATCCCCGGATTGAAATTCAGGAACCAGTGTCGCAGCAAACATCACGATATAGGCGCTCAGGTAAACCAATGTCTCTACAAGCTGTAATCCATGGACACTCTTCAAATGGAAGTGGGAAAGTTCAGCATGAACATCTCAAGTCAAGCAAGTCTAATGGGATTTTACGTTCTAGTGCCGACCGAATCCAAAGGGAAAGCTTAAGCCAAACATCTCATGAGCAGGAATCTTTAATCACAACAAATCTGCCCAATCTGGGCAATTTTAGGAAGTCCAAGATGGAGCATTTTAGCCGATCAATCAAAGAAACCACAAATAGCTTGGTAAGGACCACAGATGATCAGCGAAGCTGTGAAAAAACACAAAAAAAGCAGCCTGCAAAAGAGCGAATGTGGAGCAAACAGACTGTTGAATGTCAGTCTTCTGGGACTCCGTATCAGGACAATGATGGCTATTGTCCGGACTTAGAACTAAGTGACTCTGAAGCTGAAAGTGATGAAAATAAGGACCACATGCGCCTGAGGAGAGGCAGTTCAAGTCTGGAAAGCCCTAATAGAAGCAGTCGTAACAGAAGCAAAAAGAGTGTGATTGCACACAGTTCAGGGCAGAGGTGATGGTTCATGACTCCTCTCAATCCCGTTTATTTTATGCTTGTGCATATTGAAATGCCAAAAAAGTCTACATTTCCAAAAATCCAGTAATAAAGGGGAATTATTTTCTTCAAAGCTGGGTTTTTAGCAGCAATGCCATTCTTAGGATGGGAAGTAGAGATGAGCGAATCTTTTGAAATTCGAACTCTCAAGCTTCGTCAAATTTTGGCAGAAAATTTGATTTCCCGTCTATCTGAAAACACGTGTTAACACACTGAGATCTGTATCAAACACTTTTTCACGCTGTTCAAAGCATATAATACAGCCTTAGCAATGTCCAAGTGACTTCAGCATGTATGGTTATGGCTAACGGATGGTAGTAGTTTCAGTGATCTCCTGTCACACACTATCTGTTATGATTGTTCAGTGTTTTAACGCTTTCTCACCTTATAACTAGTGCTAAGCTGTGAGCTCTCACTATCCATATCTGCAGCATTCCTTGTCTCTGTTTTTATACAGGATATCCTATTCCCTCCTGTGGAATACAGCTGGCACAAATCTGAGTCCAAATTTTTCAAATTCACGGTGTAAAGCAAATTTTCTGATTATACTTAACTTGAATTCGATTTGCATCTAATCAGTTCGCTCATCTCTAATCTGCAGTCCAGAATACTCTAGGAGAATGCACAAGCCGCAGCATTGCTTTTTGTCAAGTACAGCCGGAAGTAATATGCACAATGACATTTTTATATTGTTTGTAACACCAAAATTTTCTTAATATAAAATCCAGACAAATTTGATTAATTTATGTGGAGGCAAAGCTCTGTAACATAGTTTAAATATGCTTTTAAATATCTTTCCTAACAAGTGAAAGTTTTACATTGTGTAAATACTTTGTTTTAAAGTGCATTTTAAAGGCAGTATACAGGAATTGCTGGTTGTGCAATGCATTTAATGTAAATATTTTACCTGTATAACTGCTTGATGCCAATGCTTGAATATTGTTTACAAAGAGAAATGGTAGATTTACATGATTTATCATCCTTCTGTTTCAGTCACACTGAAAAAATAAGCTGGGCATGGGGCATATGCATGAAGAATCGCCTAGATGATCCATGGCAGCTTAGGAAAATAGCACTGAGAATTTACAACAAAACGCACTACTTTCAGTCTACCCAAACAGGCCTTTCCAAGCTGGTGCAATACGTACAATGTGTGAACTCAAAGTCAATAGATATATATTTTTATTTGTTTTTTTGTTTGTTTGTTTGTTTTTTAAATTATGGAGCCTAAACTTTCCATTTATGGGGAACACTATTTTAAAATTCGCAACATTAGTATGATTAGATCATTACTGTATTGATTGAGATGAGCAAATATATTTTAGTGGAATTGAATTCTACTTGAATATTACAAAAATACGCAATTCACCAAAGTGAATTTACAGATTCAGCAAATTGGTGCCAGCTATCTGCAATTTAGGTGAACCATAAAGGGTCATCAAGAGGTTTTACAAAAAAAAAAAAAAAAATAGATGTACACTCGCATTAGCGCTCACCTTTTTGGCCCGTCCTTTCCTCACTGTCACCCATCCATTTCCGATTTCATCCTATTACCACCACCGAGCACTGAATCCTCTGGCCTCTTTGGGACGGACCTGCGCATGCATCTGCCAAGTGATGGTGCATGCCATGACCTTATATGTGCTTGCACAGAACAGTCCCAGGTCTCATCAGCATGGAGAAGCCTCGAGATTCAGAACTTGCAGTGGGGATTAAAAGATGTGACCAGGACTGGACAGGTGACGGGGAGTGGAGGAGCTGGAGAGGTGATGAGTGAGGAGAGTATAAAAATGTATTTTCAACATTTATTATGCACATGAGTATGGAGAAACCTCATAGCATAATAAAGGACATTCAATAGGCTGATCTGCTCATCTTTAGTATTGATTATTAAAGGGAACCTGTCACCTCCTTTTGCCGCTATAAGATGCGACCACTGCCTTTCAGGGCTTATCTACATCATTCTGTAATGCTGTAGATAAGCCCCCGATCCGACCTGCAAGATAAGAAAAATAAGTTTTATTATACTCACCCCGGGGGGGGGGGGGGGGGGGCAGTGTGGTGCGATGGGTTTTGCAGGTCCAGGTCCGGCGCCTCCCATCTTCTTGCGATGCCACCCTCCTGCTTGCTTCATACCTCCCTGGCATCGCGCTCCTGTGCAGGCGCACTTCTGTGCAGGGCAGAGCAAATTCCTGCAGTGCGCAGGCGCTGGGTCTTTCTGACCTTTCCCGGTGCCTGCGCACTGCACTACTTTGCAGATAAGTATGCCAGCGCAGCGCGTATACCGGGGAGGCATGAAGCAAGCAGGAGGGCGGCGTCGCAAGAATATGGGAGGACCCGGACCTGCGACACGGGAGGACCCGGACCTGCGACACCCATCGGACCGGACCGACCCCCAGGTGAGCATAAATTTTTTCTTATCTTGCGGTTTGGATCGGGGGCTTATTTACAGCATTATAGAATGCTGTAGATAAGCCCTTAAAAGCGGTGGTCGCATCTTATAGAGGCCTAAACAACTGACAGTTTTAGGCCTAATTCTTTGTGAATTATGGGCCGTACCTGGATCTCAACTCTAACTCAACTTATTTATGCCAACGAGGAAGTTAGCTCAGATTAGAGAGACCCACTGATAGCGCTTGGTATTGTGGTCCGTGTTTGATGGCCATAAAATTTTTTAGATACAGTACTGTGCAAAGTATTTAGGCAGGTGTGGTAAAAATGCTACAATGTAAGAATGCTTTAAAAAACTAAATCAACAAAAGAAAATATAAACCTTATCAGTATTTGGTGTGACCTCCCTTTTGCCTTCAAAACAGCATCAATTTTTCTAGGTACAGTTACACATCCTTTTTTTTTTTATGGAACTATGTAAAGGAAATGTTCCAAACATCTTGGGAGAATTAACCACAAATCTTCTGTGGAGGTAGACTTGTGCAGTTCTCATCTCTCTTCGTGTAATCACACAGATTCGATGATATCAGGGCCCTGTTGGGGACGTATCATCGATTCCAGATTTCCTTGTGCTTTATGCTGAAGATAGTTCTTAATGATACTGGCTGTATATTTAAAGTCATTGTCCTGCTGCAAAATACATTTGCAGCCAATCAGTTGTCTCCCTGATGGTGTTGCTTGATGGAACTCTGCTAAGGCCCATCATGCCAAACTTTTGCACAGTACTGTATTTTATAAGCAGAGTTTACTATCGCTGGTGTTGCCTGCTGGAGGAAGATACAACAAATGTGTTGGGAAGGGAACACCTCTTAATAAATTTGCCACATCTTGGGCTGAGCATGCTTGCGCCAGAGAATCCTTTCTACACCGATGTCTTTTTCATTTTAAATACACATTTCCTAATAAGTAGAAGCTGGCCATAGTACATAAGTTTTTCTCCTGCATCTGTTAGGCTAGAGCTCAAAGTAAATTATCACATGTGATGCATGGTATGTGATCGGTCACCTATGTGCTTTTACATGATTCTATGCTGTCCTGCAGTATTATATGACATTTTTTAAGGACCGGATTAAAATTGGGTTTAATACACTCTTTGTGGATAAGAGAGATCACATTCAGTTATCACAAAAAAAAAAAAATCCAACAGCGTTGTAATTTTATGAGGCTGTGACATTGCCAGAAAAATATATATTTTATTTATGGTACATGCATGCATTTGATTTTATTTAACTCCTACAAATTCATTTTGTGAGCATACAATTTATAACCATAGAGGCCTGGCCGAAGACGTTTTTGGATCCATAGTCGCAATATTGCTACAAAAGAGTTCTTGTTACTTGTGACACCAGCTTAGCTCTTTATCTACCATTTTAGGGGGAAAACAAGTCATAATGTAGACTTGTTTCACTGCTGCCAATTTTTGCAACCAACCAATGTGTTATACAAATATCAGTATTAGTACATGTTCTCCAATGTTTGTGCAGATTCAACACTAGGCATATCAGCTTTCATGTTTCAAAACGATTGCTCGGGGGAAAAAGTGCCCTCTTCAATAGTTGGTGTTTAGTTGTGACAAGACCACTGTTTCTCTGAGACCTTTTTGATGCATGATTTCAATTCTTTTGTAAAACGTTTATAGATTTTTAGTGCTATTGACCAATAATAACGTGTCATGTATATGTATGGATTGATAAAACCATGGGGGAGCCTTCAAGACAACAGAGAAATTGACATTCTAATGTTAAAGAATGATTTCACTTTGACATTTGTGGACCAGAGACCTCTTAGGTTTTTAGTTTGTAAGTTCAACATTGTATGGCCCAGCAAATGCTATAACAGAACAACATACAAATATTTACTTGATGAGGTAAATGTCCCAATTTAACATTTATCCACTGAATACAATCTATGCATTTTACTACCAGTAATTACTGTAACTTATTTATTTAAGATTGTTTTATGTTTCTTCCTACACTTAAACAGAGCAGTGCGGAATGCGAGTTAACTTTTTTTTTTTTTTCTGGAAAGAGCAAATTTATATCAGTCTTGACTTAATTGATTGCTCCAACTAGATAGAAACTTTCCTTAATCTACTATATAATCATCTAATTCTGTCTGTAACTGAAATCCCGCGTCGCTCATAGGTTGCGGCCAGCTGGGCGTGACCAATCAGCGACAGGTGCAGTCCGGCCGCAAATTGGCGCAGCATTCAAACGACGCACGCCACCGCTACGGTCGGGAGATCTGCGTCGCTAGCCGCTGATCTCCCGACGGTTGCCGCAGGTCAACTCCTGCTGCGCGGAGGTCAGCGGCGACGCAGCCGGGAGATGACCGACGCAGCGCTCAATGTGCGGATGG
The DNA here is from genome assembly GCF_039654945.1 of Dendrobates tinctorius. Taxonomy (NCBI): domain Eukaryota; kingdom Metazoa; phylum Chordata; class Amphibia; order Anura; family Dendrobatidae; genus Dendrobates; species Dendrobates tinctorius. Next base: position 699,543 of record NW_027361789.1, on the reverse strand, counting down.
TACCCTGGGTCCGGAGGAGAGGAGACTCTCCTCCAGGCCCTGGGTACCATAAACCTGTAAAAAATAGAAATAAAATAAAAAATAGTGATATACTCACCTTCCGACGGCCCCCGGACTCTTTCCCTCCTCTCGCCACGTGCCCGGCATCTCCCTTTTTTGCGTGAAAGACCGCTGATGACGTCGCGCTCTCGCGAGAGTGACGTCCTTTCCAGTCCTTTGCGCTAAGCATTACTGGGACCGGAAGATGCCGGGAGCGTGGAGAGGAGATTGAGGGCCGTCGGAAGGTGAGTATATCTCTGTTTGTAACGGAAATCCCGCGTGCAGAGCACTGTGCCCTCCTTATGGGATAGCATCGGGCCTCCATCTAGTAAACATATATTTGGCTTTCAGTTGATGCCAGGATATAAGCACTGGGTGCAGAGTTCAGTGGGAGTGATGGTTCTTGTTAAGTCGGGGAGAAGATGCAGTTTTATTTTATTCCTGGGCTGGGGATAAGGGAGCTCATTACTTTCGTCTTAGGGTAATGAAATTGGACAAAAAAAGTTAACAAAACATTATCCTACTCATTGTGACAGTCATCTGGAACAAAGTCAGACACCATTTAAGAAAAATTCCAATTTTCAAATTAAAAATCTCTTGATCGGAAGCCTCTTTTGTTCATTTAATCAGATTGATCATTCTTTGTCTTCATTGAAAATGTATGGCCAGTTAAAACAATCTTAGGTGCCAATATAAACTAAAATGTCTATGGCGCCCTGGGTGAAATGACACTTCAGCAGACAGTCTGGTGATTGTTGTTTAACTATCAGCCTACTTATGTCTAAGGAGTAGGGCCACCTTAAGGGTTCGCCCACACTGGTGTATGACACAACCGAGTACTATGCGATGTTTTCAGATAGCACTAGGCCGAATGTTATACTATGGGGCAGTGCAGATTTGTGATTATTTTCTCATGCTGCGTGTGGCTCTGATACTCGGATCACCCCCAGCCATACAAGTCTGTGAGTGCATGTGAAACATTGGACTGCACTTGGATGGCATCTGAGTGCAGTCTGATGTACGTGCACAGAGACGATGGAGAAATTAAGTTCTCAATCTTCTCCGCAACTGTGCTGCGAAATCTCTCATGCGAGAAAATCAGAACACTCAGATAATCCTCTGATCCGAGTTTGAGTTTAGTGTCATTAGCGTAACCTGCTCAGTTCTCTCACAAGCGAGAATTGACGCCAGTGTGAGTGTACCCTAAGAGTGAGAAGATGCGCAGTTGCACCTCCAGTCAGCGCTCATTAGTCTACTTGTCAACTCTGTTAGTGTTTGTTTACCAATAGAGGTGGGAGAATTGACTTGACTGTACACGGGTCCATTGGCCAAGTCAGTAACCTGTGACAGGACGCGAAGCCTGCGGTATTTCCAACTCCTCTCTTGATTACCCGGGCTAGCACGGCATAATCATTGCTGCGTGATAGACACACAGCGTTGCATCAGCCCAGTTAATAGAGAGTCGGGAGGTGAGGAGATTTGCAGGCTTCCCATACATCAGTCACAGATTACTAACCTGGCCGATGCATCGGAGTCCTGCAAATCCATTCTCCAATCTATTGAGAAACTTAATTTTGCTGATTTTGTTAAAATATCACTTGATGCAAGATTGCTTCAGCTCGGCAGTGTAACATGCACAGAGTTCTTTTCAAATTACGGTATGCAGTTTTGAAACAATTTTCTTTGTTAAAATATTTTTTATTTAATTTTAATAGCATAAGAAAACAATAAAACAAATCGATCTCAACCGCCGATCCCAGCCCCCTCTTCCGTTAGTGATGCATATCGGGTTTCTCCACTTCTGAGAAAACAGTCTCATAACAATAAAATAACTACTCGTGTAAGGGGTATGGGAGATCACGTCTGTCATGTTTACATCACTTCATTGGCCAGAGATGGGCATTCTTTCACAATATTAAAAAGGGGATATTAATAATATAAGATCTCTAACTAGATGCAAAGGAGCAAGCCCCGACTCATTGAAACCATAAGGCATCATATTTCCCAATTATATGTCCTATGATGAATACCTTTCTTCATTGAAATAAGCCATATAACATTGGTTTTATTTGTGTATGGTAGAAGTTTAAAAATTGACCTGAATCCTTTTTCAGTGAGTGTTAAAATGGAATGTAAAGTTTAAAAATTGACCTGAATCCTTTTTCAGTGAGTGTTAAAATGGAATGTAAATCAGAAAATGAACATTTGTTAAATAGGGTTTTATGTTAAATGTATTTATATCTGTTTTTACATAGTGAAACACAAAAAACTAGCAATTTTCACACTGATCGTTAATACCAATACTAGACTCGTCCTTCCTATTCATTCAGTAGCCACATGGACAAAAGCAGCAATAGACTGGCTCTGATGCTTTGACTGATACACTACTGTGTATAGAGGTGTTGTGTCATTGTAATCCTGCCTGTAATGATGGGGACAGCAGGAACAAGATGTGAGAGTCTGGTATTAGGGCCCTGTTACACACTTCAATGTCCCAGCAATCCCACCAAAGATCCGACGTGGATGGGATCTCTGGGACATAGCTGATCGCTGGTGAGCTGTCACATAGGCAGACTCACCAGCGATCAGGACCAGCGAGCACGCTGGTAAACAGCAGGTAACTGAGCGCCGCGCGGATCTTAGTTACCTGCTGTTTACCCTGGATACCAGCTCCCAGCGTCTGCTATATGGCGCTGGGAGCTCGCTGATCGTTGGTCTCTCGCTGTCACACGCAGCGATGTGTGCTGCCCAGAGGGAGACCAACGATACATTTATGGCCCAGACCATTAGGCAACGATTAACGATCAGCCAACTGATCGTTGCTACGTGTCACACGCAACAATGTCGTTTCGACATCGCTGCAATGTCACCAAACTGGTGACATTGCAACGATATTGTTCACAATATCATTGCGTGTAACAGGCCTTTAGACTTGGAAAAGAAAAACGGATCCGAGTAGCTGTGTGAATAAAAGTACAAATCTTTATTCCATGCAGTTTATAAAGGAGAGCTGTCAAGACAATTAAAAGGCCATGTTCATTCTGAAGAGTTTCTGGCCAAAGCACTTAGTCATAGGGCTTTCTATGACTAAGGACTTCGGCCAGATTTTCGCCTAATTGAACATGGCCTTTTAATTGTCTTGACAGCTCTCCTTTTTAAACTGCATGGAATAAAGATTTGTACTTTTATTCACACAGCTACTTGGATCCACGTTTCTGATTTTTTTTTTTCGGTGATCAGCAGATTCGGATCCTTGCTGTATCCTCGAAGAGCAATCTATTGTTTCATACGATGAGGTGTATTTCCATTTTTCTTTTTCCTTTAGTACTAGAAATGGTGGCCTGAAAATTGTAAAATTTCAGAGTGTGTGGATAATATATAGTTCAAATTTTTATTATTTTATATATATATGAAATAAAAACTTTAAATCAATTTAACATAAAACCCTTACTTAAACAAGGCATTTTTTATTACAAATCCCCTTTTAAAACACTGACTTAATTTTAATTGAAATGGCTGTCCCAGACATTTTTTTTATACTGTTTCAGACTTGACATGATTATAATTGGTGATTCAGCTGGCGGTCTATGAAGATGAATCTCTAGAATAGTCGTCAACTATGGAAATTAATGGGAATTTTAGTATCTGAGTGCCCCAACTTGCTGTAATTCCTGTGTTTTATTCAGTGAATTGACTGTTCACTGAATCAATAAGTGTATTGACAGCTAGACCACCACCGAACAGAACTGTGTGTATTGCAGCATTGGGGCTCATTCAGACCTTCCTGCATATCTGTCCGAGATCGGACCGCAATGCATGGACTGGGCATGACTCTCCTGACCCGAGCATGATGGCTTCATAGTAGTACATGAAGCTTTCACCAATCAGTCTATTACCTGTTCGATCTCGGACTGATGTTCACGGACATCTGAATGAGCCCTTATTTGGGACCACCTTGATGCAGAATGATAGTGCTTTTATAAATGGAAAATAAATGTTATATTATTCAGTAGAACCCAATACAGAAGTCCCAAAATAATGTTTTATTTATAGATGATGGTTTAATCCAAACTTTAGATCTTCCAACAGTATTACATTGGTGCTAAGCTATTGTTGTCTCTTGAAAACTGAGAATACAAACTGGTCAATAACTAGTATAGCCAACATATGAAGGAGCATAATAAAATGGTTTACTCATCTGCAGATCTGTTTTTCCCTGATATATTTGTAAATCCTCATTTCTTTTTTTTTCTTTAAATCTATATAAATATGTATATATTCAATTTTCAAAAACGGACTGAGCCTTTTCTGATGTCCCTGATGTTTTACAAGTACTTTTTCATTAAATTATGTATTTGGCAACCTGATATTGTCTGATTTTCTTGAAGCGTAATTATTTACTCATGTTTTTCTCTCTCACCCATGACAGCACCACGGAGAGAGGGGATCCGCCCTTCAGGGACAGGAACCTACAGATAAAAAGGGCGGTACCTCTCCTCCGCCTTCAGTTGGGTTCCTGTCCCTGACGGAGGGACCCACAGGACGGTACCTTTCGTGTGTCCAGAATCCGGGGCTGGCCTGACCGGTAATGACAGCGGGGAGGCCCCTGCCTCGGGAGGGTGCGGTGCCCGAAGCCACCACTGCTGGGGCCGATCCGGGCTGCCGGGTGAGCGGGCGGGAGTGATGCCGGAGCCGCCGCTCCGGAGAGGAGGTCGGGGCTCGCGGGGACCCGGTAAACATGCGGGCGGCGCCGGGGTACAGAGGTGTACCAAGATGGCGGCCGCCCCGGAAGTAGAAGCCGGCTTCCGGGTCCCCAGAACCGGCGCATGCGCAGGAGCGCTCTCCCGGGGACCGCGGTGCAGGATGGGAGCGGTGACGCCAGCCGGGAAATTTTAAAATGGTGGCTGCACAAGCGCTCCAGGCTGGAGGCGATCCTGAAGGGGATAGTGACCAGCAACAGGAGCAGCAAGCCAGGCAGCAGCTTAGCAGCAGCAGCACCACCACAATCATCGTCAAAAGAACGCAGTACAGATGGTCGTTCCAGTAGTCACTCCACGCAGCATAGCGCGTCAGCTGCAAGGAGCAAATCGCCACCAGGAGAGCAGCCTATTCAGGACCTGACTCCATCTCCCGAATCGATACCTGCAGCCGCATACCTTTGCGTGAGTGATCTTCGTGAATGTTCACCATTGTATTTAAAGTTCCATTTCCCTTACTAGGGAAAGAAGGGGAAAAGAAAAGGGAGTGCCCCACTTGTGCTAGTCCCCTACCTATTTCTTGGAAAAAACAAAAAAAAAAAAACGGAGCCATGTACAAAAGAAATCCCCTGTTAGGAAACTCCGGATTTGGCCTCTGACCTAAAAGCTGCAATTAAATTGGAGGTCAGAGTGCCCTTACATCCCTTAAGCATAGGGACAAATCAAAAAAGAAAGACACAATGGTGACTTCCCAGTCGGATTCCTCGACATCGGAAGAAATCACGTCAAAACCCTCAGATTCCAGTTCCTCATCCTCAGACGAGGAAACAGAGGGGCGTCACTGCTTCCCCCTAGACGAGGTAGACAGACTAGTGAAAGCGGTAACGTCTACCATGGGGGTGCTGGACCCTAGGCCTGATAAAACAGTCCAGGACATAATGTTCGGGGGACTGGGCCAGAAAAGGCGCGGAGAGTGTTCCCGCTAAATGAAAATGTGCGGGGTCTAATCAAAAAGAATGGGATAAACCGGACAGGAAAAACACCACGGTCCCTTCCCTTAAAAGGAAATATCCCTGTGAGGAAGAGGGCCTGAAGCTCGATGTAGCTGTCGCAAAGGCCTCAAAAAAAAAAAAAAAAAAGTTCGCCCTCCCCTTTGAGGACATGGGCACCCTCAGGGGTCCCCTAGATAAAAAGGCAGATACCTTTCTTAAAGGTGCATGGGAGTCAGCTGGAGGTAACCTCAGGCCAGCCATAGCGGCAACATGTACTTCGAGAACCCTAATTGGTGGACCAACTAGGAAAGGCCACCGGCCATTCTAGGCCGAGCGTGACTGCATTCGTCAGGTGGCGGCCACTAAGCAGCTTGAGCCTTGGCCGGAACCCGAATGGGAGACCAGCCCCAAAACTAAGAGAAGGGACGCCAAGGGATAAAATCCTAGACTCTATTCCAGTAATAAGGGGAGCGGCTGCCTTCCTAGCGGACTCATCGGCAGACTCAGTCTGGTTATCGTCCAAAGCAGCAGCACTCTCAAATGCAGCTAAGAGGCCCTTTCGGGATAGAAAGTTTCTTTAGCGGAGACCACCGAGAGAGCAAAAGTGTTCTGACAAGAGAAGAGATAGAGGGTTCCTCCTCGGCAACTTGTCCTGAGACAAAAAGCCCTCTAGGTGACAGTTTTCTCAGGGTGGGGGGAAGGTTAACCCCTTTTCTCCCAGCATGGAAAAGAAATCTCAAACAACCCATGGATAGTAAACCCCTAATCCAGGAGGGCCTAAGGATAAACTTTCTCTCCCTCCCGCCTCAAAAGTATGTAATGACTCCGCTAAGATCCAGTATGCAAGAGCAGGAAGCCCTAGGAAACGAAGTCCTAAGCCTGGTAGAAAAAGGAGCCCTCCAGGAGGTTCCCCTGCAGGGAAGGGGCAAGGGGTTTTACTCCCCTCTTTTTCCTGGTGACCAAGCCAGGCGGCAGGTTTCGGACAATTATAAATTAAAAAAAAAAATTATAAAACTTCAAAATGGAGTCAATCATGTCCACCACCAAAATCCTGTTCCCAAACTGCTTCATCTCGGTGTTAGATCTCAGCGACGCCTATTATCACGTCCCCATTCACAAAAACTCCAGGAAATATCCCAGGTTAGCTGTCTCGATAAAGGGAGAGATAAGAGAACTCCAGTATAGAGCCTTGCCATTCGGAATATCTGTGGCTCCACGGGTATTTACCAAAATAGTGTCAGAGATGATGGCCCATATAAGGGAGCAAGACATAATAATCCCGTATCTGGGCTATTTTTTAATAGCAACCAGCTCGGCTCAAAAACGCTGGGAACAGAGGGACAGAGTGATGGACACTCTGCAAGGCCTGGGCTGGCTCCTGAATCTAAAAAAATCAAGATCGGAGCCCAGCAGAGTACAGGAATTCTTGGGTCTAACACTGGACTCAAACATTCAAGAGTGCCGCCTCCCAGACCGCAAGAAGGAGAAAATCGCTCAAATTGTAACAAGAGCCATCCAAAATCCCTCCATGACATTAAGAAAAGCGATGTCACGACTAGGTTCTCTCTCCGCCTGCCTGCCAGCAGTCCAATGGGCTCAGTTACACACGAGAGATCTACAGTGGGATGTACTAGCCAACTAGTCTGCAGTAGGGGGACACCTAGAGGGTCGTATTACCCCAAATTCAAAAACTACTCATTCCCTAACCTGGTGGAAAAGCCAAGACAACCCTTCCAAAGGGATCCCCTGGGTAACAAAAATAACACATAGTTACCACAGATGCCAGTCCCACGGGGTGGGGAGCACACATGGGCAACGAAGTGGCCCAGGGTACGTGGGGAGTTCAAGAATTAGAAGCCTCCTCGAACCAGTAAGAGCTCTTAACAGTGGGCTACGCATTAACACACTTCTTACCCCTGCTCCGGGGTCATCATGTCCGCATATTTTCGGACAATCGAAGAAACTCCCTATCTTGTTGGGCAGAGTAAATTTGACATCATGGGTCCAATGGGCAATTCTGGTAGGCGACATACTTACAACTGATGCGAGCAACTCAGGTTAGGGGGCACACCTGAGAAATCACACAATTCAGGGCACCGTCGCCGTAGCAGCTATCGGTTTGTATAGAGTTCCGATAGCTGCTGTTGAGCAGATGCCGGCAGCACCATCTTACTGGAGAAGAAAAAAAATGCCCTCCAAGATGGCACCGCGCATGCCTGTGCAGTAGCAGCTCTCAGAGATCGCCGACAGCTGCTATTGCGCATGCGGCATCATCTTAGTGGAGGACATTTTTTTTCTTCTCCAGCAAGATGGCGGTGCCTGTGCAGTAGCAGCTCTCAGATCACCTTTATATACACAGACAGCTGCTACTGCTCAGGCACAGCGGGTGCCATTTTCAAAATGACTTTTTTCCAGGACGTCCCTCCTGACAGCACCACCAGGAGGTTGTCCTTCTTATCCTTGATAGGGACAGGAACACAGAAGAGGTTAAATAGCCCCTCCCCACCAACCCCTTCAGTGTTTTTCCTGTCCCCATCAGGGACAGACGCAGAAGAGCGCAGCGGTGCGTGTACCTGTGAGGCCGGCGTGTCACATCGGGGCCCGGTGGCAGGAGCTGCCGGGAGCGGTGCCCTCCCTGGGGGTTCCGGGCGGCGATCCCGCTGCAGCAGCGCTGAGACCGCTGGAGGTCCCTCAGCGCTGGGGTCGAGATGGTTGCTCCCCGTTGTGCGCATCCCCTTGGAGGGGCCTACGCCGCAGCAGCTGCTGGTCGTGGCTGCAGAACGCCGGCGCCTCGGATCCCGGATTCCAGCACGCCGCGTCATCGGGGGTGCGCCGGTGATGACTTCCGGGGACGGAGCCAAAAAAAAAAACCATGGCAGCGCCCAGCACGAGACGGCCCGGGCAGCAAGGTGTCCCACAGGGCCAGCGTCACGGAGATCCTGGCGCCCTGTACATGGGGAGGCATCGGTAAAGGGCGGGGGATATCTGCACAGACCCTCGCACAGGAGATTGCGCAGCAGGCATCATCAGCAGCAACTGGGCTCGGAAGGAGGACGAATCAGATGTCCGGAAGCCAGGTAAGGCGACTACTTAAAGACACTCTGACGGACAGCACACTGACCCAGTAGAGATGGAAGGTGGTAGCTGTCCAGACGTCCAGTCCCTAGAGCCAGACCATGTGAGTAGAAGGGTACTAGGGTCCCTTACGAGTTGCCATACACAGACATACAGGATCCGCTTCCCTATAAATTTTTCAGGCCAAGGAGGCACCTAAGCAGTCCACCTCAACCACCAGGAAAAAACCTAGCTAATGCCCCCTATACTCGGCCAAGCTCCCGTCGGGACATACAAAGAGCTTATGTCAGGACTGTATATCAGGTCTCCTAAGACAAGAACAGTCCTCTCTCTTGGACAATATGAGATCCGTAATACGAGAGGAGGTGAAGTCCACGGTCGCAACGCTGGTACCGACACAATCCCCGCGCCCGAAGAGGCCCAGATGGGAGCTAGAACAGAGTTCGGAGGAAGAAGAGGTGTCAGACTACTCTGATCCTGACTCCAGCGAAGGTTCCTCGGCAACTCGCCCAGAAGAAAGAGATACCTTTTTTCTGCGGAAGATACGGACACACTCCTACAAGCAGTCCGAGATACAATGAAAGTAGAAGATTCTACGGAACTACGGACAACCCAATATGAGATGTTCAGAGGGCTGAGAGCCCTTAGAAATACTGTATTTCCGGTTAATAAACATATAACGGCGATGATATTAGAAGAGCGGGAAGAAGCTAGTATGTTATGATTGAGTCACCGTAGGAGGCAAAAACAGAAATGCTAGCTAAGTCCAGAAAACCAGAGAAGTTGGCAGCTATCGGATAGCAGACCCCTAAACCTATCAACACAACTAGCAGTAGCCGTGGGGGGTTCCTACGATGCCCTAGACCCCTCGATCACAGCCGGATAATTAAATAGGCCTAAAGAAAGAAAGGGGAAATCTAAACTGCCCCAGAGCAGACCCCAAAGCAATAGGCAGCCCCCAACATATAATGACGGTGAAGCAAGATGAAAATACTAACACAGACAGAAAGATAGACTGAGCAAAGACGGGGCCCAAGCTAACTAGATAGGAAAGGACAGGAAGGCTGCTGTCTGCAATCCGTGAAAAACCCTATGAAAATAAGAGCCAACAGACTGACAGAGAAAAAGGCCCTGAAGACGCTAGGCTTCAAAAAAGCTATGTCAGTACTCAGGAATATTCTGAAGACAGAGCTACAGGCAAAAGGAGATTCAGCTCACCCCAGCAAGGAATGGCAGAATACAGAAAAGCAGGGAAAACAAAAAACAAAACAAAAAAGCTAACAGCCAAAACAGAAAACTTAGCTTTAGGGGAGCAGGAATCAGACTGGTGTCCTAGAAGTCCACAGAGAAATCACCCGCAGAGCAGAAGGGCGTCGGCAGCCTTATATCCAGTCCGTGACTCCACTCAGCCAGTCATCCTCATTAGGCTCAGGTGCCTGATAATCAGGCTCATTACCTTCCTTTACCAGAATAGGGAGTTCACCAGACCTCAGTGACGAAGGGCAAAATGAACTCACAACAGTACCTCCCCCTTGAGGAGGGGTCACCGAACCCTCAACCACGCCACCAGGGCGATCAGGGTGAGCCCGATGAAATGCACGCACCAATCTTTTGGCATGAATATCAGAGGCAGAGACCCAGGAATTATCCTCCTGACCATAACACTTCCACTTAACCAAATACTGGAGTCTCCGTCTAGCCAGACGGGAATCCAGTATTTTCTCTACCTCATATTCCATGTTACCTTCAACCAATACAGGGTCTGGAGGTGCCACCCCAGGAACAACTGGTTCAACAAACCTCTTCAACAAGGACTTATGGAACACATTATGGATTTTAAATGTGACAGGAAGAGCCAATCGAAAAGAGACCGGATTAATAATCTCCAAAATCTTGTAAGGTCCAATAAATCTAGGCTTAAACTTAGGAGAAGCCACCTTCATAGCAATATTTTTTGATGATAACCACACCATATCACCAATCTTAAACTGGGGACCAATGGTCCTATGTCGATTGGAAAACCGCTGGGCCTTTTCCTGGGAGAGAGATAACTTATCCACCACTTGGTCCCAGATCTGGTGCATTCTCTCCACCACAGTGTCAACACCTGGGCAGGCAGAAGGCTCCACTTGCCCTGAAGAAAATCGAGGATGAAACCCAAAGTTACAAAAAAAAGGTGACATCAAAGTGGCAGAACTAGCTCTATTATTTAAAGCAAATTCGGCCAAGGGCAAAAATGAAACCCAATCATCCTGATCAGCGGAAATAAAACATCTGAAATACGACTCCAAGGTCTGGTTTGTTCTCTCTGTCTGCCCATTGGTCTGAGGGCGAAAAGCAGAGGAGAAGGACAACTGAATTCCCAGCTTGGAACAGAAAGTCCTCCAAAATCTAGACACAAACTGAACTCCTCTGTCAGATACAATGTTCTCAGGAATCCCGTGTAAGCGAACCACCTGTTGCAAAAACAGGGGCACCAACTCAGAGGAAGATTGCAACTTAGGGAGTGGTACAAGATGAACCATCTTAGAGAACCTATCACAAATCACCCAAATAACAGTCATTCTTTGAGAGACCGGCATATCAGAGATGAAATCCATTGAAATATGGGTCCATGGCCTCCTGGGGACCGGCAAAGGCATCAACAACCCACTAGAGCGAGAACAAGATTTAGACCGGGAGCAAGTCCCACAGGACTGCACAAAATTCCTGACATCATGAGACAAGGTGGGCCACCAAAAAGAGCGACTCACCAGATCTCTAGTGCCAAAAATACCTGGATGACCAGCCAATGCAGAGCAATGAACTTCAGACATCACTCTCTTCTTCCACTGGTCAGGAACATACAACTTTCCACTGGGACAACGCTCAGGTTTGTCCTCCTGGAACTCTTGCAGAGCAAGTCTCAAATCGGGCGAGATGGCAGAAAGAACTACCCCTTCGCCTAAGATGGTAGCAGGCTTGGTCACCACAGGAGAATCAGCAAAGAAACTCCTAGAGAGGGCGTCTGCCTTGACATTCTTAGTTCCAGGAAGAAAAGAGACCACAAAATCAAAACGTGTAAAAAACAAGGCCCACCTAGCCTGTCTAGGGTTCAAGCGTTTAGCCGACTCTAGGTAAATCAAATTCTTGTGGTCAGTGAGGACCACAACTTGATGTTTAGCTCCCTCCAACCAATGTCTCCACTCCTCAAATGCCCATTTCATGGCCAACAGTTCCCGATTCCCCACATCATAGTTACATTCAGATGGAGAGAACTTTCGGGAAAAGAAAGCACAGGGATTCATTTTAGATGTTACAGGATCCTTTTGGGACAAAACAGCTCCTGCACCAATCTCAGAAGCATCCACCTCTACCTGGAACGGGAGTGAGACATCAGGTTGCCGCAAAACCGGGGCGGAGGTAAATCTTCGCTTCAGCTCCTGAAAGGAAGCAACAGCCTCAGGAGACCAATTCAACACATCAGCACCCTTCTTAGTTAGATCAGTCAATGGCTTGGCAATACTAGAAAATTTTGCTATAAATTTCTGATAAAAATTAGCAAAACCCAAAAACTTCTGGAGGGCCTTCAAAGAAGTGGGCTGAACCCAATCATAAATGGCCTGTACCTTGGCCGGGTCCATTTCAATAGTTGACGGAGACAAAATAAATCCCAAAAATGAAATCCTCTGTACTCCAAAAAGGCATTTTGATCCTTTGACATACAGGGAATTCTCCCTCAAGATCCGAAACACAGTCCGAATATGTCCCACATGAGAATCCCAATCCTTGGAGAAGATCAAAATATCATCCAGATAGATAATCAAAAATTTATCGACAAAGTCTCGGAAAATATCGTTCAGGAAGCACTGGAAGACAGAAGGGGCATTAGTGAGCCCAAAAGGCATCACCAGGTACTCAAAATGTCCCTCCGGAGTATTAAACGCCGTCTTCCATTCATCCCCATGCTTAATGCGGATAAGATTATACGCCCCCCTGAGGTCAAGCTTGGTAAACCAGCAAGCACCTCTAACTCTAGAGAATAGATCCGAAATCAGGGATAACGGATATTGATATTTAATAGTAATTTTATTGAGGGCACGATAATCAATACAAGGCCTTAAAGAACCATCCTTTTTGGCCACAAAAAAAAAACCGGCACCTAAGGGTGAAGAGGATGGTCTAATATGACCCTTCTCCAACGCCTCCTTAATATAGGACCGCATAGCCTCGTGCTCGGGTACAGATAAATTGAAGAGCCGACCCTTGGGAAATTTACACCCCGGGATTAGTTCAATTGCACAGTCATAACTCCTATGAGGAGGCAAGGATGCAGACTCATTCTCACTAAATACATCATAAAAGTCCGCCAAATAGTCAGGAACACCATGCGACTGAGGAGAGGTGGAAAAAAACGGAGCCTCACTAAAGGCACACCGACAACCCCAACTCACCACAGACACAGATTTCCAATCCAAAACTGGATTATGAATTTGCAACCAGGGAAACCCCAGAACAACGGCATCATGCAGACCATGCAATACCAAAAATCTGCAATTTTCTTGATGGTCTGGGGCGACCCGCATGACCACCTGGGTCCAAAACTGAGGTTTATTTTTAGCCAAAGGAGTAGCATCAATCCCCCTCAAAGGGATAGGCGTCTGCAGAGGTGTCATCGTAAATCCACAACGTTTAGCAAAATCCAAGTCCATTAGGTTTAGCGCTGCTCCCGAATCCACAAAAGCCTTGGTGGAAAATGTGGACAGGGAGCAGATCAGAGTAATTGCCAGAAGAAACTTAGGTTGAACACCACCAACAGAAAACGTGTGTGCAAAGCGTTTCTCTCGTTTAGGACAAACAGAAATAATATGCGAGGCATCTCCACAGAAAAAACACAGCTTATTACGCCTTCTGAACTCCTGACGTTGCGCCTTAGACAAAACTCTATCACATTGCATAGGTTCAGACGTCTGTTCAACCGGTGGCAACACCTCTCGTGCAATCCTGCGTTCACGTAAACGCTGATCAACCTGAATGGCTAATGACATAGAATCGTCCAGACCAGAGGGAACAGGAAATCCCACCATAGTATCTTTTATGGCTTCTGACAAACCCTTCCGAAAAAGAGAGCAGCCAAGGCATTATCATTCCAGGTAGTAAGGACCGCCCACTTTCGGAACTTTTGACAGTACAACTCTGCAGAATCTCGACCCTGGTTCAATGCCAACAGGGTCTTTTCAGCCTGATCAATAGCATTAGGTTCATCATACAACAACCCCAAAGCTTGAAAGAATGCGTTCACATTAGTCAGAATAGGATCATCTGGTTTCAAAGAAAACGCCCAATCCTGGGGATCGCCACGCAGCAAAGAGATGACAATTTTAATCTGCTGCGCGGAGCTCCCTGACGAGTTAGGCTTCAAGGCAAAAAATAATTTACAATTATTTTTGAAACTCAAAAATTTAGATCGATCCCCAAAAAATATATCAGGTGTAGGGATCTTTGGTTCAACAGCATGAGAACGAGCAAGGTAGGCGGAAATTCTCCACACGATCAGACAAATTGCTTTATCTCCATTGAAAGAAAAAAAATTCCCCCTACGGCCTCAGAGATATAGAGGAAAGAATATACACACACCATTTTTTTTTTTTTTTTTTTTTAAACACAATTCTTTCCTGCTATTGAGTACCCTAGGATCTGCCGTATGGCGGGTGATTCTGTTATGACTGAGTCACCGTAGGAGGCAAAAACAGAAATGCTAGCTAAGTCCAGAAAACCAGAGAAGTTGGCAGCTATCGGATTGCAGACCCCTGAACCTATCAACACAACTAGCAGTAGCCGTGGGGGGTTCCTACGATGCCCTAGACCCCTCGATCACAGCTGGAGAATTAAATAGGCCTAAAGAAAGAAAGGGGAAATCTAAACTGCCCCAGAGCAGACCCCAAAGCAATAGGCAGCCCCCAACATATAATGATGGTGAAGCAAGATGAAAATACTAACACAGACAGAAAGATAGACTGAGCAAAGAGGGGCCCAAGCTAACTAGATAGAAAAGGACAGGAAGGCTGCTGTCTGCAATCCGTGAAAAACCCTATGAAAATAAGAGCCAACAGACTGACAGTGAAAAAGGCCCTGAAGACGCTAGGCTTCAAAAAAGCTATGTCAGTACTCAGGAATATACTGAAGACAGAGCTACAGGCAAAAGGAGATTCAGCTCACCCCAGCAGGGAATGGCAGAATACTGAAAAGCAAGGAAAACAAAAAAACAAAACAAAAAAGCTAACAGCCAAAACAGAAAACTTTGCTTTAGGGGAGCAGGAATCAGACTGGTGTCCTAGAAGTCCACAGAGAAATCACCCGCAGGGCAGAAGGGCGTCGGCAGCCTTATATCCAGTCCGTGACTCCACTCAGCCAGTCATCCTCATTAGACTCAGGTGCCTGATAATCAGGCTCATTACCTTACTTTACCAGAATAGGGAGTTCACCAGACCCCAGTGACGAAGGGGAAAATGAACTCACAACACTAATAGTCCCAAAAGACTTTAGGTACCTTCTTCAATTTGATCCAGAAGAAACAAAAGTGTGGGAGACAGATCCGAAGATCGACATACCTGTAGCCAGAGTATCAAAGAAAACGGCTATTCCCTTTGAGGATTCATCCGGCCTAAAAGATCCAATGGACAAGAGATCAGAGGACCTCCTCAAGAAAGCCTGGGAAGCATCAGCAGCCATTATGAAGGCTAACATAGCAGCCTCCTCGGTAGCCCGATCAATGAGCTTATGGGTGGGGGAATTAGAGGATCAGATTAGAGACAGAACCCCCAGAGAGGAGATCCTAAAATTACTACCTCTCCTGAGAATGGCTACTGACTTCATGGCGGACGCGTCGGCGGAATCAGTCCGGTTTTCCGCAAGAAATAATGCCTTATTTAATTCAGCAAAGGCGGGCACTGTGGCTAAGATCCTGGACAGGAGACACTGTCAAAGAACAAACTGTGTTCTATACCCTTCTCTGGGCTCCACGTTTTCGGGCCCGTATTAGATGAGCTGCTCGAGAAAGCTTCCGACAAAAAGAAGGGCTTTCTGGAGGAAAAACCTAAACGAATGCTTTTTTTCGGAGGACCCGCTCCCATCCCAGATAGGACTGTAGGGGAAAAGGGAAGCCCGGCAGGTAGAGCTACCCGAAAGAAGGAAGAGGGAGAAGCTCGCCTCAAGAACAGAAGGCAAGACCTACCAGGGAATGATGCCAGGAAGATAGGAGGGAGACTCCATTACTTCCAAAACATCTGGAAGGATATTACCCAAAACCAGTGGGTTCGGAATACGGCCGCAGATGGTTACAAAATAGAGTTCACCGAGCGACCACCCAGAAGATGGTGTGTAACCCAGACCCAGTCTCAGGTGACCCACCAAAGACTGTTAAAGGACATATAGGACCTGATAGAGATAGGGGCCATAACCCGAGTTCCCCATACACAGAGATTTCAGGGTCACTACTCAACTCTATTCTCCATAAAAAAACCAGGAGGAGAATACCGGACCATAATAAATCTAAAGCCGTTAAAATCGGTGGGTGACCTACAAAAGATTCAAGATGGAATCTCTGAAAGCAGTTATACCATTAATAAAAAAGGACTCGGTCATGTGCACCCTAGATTTAAAAAGTGCCTATTATCATGTGCCCATCCACATATCTCACCAGAAATTCCTCAGGTTCGCCATAAAAGATTGCGGGAAAATAAAACATTACCAGTTCCGTTGCTTGCCATTCGGACTCGCCTCAGCGCCCCGGATCTTTACAAAGCTCATAGCAGAAATCATGGCCCATCTAAGGGAAAGAAATACCCTTATCATACCATACTTGGACGACCTGCTACTATTGGCAGACTCTCCACAACAGATGGAGCAAAACCATACATCCACCATATCAGTACTACAGAGCCTAGGGTGGGTAATAAATTGGAAGAACTCCAGCCTAAGACCAGAAAGCGAAAATATGCTTTTTGGAGTCATACTGAACTCAGGGAAAGAATGTTCCTTCCTTCCTCTGCACAAACAGCAGGCAATCACACAGGAGGTTCAGTGGGTCCAGAGATGCAATTACATGTCCATAAGGAAAGCCATGAGAGTCCTGGGTCTCATGACTTCATGCATCTCCAGTGTACAATGGAGCCAGTTCCACTCAAGAATACTGCAAAGAGAGGTCTTAGCGACCTGGGACGGCAGGGAAACCTCGCTAGACAAGAACATGAAACTTTCCGAGGAAGGAAAGCAGTCCCTTTCCTGTGGACAAACACACAAAATCCCGGAAAAGGGAGACCCTGGAGACTGTTGCCATGTACAAACCTCACTACCGACTCCAGTCTCAGAGGATGGGGGCTCACATGAAAGGTCAATACCTACAGGGGACATGGGGCCCATCAGTACACAACCGGTCCTCGAATTACAGAGAGCTCAGGGCAGTCTGGGAGTCACTAAAAACATGTCAAGAAGAACTGAAGGGTCAGAATGTCAGGATCTTCTCGGACAACTCGACTACAGTTGCCTTCCTTCAACATCAGGGAGGCCCCAGATACCGTCACCTTCAAGACCTAGCGCACAAGATCTTTTGCTGGGCAGAACAGACAATAGCCTCAGTTACGGCAGTCCACCTGAAGGGATCCAGAAATCAGGTTGCCAACTTCCTGAGCAGAGTAGATCCAGTCGTCAGAGTGGTCACTAAGCGAGGAGGTCTTCACACAGCTATCCCAACATTGGGGGACACCAGAGGTCAACTTATTCGCCACAAGAAAAAACTCAAAAACAAAGAGATTCTTTTCTCCCAACCCGGCAGACAACCCAACAGGAGTAATCGCGTTAACCCAAGAATGGAACATGGAGCTCGCTTACGCCTTCCCACCACTCCCTCTTATACCAAGGGTCCTAAGAAAGATCCAGGAAAGCAGAGCATCAGTAATATTGATCGTTCCTTACTGGCCCAGGAGAAGCTGGTTCTCCTTACTAAAATGGATGGCACAGGAAGACCCGATACTATTACCAACAAGACGCGACCTGTTAACTCAGGGTCCCTTAGTTCATCAGAAACCCGAGATGCTACAGCTATCAGCCTGGATCCTGAGGCGGAGATCCTAAAATCAAAAGGACTCTCTAACTTAGTCATAGCTACTATGCAGAATAGTAGAAAGCCGGTAACCTCTGCTATATACCGAAAAATCTGGAAGAAATTCTGTTCTCAATGTGAGGGGCCAGTATCAGTCATCCGGGGTCCAGATATCCCGCAGATCCTAGACTTTCTCCAGGCGGGCTGTGTGATAAAGGACCAAGGCCTAGTACGCTCAAAGTACAGGTGGCGGCCTTAAGCTCATACTTCGACTTCCCCCTAGCCAAGCATCAATGGGTAGTGAGGTTCATAAAAGCCACTCAGCGGATGAGACCCACAATCCGTAGCTCGATACCACCTTGAGATCTTAGCTTAGTCCTAAATAAGCTGCGCAAAGACCCATATGAACCGCTAGAACAGGCCCCTTAATATCAATGACAATTAAAGCCCTATTTCTAGTGGCAATAACTACGGCTAGATGTATAGGGGAGATTCAGGCCCTGTCTATAGAGCATCCATATTTGAAGATCCAGGAAGACTGCATCATCTTAAAATTAAATCCAGCCTTTCTTCCCAAAGTGGTTACAGACTTCCACCGGAGCCAGGAAATTGTACTACCATCCTTCTGCCAGAATTACAACAACGAGAAGGAACCCTCTCTCCACCTCTTGGACGTTAAATGAGTCGTCCTCAAATACTCAGAGGTTGCAAAAGGCTGGAGAGTAGACTCTAACCTCTTCATCCAGATGGCAGGCAAAAACAAAGGGAAGAAGGCATCAAAAGCTACCCTGGCTAGATGGTTGAAGTCAACTATCAGTTCAGCATATGTGTCGGCAGGAGAGACTCCGCCAGAAAACCTTAGAGCCCATTCTCTAAGAGCAGTTTCTGCCTCATGGGCAGAGAGCGTGGGAGCATCTATGGACCAGATATGCAGGGTCACAACCTGGTCTAAATTTAATACCTTTTGCAGACATTATAAGTTGAATGTTATGGCAAATCCTCAGACAGCTTTTGGGAGGAAAATCCTCCAAGCTGTATTCCCGCCCTAGTGGTAGTCCTCCAAACTGTAATCCCGCCCTAGTGGTAGTAATTTGGTAATTCTCCTGGTGGTGTTGTCAGGAGGGACGTCCTGGAAAGTAGGAATTAGTCCTACCGGTAATGGTATTTCCAGGCGTCCATCATGACAGCACCCCTTATATACCCTCCCTTGGATTTCCTATCTGATATGTGAGGTAACATGTATGGTAGGAAGTTCAATAAAATTGCATTGCATCAATCCTGGTCTGGTACTTAGAAAATCACTGAAGGGGTTGGTGGGGAGGAGCTATTTAACCTCTTCTGTGTTCCTGTAGCAAGGATAAGAAGGACAGCCTCCTGGTGGTGCTGTCATAATGGAAGCCTGGAAATACCATTACCGGTAGGACTAATTCCTACTTTTTCATTCCTCTCTCAAGTAAATCTGCAAAAGGGGTTGAGTACACAGTAACCAGGCGATTATGCTGCAGTCCAGGTGACACGGCCGACACCTGCCTACAGAAGCATTTTTTTTTTATTATTCAGTAAGTGATGGTATTCATTATGGAAGCTAGGGGGCAGGTCAGTGAGGGATCAGTGACCGTTCAGCAGTCTGCATTATGTATCGCTAATCAGAGCACCACATACATGAACCCCGCCTTAGGGCACGAGCATATCATTAACACAAAACTGAAAATAAAGATTAGGAAACAGCCACAAGACGGACTTCATCAACCAAGGTATTATTTTAGTCAGTATAACAGCGTCGACACTGTGTGTAGGTTACTATGCATAATCCTGCTGACAGGTTCCCTTTAAGCTACGTTCCCACAATGAGCTTTTGGTGTGTTTTTGATGCAGAATTTCTGCACCTATTATTTAAATGAGGTTATTTATGTATTTTCATTGCGTTTGTGTGTGTTTTTTTTAACATGCATTTTTATCGAGCTTTTGACGCTGCGTTTTTTGTCTCTGGTGTGTCATGCTGTAAATAAAGCTGCTTGGTTTTTGATATTTCCTGTTTTTTTTTTTGTTTTTTTTTTTGCTTTGGCAAAACTTTATTGAAATACTTATGTGGGGGTTACATGTGTTTTTGATGTGTGTAAAAGCACTAAAAATACGTGCGTCTTTTACCTGTGAAATTTCTGCACCTAATGCAAGTCTATGGGGAAATTCCGCACAGAAAACTCACCGTACCCTCAAGAGAAATTGACATGCTGCGGATTTGAAAAACGCACCACAGGTGAGTTTAACGCAGCGTTGAAAAGAAGCACAGTGGGCAGGAGATTTCTATAAATCCCATCCACTTTGCTAAAACTGTAAGACAATGCATTTTTAATGCAGCAAAAACATGCAAACGCACCAAAAGCTCATCTCGTGAACATAACCTTATATTCACCTTCTGTAAGTCAAGCTCTGCCTTTACATTATTGCTGTGATCTTTGTTGACAGGCTGCAGTGTAGACTTCAAATAAAAAAAGGGGAGAAGCCAGCGCTGCTTGGGGTCAGAACACAATACATAAAATGCATATGCACATATTGATTTCTAACAATATTTCAAAATGAGACATTTAGTAAAAAATTGATCAATATTTTGAGCCACCCTGCCACGCCAAGGCATTCTCATATGGGGCAGTCCTACTCTACGTTTTTTATATTTGCTGTGCCATTACGGTCTCCTAAATGTATTAAAAGCATGACCATATTAAATGCAAACTGTACCTGATGCGTTTCTGAATCATTCCTATGGAGCCAGAAAAGGCAAATGCAGATAAAGGTTGACCAGGTCCGGACATAGACATTTCAGGTTTAACCTCCACATTGCCTGACCAGCAACACAGATGAAGGGTGACACAGGCCAGACACAGGTGCACAATCAAACAGAGCCTGGGGCAGGGCTGCAGTGTGTGTGCACAGCAGCCTATATCAATCACAATGAACACAGAAAGAATGGCGAACATACGCCAGCGTGCACGGCAACAGTGGTGGTCAGCCACAAACCAATATCACAGGTGCGTTTACGCAGCGTTAAAAAGAAGCACAGTGGGCAGGAGATTTCTATAAATCCCATCCACCTTGCTAAAACTGTAAGACATTGCATTTTTAATGCAGCAAAAACATGCAAACGCACCAAAAGCTCATCTTGTGAACATAACCTTATATTCGCCTTCTGTGGAAAAGTTAAAAAATAACTGAAAAAAATTGTAAAATTCTTCTAACTTCATCCAAACATAGTCAATTTCAATTTTCCTTTCCTTTGTTCCTCCCCTTCTTCCAAGAGACATAATTTTATTTTTTTTCGTCCACGTATATATATGAGGTTTTGTTTTTTTTATGGGATGAGTTGTACTTTTGTAAGACATCATATATTTTACTACACAGCCAATGAAAAATGAGAAAACGATTCTAAGTGAAATTGCTAAAAAAAAAAAAAAAATGAAATTCTGGAAGAAGAAAAAAAAAAGCAATATATTAATGGTTTGCATACCTTTGTATCATGAAATATATTTTATTAGAAACCACAGATCAATACTCCATAAAAAAATGTAAAAAAAAAAAAATTCCAACACTGACCCCACAATTCAATGTGCATACATAATATGGTCAAATGTAAATATGAACTGATAGATGCAACTACGGTTGACAGCAATGGACCAGCATTCTGCCAGATCACTAACAGATTCGGAGAACAGCTGAATCCAAGGACAGGGACCATCACATGTGGCGAGATGGTAATCTTGCTGAATAACAGAAGTAGCTCGACAGGCCCCTGGTATTAACAGAGCACAGGGCAAAATCGCATCCTGCTTCCCCACCCTCTTGGTTACGTCTCAGGGTAAAAATTAACTTCTATTGGGTATAGAGTTGAAACCAGAAGTTTCCATACACTATATAAAAAGACACATATGCATGTTTATCTCAATATCTGACATGAAATCGGAATAAACCTTTCCCGTTTTAGGTCAATTAGAATTACCATAATTATTAATATTTGCCAAATGCCAGAATAATGAGAGAATGTTTTAAGGCATTTTTAATACTTGCTGCAAAGTCAAAAGTTTACATACATTTCATTAGTATTTGGTACCATTTCCCTTAACCTGAATGACTTGGGTCAACTGTTTTGGATATCCTTCCACAAGCTTCTCACAATAGTTGGTCAGAATTTGGGCCCATTTTTCCTGAACTGGTGTAGCAGACCAAGGTTTGTAGGTCGCCTTGCTCGCATCTGCCTTTTCAGCTTTGCCCATAAATTTTCAATAGGATTGAGATCAGGGATTTGTGATGGCCAACTCCAAAACATTGACTTTGTTATCCTTAAGCCACTTTGGTACCATTTCGGCAGTATGCTTCGGGTAAATGTCCATTTGGAAGACCCATTTCCACTCAAGCTTTAACTTCCCGGCTGATGTCTTGAGATGTTGCTTCAGTATTGCCTCATACCATAATCTTCTTTTCTCATGCCATTTATTTTGGAAAGTGCACCAGTCCCTCCTGCAGCAAAGCAGACCCACTACCTGATGCTGCCATCCCCGTGTTTCACAGTTGGGATGGTGTTCTTAGGCTTCCAAGCTTCTCCCTTTTTCCTCCAAACATAATGATGGTCATTGTGCCCAAAAAGTTCAATTTTAGTTCCATCAGACCACAAGACATGTCTTCAAAAATTAAGGTCTTTGTTCCTGTGTGCATTTGCAAACATTAATCTGGCTTGTTTCTTTTGGAGTAATGGCTTTTTCATGGCAGAGTGGCCTTTTAGCCCATACAGTACTCATTTCACTGTGGGTATTGACACAATCTTACTAGCTTCCGCCATCATCTTCACAAGGTCTTTTGCCTTTGTCCTTGGGTTGATATGCACATGCCAGACCAAAGCACGTTCATCTCTGGGACACAGAACCCGTCTCCTTCCTGAGCGGTATGATGTCTGGACATTCCCATCTTGTTTGTACTTGCATATAATTGTTTGTACAGATGAATGAGGCACCTTCAGGTATCTTGAAATTGTACCCAAGGATGAGCTAGACTTGTGAAAGTCCTCAATTCTCTTCCTGATATCTTGGCTGATTTCTTGAGACTTTCCCATGATGCTAGACAAAGAAGAAGTGTGTTTCAGGTGTGCATTAAATACATCCACAGGTGTGTCTCTAACTAAAATTGTTGTGAACTCCCTTGCTCGGATTTCTGAGCCAAAGCTCCCTCTGGTGGTTACTGAGAGTAGTGGAGCTGGCTAGGTGGATGGAGGTTCTCCACCTGACGATGATAATTGGGAATCTGGGATTGCTGGCTGGGAGCATATAATGGAGCTGACTGCTCCTGAAGGTTGCTGGTGATTTTTTCCTCTGTGTGCATTTGGAGCTCTATTGTCCTCTGCCTGATCTGCATGTTCAGCTTAGTGATTCTTTTGCTAATCCTTTGCATCTAATCTGGTTGTGTCTTTTTTTTGTTTTCTGTTTTTCTGGGGGCAGCGCTGGGCCCTGCTTCATATGTTGCACCTTGTTCAGTCCCCTGTTATGTTAGTATCTTTTTGCTTGCTGCCAGTTTATACCAGAGTGCTTATCTAGCGGGGGTAAGATCGTGTGTTCTCAGGTTTTTTTTGTATATCAGAAGCATTGGACTTTTTCAGGGTTTTGTGCTTCATTGCAGACAGTATCTTTTTCTGTCCTGTCCTGTCTAGACAGCTTTGGCCCCACTGTTTGCTCAGTCTGTTCTCTGCCTGTGTTTGTGTCTCACCGACAATATATGTTTGGGGGCTGTCTATTCCTTTGGGGATCTGCTCCGGGGCAGTTTAGATTTCATCTTTCTGTCTTTAGGCTTAGTTAGTCCTCCGGCTGTGACGAAGCATCTAGGGCATCGTAGGAATGCTCCATGGCTACTGCTAGTTGTGCGGATAGGCTCAGGGGTCTGCAATCCGCTTAGTTACCAACCTCTCTGTTCTTCTGGTGGCTTAGCCTGTTCCTGCCATCCTCCTCGGTGACCAATTCTTAACAGAAAAAAAGACACAACCAGATTAGATGCAAAGGATTAGCAAAAGAATCACTTAGCTGAACATGCAGATCAGGCAGGGGACAAAAGAGCTCCAAATGCACACAGAGGAAAAAATCACAAGCAACCTTCATGAGCAGCCAGCTCCATTATATGCTCCCAGCCAGCAATCCCAGATTCCCAATTATCGTCAGGTGGAGAACCTCTATCCAGCTGGCCAGCTCCACTACTCTCAGTAACCACCAGAGGGAGCAGAGGGAGCATCGGCTCAGAAATCCGAGCAAGAGAGTTCACAACATCAAATGTTGCTTGAAAACCTATCTGCAGCTTCCAAACACAAGACATTATCATACTGGCAGTCCAGAATTGTTTAAACGCATAGTAATCTTAGTGTATGTAAACTTTTGACTTTGCAGTAAGTAATAAAAATGCCTTAAAACATTTGCTCTCTCTCATTATTCTGGAATTTGGCAAATATTAATAATTGTGGTAATCTAATTGACCCAAAATGGGAAAGGTTTATTCTCATTTAATGTCAGATATTGAGAAAAACATACAAACACATGGGACATGCACACAGTGAACAAGTCTGTAGGACAGTGTTCACACCACCAAAAGACTGAAACACAGAAAAACACAATAAAATGTGTAAAAATACTCTGTAGTAAAAAAGTAACAATAAACAGCAAGTGCTAGTAAAAAGATAATAAAAAACAAGGTATTTGGTTGATAAGTTTTTTGCAAAAACGTGTCAGAGCAGTCCCTAACATGTATTTAAAAACCTGATCATGTGTATAGTACCTATATGAGCAGGATTCAGACAGATGATGTCCGATGTGGACACCCTGTTTTTATCATCTTTTTACTAGCACTTGCTGTTTATTGTTACTTTTTTACAACAGAGTATTTTTACACGTTTTATTGTGTTTTTCTGTGATTGAGAAAAACATGCATATGTGTCTTTTCATATAGTGTATTTAAATTTCTGGTTTCAACTATAGATGTAACGCGGCTCAGGGTGGTACGAGGCATGGACGAGGCATTTGTCTTCAGTGCCCCAGTGCTTTACATGAAAGTGTGGGTCCTCGCTGTGAGGGCCTTACGCCAGTGAAGTTCACATACAGGGGCCTTCTCTGGAAGGCTACTCTGTTTGATCAGGTACTTTTTTTAGGCTCTCACTAGCCTGTGTCCTCAGTTTCCTATCATTCCAGATCACCTGGAACATAATTTTACCTCTATATAAGTCACTAGTGCGACCACACTTAGAATACTGTGTACAGTTCTGGTCTCCGGTGTATAAGAAAGACATAGCTGAACTGGAGCGGGTGCAGAGAAGAGCGACCAAGGTTATTAGGGAACTAGGGGGTCTGCAATACCAAGACAGGTTATTACACTTGGGGTTATTTAGTTTGGAGAATCGAAGGCTTAGGGGTGATCTTATTACAATGTATAAATATATGTGGGGACAATACAAAGACCTTTCTAATGATCTTTTTACTCTTAGACCTGTGACGGGGACAAGGGGGCATCCTCTACGTCTGGAGGAAAGAAGGTTTAAGCATACTCACAGACGCGGATTCTTTACTGTAAGAGCAGTGAGACTATGGAACTCTCTGCCATATGATGTTGTAATGAGTGATTCACTACTAAAATTTAAGAAGGGACTGGATGCCTTTCTTGAAAAGTATAATATTACAGGGTATATACACTAGTCTCCTTAATATTGCGTTGATCCAGGGAGCTAGTCTGATTGCCGTATGTGGAGTCGGGAAGGAATTTTTTTCCCCAATGTGAAGCTTACTGTTGCCACATGGGGTTTTTTTGCCTTCCTCTGGATCAACATGTTAGGGCAAGTTAGGATAGGATATGGGTTGAACTAGATGGACTTAAAGTCTCCCTTCAACCTTAATAACTATGTTACTATGTAATAACTATGTTACTATGTTACCTCTGAGGCAGCTTTGATCACTTAGCACTTTCAACTCTTTCTAATAGGAATTAGACACTTGCCCTAACACTACTATAAAAATTAACTATATCTTACCCTATTTTCTCTACCTATGCTACAGTCAGCTATCTACATCCCTCTACGACCTATCCTATATTCTACACTATGCATTACATTACTATACATTATAATACCGTACATTTTCACATACTACAATATATATTACTAACATTACATATAACACTCTGCATAGCCATATCCCAATATATTACAATTCACACTAAACAATATATACAAAAGGCGCACAACAGAAATCACACTCAATGCAATTGGTGTCTTCAGGGGCAGGAACGCGATAGCACTGTCCACCACCCTTAGGCTGGGTTCACATTAGCGTATGTATGCACAGCGTATGCCTGCGTACAGATCCGCAACTATCCGCATGCGTCTTGCGTACCTATGTTTAACATTGTGTATGCAGGGACATGCTTTTGCATCAGTTTTGGTGTTGATGCGTCCGCATGCGTCATTTCGCCGTACCCGCCAAACGCAACATGTTGCATTTTTTGATCCATCAAATATGCGCAGGCATGTGCATGCATACTTCAAACTGAGGAGGTCCAGTAACTGATCAAAGCACCTCCCAAATCCCCGGTGTATAAAAGGGGTCTGGACACAGGAAGCCAAGAACTCTCAAGACTGTGCATGGGATATCAAGACTCTGTATGTAAGTATAGAAGCTTTGAAAATGTCTGTCTGCCTGTCTGTCTCTCACTGCAGTCTGCACTCTGTACTTATGTTTTTCTTTCTTTTCCTTGTAGACTGTGCCGTGTTCCTGTTGTGGATCCTGTCCCGGAATCCTCCTGTTCCAAGATAGTGTCCGGTGGTGTGGTCCAGGCCCTTTCAGATTCAATCTATTGTAAGTATGAGTGTGTTTGTTGCTCTGCCCAGTCTCTCACTCTGCCCATATATATAGAGAAATGTTAGCACAGCCAGTGTAGGAGGTGCCATACAGTAGGTTCCCAAACCTTTAGAATATGTAATAAATACTGGGCACACTTGTGAGATTCTGATGTGGGAAAATAATTTTAATACATACAGTAGACACCAGTAACAAACGTTTTGGTCGTGATAGACCTTCATCAGTGTACTAGGGTTAAATATAGAAGATCATGTGAAAATCTCACATGCAATATGACAGAAATCCTTAGCGCGTAAATTGATGGGAATATTGGTGGTCAGTGACCGCTATAGTAGCCATGCAATGTAGGTACGCAGCCGGGTGTCCTGTGACGTGGTGTCCGCCGCCTGTCTCTGCCCAGTCTTATGTTTTGCTTTCTGTTTTTTTTGTAGACTGTGCGGTCGTTGCTGTTGTTGTGGATCCTGTCCCAGAATCCTCCTCTTCCAAGACAGTGTTCTGTGGTGTGGTCCAGGCCCTCTCAGCTTCTATTTAATGTAAGTATGATTGTTTGTACTTTTACTGTGCCTAGTCTCAGTCTTCATCACTTAAGTTTTTTTTTTCTGTTCCTTGTAGACATTGTCGTGCTGGTGACCTGGATTGAGGCCTGTTCCAGATTTCCCCAGTTCTGCTGTCCCGGTGTTGTGCTGCCATCTCAGGGTTGTGCTGCTGTCCCGGGGTGGGCTGCTGTCCCTGTGTTGTACTGCTGTCCTGGTGCTGTGCTGCTGTCCCAGTGCTGTCCTGGTGCTGTGCTGCTGTCCCAGTTCTGTGCTGCCTGACTGCTGTGCTGTTGGACTACTGCCTAATGTACATGTCCATTTTTTTTTATGTGTCCATTGTGTTTTTTTTATTTATTTTTTTTTCTTTGTCTTCATTGTTTTTGACTCAAGTTAAATTTTTCTTATCTGTTCTTTTCTAGTGTTTCATTTGACTGTTGCCTGCTATTCCAACATGTCCTCCAGTGAAGGCCAGAATGCTTCCCAGAGTGGACATGACAGTGATTATGTAATCACATTTGATATACTGATTGGTATGTATTGACTGACAATAGACATGTGGTAAATCATGTATTTTCTTTACAGGAACCTTCCAGTGCGGAAGAGCAGGAGCAGTCAGTGTAAATGAAGCTTCCCAGGGTCGTCGGGCTCAAGTTCCTGAGGAGGAAAGACTGTGTGTAAGAAATCTTTTCATTATCAGAGCTGTAATTGAATTTGGTTTCAGTTTTGTATCTTTAAAACTATATGACTTGTAATTTTATTTCTTTTTATTTGATCTATAGGTTCCACAATGTGAGGAAGGTGAACCCCAGATTGACAATGACAAGCTCATTCCTCTTGTGCAAGAGTGAGCAGCGTTGTGGGACACCCGTGATCATAACGATTCCGACTCAGGATGGATTCGAGGACTCTGTGAAGAAGAGGCCAGATCGCTGTTGGATAATTGGGACCATGCCACCCCACAAGATAGGATTTTCATAAGTACTGCAATGTGGTCTGTTTATCTGGAAATGTATGGGCCTTTTTTACAATTTATTTATTTTTTCACAGTGAAGAGAGTCAAAGTCCGTTGGCGTTCGATGAAGGATCGCTTCAACAAGGATATGAGCGAGAAGAATCGTGTTCGAAGTGGTGCTGCTCCAAAGGTCTCAAAATATAAATACCATCGTATGCTGTTGTCTTACCGAATTTTCACTTTGAGAGGGGCAAGCCCCTTACTTACATCGCTCACTAATATACTAATTAGGCAAAAAGACTACTAGGTCTTTATTTCGGTAAAACAATTTATATTTTATTAATAATAAGATAACAGAATGACTTAGGTAACACTTTGATATGTGTGTGTTATAGGCACATGAATTATAGCAGCACTAGTCTAACATTACATTGATCATTATCATCATCTATAAAATAGAGAAAAGTAAGCATCAATACGTTTACCGGATATTGTAGCATCACTTCTCCCTCGGGGGACTCGACGGGTAAGGCTACTTTCACACATCAGGTTTTCGGCGTCAGGCGCGATCCGGCGTCGTGCCGGAATGCCGGATCCGGCAAATGTTTTGTAAAACCTGAAGTGCCGGATCCGGTTTTCTGCCGGATCCGTCTTGTTCTTGACAGATAAAACCGGATCCGTCTCATCCGGTTCATCCGTTTTTCTATCCGTTTTTCTATCCGTTTTTCGACGGATTACGCCGGATCCGGTTTTTAAAATTGACCCTTGTGGCCTTCCGAACGGGATTGGCTACTGGAAAACTAGATATAGCATGTTCCTACAGCCCTTCTTTGACAGGTTGTAGAGAAGAAAGTGCAGGTTGGAGAGAAGAGCAAGTTACTGGCGAAGATGGATGTTGTCATTGGAAATATTACCACTAGAAGTTCTGTGACGGTTTCAGGGACAATTTTCCACTATACTTTGTCACCTCAAGGCAGAGTACACTGGGATGACAGAGTGTGAGAGATTTTTGCCCTAAACTTGTGTACCTTCTGGACCAACAGTATATACCTTTGCCAACCAAAGTTGGCTATCTTGTCATGGTCTTACTATTTTTACCTTTAGGCCACAGGTGTGTACCTGGTTGTGTTTTATGCAAAGTATTTCACCTTTTAACAAAAGTTGTGTACATTGGTAGGAAATCACCAACAATAAACACAACTTTTTAGGTGAAATACTTTGCTTCAAACACAACCAGGAACACAACTGTGGCAAAAAGCTAAAATTTACCCACAGTTATATACCTGGTTTTGAATACCTTTTTACCTTTGAAATACCCTGTATTTAACCTTTTTTTAAAACATAGTTCGCCGCAGAAAGAAATGACAGACAACCATTGTGAAACGATAATTTAACTTTTATTTAAATTTTTTTTTTTTGTAAAATGTTTTTAAAGTGCAAAAACTTTTTTAATAAAGGTTTTAAACCCAATGGGCATTTTTATTACAAAAAACACACATTACAATTCTGTGTACTGTGGGGTGGAAATACTGCTGGAGGGGCTGCGGGACACTTCGACACTGGGTGTGTGGAGAGAGGACTGGGATCGTGGTGGGGAAGGAACAGTTAGAGGTGAAGGTGTGGAAAAAGCTACAGAATGGGTGGACATGTGGGAGGCAGAAGAGGTGGTGGGCGGTGGAGTGGAGGGTTGGGCAGGGACTGTAGGAGCAGATGATGTTGATGGAAAGTTGTATGGGGAAGGAGTTTGGTACGGGGAAGGAGTTTGGTACGGGGAAGGAGTTTGGTACGGGGCAGGTTGCTGGAAGTGGGGAGATGACTGGTACTGGGGAGGTTGCTGGTACTGGGCAGGTTGCTGGTATGTAGTAGGAGGGGGAGGATGGAAAGTGGCTGGAGGGGGTGCAGATGTAATAGGAGGGGGAGGATGGAAAGTGGCTGGAGGGGGTGCAGGTGGAGGAACTACAGTGGTGGGAGGTGGAGGTTGGGAGGTAACCTGCTGTAGAGCACCGTGGCACGAATGCATTACATGCATCTGCTGGGTAGGAGATAGTGTTGCCATGCGCACCACAACAGACCTGAAAAAGGTGTGGTTTGGCGAAGATCTTGCTTCTGAATGCATGGTTTGCAGAAGTGTCTTCACCTCCAGAATGCTGGAGTTGATCTGCTGAAAGCCTGCAGAGATTTGCTCTGACAAGACTTTGAGACAGTTCTGGAAAGATGCATTCAGATGCAATAACTCTTGCGCATAACTCTTTTCCTGACCCCTCTGCCGCTGCCGCCCAGTACCCGCAGGTGTACTAGAGGCGGCAGGGGCAGAAGGGTGGGGTAAAGGGAAAGCGATCTCCTCACCAGCAGCTTCATGTAATGTAGGCGGCCACGATGCTCCTGTGCTGGTGGATGGGACAGATGGGTCGAATGTGTGGGAAGGCTGGGAAGGTGCAGATGTACCGGGGCGGTCGAAGTGTCCCTCGGTGCCAGTCTCCTCAGGGATCGCCTCAGAAGGGTCCAATCGTGCAGGCTCCCGAGTGCTGCTCACCGTGCTGTGGAATAAAGAGAAAAAAAACAATTAAAATACTGACATGGTATGGCCCTGGCTGAAAAAAAAAAGTTACATCTAACATTTTTTTTCACATGTGGTGTGTAATATTTACCTTCTGGTGAGCATTGTTTCCCGGAGGAACGACAGGGCTTGTGCGTACTTGTACTTGCTCCTGCGTCCTCCAGATCCACTCGGGGCCCGCATCTCTTTATTGAACTCCTTCTTGAAACGATCCCTCACAGACCGCCACCGATTCACAATTCTGTTCCCTGAAACGAGAAAGGAGTGGTTAGTATACAACATCAGTGTTTCACAAACTCCAGTACTCATGGTCCCCAGGGGTCATGTTTTCAGGATTTCCATAGTAAATAGAAATCCTGAACACATGATCCGTGGGGACCACGAGGACTGGAGTTCGGGAAACACTGGTTTACATCAAGCAACCGTTACTGTATATACTTACGCTCTTTAATCTGGGCCCGAGCTTCGAGGTCCTCCCAGCGGCCCACAAGGAGAGAACAGATTTCCTCCCAGAGTCGTCGGGTAACGATAAGGTCAGCGTGGCGGCGGTCAGCCATATTCCAGAGCGGCTCCCTTTCTCTGACGAGATCGATGAGGCGGTCCACATCAATCCCTCCATCCTCACCGTCAGAGTCGGGAGCACGCTGTGAAGGCTGTTAAAGAAAAAGACAAAAATAACATAATTAGCCTCCACAAAAGAAATGAAATAAAAAGTGCAAAAAAACAAAGCAAAAATATTTATACTTACACGCTGGTGACCGCCGCGTTGCTGTCGCCGACGACCCTGGGAGGCACTGCGAGGACCTCTTGGCCGAGCACCAGATTGGGAAGACTAGAGAAGAAAACAAAAAATGTTATGTCTTTGGATGTAGGCATTTGTTTGCTGTGTGTGGTCTGCAGAACATTGTTTTCTATGTGTTGTGTGTAGTGTGATGTTGTGTTTCTGCGTTTGATGCAGAAAACTTACCAATTGTGAGCCCACTCCAGGTGTCTGTCCACCCCTTCCTTCTTCTTCTGGGAGCTCCTCTTCATCTTGTGATTCCTGTTTTAAAATAAAAGGCAATGAATAGACATATATTACAGAGATGATGGATTTTGGAAATAAAAACTTACCGTCAAACGCTGACGATGCGAGGGAGGGCTCCCAGAAGAAGATGTGCTGTCCTGTTGATGGCCAGACTCCATGGCTGTGGGTATTGCTGCTGCCAGTGATGCCATTTCTGCTGCTGCTGCATCTCTTTGGCGGCTGTTGAATAAAGAGAAACAAAGGGCCAATGAATATCTTGATATTCCATGGCCCTAGTTTGGAGGAATGGGGGATTTGATAATTACCGTCTCTCATCTGCTTCTGGACTCCCCTCCCGTTCAGCATGCTGCTCCATTTGGGGTGGTGCTGATGGTGCTGCTGCTGCAGATGTCTGCTGCCTTCTCCTGCTCCTGGTTCTTGGCTTGGGTGGCATGTTGGGTGTGGCTGAGGGTCCCATTGTCTTGCTTTTATATATCTCCTGTGGGCAGAGCTACTGAGCATGCTCAGACCAAAAAAACCGGATCCGGCGCATTGCGGCGCTCATAGGTTTTCATTGTGTGAAAAAGCCGGACGCGCCGGATCCGGCGGGTACGGCTTTTTCGCCGGAGACAAAAATTTTTACAGTAGACGTTTTTTCCAGACGCCGGATCGCGACACATTGCGACACACTGCCGGATCCGGCGAAAACCGGATGAAACGCATGGCCATCCGGCGCGATCCGGCGCAAATGCAAGTCAATGGGGGGGAAACCGGATCCGGCATTGCATTTCGCCGGATCCGGTTTCTGTCAAAAGCGCAGGATCGCGCCTGACGGCGAAAACCTGATGTGTGAAAGAGGCCTAAGAAGGAAACATCCAGTTAACACAACATCACAGAAGTTATGCGTCCATAAAGCCTTCTGGAAACGTCCTTGCCTACCAGTGAAAGTCCCCTTTGTTTTATGTTGTTTATAATCAGATATCAGTTCAACCATGCGCAGTACACTTTCTGCAAGCAATGCTTATATAACATGTTCACTCTTGGAGCCTGCGTGGTTAATCCTTGAGCTCGTGGCCAGCTCGTGTTACGCAGGCGCATTGCGGTTGTTTATCACTCAACCTACAGTGTTCTCATCATATCTCTTAACAGGTCATGTATCGGTCAAGTTCAGTTCTTCTAAACTTGTGCTGAATTACTGCAAAAAGGGACAATAAGACCCATGATCACCTGTGCACCTATCTTCTTCATACATACACCATACATATCACATATGTATCACAATCGGTCCTTGATCACGGGAATTATTTTCCTCTTCTATAGGTTACCATCAGCACTTTTGGTCGCCTACAGAAGATTTTGTATGCCATGTAGCAATTCCATATAGATAGAAGTATTACTACAAGGACAAGCACCAACACTGGGTGAATGATCCAATTTAACATCCTTTGAGCCGAAGGAGAATGACCCATGAAAATATCATACCAATGATGAGAAGTGGCATCAGCAATTGCCAAACCCATTTTAACAATTTTCCCTGCCACTATGGTGGTACTAACAACATGATATTGTATTGTTTTATTTAACATTTGAATTATTCTATTCCCTTCTTCAGATGTCTCCATAATATTCCTGAGCCGGGTCATATTCAATGCCCAGTTGTTTACCTGCAACTTGGTCGGTTGCCACCGCATTGTTTTCTGCACCTCCCGGTCATGAGTGAGAAGGAAGGTTTGGCCCTCCCACTGTAAAGCGGAAACATTCTGTAAACACCCCACATAAGGAACTTTCATCCCAGGAATAATAGGGACATCAGTTATTACACAAATTTCTTGTGAACCTATCTCCACCAGCATCTTGTAGGATACTGGTAGAATGGTGAACTCACAAATATTCACAGTCTCTTGTAGCAAACATGGTTCATATACAGTAGAATGCAACCTACAAATTTTACCTTCTAATGTGTCTTCACATAAGCTTAAATCATGCGTGCAATTATTGTCATCAATATATAAGCCATTCATTTTAGGCATCTACAACCATTGATCCCCTAGGGGTCCCAATAATAGTGGTAAAACTACATATCTACACATTACTTGCTGGTTGGTTACATTATATATATTCAATATCCCTTGACATACTGTGTCATTGCAAACCATTTTGGGAGCTTCAATTTTAAGCCATGAAACTCCAGGGATTGTGTTATTAAACATAGTCCTCCATACCCATTCATTTCCTGTCATAAGACGAGTCTGCATTGTTGCCTTCTGCTGCATTTGCTAAATAGCCTGCATTGTACACATAGTCCAATTAAGCATCGCACTAATATTTGATCCTTCCTTGAATACAAAAGAATTTGAAATATTCTGCATATCTAGCAAAAATTTATCTGCTTGCCAAGCTTGTGTCAGTGGGTGCCATATTGTAGGCATCCATTTACCTTGTAAAGTTAAAACATCTTGGATTCCTGCACCTGCTTTACTCATGCGATTTGCTAGAGTTTCAATATCAAAAGAATTCAAAGTCCCAGTAACAGTTCCCACTCCCCCCAGCAACGTATCATACCATGCCCTTTTTTGTCTTATAGGGCAGAGAACGTTAGACGGAAATATCACTATAGCTGTTACTACAGTCTTTTGTGATTGAGTTCCAGTCTTTACACAGGACGAGGGGATCCTCTTCATATGTCCCGGATCCGTTTTTGACGAATTCATATTAACAAACGTTATACTTTGTGCCCAAGTACTTCTATTTGTTATACTAGTAGCATTATGACAAAGTAAAGTCTGTAGGACATTAATATTGAATACTAATTCTGTTCCACTTCCAATGGTGGGGGTGCAATTCTTATAGATCCGTATTTGTTGAGTTGGAGACAAAGACTCAAAACCCTCACCGGCGTTACAACATGTTAAATTCACCTTAGCGGTAATGTTCGCAGTTCCGTGCATATTGTGTAACATATATGCTACTTGAAATGAGGTGGCCCCACGGGGGCCTATCCATACATATCCTTCCACTGTTACATTAGCTATGTTACAGCTCTGTCCTTCTGGGCAAATAAAATCATCTTGTTTTCGTTCTTTTGTGCTTTCCTTCCACAACCACCTTATCCGACTGGTGTTTTGACTTTGGATTTGAGTACCCGGTGTCCATCCTTCAACTTTCACCAAACACTCGCTTCCAAGGATTCCAATAATTCCACATATTCCCAGAAATATCTGTTGAGGGAGGAAAAAAAAACCAAAGCATGATTTTATTCACGCAAATAACATTTTTCCTGGGGAACATATTCCCATTTTTCCACTCCTGGTCTCATGATTAGCAGAGTACAATCCTTGCCCACAGCAATGACTTCAGCCGCCGATGGCGGTCCTTGAGGACTCTGTACCCAAATTCTAGCTCCTACATTGGTCACATCTGATGACCCAAATGCTTTATCCCCCCGTAAGGAGAGTTCTAGTGGAGCTTGTCCTTCGATGGCTTGATCTAAACTAATAGGTATTACCAACATTTGAGCCATCTTCTGTCCTTTAGAGATAACTAGGGGCTCTTGTCCTAAATTGGACATAATAACTTTGATTTCTCCTTGATAATCAGCATCAATTACTCCTCCCACCACTATGGCCCCTCTTAAAGCAAAACTAGACCAAGTTGCCAACTGACCATAATGTCCTTTAGGCATTTGACATCCCAATCCTGTTAGTATAGGAACAGTCTTACCTGGAGGTACAATAGTCACTTCTATTGCACTGAGATCCAATCCCGCAGATAGGGGAGTTGCTTTTTCAGGAATTTTAGCCTCTTGATTCAACTTCCACCAAGTAATTGTATGTACAATATGAGTTTTGGGTATGGTAAGGTTGGGTGTCAGCATTCTCATCAATGGTGTCATGGAATCAGTAATTGGCCTATTGTTGATAATTTGTAAAGCCTCACTTAGATTATCTCTCCACTGGCCATATCCTCCTTCCGTATTGTGTATCTTTTTCAGAGTAGACTTCAAGAGTCCATTCATCCTTTCCACTAACCCTGCAGCTTGGGGATAGTAAGGCATATGATATACCCATTGGACATTATGCTCATTAGCATAATCCTTTATCTGTTGACCAGTGAAGTGTGACCCATTGTCAGTCTGTATCTGCAGTGGAACACCATAGTATTGTGTGATAATCTCTAATGTACGTAATGTGCTCCATTGTGTGGCTGCTTTGCAAGGGAATCCTATCATAAGTCCTGAGTAGGTATCTACTGCTGTGCAGACATATTTACATCCCCTACTCTCAGTGAGTGGACCAATGAAATCCATCTGCCAGATTTGAGCTGGTAATTGTCCTCGAGCTATGTGTCCCATTACTGTGTGTGGAACTTCCCTTTTTTGTGAATGCTGGCATACTGGACACTGTGCAATGACTTGTTTTATAATGTCCATGGTTAGTGGAACACCTCTTTCTTGGGCCCACCTGTAAGTGGCTTTTTCTCCAAGGTGTCCACTCTTGTTGTGCGCCCAAACAGCTGTACCTTGCAGCCATTTTTCTTTTTCTTGATCAACCTCAGAAGTCTGTCTAATGGCGGCGGCTTTATCTGCTTCAGAATTAAACAGACGATCAAGTGAGTCAGCAGACATATGTGCATCAACATGAAAACAGTAGTAAGTGTGATTTGAACCATTTCTTCTATAAATTCCCACACCTCTTTTCCCCACACTTCCTTACCATGTATTAACCAACCATATTTCTTCCATCCCATCATCCAAGTTGCAAGACCATTAGCCACAGACCACGAGTCTGTGAAAAGGTGACACTCCTTCCCTTGTTCAAAACTCAATGCCAGAAAGATAGCATATAATTCTGCATATTGGCTACTTTTACCATGACCTTCCATAACCAAATGTTTTTCTAGTTTCGGGTTATAAGCCACACTCTTCCAGTGTCGCTTTCCATTGACATATCGAGCTGACCCATCAGTGAACCAAGCATGTTGCTGTTGTTGTTCTGTTAAATCTTCATAAGATTTTCCCCATTTTACAGGGGACTCTTCCAGGACAGTTGGTTTCACAGGGGATTTGATTTCTTCCCCTATTTCAGCTATTTTCTAATGGAGGGAGGCGATCCCGCCTTCTCCTTTCTTTGCTCTTTCAGAAATGTACCATTTCCATTTTATGATACTTTGTTCCTATGCATATCCTACCCTATTAGTTTTAGGGTTAGACAATACCCATTGCATTATAGGTATTGCTGGTCTTAATAAGATTTCATGTCCTAAAGTTAGCTGTTCTGTTTCTACCAATGCCCAATAACAAGCTAGCAATTGTTTTTCGAATGGAGTATACTTTTCTCCAGCATCAGGGAGTTTTCGATTCCAAAATCCTAAGGGGACTCTTTTTCCCCCTTGTTTTTGCCATAATGACCAATTTGCATACATAATTTGTACTGATACATGCAATTCTACACTCCCCGCTGTCATTGGCCATAATTCTACAGCTTGCTGTATGGCCTCTTTTACCATTTCAAAGGCGGTTTGTTGTTCTTCCCCCCAATGAAATTCATATTTCTTCCTCGTAACTTTATACAAAGGGGACAGCATCTGTCCTAAATGAGGTATATGCTGTCTCCAAAATCCAAATAGCCCAATATAAGATTGAGTCTCTTGCTTAGACTTGGGAGTAGGGAAATTAATAATCTTCTGTTTTGCTTTTGGTAAAATTTCCCTATGTCCTTTATTCCATTGTATTCCAAGAAATTTTACAACTTGAGCCGGTCCTTGGACCTTTGCTTCATTTATTTCCCATCCTTTGCTCCTCATATGCACCAAAAGTTTTTCCAATTGTGATTTTACTGCCTGCTCCTCATTTCCTTGTATCATTATATCATCAATATAATGTGAAATTTGCATATCTGAGGGCAAGGAGAACTGATCTAGATGTTCTGCCACCGTCCGGTGACAAATAGTAGGGCTATGAAGCCATCCTTGAGGCAATCTGGTCATTGTATACTGTCGACCTAACCAGGTAAAAGCAAATTGATCCTGCGCCTTTTCCTCTATTGGAATTGTAAAGAAGGCATTAGCCAAATCAATCACTGCATACCAAGTTCCATTATGACTCTGTATATTTTCTATTATAGTGATAGTATCTGGCACTGCAGCTGTTAATGGAGGGGTACATTTGTTCAGTTCCCTGTAATCCACTGTCATAAGCCAGGAGCCATCACTCTTTTTAACTGGCCAGACTGGATTATTCCATGCAGTAGTAGTGGTACGCATGACTCCTGCGTCCACCAGATCTTTAATTGTTTCAGTAATCTCTTTGTGTCCCCCTGGTATTCGATACTGTTTCATTGCCACCATTTTGGTAGCAGGAGGGATATGTACAGGGGGTATTTTTACTTTTCCTACCGTTACAGGTCTCATTTGTATTTCCGCCCTTTTTACTCCAAAGGAGAATTTGCCAGCCGATAAATTTAAAGTCATTCCTTTTAAAACATCAATTCCCAATATATATTCCGGAATGGGTACTACTAAAACACGGTAATTTCTTATCGGTAGGTTTCCTATTTTCAAAGCAACTTGTGTTTGTACCCCGGTGATTACCTGTCCTCCTAGTCCGGCAATTTTAATTTTTGGACCTTTGAATTTCGTGGGATTTCCATATATTAGGGTAGCCTCCGCCCCAGTATCAATCAAAGCAGGGACCCTCTGCACATTGCCCCCTTTCCAATGGATGCTTAAATTTACGTATGGGTGCTGATCAGCTTTAATCCATACGGGGGCTTGGCTGGCTACCTATGGGATTTCTTCGTCTGAGTCCACATTCTTCCCGGTAGCTGCCTCATAGGCATTCCTACCCCATCCATCACTTACTCGAGTGGCTACTGCTGCAGCTAATTCTTCCCACGGATAAACATTTTTAAAGTCCTCTCAAGACACTTTCTCAGGTGCTGTGGGGGGCTTACCCTGATCTTCAGCTTTACCTATTGTAGTAGTGCCTTTTTCAGCATCAACTTTCTTTGCCGACAGCACCTTTTGTTTATACAACCTCCATAATTCACCTGTCTGTTTTCCATCTATAGATTCTCTGCTCATTCCAGCCTTTAAGAGTGCCTGAAACATCTCTCTCCTGGACACTCTATCTGTTTGATTTGTAGTATTTCCATCTTTTTTCCACTCAGGGTTATATGGTTTACTGTTACCTGGATGTTTTTGAGAGGAACTCTGAGAGGAGGCTAAATGATCTGTTTCCTTCCAATCACCCATATCCTGCAATTCCCTCATACGTGTGATTACTTGACTCACTGGATTCCCTGTCATAGCCACAGTTAAAGTCAATATAATGGCTTTATAAGCAGGAGGAGCGGTTTTCACTAACCTACTCCTCATACTAGCTGTCATTGGAAATTCCAAGTAATCATCATCCACATTAAGTACAGCCACTACACCTCGCATCGCTTCCTCCTTTAGTCTGTCAATTCCATCTCGTAAAGTATACCATGGTTTATCATTAGCTGGGATATCAGCTTCAGTAGGATATTTATCCATAATTGCTAGAGCCAAAATGATCAACAAATTCTGCATGTTATCCTGTGCATTTTCTCTAAAGTAATTTTTGAAATATCTTTGGATCACTGGATCCCGAGACAATGTAACAAATTTAGAAATATCCTGTGGGTCTACATTTATTCCTACTCCTCCATAATCAAGCATCCTGACCAGCCAGGAGAGTTCAGATTCTCCCGACCGCTGTTTAAATTGCGTCAAAATGCTATCTATTTCATTTTGGGTATAATCTTCCACAGAAACTCTAGTACGAGTATGGGGAACTGTTCACTCCACCATAATAGGCTGTCCGTGCTCGTCTATTTGGAGCCGGCCACCTGCATCACGGACCTGCTCTCGAATAATTTCATTTTCTGTCCGTTCCATCCGTCTCTGAATTGGATTGGCTTTTACCTTAGATCCTTTTGGGGGATCAATAACGGGATCAGGTGGATCCTCCCAATCATCTGATGAGGAAGTATCCCATACATCTCTGTCCCACTTATCTGGGTCCCAATTTACAGATGCAGTGGCTATACTTTTATATACTTTTTCTTTATTAATTTTTCCTCTTTTCTTGCGATATTTATTTTGAGCAACTTTGATAGCAGCTTTCTCTGCTACACTCTGGTAATGTTCCAACTTATCTTTGAGCAGACGGGTATTGCAATCCAGCACCACTTTCTGCCCTCCTAGCTCTGCAACTTTTTGTTCCAATTGAGAGCACTTCCTCTGCATTTGTTGATTCCGCTCATGCATCGCGCGATATGCACTGAGCAGAATCCAAGTTCGTCGCCCAAGCGACACAACATCACCCGCCTTGGCGGGGACCCCCCTGAGTACATTAACAACATCAGCGGGTTAACTACCTTTAAGCTTACTAGACCACTGTTCCGCCAGTCCAGAACTGCTCAATTCATGTGCCAATATATTATACGGTGCCTCAGTCCAACCGGGCACATCCACAACATCCTCCTGCTTTTCCTTTCGTTCCTTAAACTTATTGAGAAAAAAAAAAAAAGAAAAATCCTGCTGACTACGTCAATTTATGTCTTACCGAATTTTCACTTTGAGAGGGGCAAGCCCCTTACTTACATCGCTCACTAATATACTAATTAGGCAAAAAGACTACTAGGTCTTTATTTCGGTAAAACAATTTATATTTTATTAATAATAAGATAACAGAATGACTTGGGTAACACTTTGATATGTGTGTGTTATAGGCACATGAATTATAGCAGCACTAGTCTAACATTACATTGATCATTATCATCATCTATAAAATAGAGAAAAGTAAGCATCAATACGTTTACCGGATATTGTAGCATCACTTCTCCCTCGGGGGACTCGACGGGTAAGAAGGAAACATCCAGTTAACACAACATCACAGAAGTTATGCGTCCATAAAGCCTTCTGGAAACGTCCCTGCCTACCAGTGAAAGTCCCCTTTGTTTTATGTTGTTTATAATCAGATATCAGTTCAACCATGCACAGTACACTTTCTGCAAGCAATGCTTATATAACATGTTCACGCTTGGCGCCTGCGTGGTTAATCCTTGAGCTCGTGGCCAGCTCGTGTTACGCAGGCGCATTGCGGTTGTTTATCACTCAACTTACCGTGTTCTCATCATATCTCTTAACTGGTCATGTATCGGTCAAGTTCAGTTCTTCTAAACTTGTGCTGAATTACTGCAAAAAGGGACAATAAGACCCATGATCACCTGTGCACCTATCTTCTTCATACATACACCATACATATCACATATGTATCACAGCTGTCTTTTCTGAGACCTGCGGTTGCTCAGCGAACGTGAGTATCTTTTGTGTTGTGTTACTATTATCTAAACTACTTTTTTTTTTTTTTTTTTTCAGTAATGTGTGTAATTTATTTTCTACACAGAATCTGGAGCAGTGTAGGAGGAGTCCCCGCTGTGTAGCTGGGCCGGAACCAAGGGGCTGTCACCAAGGTTCCTAGGGGTACTGTTTCCGGGGGACATAATTAGAGGACGGGCCAGAAAGAGTTTTAGAAGGGATGGGGGTGTAGCAAGTATAAAAGGGGCTGAGGACGCTAGCAGGGGGCACTCGACCAAGCAGGAAAGAAGGAGCCGGAAGGCTAGAGGGTGCCAGAGAGCCAGAGCGAGAGCCAGAGCTAAAAGAAGAGAGCAGCGACTGGAGGGACTGGAGAGAGACAGCACCGAGCTGTCCAGCAGAGAGACACTGACTGCCCAACCGCAGCTCCACTCCTGCCCACAGCTGCGGCCTGCCCGCTGCCGCCCGCAGCTGCCGCTCCTCTCCAGCCCGCGGCTGCGGCCTGCCTGCTGCCGCTTGCAGCCGCCACAGCCCGACTACGGCCCACTGCCACCCGCGGCTCGGCTCCGGCCCGCGGCTGCAACTTGTCTGCCGCCACCCACGGCCACTGCTGCCCATCCCCAGCTTGTGGCTGCGGCCTACACCCCCCGGTCCCCGGGCAATGCCATCCCGCATCCGCCGGGAGGCGCAACGCAGAGGAACTCTTCAGGGGCCTGCTGTGCCCCCGCTTCGCCTGGGGGTAGGAATGCCCAAAGTCTCTGCCAGATCCTCGTTGGCTGGGCCCAGCGGCTGAAACGCCGAAGCAGTACCGACCACCACTCTGCCGGACGTCACAGAGGATAAGTGACACATTGTAGCTAATACCCTGGACCCGTAGTCCGCCATACCGCGGCCCTATAGTGACTGGTCTTGACCGGGTAGTTGTGTTTGTGTTACCAGTGTATTCTTGTTTTGATCAATGTGAGGATAACTGTTGTTAGTGTGGCGCCCCCAGGAGTATGGCCGCCACAGTGGCTTTGCCTTCCTCCAGGGGAGGGTAATGCCAGGCTTGGAGGTAATCATGGGTCTTTCTCGCAGTCAATCTACGCATGCAGCACAGTTCCACTCCAGGCCAGCAGGGGGAACTCTGAACCGGGATTAAGGGGAGGAGTGCTCTCTGAGGGCCAAGAGGAAGGGGTGAGTTACTTAGTCTGCGGAGGGTGAAGTGTGCAGACGTGTGGAAGGAGCGCTGAGATAGAGCTGAGAGGAAGAGCTCATCTCTGGAGAGAACGCATGAACTGGAGCCTGGTCTCCACGGTTGTACGGATACTAACAGTCCTGCAACAGACACCAGAGGAGTAAAAGGCTGTAAATGCCCTACTCCCATCTAAGACTTGAGGGCACAACAGCAGCTTGGATAGTGAGTCGGGACTCAGGAGAGAGGAGTCCCCAAGATAGGCTACAGCTGTCTGCCGTGCAAGTGAGGTTCTTGAGAACATCTGACAGGAGGAACTTCAGTGTAACTTGGTACTGGAGATCCCGCAAACAAGCGCTAGTAAGGAGACTGCACAACCCATCTGCTGAGAGAGAATCCCTGAATTGCTTCCAGGCTAGCCTGCTCCAATACCATCTGTAATCAGGACCTGGACTGCAGTTATCAAGTAAAGGTACAGAAATTGCACCTCGCTGTGTCTTGTCAGCTTCCTACCTTTCCAACACCGCTAAATCCCCGTGCCAACCACATCTACACTGCCCTGGGACTACAGCTTCACCTGTGGGGAGCTTTTACATCTTTGCTGCGCCATACCACCAGTCCGAGCGGATCTGCATGCAGCGTCGGCTTAACAACTCCCTTGCCGAGCACCACAGGTGGCTGTTATGAATCAGTCACCGAGGAGGAAAAACAAAAACAAACTAAGCCCCAGAAAACCAGAGAGGTTGGTAACTAAGCGGATTGTCTCACACAAGATGAAAAGACAAACACAGATAGAAAAATAGGCTGAGCAAACAATGGGGCCCACACTATCTAGAAAAGAAAGGAAAGATGCTGTCTGCAATCACGCACAAAACCCTGCCAAAAAATGTCCAACACTTTCTGATAACAAAAACCCTGAAGTTGCTAGACTTCAATTCCCTATATCGGCACTTTGGTATATTCTGAAGACAGAGCAAAAAGAGACCAATCTGATCAGGGACAAAAAGCAAACTGGCATAAACAGAGACATAAGAATGGAAATTCAGCACAGCCCCAGCAGGGGCTGGCTGACCACAAAAACTGAGTAAACAGACCAAATCTCATGTGAAAAATAGCAGCGCACACTTAGCTTGAGAAGGCAGGAACAGAACTGAAAACCAGAACCTCAGAGCATAAGAAAATCACCAGCACAAAATTAGGGAGTCGGCTGTCTTAAATCCAGTCAGAGACTCCTGATGTCCACTCACAGTCCTCTTCCTCAGGTGGCAGGCCTCTGCAATTTAGATCAGCTTCATTACCTGCTGTCACCACCAGAGGGAGCCCGGATGGAGAACTCACGACTCCTCTGTCAACACAGCCATCTCCACCACCCTCACTAGAAGCCAGAGGTAAACCAGAAAATGAGTTCACAACAGGTGGCGTCACAAACTATTCATCTAACTACATTCCACCATTCACATCTTCCTATTACTTGGGCGCCCAGGGCCACGGTCCGGGTCACCGCTGCTGTGACACATCCCACTGATACCGGCCCGGTACCGAGTACCCCACAGCCCTGGGAGGGCGACTCAACTTGGCGTCACGAACAGGATTACGGAGCCCGGTACCCCCGGGTCCTGTGTGCTATAGACTGTGTTTGTGTAAAAGACTGTGTGTGAAATTGGCGCCAATTCATACATACCGGGAGCGGCCATAGACTGTGTTTGTGTAAAAGACTGAGTGTGAAATTGGCGCCAATTCATACATACCGGGAGCGGCCTGGCTACCGCAGTACTCGGGTGAATCACATACCCTGAGCGAATTTAAAGAGAGACTGTGCAGTTTGTTTAAAGTCTACCCTCTGTCTGAGAGCCAGAAAGTGAATATCCTGATTGGACAGCTAACGGGTGCAGCGCAGAGAGAAGTGAAAGCCTGGCAGGACACTGATAAAGAGACTGTTGCAAAGATCCTGGCCAAGCTGAAAAGCACCTTTGACATCCGCACCACAGCTGAAATCAAGATGAGGTTCTTTGGCTGTAAACAGAAGGCGCAGGACAGTATAAGGTACTATGCTCTCAACCTGCAGGAGGCGCTGCGAGCAGTTAAGCAAGTTGATCCTGACAGTGTGAAGGAGGAGGATAAGCTGTTAAAGGAGCAGTTCATTGAAGGACTCCTATCCAGTACCCACAGAGAACAGTTGCGTATCATTACCCTGCAAAACCCTGATCTGAACTTTGTTGATTTTAAGGACAGGGCTATTCGGGTACTGCAGGAATCAACTGACAGCCGCCCATCGCCCCCTAAGCGCCCAGCGATCAACTACCATCAGGAAGCAATGTCTTTCTCTTCCATCCCTGTGGAGGCTGATGCACAGACTCTGGATAAAGATCCAACTGAGGAGCTGCGTCTTCAGATCCAGGAGTTGACCAAAGGGATGGCTGCACCTACCA
The DNA here is from genome assembly GCF_039654945.1 of Dendrobates tinctorius. Taxonomy (NCBI): domain Eukaryota; kingdom Metazoa; phylum Chordata; class Amphibia; order Anura; family Dendrobatidae; genus Dendrobates; species Dendrobates tinctorius. The sequence continues at coordinate 654,801 of NW_027361789.1, read as the reverse complement.
AAACTGTGCATTCCCTGCAGGCGTCCTCCAAGGAAAAGATCCAGCTTGTTTCCAGTCCAGAGGATGTCCCGTGGCTCCGGAGGAGGAGAGCCCCGCTACTTCGAGGGAGGAACAACGATCGCTATGACCAGGACGGACATCCCATCTGTCGTCGCTGCTACAAGGCCGGTCATCTTGCAAGATTTTGTCCTTTAAACGAGCAACCCCTGGGGCAGAGGGCCAACCCCCAGGAATAGGACCACAAGGCCCAAGGAACTGGAGAGCCAAGTATGTGTGAGGGAGACTGATCCTTCCTGTGGTGATTGACGGCATCCCCATGAACGCTTTGCTGGACACTGGCTCCCAGGTGACCACTATGCCGTACATTCTTTACAAGAAGTATTGGGCTGATTCAGAACTTACCCGTGGCCCAACTGATGAACTGACAGTAGTTGCCAGTAATGGTCAGTCTTTGCCGCAGATAGGATGTAAATAAATTACTGTTAAAGTGGGTCGGGTAGAGCTAAAGTCTCAATGTCTGATAGTTGTTGATATTGATCGACGTGAATGTAATCCCATGATGACTCTTGGTACAAATGTAATTGAAAACTGTCTGTCCGAGGTTATTGTCTTGTTGCAACAGGTGGCTGAGACTGCTGGTTCCAGTGAACGAGTCCTACAGAAGGAGATCAGAGCCCTGATGCAAAGACAACAGGTGGAACTCTCTGGCGGAGAAATTGGCAGTGTAAGAGTGAGTGATCCCTTCCCCATTGCAATACCCCCAGATGTGAAATGTTGGTTTGGTGTCGGGCAGCTATAGGTCTTAGAGGGAAAGATTACCAGGCATTGGTAGAACCAGTATGCTCCGATAGCAGGCCCACTGTCCTGACAGCCAGAGGGGTGGTTGATGTACGAAAGGGGAGAGTACCTGTACGCCTTGTGAATTGTGGGGAAGAGGAGGCCACGATACCTCGGTACGCCACAGTTGCTAAGCTGCTCACTGTCAATAACAACTCTTTGCAGGCAGCAGAGCCCTTGGTCTCATCCGATCAGGCGGAGGACAATGGCTCTGTGAAGCAGAAGGAGGAGTGGTGCCAGCAACTGCAGGTGGGAACTGACTCTATGCCCTCCTACCAGAAAAATGGGGTATACAGAGTGACGCAAGAGTATGAGCGGGTATTCAGCAAACACCCACTAGATTTTGGGCAGGCAAAAGGGGTTAAACATCATATCCCCACTGGAGACCATCCACCCATAAAGGAGAGATACCGACCTATACCACCAACACAATACCAATGTGCTAAGAGTATGTTGAGGGAGATGAAGGAAGCAGGGGTTATCAGAGACAGTTGTAGCCCATGGGCAGCTCCCATAGTTTTTGTAAAGAAAAAGGATGGTACTATGAGAATGTGTGTTGATTACAGGAAAATTAACAGCTTTACACATAAAGACGCCTACCCACTACCTAGAATTGAGGAATCATTAGCTGCACTTAAAACTGCTAACTACTTTTCCACCTTAGATCTCACAAGTGGGTATTCGCAGGTTCCTGTGGCAGAGGCAGACAAGGAGAAAACAGCATTTACCACTCCAATGGGTCTCTGTGAGTTCAATTATATGCCATTCAGGCTCTGCACAGCCCCAGGAACATTTCAACTGCTGATGGAGTGCTGCCTGGGACACATGAACTTTGAGACGGTCCTGTTGTACCTGGATGATGTCATTGTTTTCTCCAAAACCTATGAAGATCATCTGGAACACCTGGCTGAAATGTTTGAAGCTTTGTCCAATTTTGGCCTGAAGGTGAAGCCCTCCAAGTGCCACCTCCTGAAGCCCAAGGTGCAGTACCTCGGTCATGTGGTCAGTGCAGAAGATGTGGCACCAGATCCTGATAAGGTCACAGTCATCCGGGACTGGCCGAAGCCTAGCAACCTTCATGAAGTAGGCCAATTCCTTGGACTGGTAGGCTACTACCGAAGATTCATCAAAGGCTTTACTGAAATAGCCACCCCTATGCAAAATCTTCTAGTGGGGCAGTCCAAGAAGACCAAACAGAAAAATTCCACCTTTGAATGGACTGAAGAGTTGGAAAGGTCCTTCACCAGATTGAAGATGGCTCTCACAGGAGATGAAGTTCTGGCCTACCCAGATTATGACAAACCCTTTGTGCTGTACACTGATGCCAGCAACGTGGGACTAGGAGCAGTACTGTCGCAGGTACAGAATGGGAAAGAAAGCGTGATCTCCTACGCCAGCAGGAAGCTGCGCCCCACTGAAAGGAACCCTGACAACTACAGTTCTTTCAAGCTGGAGTTCCTTGCCATAGTCTGGGCTGTCACCGAAAGGTTCAAACATTACCTAGCCTCCGCCAAGTTCACTATCTTCACGGACAACAACCCGTTGACGCACTTGGACACTGCAAAACTAGGTGCACTGGAACAGCGATGGATGGCTCGGCTATCTAACTATGAGCTTACCATCAAGTACCGGGCAGGGCACAAGAATGCCAATGCTGATGCGCTGTCCAGAATGCCTAACCTACCAGATGCAGGAGAAGACCCTGAGGCTCTTGAAGAAATAGAGTTACCTCCCTTCCACCGGCCACTTGCGGCCCAGCGTGCTCAAGGAGTGAGAAACAGACGGTCTGGCTTGAGGGAGGTCACCCTGAATCCATTGCCCATCATGACTGGGCAGAAACGCAAGATAGTGACCCTGCAGTCTGCCTGGTGAAGGAGCTACTGTCACAAGCTGACTCACGCCCAGAGTCGGATGCTCCTGAAGAAACCCAGCAGTTGTGGAAGGAGAGAGGCCGGCTGCTCATCTATGAAGGAAAACTGTGTCGGAGGAGTATCAATGCCCGTACTCATGAGCTGGTTTGGCAAGCGATAGTCCCAAAGAGAGAGGCATCAATGGTCCTGGAAGCATACCACAATGGAGAAGGACACTTCGGATGGAAGAAGTTGGAAGCGTTGCTCCGGAAGAGGTTCTACTGGGCTGGTATGAGGAAAGCCATTGAGAGGTGGTGCCGGGAGTGTGGACAATGTAACCTGCACAGAAAGGATCGAAACAGAGAGCTCCTCTACAGCCAATCATCACCAAACAGCCCCTGAGTTGGTGGCCCTGGACCATGTGAAGCTGGTTCCAAGCCGGTCAGGCTACATCTGTGCTCTTACCATTGTGGACCACTACTCAAGATTCCTGGTAGTTGTGCCTGTCAAAGATCAGACAGCCAGGACAGCAGCCAGAGCATTCCAACAGCACTTCTGTAGACCACATGGATATCCTGAAAGAGTGCTTACAGATCAAGGTCCAGCTTTCGAGGCAGAAGTGTTCCAGGAATTCTGTAACTTGTATGGTTGTAAGAAGATCCAGACAACACCATATCACCCACAGACCAATGGAATGTGTGAGAAGATGAACCAGGTAGTGATTGACCTACTGAAGACTTTTCCCTAGGAGGAGAGGAATCTGTGGCCAGAGAAGTTGCCAGATCTGGTGGACCTCTACAACCATATTCCAGTGAATTCCACCAACTGTACCCCAGCCTAGTTAATGAGAGCAAGACCTGGTAAACTGCCTATTGATTTGGATATGGGAGTCCTTACGCCCGAAGTAACGTCACCAGATGCTGACTGGGATACAGAAAGACAACAACAGTACAGAAGAGTTCAAGAATGTGTGGAAAAGAGTCTAGCCCAGGCAAGACAAAAGCAGGAAAAGCTTTACAATCAAAATGCACCTGCCGTTCCTTTGTCGCCAGGAGAACAAGTCCTAAAAAGGAAGAGAAGATTGCACAAATTGGATGATCAATGGGAAGCTGAACCTTATACCATTCTGCCCTCAAACTTTGATAATACCAAGGTATGCCTTATTAGCAAAGATGGAGGAGAAACCTCAGCAGCAATATCAAGAGATCACCTGAAACTATGTCCTGACCTGCTGAAGGAAAGAGTGGAAGAACCAGATAACATCCAACCCATAGAGGAAGAAGAGAAGGTCAGCACAATACTTTGGGAATTCCCTGCGAATTGGACTAAAGTAAATGATGCTATAGTGGTGCCGGTGTTGACATTTCCCCAATTGGTAGCACAGGAAGACGTGACTCAAGGAAATCCTGAGGATCAGGAAAATCAGGCAGCAGATGCCACACCAGCAGTGGAGCCAGATAACCCTCGCCCTGCCAGTGGTGAACCTGTTATGCCCCTTGTGAGTCTAAGAGTTCACAGACAATCTAGGATCCCTGTGCCATGCAGAACCCCCAGTAGTGTATCCAGTACATTACCGCATTACACAAGGGATACCACCCATCAGATATCGTATATTGATAAATGTAAATGTTGAAATTGTGTGTGTAACTGTTTTTCAAGTTTTGTGCCTACAGGTAACCTGTAAGAGTTTCCTTTAGATTTGCCAGTTTTGTTTTATGGACATTGTACCACAGGACTTGTGTGGTCAAAAACTTTCCTGTATATAGTTCACCATTTGCCAGGAATGGACCATGGACATTGATGCTTGGACTTATCATCATAGGACCATTTTTGAAGCTCTTGGTTTTTGTAACTTTTTCATTTTTAACTCTTGCACAATTATTATTGTCTAATTGTTTATATGTTTCATGTTTTTGTTCAGCCCAGGAGTGCTGACTTGCACTAGGGGGGAATGTGGTGCCCCCAGGAGTATGGCCGCCACAGTGGCTTTGCCTTCCTCCAGGGGAGGGTAATGCCAGGCTTGGAGGCAATCATGGGTCTCTCTCGCAGTCAATCTACGCATTCAACACAGTTCCACTCCAGGTCAGCAGGGGGAACTCTGAACTGGGATTAAGGGGAGGAGTCCTCTCTGAGGGCCAAGAGGAAGGGGTGAGTTAGTTTGTGGAGGGTGAAGTGTGCAGACGTGTGGAAGGAGCGCTAAGATAGAGCTGAGAGGAAGAGCTCATCTCTGGAGAGAGCGCATGAACTGGAGCCTGGTCTCCAGAGGAGTAGGAGGCTGTAAATGCCCTACTCCGATATAAGACTTGAGGGCACAACAGCAGCTTGGATAGAGAGCCGGGACTCAGGAGAGAGGAGTCCCCGAGATAGGCTACAGCTGTCTGCCGTGCAAGTGAGGTTCTTGAGAACATCTGACAGGAGGAACTTCAGTGTAACTCAGTACTAGAGATCCCGCAAACAAGCGCTAGTAAGGAAACTGCACAACCCATCTGCTGAGAGAGCATCCCTGAATTGCTTCCAGGCTAGCCTGCTCCAGTACCATCTGTAATCAGGACCTGGACTGCAGTTATCAAGTAAAGGTACAGAAATTGCACCCCGCTGTGTCTTGTCTGCTTCCTACCTTTCCGGCACCGCTATATCCCCGTGCGAACCACATCTACACTGCCCTGGGACTACAGCTTCATCTGTGGGGAGCTTTTATATCTTTGCTGCGCCATACCACCAGTCTCAGCGGATCTGCATGCAGCGTCGGCTTAACAACTCCCTTGCCGAGCACCACAGGTGGCGTCACGAACTATTCATGTAACTACATTCCACCATTCACATCTTCCTATTACTTGGGCGCCCAGGGCCACGGTCCGGGTCACCGCTGCTGTGACACATCCCACTGATTCCGGCCCGGTACCGAGTACCCCACAGCCCTGGGAGGGTGACCCATTAGCTTGTTGGTTACTCAGGATAGCCCCTGTAAGTATACATATATATAAAAAGTTACATCTTAAGTTCATCCCGTCTCCCGTCTCATCACTGCATTCCGCGTACCTGCAATTACTACAGCAGCACCACACAACCTGGATATTCCTCAGTTGGAGCGGTCACTACTCAAACAGCCACTGAACAGTCCCAATCATCCACCAGTGATGGCTCAACCAGGCAGGCTTCACAGGCTGGGGAACAGGCAGCCGGTCCATCAGGTTTTCCCCTCTCCCAGCCCTCTGACACTGGTTTTGTTGGGTCTGCTCACAAGCGGCAGAGGGCCTGGGAGAAGTCAATCATACCCGAGTTTATTCATTTAAGCTCGATGTTCCAGGATGGGATGAAGGTGTTTGGAGATAGACTGGACAGTTGGTTCAATCATGTGAACACACTTTTCCAGGATGTCCACAGATGCCATGACCGCCCGGAAGCTGACCTTCAGAGACCGGTGAGACATTTTTTTTCTGCAATAGAGAGGGGCGTGTCGGAAAACCTGCCTCCTGACCTCCAGCTGTATGTAATGAGGGCCTGTCAGGCTGCTTACAGCGATGCCATACAGCAGTCCCAACTGCAGTCAAGATGTCTCTAGCAGCCACACAGTTCTTTTCCTACAGGGCAACAAGGGCCAGCACAACACCAGTGGCAAGTGAACTATCCTCCTACAGTTCCCAACTATACCACGCAGCCGAGTACAGCACTCCTCCAGCTTGCAGCACCCACAAAGCAGCCGAGTGCAGCACCCCTCCAGCTTGCAGCAACCACCATGCAGTCAAGTGCATCAACCCTCCAGCTTGCAGCACCCACCACGCAGCCGAGTGCAGCACCCCTCCAGCTTGTAGCACCCATCACGCCGCCGAGTGCAGCACCTACTGTATGGAAAGCAAGAAATGCCGAGGGAACATCAAAAAAGGGGACCACTCAGCACCCAAAGAAAAAACCCACGGAAAAGGAATTTGTCCCAAAAAAATCACCCTCCACCTACGTCCTCCCCTCCCAATGTCTTTGTTATCCAATCTGTCTACACCTTCCCTTGTGTCTGTCCCTTCCAATGTGTCTGTCCCTTCTGTGTCTATACATTCCAATTTGTATTCCACTCCTAATGTGTCTTCTTCCCCAATGACCCAATCCTCCATTTTAGAAGAAATAGAAAAAGATACTGACCAAAGAAAGCAGGGATCACCAGTAAATATTCTAAATTTTATTAGACAACCATAAACATCACCATATAAAAACATTTAAAAGTCATAAGACATGACAAGATTGTCTTGTCATGTCTTATGACTTTTAAATGTTTTTATATGGTGATGTTTATGGTTGTCTAATAAAATTTATAATATTTACTGGTGATCCCTGCTTTCTTTGGTCAGTAGCTTTTTCTATTTCTTCTAGTGTATGTTTTTACTGACTGCAGGAGGATCCCTAACTTCTATTTGGTTGTGCCCTCCTTGTTTTCATTATTACAGCCAATCCTCCATTTTGTTGCCATTTCCCCTGTAACCACTCCCTCACCCATTCCTAACCAATCATCCCAGCCCAACACCCCTCTGGTCTACAATGTCACACCTTCCAACCAACGCTGATCCTAAACACCAATTTTTAATTATTGTTTGCTAAATTATGTTTGTTAAATTAAAATTTTTTGTTAATAAAAAGTTTTGTTTTCTCAATCACTGTGTTTATCTCTTTATTTGACAACGCACACGTGTGTATTGTATAACGGGTGAGATGTTATTATTGTTAAAGTTAGCAAACAATACAGGTACATTTACAAGCATATTAAACAATTTTGTCTTGCCATGACACACGTCCAATAACAGAAACAAAGTAAGCAGCAAAGTGATCCCTCATTTGGATAACTTCCAATGTACTCCTCAGAGGGTGATCTTGTTAATCATGCAATGTGCTAACTTCAGGTTCGTCAAGTTCTAATTGTTGCCGCTCTTTCTCTATGATGTAAATGTGCAGAACAAAAATATATAAAGTGCTCTCAGTGAGAGAAACAAAATAGGAATCTTGTGGGTATGATACCTTTTAATGGCTAACAAATAATAGTGAATGTTGTTACAAAGCAAGCTTTCGGGACTGCTTATGTCCCTTCATCAGGCTGAAGGGACATAAGCAGTCCCGAAAGCTTGCTTTGTAACAACATTCACTATTATTTGGTAGCCATTAAAAGGTATCATACCCACAAGATTCCTATTTTGTTTCTCTCACTGAGAGCACTTTATATATTTTTTTCTACTGGCTAACACGGTACTAAACCACTTTGTGCAGAACAACACACGCTTTCACTACCTCATCAACTTTCTGTTTTTAGATTGATGGCTGTTCCCAAAATGCGCCATTTAGATGCCAGAAATCCAAAGGCACACTCCACAGTTCTTCGTGCCCTTGTCAATCGGTAGTTGTAAATACTTTTTGTGTGATTCAAGTCCCGACTCAAGTATGGTTTTATGAGGTTGGCACACATTTGAACCGCCTCATCCTCAACCACAACAAACGGCATTGGCGGTCCTTCAGTGTTCGGAAGAGTTTGTGGTGTTGGAAAATTGAAATTATTGCCATACAAACGTTGGCCCATGTCAGAGTCTTTGTAAGTCTGAGAGTCATTTGCTCATCCAAATGAGCCAACGTACACGGCGGCAAATCAACAGTCAGCATCTGCAATCGCCATGAGAACTATCGAAAAGTATTTTTTGTAATTGAAATACTCAGATCCACTTCCAGCAGGTTTCACAATCTGAATGTGTTTGCCGTTCACAGCCCCCAAACAGTTTGGAAAATTCCAGGACAAATGTCTTGGAATTTTGCAGCATTTTCCAGCCAGAGTTCAGTTGTGGGTTGGGGGAGGAATTCACGCAGAACATCACATAAAGCACAGCAGGTGTCTGCGACTATCCCAGAAAGGGTGGCCACTCCAATCCGGAATTGAAAATGTAGAGATCTTAAGGTCTTTCCGGTAGCCAGGAATCTGCAGAACCGAAAATGTAAATAAAAAAAATCAGTAGATGGCTTTTATAACAATAATAATGACATGTGTTTCTTTTTAAAAATTACATACCTCGGGTCACCAACAGACGTTTCTCAGCAGGAATTGCTCGACGTAGTTGTGTGTCCTGCATGGTGATAGATTCTCGGACACGTTGCAGCAAGCCATTGAAGTTCTATTCTGACATCCTCGTGTAGTTGTAATACTTCTCTGGGTTTTCATGCAGTTCGGTGTACAACGAGTAGTAGGCTCCACGGCTCTCACTAACTTCAAATATGGGGTGTTGCCAGTAGTGCCAACGACGTCTTCTCCATCTTTGACTTCTTCTTTCTTCTTCACAAGCCACAGCAAAGGCAAAAGCCAATTTCAATTGCAAGTCCAGATTACGATAGAAGCTCTCGATGCCAAGATCCATCTTGCAGCTGGATACAGCAGCAATAGATGAGGATTTCATCTGAGCGAGGGTCTATATGCAGAATTCCCATGATACATGCCCATTGGACGTGGCTTGTTTCAAGGGAATTCTCCTGGAAATTTCGAACGCATGAGCTAAAACAACGCAAACGCATGCCAAAACCCATACAAACACATGTACACACAGTGTTTTTTTGGGCGTCATGCGTAAGCTGATGTGGATAAAAAATGCAGCGTAAGCATGCATTTAAATGCGTTTTGGCATGAGTTTGCGCATGCAGACGATACGCTACGAACAGAAACGCTAATGTGTACCTAGAACACACATGCATCATATGCAGTATTTTAGTTTTGTGACTTATTAATATACTAACATTCAGGGGCGTAACTACCGAGGTCGCAGCTGCGACGGCGCCGTGGAGTGCTTGGGGCTTGCCCAGTCCAGCAAAGAAGCAACCGGCTTCATGTGGGACCTGGGCTTCGATCACGTCCTGCGCCCCCTCCTCCAGCATGGACTTGGTTATGTCTCAGGTGATGGAGGATAAGACCTGCTGCAATAACTCTGTGACCAGTCACATGGAGCTCCGTGACTACAGAGTGCAGGGGGAAGGCGCGCATTCAGGAGCACACAATGGCTACTCTGTGAGCACAGGACCTGTGATGAGGTCACAGGAGGGGAGGAGTCAGGGGTCACATGATCAGAAGCCTCTGTGTATGCAGGACTCTGCTGTGCTGGTTGTCATGGTGCTGGGTGAGGGTAAGTTTATGTATGGGGTCAGGAGGGGTTTACAGGGTGTAAGGAGCTGAGCTGCGCGTGTACGAGGTGTACGGAGCTGAGCCGCGCGTGTACGAGGTGTAAGGAGATGAGCCCCTTGTGTACGAGGTGTACGGAGCTGAGCCACACGTGTATTTTGGCAAGGGGGGCCCATTTGAAAGTTCGCATTGGGGCCCATAACTTTGTAGTTACGCCACTAACATTTTTTTCTAAAGTTAGAATATGATGAAAAAGTTCACACCTGCTGGGACAGTCTGGTTTATGCTACTTCTGCCTCTTTTTATTATGCTCGAAATCTTAAGGAATTATATCAGATTTACACCATTTTAAATTATTTACAAGTTCTCAACCTTAGGTTCACATGGTGATTACACTTTTTTTTATCATTTTTGGAAACTTAAACAATTATTTTTTTATAAATTAGCTTGCTTTCTCTCTACCAGCAGTTATTGCTTAATCAGCCCACCCATTACCCAGTTGGCACACATTGTAGGTTCAGGATTTCCAGCATTGACTTTGATTGAGGGGACATTTAAAATGTACCAATGACAAACTATACAAAGCTGAATTTGCTAACATTTTATGGATTGACTTTGTAGAGGTGGTAAGGATCTGTTAAGGCTCTGGTTATAGATTTGTGCTGGGCTAGTAAGAATGGACTTCTTTGCGGAATACCAGTGCATGAAGAAAGTGCTGAAGAAGCCTAAAATTTCTGCCTGAAAAGACAGGAATATTTTGCTAATACTCAGCTACAGTCTTTTAGATGTATCAAAGGTGCTTCAACTCCTGGAGTTAAATATTAATAGGCTTTAAACATATAAAACAGGAATTATCCCAACCTGTTGCATCAGGTCACTGCAGGGACTCTGGGCCCCGATATCTCTAGGTAATATCTTATTTCATACCTTTATGATGTCTGTATTATAGAAAAGGTAAAGGACAGCCTGTATTCTGTACTGAAATACTTTTACAATTGGAAACTGGATATATGTAACACAATGCAGTATTGCAAATCCTTGGAAAATCAGTCTCTTGGGTTACAGAAAATGCATTGCACTGTTTCCAGAACTTCCATTCATTGGTACATGAGTTATTATAGAAACTGTGCCGCTCACTTGCAATCAGCTCATTCCGTAGTTACACCTCAGGTGACAGCGCTTGGATAGCTGAGATTGGAATAACCTTTCAAGCAGTTATTTCTTGTCATCTATGATTTTTTTTCTGTTTTCATATTCTAATAGGAGCTGGAATGTACAACAGCTGCAGGCATGTGTTGAGAAGGGACTGACTGTGATGAAAAATGAGCAGATGACGGGGTTTGCATTGTTAGAGTTTTATAATGTGAATCTGTTAACAGGTTTTTGCCAATTAATCTGACGGCATCATAATGTAGAGACAAAGATCCTGATTCCTGTGATGTGTCACTTGCTCTGCTGCTTGCTGTTGTTTTCATAAATTCACTGTTTTATCAGCAGCAGGTTATCAATGGAGGAATAGTTAACTTACTGACATGTAGTCCTCCATATTCAAGAGCTTTGTATAATTCCTCCCCCACCATTGATTTCCAGCTTTCTGCCTCCACAATGTGTACATAGAGAAAGCTGTCAATCAGTGTTGTTGAAGGGGTTATACAGAGCTCATCATTCAAGAACTTTTAGATCTGCAGAACAATAAAAATTGATTTTATCAAAACTGCAGCAAGCAGCTCAATAAGAGATATATTGCTGGAATCAGGGTCTCTGCCCCTGCACCATGCTACTCTCAGATGTGTGAACAAAAACCTAGTCACAGATTACCTTTAGTGGGGTTTTCGGGGCTATGCATAGATTTTTTTTCTTCAACTCTATGTGACTGCAGATTACCAAATCCTGCCAGTCTGCAACACACACACTGTCAGGATTCCCTTCTTTTGCCAGTTTGTGCGGGCATCAGTTGACGGTAAGTATGTAATTTGAATACTTTTAGTCATGTGCAGAATGGCAACTTTTCTAGCATCTCTCAATGTTCTGTCGAGAGAATCAGATGAGAAGCTAGTTGGCGCAGGACCGCAACTGCACAAATTGCATATCCTTGCAGTCACGTGAAGATTTCTCTAGCTGGCGGAGAAGAACCATGACAGTATGCTGTCAAAATGTGGCAATTTGCAGTAACTTAGGCACACTGCAGAAATGTATGCTTAACCCAGAAAACCCTTTTAATACTGTACAGTGGTACTTAGGCCGGCTCTGGGTTTTTGTGGGCCCCTTTAACATATACCACGATTCATGATGCACAGATACAGCAGAGAAATAGGTATACCGTAGTTCAATGCCAAAGATTTCCCTTCTCACATTACATGAGTGATATTTATTGTAAATTCTTCAACACCATACATAAATATAATGCATCCCATAGTCCTCCATATAGTGTAATGCACAGCCCATATTCCTCCACATACAGTAGTACAATGCACAGCCCATAATTCTCAATATAATATAATGTACTCCTATAGTCCTCCATATTGCATAATGCACCTCTATATATAATGCATAGCCAATAGTCCTCAATATTATTATCTTACACAGCCCATATCCTTCATATAATATAATGCACAGCTCATAGTCCTTCATATAGTAGAATGCAAGCCCATATTCCTCCATATAGTATAATGCACCTCCTTTTATAATGTACAGCCCATAGTCATACATATAGTATAATGCACAGCCCTTGGTCATCAATGTAGTATAATACACAGCCCATAGTCATCTATGTAGAAGTATGGCCACTGATATGAATAAAAAAAATCTAACCTTTCTTCCGCTCCCCCACTGAGCGGCGTCCTCTTCTAAAGCTGGCAGCTAACTTCAGAGTACAAGCAACAGGAGCACATGACGTCACTGCCATGTGCCACTGGTGACGTGCACACCTACGTCAGCTGCTGGCCTCTAATTGGCCGGCAGCATGTATTCTCAGGAACGGACCCAATGGGTCTGTGCATTGCAACACACTTCAGCTGAATGTGTGTCCGAGGACGCATATCCACCTGAAGTATTTGCTGGCATTGTTGGGCCCCTCACCTATCGGGCCGAGGTGGTTGGAGCGGTGACTGCTGCGATTGCAGTAGTTACGCCCCTACCAACGGTGAGTCTGTCCAGGTCCTTGGCACTTGCCCAGGTGTCGGGTGGTGACACCTGCCCTAGTGGTACTAGATGTCTTGTCTGAATCCAGTTTCTCTTGTAATCCTCTTTGTTGTGATGATGAAGATGTTGGCTGTATGTCACATGTAAAACTCTTAAAAAAAAAAAAAAAAAAAAAAAAAAAAAAGGGAGAAAAAGACTAGGCTAATGATGCTATGCACATCCCAATAGACAATAAAAAAACCTTTTTTTCATATTGGATACAATAAGCTAAAAACATTTAAAATACAAACAAAGAACCAATAACCCAGACACCCCCAAAAAAGGCAATATGAACCTAAGATAAGGCCCATATTGGACTATTCACAGCCACCCATAAACAGGCACAATTCTATATAACAAGACAGCCATGTACATTGCAGGCAAAGATAAGGCAGAAAAACGGACTTGATATCAAGCATATAATAAATCAATGTAAGAAAAAATGTAAATCCTAACTGCCCTAAAGCATGTGAAACTAACGACAGAGTGAAATTGCCTAGTGCAAAAGACGCCCAAGAATGGTTATACCATGGCTGAAATTGCAAAGTTGCAGTGGATGCATAACGAGCAAATTAGAACCACCAGATACAGGTCAGAGCTGCAAGAGTTCCAAAGGGGTTAAAGAAAGGGGGTGTAGGCAGGCCCCACGCGTATCGCGGCTGCGACTGGCGGCTTCGTCCCGGGGCCATCACAACACATTAGGAGACCGCAATCAGAGGACAATAAAACATCCAGACTCCTTATCTATGAACTGGTCCAATATTTATGTTTCTCCCTCTCCCATATTTTTCTATCTACAGGCTAACACGGTACAAAGATATATATCTTTCCTATATGCTTTTCAATAATTCTTATAATAATTAGTAAAATCTGCCTTAAAGTTTTTGACCTGAAAAAAAAGAAAAGGAAAAAAAAATATCAAACCTTCCCCTTTACTAGGATGTGTAAAAATTCCATTGAATTTCATGTCCCTTCTCTACGCCTGTCAGTGGCATGCTGCGCTGCTCCAATAGGTGGCCTACTTGGATAACTGCTGGATCCTTTTTTTTTGTTGATCCTTTGACCGCTCAGCAGGCGAGAGAGTTGCAGGAAATGAACTTACAGAGGAGAGCGTCCTATTTGTGAGATCAGGCCTTTCACTGCTCCTTCAAGTTTTCAAAAAGAATCTTTCTGATTGCTGAGAAAAAAAATCCAAATCTTGTAAATGCAGCAGTTCTCGGGCAAGCAGTTTTTGTGTTGGTTCGTTATGGTGATTTAGAAAAACCGTGCAGAATCCTGGTATGTTTTAATCTCTTCTAGTCTTATGTGGTGTATATGTCTTTGGCCTGTTTCTGGAATATTCTGAATGCCTCCAGGAACATTTGTAATCTTTATGTTTATGACATTCTGAATTAAATTATTTGTTACATATCTTACTTGAATTTGGCAAAGACAATCCTATATTTTTCATACTATCCAACAAACCTTACAAAATCTAGCATTACTCAAAAAGTCCAAGTGTGACTTGATGGTAATTTTACAAACATTACAACCAAGCGGTCTTGACAGAGTATCTAGGAAAGGGGGCTGCCGGGGCATGTGCCCTGGGCGCAGCTGGCGGGGGACACAGTCGGGCCACCTAATGCTGCTGCGGTCCAAAGTGTTTCCCCCCCGACTGCATTCTGTAGCCCCCTGGAGACTGGGAGTCGGCAGTTCTCTAAGCGGGCTGTCAAGGTGACAGCTGGTTCAGAGAAGCCGTAGCGCGCCGGCTCCCAGTTTCTTTCAGACACGGATACAATTGAATCTCTGACCACCGGGTCAGAGTGACATCAGCAGCGTGATCAGGTCATGTGATCACGCTGTTGACGTTACTCGCCGGCGTGGAGAGCATGGTGGTAAGTGCTCCATGTTAGTGGAGCTGAAGACACTGAATATGGTGGGTAGATTTAGTGTAACGGGACTGGGGGAATATTTACTGTGTATGGTGGGGTATTTACTGCTTGGAGGGGATTTACTGGATGTGGGGGGTGTATTTACTGTGTGTGTGTTTGGGAAGGTGTATTTTTCTATGTGTGTGGGGGGTGTTTACTGTGTTTGTGTGTATGTTGAGTATTTACTTTGTGTGGGGAGGTATTTACTATGTGTGTGGGGGTGTATTTGAATTTGAAGACACAATATGAGGAAGAGGTGAGATGGGGGAATGGGTGCAGACACAGTATGGTGAGTGGCGGTATGGGTATGGACATAGTGGGAGGAACAAGGGGAAAATGTATGCAGACACAGTATGGGGAGCGAGGGTGTTGGGTAGACTGGAGAACATGAAAGTCTGCAGAGACAAGCTGTGAGTGAGAAAACTCATCTTAGCATCTGGACAAGATGAAGAAGAAAAGTAATAGAATGACTCCAGAGACCACGTCATCTATCAGGTATCTAGAGGTAATTTTTTTTTGTGACACTGACTAATTCTCATATTTTTATTTATGTTACGAGCATTAAAGAAGTTGTCTAAGTTTGTGATGAGTCTGCAGTCAATTCTATGTGACTGTGCAGATTTCTGAATTCTCACAGTGTGTGTTGCACACTATCAGGATTCTCTCGTGCCAGCGATTTTCACACGTGGTCACGTGCTGACTAATCATGCGTGGCCTGACTCATTGAAAGTGAATTGAGCGAGGCTGGACATGTCTAGTCAGGAGGTGGCCAGAAATATGCAAATCTTTCTGTGAGAATTCAGAAGCCTGCAGCCACCTATAGTGACTGCAGACTTTCATTTCAAACCTGGCTGCACCCTTTAATTATAAAATGAAGCTCTGTAGTCAATCCTAAAAGCGTGTAATATCCTTACTGTCAGGATTCAACTCTGCTTGCAGGTTACAACAGCCATCACATGGCCACTTCACTCATATGCGCTTTTCATACTCATGGTCCTGTGACAATGAGCTTCTCTTCCTGCTTCTCTCAGTTTTTCAATGAACATTGAATTAGGGTGAGCAAGTCGTTGGCACTTGACTAAGTGTGCAAATCGCATATGTTCTTGGGAAGGGGCGGGGGGGTGTCACCAAACTGAATTCTTGCCCCGGTGCCACAAAACATAGTTTATGACCCAGAGGTGTATCTAACCACACCAAGGCAAATGATCAGGTGAGCATGTGATCCGACCCAGTTTCAACCTAACTAACATAAGACAGCTGTCATTGCAGCCATGCTCTTGAATGCTATATGTACTGTATGATCAGTATGTCTGATTTACAATTCTATGTATTCATAATTTGTTTTAATGTCTCCATCAATTCAGAGCCATGTCTTCTATCAAGATTGAATGTGTAATCACTGAGAGGTATCGAATAGGGGAGTCACCAGTCTGGGATGAAAGGGAAAGTCTTTTAGTATACGTTGATATTACAGGACAGAAGGTCTGTCGCTGGGACCCCACTACTAACAAAATCCAAAGTGTATCTTTAGGTAAATGTCCCACTTACAAAATTAGTTGTTTTCAGGGGTCTGAAACCATTATGATTGGGATCTATTACATATTCAGATGCAAGCAATTACTGGACTAATTATATACACTCACTGGCCACTTTATTAGGTACACCATGCTAGTAAGGGGTTGGACCCCCTTTTGCCTTCAGAACTGCCTCAATTCTTCGTGGCAGAGATTCAACAAGGTGCTGGAAGCATTCCTCAGAGATTTTGGACCATATTGACATGATGGCATCACACAGTTGGCGCAGATTTGTCGGCTGCACATCCCTGATGCGAATCTCCCGTTCCACCACATCCCAAAGATGCTCTATTGGATTGAGATCTGGTGACTGAGGAGGCCATTTGAGTACAGTAAACTCATTGTCATGTTCAAGAAACCAATCTGAGATGATTCGAGCTTTATGACATGGCGCATTATCCTGCTGAAAGTAGCCATCAGATGTTGGGTACATTGTGGTCATAAAGGGATGGACATGGTCAGCAACAATACTCAGGTAGGCTGTGGCATTGCAACGATGCTCAATTGGTACCAAGGGGCCCAAAGAGTGCCCAGAAAAAATTCCCCACACCATGACACCACCACCACCAGCCTGAACCGTTGATACAAGGCAGGATGGATCCATGCTTTCATGTTGTTTACGCCAAATTCTGACCCTACCATCCGAATGTCGCAGCAGAAATCGAGACTCATCAGACCAGGCAACGTTTTTCCAATCTTCTACTGTCCAATTTCGATGAGCTTGTGCAAATTGTAGCCTCAGTTTCCTGTTCTTAGCTGAGAGGAGTGGTACCCAGTGTGGTCTTCTGCTGCTGTAGCCCATCTGCCTCAAAGTTCGACGCACTGTGCGTTCAGAGATGCTCTTCTGCCTACCTTGGTTGTAACGGGTGGCAATTTGAGTCACTGTTGCCTTTCTATCAGCTCGAACCAGTCTGCCCATTCTCCTCTGACCTCTGGCATCAACATGGCATTTCCGGCCACAGAACTGCCGCTCACTGGATTTTTTTTCTTTTTCGGACCATTCTCTGTAAACCCTAGAGATGGTTGTGCGTGAAAATCCCAGTAGATCAGCAGTTTCTGAAATTCTCAGACCAGCCCTTCTGGCACCAACAATCATGCCACGTTCAAAGGCACTCAAATCACCTTTCTTCCCCATACTGATGCTCGGTTTGAACTGCAGGAGATTGTCTTGACCATGTCTACATGCCTAAATGCACTGAGTTGCCGCCATGTGATTGACTGATTAGAAATTAAGTCTTAACACACAGTTGGACAGGTGTACCTAATAAAGTGGCCAGTGAGTGTATTATATATTGGTCCGTCATCAGTGTATACGTAACAATTCTTTTTTAATTTACCTTTTTACATTGTTATATTGAATGCTATAGTTGATTCCAGTACTCTCATAAAGATACCTAAGTATGTGTGGTTGAAGAACAAATTGGCTATGCTTAATTGAGCTTACATTAAATCTAAGCTACATACAGTGCCTTGAAAAACTATTCATACCCTATGAATTTTTTCACATTTTTTCACATTACACCTACAAACTTAGATGTTTTTTATTTGGATTTTATGTGATATATTGGATGGAGGCCCGATGCTATTGCATCGGGAGGGCGGTAATGTTCACATTCACGTCACTTGGCAAGTAAAAAGGTTTTAAATACTAGAGTAGGGACTGTCCCACAAGGGTTGCCGTGATGTGGCGGGATGGCTTGTACATTATTTTGATCAAAATTATGTTTACTAAATACTCTTATTATTATTACCTTTATGCATTATTTGCAGTTTATTTTTTACTTTTTAGTTCAGGATATTTGTGTTTTTTGCTTTCTGTTTTCTCTGAGAATAAATTACACACAGGTGGACTCAATTTACTAATTAAATGACTTTAGTAGGCAAATGGTCCCTCAGCATTTTATTTTTTATTCAATTTTCAGATTTATATTGTTTTAAATAATTAGAAAACCATGTATTATTTCCTTTACACTTCACAAATGCTTGTTACTTTTTGTTGGTTTATCACATAAAATCCCACTAAAATACATTTACGTGTATGTATGAGACGTGAAAAAAATGTGGAAAAGTTCATGGAGTATGAATTCTTTTTTAATGCACCCTATAGGTTAAAGGGAACTTGCCTTGTGCTCAAATGCTAGTAACCTGCAGATGTAGGGCTAATCTGCAGGTTAAAAGTGTTACAAAGTTCCCTGACTGCCTTATTGAAAGCACTGCTACTGGGAGAAACTGAACTTTAATACTCCTGGGAGCTGCCAACTTTCAATCATAGTGACTACAGTACACAATGAGCGGCGGCTGTAAGCTCGACCCGGCACTTTGACAGTTCATTCTGCACTGATGCGCTGCAGAGCAAGTTGTTAATGAAAGTGCCAGGGGGTGCTTACAGCCACTGCTCACTGTATCCAGAGTGGTGACTGAATCCATTCCTGGCCTCTGGTGGCTCCCGGGAGGAGAAAAGTTAATTTCTTCCCATTAGCCATGATTTCAGTAATGTGGCCAGGCAACTTTTGAATGCTATTATCTTGCAGATTAACCCTACTTATTAGTATAACGGGACATGACCGTTTCCTTTTAAATTGTATATAATTCTAATTTTCAGTTTATTAATGAAGATGTCAACTTATTTTGTCGTCTCTGTAGAGGAACCAGTCGGCTCAGTTGCCCTTCGAAAGTCTGGTGGCTATGTAGTTGCCACAGGCACTACATTTGCTGCACTGAATTGGGAAGACCAATCCGTAACCCCCCTTGCTCAAGTTGATGAAGATAAACCAAACAATCGTTTCAATGATGGAAAAGTGGATCCAAAAGGAAGATTCTTTGCAGGTGCAATAGAATATATTTTTCATTACTAGTTAAAATGGTTCTTACCAAAATGTCTCCTTCTAACAAAAAAAATCGAAACTAAAAAAGCATTAAAAAAGCCAATCTGGTGATCATATGTCATATATCAACTATGTGGGTTCTGGAAATTATCTGATATTGCTGGGGAAGTGTCCAATCATGTAATCTATGGATTGGTAGAGTCCTCCAATATAAGACCATGATTAGCTATAATGGTATGTTTCCACGTTGCGTAGTAGCAGCGCTTTGGACGCAGTGGAAAGCCCGCTCCGCCCAAAGCGCTGCCCCCTTTTTACGTGTGGTGATAATGCATGTGTTCATTGAACACATGCGGAATCACTGCATCTTATCCATAGACTGGGACGCTCCATCTCCGCAAGATAAATAGACATGCTGTGGTCTATAAAGACGCACCGCATGACCGGTTTCGTGGGTGTGTCACCTGCATCTTTGTACACATAGTGGAGATGGGATTTCATAAAATCCCCTCCACTATGCTGTTATATCTGGACGCTGAGGACTGAACGCTGCAGCTGTACGCAGCGTTCAATCCGCAGCAAATCCTGATGTATTACGCCACGTGGAAACATACCCCTAGAGGGAAATAACAGTATTTGTAGTGGTCCACCAAGTTACAACATTAATACCAGGTTAATTCCAGGACAACTATTGTAAACTGAAACCATTGTAACTTTAGACAATAACTTGATAGAAAACCTAATAATTTTCCCCAAAACACCAAATTACAACCCAAAATGGAAAAAAAAATATAAAAAACAAATAAGTCCTTTAAAGTACCTATCACCAATCTGGGGCTGTACTTTTTATTTAAAGAAGCTCTCCCGTGAAGTTTTATTTTTGCAAAATCTAGCTGCTCACTTCTTCTTGAAAACGTATATGTCTGAAGGCAAATCCAAATGCCCCACCTTCCTTCTGAACCCCACAGTGTACCTAAACCACATATTGCATCCACGTTTGGCATTTCTGAAGTGATGAGAGCCTGCCTAAATTAATGCGTGCATGCCTCCAGAAGCACGGGTTGGGCATAACGCACTGGTGACTGCAATGTACTGGTCACTACAATGGCAGTTTGCGATTTTCACTCGGCAACATACATTGCTGCTTGTTTCTGGAAAATACCAATGGAGTCAAAATTGTCACTGCACCTTTAGATAAGCTCCCCAAGGGGTACAGTTTCCAAAATTGGGTCACTTGAGGGGGGATTCTGCTCTTCTAGCAAATTAGGGGTTCTGTGTGTGGTGTCCGCAAACTGTTCTAGGAAACATCTGCGCTTCAAGAGGTAAATAGCACTCCGTTCCTCCCGAGTCTCTCTGTATGGCTAAGTAGTACTGTACAGTCACATATGGTGTATTGACATGTTCAGTAGAAATTGAGGGACACATTCTGGTGCCATTTTTACCCACTTCCTGTGTGAAAATGTAAAATATAGGGCTAAAACAAAATTTTGTTCGTAAAAATTAGTTATTTTTTCTTCACTGCCCAATGGTATAAAATTCTGTGACAAACCCGTAGTGTCAATATGATTACTCCACCCCTAGATGAATTGAGAGGTTTAGTTTGTAAAATGGGGTCACTTATGGGGGAGTTCTGCTGTTTTGGCACCTCATGGGTTCTTCCGGTGGGTCATGGCACCTGCAAACCATAGCAGTAAAATCTGGCGCTCCTTGCCTTCTGAGCTTTGCACTGTGGCTGAAAAATATTTTCCAATCACATGTAGGAAAAATGGACCTCAGTTTGTTGTAAAAAAAATGTCCTATTAGCCCTTAGAAAATTAAAAACTTGGGGCTAAAATAACATTTTAGTGGTAAAAATGTAATTTATTCTTTCTTCACCTCTCAGTATAAAATTATGTGAAGCACATGTGGTGTCAATATAATCATTGCCCCACTAAATGAATTCATTGGGGAGAGAGAATGTAAAATGAGTTCACATATAAGGGGTTTCTGTTGTTCTGGCACCTTAGGGGCTCTGCCAATGTGACATAGCACCCTCAAACCATTCCAGCAAAATCTGAACTCCAATATGGTGCCTCTTTCCTTTTGAGCTTTGCACTGTGTCAAAAGTAGTATTCCCCCACATATGGGATATCAGCGTACGCAGGAGAAATTGCACAAACAAATTTTTCCAGTTACCTTTATGAAAATGCAAAATTTGGGGCCAAAATTACATTTTTGTGGGGAAAATGTGACTTTTTTTATTTTCACAGCTCAACATTATAAACTACTGTGAAGCACCTGGTAGTTCAAGATGCTCACCATGCATAGAAATACATTCCTTGAGGGGTATAGTTTCCAAAATGGGGTCACTTGTGGGGGTTTTCCACTGTAAGCACATCAGGTACTCTCCAAACGAGACATGATGTCCGCTAATGATTCCAGGAAATTTTACATTCAAAAAGTCAAATGGCACTCCTTCACTTCCGAGCCCTGACATGCACCTAAACAGTAGTTTTCTCCCTCATATTGGGTATCGGCGTACCCAGGAGAAATTGCTCAACAAATTGTATGGTGTAATTTATCTTGTTACCCTTATGAAAATGCAATATTTTGTGCTGAAAACATTTGTGGGGAAAATTTGATTTTTTTTTATTCTTACGGCTCAACGTTATAAACTTCTGTGAAGCACCTGCGGGTTCAATGTGCTCACCACACATCTAGTTCAGTTCCCTGAGGGGTCTAGTTTCCAAAAATGGTGTCACTTGTGGGGGATTTTCCCTGTTTAGGCACATCAGAGGCTCTCCAAACGTGACATGGAAAATTTTGCATTCAAAAAGTCAAATGACGCTCCTTCCCTTCCTGCCGTATGCCCAAACAGTGATTTTCTCCCTCATATGAGGTATCTGCATGCTCACGAGAAATTTCACAACAAATTTGGGGGTCCATTTTTTCATATTATCTTTGTCAAAATAAAGCAATTTGGAACTGAAATAATTTTTTGTGAAAAAAAGTTAAATGTGCATTTTCTTCCACATTCCAAAAATTTTTGTGAAGCACCTGAAGGGTTAATAAACTTCTTGAATGTGGTTCTGAGCACCTTGAGGGGTGCAGTTTTTAGAATGGTGTCACTTTTCGGTATTTTTTGCCATATAGAACCCTCAAAGTGACTTCAAATGTGAGGTGGTTAATAAAAAAATGGTTTTGTAAATTTTGTTGTAAAAATGAGAAATCGCTGGTCAACTTTTAACCCTTATAACTTCCTAACAAAAAAAAGTTCCAAAATTGTGATGATGTAAAGTAGACATGTGGGAAATGTCACTTAACTATTTTGTGTGACATATATTTGTGATTTAAGGGCATAAAAATTCAAACTTGGAAAATTGCAAAATTTTCGCCAAATTTCAAATCTTTTTCACAAATAAACGCAAGTCATATCAAAGAAATTTTTCCACTATCATGAAGTACCAATATGGCATGAAAAAACAGTCTCTGAATCACCGTGATCCGTTGTGGTCAGAATTGTAAAGATTGGCCTGGTCATTAACGTGCAAACCACCTCAGGGGGTAAAGGGGTTAATCTGTTACTGAATGGTAATAGTATTGATCATTATAGCAGTAACAGTTTGATAATAAAAGCTTGAAGGGGGTGGTGAAAAATACAAATTTTACTTATTTTCTAATATGCTTTTATTAAAAATTCCCTATCCTTCCCTAATTACACTAACCACTTTTCTTTTTTTTTTTTTACTTACTTTTTGATGATGCTTTGTTTGAAAATCACAGTGCATGTTGGCATACTTAAATGAAACGTCATCAGGAAGTAGAGGCTGTGCCTCCTCCTTCAAACTAAACATCATCATTGACCTTCGTTTTAGGGGCTGGGTAAGTCCCTGTGCAATGTTCACAATGATGGTGCGCTCTCTTGACGACTTAGATCAGTAGTAACGAGCCAGTAACAGAGCGCATGTTGCTAGAATACCTGGTGTGCAGAGACTTGAGTTGACCCCACAAGTGATTGAAGTGTCTGTCCCTTATGATGCTTAGTTAGATAGGGAATTTTTAATTAAAATATATTAGAAAACCGTTTACATTATGGCATTAAATAGATAGGGATTTAGGATGACAATGAATTTGTATTTAGGACTACCCCATAATAAAGTTTGGGTTGGGTTAGTGGAAAGAGTGACATTGCACTCTTCCCCTACAAGAGTGGCAGTAGAAAGTTGTGGGATCCTGCTCAACATGTTGAGATTCAACAGCCCACACGATTAGTCTCAATTTTCACCTCCATAGTGGTAAGTATCTTCTGTTATAGAAACATAAAGGGGTGCATTATGATGAGTTATTAGTCTGCAAGGAGTCCTTGTTCTTGCACAGGGGCCTCTTCTGTGTGTGTCCACACCTGCAGAAACTCAAATGGCAGTTTATGAAGGGCATATGGCCAGACCTACAGTCACATGGGTAACCTGACATGCTCCTCCATCACCAGCAATTTTGAGAACAGAAGGGCTGTGCAGTTTGTGAAGAAGTCTTCAGAAGAATCTGTAATACTTATATATTAGTAAGTGCCACAAATATTATTATGAAGGTAAGGTGGACAAACCCTGTAAATAATAGGTGTGTTTCCTATTAAATCAATATTTTAGAACAAGTCACGATATGGACAATTGTGTAGTTATTAGTTTCTGTATTTGTACTTTTTAAAAGCCAGGAAGAAATGACAAACTATGATTGTGGGCTTTAATTAATATCACTGCAATATTCTTTTCTTAAGTGACCCCAAGCATTTGTGATGCTAATTTGCATTATCTCCTCATAGGCACCATGTCCCAGGAGATCCGCCCAGCAGTTGTGGAGAGGAACCAGGGTTCACTTTTTACTTTATATGCAGATCACTCTGTGGTGAAACACTTTGACATGGTGGATATCTCCAATGGTTTAGACTGGTCTTTGGATCACAAAACCATGTACTACATTGACAGCCTTTCATATACAGTTGATGCATTAGATTATGACGTGAAAACAGGAAAAACATGTAAGTTATATTTATAGACTGAAGAGTAAAATAAAAAATATAGCCCTGATTCATCAATGCGCTATCATCACAATACCAGGGTAAAACTCCTTGAAATGTCATAAAAATTTAGCTTACCTAGAAGTTGCGCAAAAATTTTGCAGCTTTTGGAATTTTTACTCAAGTCCTGGCCAAGTCGTTCCCCTTGGGAGTGGGAATAGCTGGGTCAGGATGGGGTGTGGTGAAGCCCACCCGGCAATTTCATCATATTTTATGCTAAAAAGGGGCAGAAATTACTGCAGAAATATACGCCAGCCCCTGGTTGAAGTAACTTTTCTGGCGGAGGTGCACGGCAAATGTAAGAGACACCAAATTCATTAACAGACGTGCTCCTCTTAATGTGTTTTGTACATTTTACTCCAATGAAGGGGGTCATAGGGGGTCATTTGCACTGACCTACAAAACACTAGTCTGAATGAATCAGGGCCTAAAAGTATGAGGTCACGTTGTCTTTGGAAATCTACTTAGACACTGAGACGTAGTAGACTGCATCTGAGTTTCCGCCTCCTGTAGGCGTACACTCCCCAAAAAAGTGAATGACAGAGCGCACATTCGCTCTGCCGTCACCATTGCAGTCTATTGCCCCATCGGCGCATATGTCCAGACCCCAATTTGCAGGGGATTTTGGACATATGCCCCGATGGGGACACGCAACACAATGTGAAAGCACCCTCAGGCCATGTTTCTATGTAACATAAATACTTGTTTTTTCCGCTGTGTGTTATTGTGCAGGAAATATGCTGTGTTTAACTGTCCAAGCAAAGTTAATGAAAACTCATGCCCACGTTGTTTTTAACGACATTGATTTGTGCAGTTTTTGGTGAGCTTTTTGCTATGGAGATCCTGAAAAAGAAAACATGTAAAAAATGCAGTTTTTGTTTTTAATTGCAGGATCAAAGCTTTAGGCCACGTGCACACGTTCAGTTTTTATACATCAGTATTTGTAAGCCAAAATCAGAAGAGAAACAATCAGAGGAAAAGTATAATAGAAACACGTCACCACTTCTGGATTTATCACCCACTCCTGGTTTTGGCTTACAAATACTGAGGTAAAAAAAACTCCCCAAATACTCAATGTGTGCACATAGCCTTATTGTACTTAAAAAAACACATTCAAAAACACTGTTTGAAATCTGATCCCAAAACACATGAAATAAATGCAGAAATAAATGCAAAAACGCAAGCAAAAACACAGCAAACACACAGTAATTGGGTACGATTGTTATTGGATATTTTGCTGCAGACATTTGAAAAAACACTATATGCTCTCTTTAAACAGCAGCGGTCACATGCCAGGGTGGTTTTGGGTCCTGCTGCGGTGGGATGTAGCTGAGGCACATTATAAATTGATTGATAAGTGCTTTACTGAAAACCAGCTGTTACGCCAAAATACCACACATCGGTTTTCTTGCAAAATCCAATAGCAACTTTACAATACACTTTTAAATGAAAATGATGTAAAAGGTCTAATATATTCTCCCCATAGAATGTGTAATTTTACAAAAATACAAGCCTCTAAATATGACATGCAAAGTGATGTATTCTGTAAAATAAGATGCCATGCGAAAATACAACAACACCCTTTAGAAAACATTTCATCCTAACATGCCTCTGGGAGTAACCACTTGTTAATGCCCATAGACTTACAGACACTGGATACAGCAAGCATGGTTAAATGCCGGCCAAGTCATGGGCAGCCGGCTGGGAATCTGCCAGCTCCCTACAGAATGGGTTTTATCATCTACTGTGGGTCCAAGACTTTTGATTACCATACTTTGGTTGTAAGGTCCATTGAACAATGTCTATATTTTGAGTCATGATAAGTGAAAGATGCAGTTGTACCTATCCTGCATTGGTACTAGCCAGTGTCAATGACCATAACTGCTACTCTCCACAGCCAACCGCCGCCATGTCTACAAGTTACAGCAGGATGAAGGGATCCCTGACGGCATGTGCATAGATGCAGAAGGAAAGCTTTGGGTTGCTTGCTATAATGGAGGGAGAGTAATCCGTATTGATCCTCAGGCTGGTAGGACATATAAACACATTATTCGTGTTTTTTTATTTGTAGTAGGGTTATTTTTTCTTTAGAACATTGTTATTGCTTGATTCACCACCCTGATTGCAACAGCGTCAACCGCAAAAATCCTAGTAATGTAATATGACAGGTGCACGGCAGTAAGTTAGGTGCTCAATGGTAAATATCAACCTTAGAATTTACAAGGAACTCCAGTAATGCAAAAAGATTTATTGAGATAATAACTTAATCAGTATATTAATGTAAGTGAAGATGGGCTAACGATTTGGTCTTATTCAGACCTTGATCATTGCCACATCAGTCCTCTCTTACCTACAGACTTCATACGGCCATGGTCAAGG
Organism: Dendrobates tinctorius; assembly: GCF_039654945.1. Taxonomy (NCBI): domain Eukaryota; kingdom Metazoa; phylum Chordata; class Amphibia; order Anura; family Dendrobatidae; genus Dendrobates; species Dendrobates tinctorius. Next base: position 628,067 of record NW_027361789.1, on the reverse strand, counting down.
TCTGAATAATGCCGAAACGTTGGCCCATCTTCATATTAATTCATATGCTGATGAACACATTGTCTCAATAAATCACTTTGCGCTTGAACTGGAGTGCCTTGGTTGAATATCCTAGTGTCTGAATCTATCAGACTTCCCTTCCTGCATATACAATAGAACATCTCCGTACCTATCTTCTTCACTTATGTTCTTAGTCGCAGGTATGACTAAGAGCATAACTGTATTGTTCAAAAGGTGTCAGTGGTTATATTCTGTTTGCGTGTTATGGATTTTTAATACATGTTAAAAAATAAAAGCTGAAGATTTTTTATTTTTGCGATGCTGGAGCCCTTTTTTTGGATTCTAATCTTATGTACCAGGACTGCTCCATGCACATCGGTGGAGGTGAGCTCACAAATATCCTATGTTATTTCCTTCCTTTACTATAGCAGCTACAAGTCGGTTAGCCTACCGATCTCAAAAAATGACTTTTTTTTGCTTATTGACTGGATGTATGTGAAGTTTCATCCCTACTAGTTACGGTACACTTGTTTTACATGGCAGAAGAGGCTGAGAGGAGGAGAGAGGGGGAAGTGATATAACTCCATACTGGCATTGCTTTGAAACTTCTTCCTCAAGATACAACCGCAGACTGTGGTTGCATCCTGAGGAAGAAGTTGGATAACTTCGAAACGCGTAAATACTAAAAACTGCAGTTATTCATCCTGTGTTTCCTGGGTCCTTTCTGTGGAATCTCACCAGCAGCACAGAAAATTCTCAATTCCCACCACAAATATATGTGATCCATCATACATTTGTAACGCTCAAAATAAGTTGACACAAATACCTGTAACTACGCAAGGAGTATGATGTTCAATCAAACGTCCAGAGTGTGAAGATAGTTGTAGCACCAACTTTAGGTTATTCAGTAGGTTATTATTTTCACCAGTGTTGGGTAGTCTTGTAGTGACCTACTGCTCTTGTGATTTTATGCCGAGACTTCCATGTTTATCAGACAAGATGTAACTAGTCACAAAGTTGTGCCTGCTGGTGGTCAGCCTCTAACTCCTTCTTCATTAGCACAAATGTATTAGTGTATACCTGAGTATCCTGAAGTAGTGAGATCACTTGATGTTGCACTGGGAATAAAATTACTTTTTATGTTAAAGGCAAAGTGATCCAGACTGTGAAACTGCCAGTGGATAAGACAACGTCTTGTGGCTTTGGAGGAAAGGATTATTCAGAAATGTACGTCACTTCGGCCTGTGATGGCATGGATGAGGACTGGAGTGCCCGGCAGCCCCAGTCTGGGGGAATCTACAGGGTAAGTCATTGTTTTTCCTAATTTGGTTCGGTTCAGTCTTAATACAAATATACATGGCTGCAATGATGAACAGACAGATGGTCATCAAGTCAATTTGATACATTCCACACCAAGAATGGAAAAATATTGTCTTGTCTTTTTGTTCTCGGCTTTTGTAATAATCCATTGTGCAAGACACTTACCGTATATGGGTTTCAAAGAATGAAGGAAATGTAATAAGCTGTCATATAACGAAAAATGGAAAAACAATTCCACTAGAGGCAAAGACATAACCCGGTATCACACAGAACAAGTAACCAGAGGCTGGTAACATGGTGAGTACTGTGTATTGATATCCATCCACGAGGTTGATAACAGATTCCCCTACCACAGACTTTACCTCACATGAGCTGCTACTCTTTGAAGACATTGAATGCCACCGAGACATGCTTCATACAAATGCTCATAGATTCTGTTCAAATTACTATATTTGTCAGATTATAAAGCACACTTTTTCCCCCGACATTTGAGGGGAAAATGGGGGTACATTTTATAATCCGAACGTAGCTTACTAGTTGCAGAGGCGTGGGTCCCCGGATCGTTGCAGCAGGAAGCATCTGGCGGCGGAAGGAGTGGGACAATGCTGCGGGTCCTAGACTGGTAGGAAGGGGCTTTCGGCAGCTCGTGGTCTCCGCCAACATTTTGTGAAAGCCCAGAGTCCCCACACTTTCCATGCTTTTCAACGCGGTGGACTTTGGGAAAATGGCCACCAGAGGCAGCTTATGCGCAGATTGAGATCTTGGCACCAAGATCTCGTCTCCCGACATCTCAATTGCGCATGTGCTGCTCCGGCAGCCATTTTCCCAGGGTCCACCACATTGAAATGTGCAGGGCCTCTGGGCTTTCATAAAATGTCGGCAGAGCCCCTGCACAGCCACTTCCTATCAGCCTGGGGCTTGCAGCATTGCAGCACTACTACTTTCGCTGAACACCACCTTCTACCAACCTGTGACCTGCAGCATCTCCTGCCTCCACTGCCGCCAGCTTCCTGCAGTAGCGACCCTGCCACCTGGGACCCCACTCCACCTTTGCCACACCCCAGGTAAGCCACTGTAAAAGTGGATTATAAGATGCACCACCATTTTATTAAAAAAAAATCCTATTTACTTCCCCAAAATTTGAGGTGTGTCTTGTAATCCGGAGCATTTTATAATCCGCAAAGTCCAATAATATTTTCAGATCAGCATTCTAGTGATATATTTGCTAAACAGTATGGATTCCCCGACAGAAAATCGACAGACCTCATTGTAATTCAATTAGAGATTACTGGATTAATTGGGATCTATTTGAAAATAGGTACTTTAACCCCTTCACGATCGGAGCTTTTTTTCGATTTTTCGTTTTTGCTTTTTGCTCCCCTTCTTTCCAGAGCCATAACTTTTTTATTTTTATGTCAATATGGCCATGTGAGGGCTTATTTTTTGCTGGACGAGTTGTACTTTTGAACAACATCATTGGTTTTAGCATGTCGTGTACTCAGAAACGGGAAAAAAAATCTAAGTGCGGTGAAATTGCAAAAAAGTGCAATCCCACTCTGGTTTTTTGCTTGGCTTTTTTGCTAGGTTCACTAAATGCTAAAACTAACCTGCCGTTATGATTCCCCAGGTCATTACGAGTTCATAGACACCAAATATGTCTAGGTTCTCTTTTATATAAGTGGTGAAAAAAAATTCCAAACTTTGCTAAAAAAAAAAGACCTGTAGCGTCTTCATTTTTCGTGATCTGGGGTTAGGTGAGGGCTTATTTTTTGCGGGCTGAGGTGACGTTTTTAATGATACCACTTTTGTGCAGATGCTTTCTTTTGATCGCCCGTTATTGCATTTTAATGCAATGTCGCGGCGACCAAAAAAAACGTAATTCTGGCGTTTTTAGCGATCGGGTTAATGCTTTTTTTTTATTGATAGATCGGGTGATTCTGAATGTGGCGATACCTAATATGTGTATGTGTGTTTTTTTTCTAATTGTTTTATTTTGATTGGGGCGAAAGGGAGGTGATTTGAACTTTTAGGGTTTTTTAATTTTTTTTTATTTCTAAACATTTTTGTTACTTTTGGCATGCTTCAATAGCCTCCATAGGAGGCTAGAAGCATGCACAACTCAATCGGCTCTGCTACATATGGGCGATGAACAGATCGCCCATATGTAGCAGATTTACTGCATTGCTTTGAGCTCCATCCACCGGGCGGCGCTCAAAGCAATGTGCCTACAACAACCATAGAGGTCTCTGAGACCTCTGGTTGTCAAGGCAACGTGTCGCCGACCCCCAATCACGTGACGGGGGTCGGCGATGAGCTCACTTCCGGCCCGGCAGCCGGAAGCAGTAGTTAAATGCCTGTTGTCAGCGCTTGACAGCGGGATTTAACTAGTTAATAGGCGTGGACGGATGGCGATTCCGCTCGTGCCTATTGCGGCACATGTCAGCTGTTCATAACATCTGACATTTTGCGGCTTTGAGGTGGGCTCACTGCCGGAGCCCACCTCAAAACAGGGGAGTCTGACTGCTGACGTACTGTTCCGTCAGTAGTCAGAAAGGGGTTAAACCATTCATGGCTCCATTAGGAATAATGGTGGCACATTAGTGTGACCAGAGACATAGACTGATTTCATTTTTAGAGAGAAAGTAGACAGTATCTGAGAATTTTAGGATATTTTCTAGTGGTATACAATAATTTAGGGATTGTCTAAGATTTATATATTGATAGGTGAGGGGACACGGGGGGAGGGGGGGTCGGTGGTCGCCCCGGACTGCTTGTCAAAACTGCATGGAACCAGGGATCGTCCCACTAAATGCCCGCTCTCCCTTTAACATGGGCATATCGCTACTTAGACAACACAGGGTGAGGGTAAAACAGTGTGGCAATGCTTTATTGAACCACAAAACAGGCAGATAACATGTAGATCAGTCCCAGCAAAACGCCACAAGATGGTGCACATTAGAGTCTCACCTTTCCGCTGACTTGCCGTGATAGTGGCAGCTGTTACTTCAGAGCTTCCAGGGTCGAATACCCTACCTATGACATGCACACAGAGAGGAGATAACAAGCGTAGGATGATAGTCCATTCAGATACAAGGCCAATTGACCGGAGGGTCACAACCTGGCTTCATCTTCCAGGGTCGATTACCCCACCTGTGGCACACACACAGAGAGGAGATAACGACAAGCTTAGGAAGATGACAGTCTGTTGAGGTGCAAGGCCAGTTGACCCGACCTGAGGGTCAGAATCTGGCTTCTCCAAACATATCCATGGTTCAGCGATGATCAATGGAGCAGATCTGTATTCTTCAGCCGGGGCCGAGGTCCCCTAGGTTGTTTCCTGTAGAATGATAGATCCGTGTCCCTTGTGATGGAGCCATGATGTATTGGCAACTGTCCTGTCTCTGAGCCTTTGGATGTATGGATGTCTTGGCAGAATTTTATAATTAACAAGTGTCTTTCATTCAGTATTTACATAAATGGTTAGAATGGAGATGAGATCAAGTAGCATTACTTGATTATTTAATCTATTTGCATAGTTTTCCTCCTCTGTTTTCAAAGTCAACAAACTATCTGGCCTACACAATGCATAATTAGCATATCCATAAACATCACTAGTCATCGAGGATAAGAGCACAATATGTTATATCAAATGTCAGCTTACAAGTCAATATTACAGGCTTACACAAACAAAAGTCTGTTTTCTTGACCAACCAGAAATCAACATTTAAATTCAAAAGTCAACATATAGATAACAGTCTATTCTTCCTGGATTGCTAAAAATAGTTGTCTGGTTAATTAAGATACAATGCTGTGTCTTCACATTGCTCCCCCATCTTAACTAGCCAGACTTGATAGGATTCCGATCATCCTTCTCCACTTATGGGGAACAGTCCACAGTATGTCTTTAAGCACAGTCACGAATGTAAGAGTTCTCACATTTATGACAACAGAACTTTCTATCATCCAGTTTCAACAGAGCATATTCCAAGTCCTTCTTGCGAAAATAAACTCCACATATTATTGAGGAGAAACGACTCGTATCCATTGTGTCCAGACATGGCGTCCTCCGCATTCCATAGTTCCTGGATTAAGTCCGATTCAATCCATCAAAGCTCGCACAACTCCTGTAGTTTCTGTTTGAGGTCATATATCCCCTCTGGTCTTCTTCCCAAGGCCAAGTTGGTGAAGTCGGACATAGTGGCTTCGGAAACCTACTGTGCATGCCTCATCAATGGTCTGCTGGGATTGTCTGTATGCCTCCCTGGTTGTGGAGCCCTGGATGGTGTGGGAGAGCACCAGTCCCCTGCAGCTCCCCCAGTTCTGCCAGACTAAGTAGTATCCCACCGCTGCCACCATAATGTGGAGACACAGGGGGTCAGCGGGCACCCCTTCCGCTAGTCAAAACTGCATGGACCAGTGGTCATCCCACCGAACTTTCGCTCTCCCTTTAACATGCGCATAATGCTACTCAGACAACATAGGGTGAGGGTTATACAGTGTGGCAATGCTTTATTGAACCAAAAAACAGGCAGAGAACAAATAGATCAGTCCCAGCACCCCAAGATGGTGCACAGTACAGAGTCTCACCCTTCCGCTGACTCGCCGGGATAATAGCAGCTGTTACTTCAGAGCTTCCAGGGTCGATTACCCCACCTGTGGCACGCACACAGAGAGGAGATAATGACAAGCTTAGGAAGATGGCAGTCCATTGAGGTACAAGGCCACTTGACCCGACCCGAGGGTCAGAATCTGGCTTCTCCAAACATATCCATGGTTCAGCGATGGTCAATGGAGCAGATCTGTATTCTTCCATCCGGGGCTGAGGTCCCCTAGGTTGCTTCCTCTAGAATGAGAGATCCGTGTCCCTCGTGATGGAGCCATGATGTATTGGCTGCTGTCCTTTCTCTCTCACCCATGACAGCACCACGGAGAGAGGGGATCCGCCCTTCAGGGACAGGAACCTACAGATAAAAAGGGCGGTATCTCTCCTCCGCCTTCAGTTGGGTTCTTGTCCCTGATTGGGGACCCACAGGACGCTACCTGTTTCCTTGTAGCCGAAGATCCGGGGCTGGCCTGACCGGTGCATGGCAGCGGGGAGGCCCCTGCCACGGGAAGGTGCAGTGCCCGAAGCTGCCACTGCTGGGGCCGATGCAGGCTGCCAGATGAGCGGGTGGGAGAGACGCCGAAGACGCCGCACCGGAGAGGAGGTCGGGGCTCGCAGGGACCCGGTAAACATGCGGGCGGCGCCATGGTACAGAGGTGTACCAAGATGGCGGCTGCCCCGGAAATAGAAACCGGCTTCCGGGAACCGGCGCATGCGCAGGAGCGCTCTCCCCGATGAACGCGGTGCAGGATGGGAGAGTGACGTCACAGCCGGGAAATTTAAAATGGTGGGGCTAGCAGCACTCCTGGCTGGAAGCAATCCTGAGCAATGGGGGATAGCGACCAGCAGCAGGAGCAGCAAGCCAGGCAACAGCTTAAGAAGCAGCAGCAGCACCACCACCACCACCACCATCATCGGGAACGAGACAGGAAAGGCCGTTCCAGCAGTCACTCCACGCAGCGCAGCACATCAGCTGCAAGGAGCAAATTGCCACAAGGAGGTCAGCCCGTACAGGACCTGACTCCATCTCCCGAATCGGTACCTGCAGCCGCATGCTTCTGGGTGAGTGATCTACGTGAATATTCACCATTGTAATAAAATCCCTTTCTCTTAATAGGGTAAGAAGAAGGGGAAAAAGAAGAACAGGGAATGCCTCACTTGTACTAGACCCCTACCCATATCGTGGGAGAAAAAACTTTGCGAGTCTTGTACAAAAGAAGTTCTCTGTCAGGAAACTCCGGATTTCGCCTCTGACTTAAGAGCCGCAATCAAATCGGAGGTTCGGAGTGCCCTTACATCCCTTAAACACAGGGACAAATCGAAAAAGACACAGTAGTGACCTCCCAGTCGGACTCTTTGACGTCGAGAGAAATCGCGTCTAAAACTTCAGAATCCGGTTCCTCATCCTCAGACAAGGAAACAGAGGGGCGTCTCTGCTTTCCCCTAGAAGAGGTAGACAGTCTAGTAAAAGCAGTAAGGTCTACAATGGGGATGTTGGACCCTAGGCCTGATAAAACTGTCCAGGACATAGTGTTCGGGGGACTAGGCCAGAAAAAGCGGAGAGTATTCCCGCTAAATGAAAATGTTCAGGGGCTAATCAAAAAAGAATGGGACAAACCGGACAGGAAAAACACCACGGTCCCTTCCCTTAAAAGGAAATATCCCTTTGATGGAGAGGCGTCCACGTCTTGGGATAAGGCCCCGAAGCTCGACGTAGCCGTCGCAAAGGCCTCAAAAAAATTCGCTCTCCCCTTCGAGGACATGGGCACCCTCAGGGATCCCCTAGATAAAAAGGCAGATACTTTCCTTAAAGGGGCATGGGAGTCAGCAGGAGGTAATCTCAGACCAGCCATAGCGGCGACATGTACCTCAAGAGCCCTAATGGTATGGGTGGACCAACTTGATAAGCAACTAAGGGAAGGGACGCCAAGGGATAAGATCCTAGACTCTATCCCACTAATAAGAGGAGCAGCTGCCTTCTTAGCGGACTCATCGGCCGATTCAGTCCGACTAGCGTCCAAAGCAGCAGCACTCTCAAATGCAGCCCGAAGAACACTATGACTCAAAAGTTGGCCAGGGGACCTACAGACAAAAATGAAATTGTGTTCAATCCCCTGTGAAGTGAAATTTCTTTTTGGGGAGACATCAGATGACATCCTACAGAAAGCAGGGGACAAAAAGAAAGGGTTCCCGAATTTGGGGCCTGCAGCATTTAAGAGGCCCTTTCGGAATAGAAAGTTTTTTCAGAGGAGACCACCGAGAGAACAAAAATGGGAAGACAGAAGGAAAGATAGAGGGTTCCTCTTTGGTAACTCATCCCGAGACAAAAAGCCCTCTAAGTGACAGTTCGCCCAGGGTGGGGGGAAGGCTAACCTGTTTCCTTCCAGCCTGGAAGAAAATTTCAAACAACCCATGGATAATAAACCTAATCCAGGACGGCCTAAAAATAAACCTTCTCTCTCTCCCACCTCAAAGGTACTTCATAACTCCGCTAAGATCCAGTACGCAGGAGCAGGAAGCCCTTGAAAACGAGGTCCTAAACCTGGAAAAAAAAGGAGTCCTCCAGGAGGTTCCCCTGCAGGAAATGGGCAGAGGGTTCTACTCGCCTCTTTTCCTGGTGACCAAACCAGACAGCACCTTTCGGACGATCATAAATTTGAAAAAATTAAACAGATACGTCAGGAATTAAAGCTTCAAAATGGAGTCGATCAGGTACACCACCAAAATCCTGTTCCCGAACTGCTTCATGACGGTACTAGACCTCAGCGATGCCTATTATAATGTCCCCATCCACAAAAACTCCAGAAAATATCTCAGGTTAGCCATCTCATTAAAGGGCGAGGTAAAAGAATTCCAGTACAGAGCCTTGCCGTTCGGAATATCGGTAGCCCCACGGGTGTTTACCAAAATAGTAGCGGAAATGATGGCCCATATAAGGGAGCAAGACATAATAATAGTTCCGTATCTGGACGATTTTTTAATAGCAAGCAGCTTGGCCCGAAAATGCAGGGAACAGAGGGACAGGGTGATGGACATTCTACAAGGCCTAGGCCGGCTCCTAAATCTGAAAAAATCAAGATTGGAGCCCAGCAGAGTACAGGAATTCTTGGGTCTAACACTGGACTCAAACATTCAAGAGTGTCACCTCCCAGACCGAAAGAGAAAATCGCTCAAATGATAACAAGAGCAACCCAAAATCCCTCCATGACATTAAGGAAAGCTATGTCACTACTGGGTTCCCTATCCGCCTGCCTGCCTGCCAGCAGTCCAATGGGCTCAGTTACACACAAGAGAACTCCAGTGGGACGTATTAACCAACCAATCAGCTGTAGGGGGACACCTAGAGGGTCTTATTACCCTACATTCAAAAACTATTCATTCCCTAGCCTGGTGGCAGGACAATCTTTCCAAAGGGATCCCCTGGGTAACAAAAATAACACACATAGTTACCACGGATGCCAGTCCCACGGGATAGGGAGCACAAATGAACAACGAGGTGCCTCAGGGGGCGTGGGGAGACCAAGAACTAGAAGCCTCCTCAAACCAGAAAGAACTGTTAGCAGTGGGCTACGCGCTAACACGCTTCCTACCCCTGCTCCAGAATCACCATGTCCGCATATTTTCAGACAATCAAGTCACGGTGGTCTATATAAATCATCAGGGGGGAACCAGGTCCCGGGACCTAATGGGCACATCCTCCAGAGTCGTCAAACTACCCTGTAGACACCGTCTTATATTAATTTTTACTCCAAAAGTTGCACCATGTCTTATTTTCAGGGGGGTGTCTTATTTTCTCAAGACAAAGAATTGACAATTTTTTTTGAACAAAAAACTTAACATTTATTAACATACCAACGTATGCTGAACAGTAGTCATCTCAAAACAGTAGAATCAAATAAACTGTGAATTGTATCAAGAATTTCTTGTTACTACCGTATAATTATGGTATTTCCATGTACAGTACAACAGGTAAAACAACGAACAATGGTTCATTTACTGATCTCAATATTTAATAACACAAAACAAGATTTATTCAATGACAACCATGTCATCATCTTCTGGAACATCATCATAACAATCCAAACTCTGAAGTTCCTGTGGAATTTCTTGTGACTCCATTTCTTTCAGAATCATTGGCCCATATCTCTCATGTCTAGCAATAGCACTGTCCTTAAATGAGCACTTCTTGTCAAGGTAGCCTGCTCGTAGTGCATTTGCAATGCAAGTGTCAGTGATTTTCTCCCATGAATTCTTCACCCAAGTCACAATCTCTGGCAGCTTAGGTTTCACAAAGTTTCCACGTTGAGTTCTCTCCATTCTATTTTCAATGTAGTCATTGATTTCCACACGCAAATTGTCCTTGAATGGCTTGTTAATGGCGATCTCAAGAGACTGGAGATAAGCCGTCATTTCTGCAGGAATCATTATTTGATCTATTTTTCTCTCATGAAGGAAGTTCTTCATGTCTTTGGCGCGGTGTGTGCTGGCTGCATCCCAGATCAGCATTCCTCTTTGGCTCCCTCCCATAACAAGCGGCAGCATTAAATCGACCCACTTCCTTTATACAGTGGCATGTAAAAGTTTGGGCACCCTTGGTCAAAATTACTGTTATTGTGACCAGTTAAGCAAGTTGAAGATGGAATGATCTCTAAAAGGGCTAAAGTTAAAGATGACACATTTTCTCTGTATTTTAGGCCCAAAAAAAAATATATTGTCATTTTAAAAATTACAATAAGGAAAATAGGCCAATGCAAAAGTTTGGGCACCCTGCATAGTTAGTACCTAGTAGCACTCCCTTTTAAAAATATCACAGCTTGTAAACGCTTTTAGTAGCCAGCCAAGAGTCTTTCAATTCTTGTTTGATGGATTTTCATCCATTCTTCCTTGGAAAAGTCTTCCATGTCTGTGAGATTCCTGGGTCGTCTTGCATGCACTGCTATTTTGAGGGCTAGCCACAGATTTTCAATGATGATCGAATCGGGGGACTGTGAGGGCCATTGAAAAACCTTTAGCTATCGCCTTTTGAGGTAGTCTATTGTGGATTTTGATGTGTGTGATCATTATCCATTTGTAGAAGCCATCCTGTTTTCAAATTCAGCTTTTTTACACATGGTGTTATGTTTGCATCAAGAATTTGTTGAAATTTCATTGAATCCATTCTTCACTCTACCTGTGAAATGTTCCCTGTGCCATTGTCTGCAACACAACTCCAAAGCATGATTGATCCATCCCCATGCTTAATGGTTGGAGAGATGTTCTTTTCCTGAAATTCTATGCAATTTTTTCTCTGCACATACCTTTGATCATTGCGACCAAAGAGTTTTATTTTAACTTCAACGATTCACAGGACTTGTTTCTAAAATGCATTGGGCTTGTTTCGATGTTCTTTTGCATACCTCTGATGCTGAATTTTATGGTGAGGGTGCAGGAGAGGTTTTCTTCTGATGACTCTTCCATGAAGGCCATATTTGATAAGGTGTCTCTGAACAGTAGAACAATTACCACAACTCCAGAATCTGCTAAATCTTTCTGAAGGTCTTTTGCAGTCAAGTGGGGGTTCTGATATGCCTTTCTAGCAATCCTACAAGCAGCTCTCTCTGAAATTTTGCTTGGCCTTCCAGACCTTATCTTGACCTCTACTGTTCCTGTAAACTGCTATTTCTGAATTACATATTGAACTGAGGAAAGGACAACTTGAAAACGCTTTGAAATCTTCTTATAGCCTTCTCCTGCTTTGTGGGCCTCCACCATTTTCATTTTCAGAGTGCTAGGCAGCTGCTTAAAAGAACCCATGGTGGCTGTTTTTCGCACAAGGTTAGAGGAGGCTATGTGTTTCTAAACCTGTGGAATCTGCATCAGCTGGCCTTTCCTAACATTGAGGGTGAACAAGTCATAACCCTTACAGGCTAATTAAGGTCTGAAACCTTGGTCAAAGTTATCTGAGCACACAAATCTCCAAAGGTGCCCAAACTTTAGCATCGGACCATTTTTCATTTTGTAATTTTTAAAATGTGAAAAAATTACAATGTGTATTACTTTTTAGCCTAAAATACAAAACAAATGTCTCATCTTTAACTTTAGGCCTTTTAGAGATCATTTTATCTTCAACTTGCTTAACTGTTCACACTAACAGTAATTTTGACCAGGGGTGCTTAAACTATTGCATGCCACTGTAACTGCTTGTGTGGCCCAGGCTTTTTCAGTTTCAAGAATATAAATGCCTGAAACACGTTCAATCTTGTCTTTCTTGCCCTTTGAAATGATTAAAGGTGGGATTTTAGTGCCATCCAGACGCATCACCAAAATACAGGTAACACGTGCACTTTCATAAGCAGTGGAGGGAACATACACTGAGGAGGCACCTCATTGTTCAATTGTTGTTTGAGATGCTTGGCCCATAAACACTGCAGTTTCATCTATGGCAATCATGTTGGAAAGATTGTATTTAGAGAAGTCAGCGTCATCAACAAAGGTCTTGAATGCAAATGCGCGTTTAATAATTTCAGCATCTTCCAGCCTAAAGAGTGTTGTGGATCTTCTCAAAGACAGTTCACTTCGTTGAAGGAAGTTATCCAGCCAGTGTTGTGATGCCTTGAATTCTTCAGGGGCAATTTCAAACTGTGGTGCCATAGCTAGGGCAAATTCTTGAATCTGAGCCCTAGTCACAACCAATGTCTTTGCTCTCCTGTCACCAACCCACTCACAGATCAGGTCTTCCAGCTCGGAATATAATGGTTGCCGACCAGATCCAACCTTGCGCTTTTTAGCATTTCCGCTGTCCACTTGTTGACTGATGTTACCGTAATCTGCTCGCCATTTTTGGACCAATCGGACACTCAACATTTTCTCTTTGCAGAATTCAGTAAGATTTTTGCCCCAAGATTCTTCCCCGATTCCTTTTTTGTACTCAACGGAATAGCTCTTTCTTTTAGCGCTCATGTCTAGGGGTAAAAATATCACCATTGTTTACGGTATTTCTTTTACAGTACGGTACTTTACGGTAGACCGTTCAGCAGACAACAAATCAAAGTAACACACTATGGTACAGTACTGTAATTGCCTGACTCCCACACAGGGCCACAAAACATAAGGGCTCTAAAATGGCTCCCACACACTTTCTGGACACTGTACCGCTACCGTAACAATCACCCATAGCAGTTCCTTTACCGTAGCAGCCCCATCATCATTTTGCAGCCCCAAATATTCCCATCATCCCATTGCAGCCCTCATCATCCCTTTACAGTCCCCAATACAGCACCCCATCATTCCACTACAGCCCAATCATTCTACAGTACAGTATTGCAGCCTCCTATCATCCCACTGCAGCCTCCCATTATCCCAGTATCCCACTGCAGCCTCCCATGTGTGTACCGTACACACACACCCTTACACACACACACCCATACACAGACACAGACACACACAAACACCCATACACACACACACACACACACACTTTCTTACTGGTTTCCTCTGCGGTGCTGCTTTCAGTGCTTTGGTGGTGCAGGAGCCCTGGGCCAATCAGTTCGCCGGAGCCCTGGGTCAATCAGAGAGCAGGAGCCCTGGGCCAATCACAGCCCAGGAACAATCAGAGGCTATGGATGACGTCAGCTGGCCGATGGTTCCTGCGCTGTGATTGGCGCAGGGCTCATGGGTGGAGATCGGCACACAGCTCCGAGGCTGTGATTAACTCCTGCAAACAGCACGGCTGCAGTGGCGGGCACCGGACAGTGGGGACAGCGGGAGCGAGACACAACTGCATGCCCCATGCACAGAACAAGGTATGCCTTATTTTCGGGGGGGTGCCTTATATTTGCAGGCACAGTGCTCCCCCTAGCATGCCTTACTTTCGGGGAGCGCCCTATTTACGGGGAAACACGGTAGCAGAGTCAAACCTGCTATCCCTGTCAGCACTACACATCCGAGGCACGGAGAATCAAAGAGCAGACTTCCTGAGCCGCACCCAATTACGGCAGGGGGAATGGGTATTAAAACGGTCCGTTTTTCGGCAGATTGTAAAAAGGTGGGGGGCCCCGGACATAGATCTGTTTGCCGACTTCGGAAACAAAAAGGTGGAAACATTCTGCTCCCTAGACCCCAGGGGGAATCCTCTAGCTCTGGACGCATTTATGCTCCCATGGATGCAGAGTCTGACATACGCTTTTCCCCCGATCATGCTTATCCCGGCAATGCTAAGGAAAGTCAGGGAGGATGGGGCAAGAATGATACTAATAGCCCCTTTCTGGCCCAAAAGAACCTGGTTCTCCTGGCTAAGAATGCTCTCGGTAACCGACCCATGGATCCTACCGGATCTCCCGTACCTGCTATCGGAGGGCCCAGTGTTACACCCTCAGGCAGCGAACCTCCATTTAACAGCATGGAATTTGAGAGGGCGCTGATGAGGGACAGGGGATTTTCAGAGAACCTGATAACTACATTACAAAAAAGTAGAAAACCGGTTACGATGAGAGCATACGGAAGAACATGGAAAAAATACTTATCTACTTCTGAGGTAAAGGTTCAGGATGAGGTTCAGATAGATAAGGTCCTAGAATTTCTACAAAGGGGCCTAGAACAGGGTCTGGCGGTCAACACATTAAAGGTCCAAGTAGCTGCTTTAGGCGCTCTTTATAACCACGATGTGGCGGGTAACCCCTGGGTGGCACGGTTTATTAAGGCCGCAACCAGATCCAGGCCAATAGCTAGTCAAAGGATTCCGACATGGGACCTGAATCTTGTATTGTCCACACTGACAGGCCATCCGTTCGAACCCATTCACTCAGCATCCCTTAGAACCCTGTCATTTAAAATGGTACTTCTGGTAGCACTAGCATCAGCTTGCAGGGTGAGCGATATTCAGGCTTTGTCAGCAGGGCCACCTTTCACAAAAATTCTAGAAGATAGGCCGGGTCAGGTTTTAAAATGACTATCTACCAAAAGTGTCATCCCATTTTCATAGGTCCCAAGAGGTAGTCCTTCCTTCCTTCTGCCCAAATCCTAAAAGTAAGGGGGAAGAAAAATTTCACACCTTAGACGTGAGGAGGTGCTTAGTACAATATCTCGAGGCCACCAAAATATATAGGAAGGAAGGCTCTCTTTGTATGTTTCCAGGGACCTCGGAAGGGACTCAAAGCATCCAAGAGTACCCTGGCAAGGTGGATTAGGGATGCGATTGCCCTGGCATATTCATCCAGTGGAAATACCATCCCGGAAGGGTTAAAAGCCTATTCCACAAGAGCGATGGCGACCTCATGGGCTGAAAGATCTGAGGTATCAATAGAACAAATCTGTAAGGCGGCCACCTGGTCATCACCTTCGACCTTTTTTAGGCACTATAGATTAGATCTAGCCTCTACGTCTGATCTGACCTTTGGGAGAAGGGTCCTTCAGGCGGTGGTCCCTCCCTAAGCTACCAATCTCTGTAATTCTCTCCGTGGTGCTGTCATGGGTGAGAGAGAATAGCTTAGTTACTCACCGATAACGGTGTTTCTCGGAACCCATGACAGCACCCGCTTATTCCCCTCCCCTTCACGAGTGTGGTGAGCACGTTTTACTGTTTGTAGAGTGTTTCCGTTTAGGCATGGCATTCCTGATAAATAAGCAATACTAAAATGCTGTGTATATATTTCTGTTGTCGTACTAACCTGGAGACCCTCTGATGCTCTGTAACCAACTGAAGGCGGAGGAGAGGTGCCGCCCTTTTTATCTGTAGGTTCCTGTCCCTGAAGGGCGGATCCCCTCTCTCCATGGTGCTGTCATGGGTTCCGAGAAACACCGATATCGGTGAGTAACTAAGCTAATCTCTGGTACTTTGGATGTATGGATGTCTTGCCAGAATCTCTGGCTGTCTCTCTGTAGAGTCATGTAACCTCTTTTTATAATCAACAAGTGTCCTTCATTTAGTATTTACATAAAAGTGTAAGAATGGAGATGTGATCAAGCAGCATTACTTGATTATTTAATCTATTTTCATAGTTTGTGGATTTCAAAAACAGGAGGAAAAACTATCTGGCTTACACAATGCATAAGGATAAGAGCACAATATGTTTTATCAAATGTCAGCTTACAAGTCAATATTACAGGCTTACACAATCAAGTCTGTTTTCTTGACCAACCAGAAATCAACACTTAAATTCAATAGTCAACATATAGATAACAGTTTATTCATCCTGGACTGCTAAAAAATAGTCATCTGGTTAATTAAGATACAATGCTGTATCTTCACAATAGGTCATCAATATCCGATCAGTCAGGGTTCGACATCCATTACCCCCAACTGATCAACTGTTTGCAGCCTCCATGCTGGTTATATGGTTGTATGTACAGAATGTACACATACATAACAGCACAGCTCTGTACACTGTGTATTGGCTGTTCCTGAGTCTTTCTATTTAAGTAAATGGGAGCTCAGCTGCAGTACCTAAGAATAGCCACTATGTAGAGTACAGATCTGAGTTGTTATAGCTCTGCTCACTGTCTACATTCAGCTATTGAATAGGCAATGAGAGAACTGAGTGTCGGATCGCCACAATTTAATATTGATAAACTATCCCAAGTCTCATGGACAACCCCTTTAAATGTATTTTTTTAATTGTTTTACAGATAACTGGACTTGGTGTAAAAGGGATACCACCAAATTCATTTGCTGGGTAATAAAAGAATCACTACTCGCCATGTAAAACTAACCAAGAACATCTTCTACAGTTTGCACTCAGAAAGTCACTGCATTCCGTGAATAATAAACTTTTATAGACCAAGATCAATAACTTGTGTGTGCAGTTTATTTTCTAATGAAGGTGATCACATATAATATGGTTACCTGAGTTTTCTGTGACTGTGAAATCACATAGTTAATTCTTTCTACAATACTAATTATTATGAATATTTTTAACAAAAGAAATTCACAAAATTAATGTTTGGATGCATCATTCTGTGTTAATTGGACTGGACACTGAATATTGAAGTGTTATCTAATTTTTGTTCCGTAAATGAAAGCAAGTTAACAGTGATTATTGATGACTGTATTGTGATAAGATTCTCTTGACTATTTTTTTAATTTAATTGCACAATTTAACCTAACCTATATTTACTGTATATTATAAGGGCTCTTTCCCTCTTGCGATGAAATTGGACAAATGCAATCCGATTAAAAATTGGATTGCATTCAGACCAATGTTATTCTATCATTGTGTGTTCATCTGCGATTTTTTTTCCAGCTTGATTCGGGTCACGATCGGACTGGAAAAAATTGCAGCACGCTGCGATTGTAATCGGAAATCAGATCGCATTCGGCAATAGAAGTCAATGGGTGCGAGAAAAAAAATGCGCATCGCAGACCATGCGATTGCTGTTCGATTTTTTACACACCGATGTCCTTTGAAAAGCTGTGAATTCATCTGCCGTGAACAGTAAAATCACAGCAGGACCTGAAAGGATACAATAGATGGATTAGATAGATATAAAGGTGTTGGTCACATATATAATTAGTACAGTGTGTGTTCAGCTTACTGTAAATGTATTTTATTGCTAAAATTATTTTCTGAAAAAAATGGCATGGGCTCCAGAATAATTTTCATAATCAGCAGATTGAAAGTGGACAGCTGTGGGCAGATGTTTATAGCCTGAGAAGGGAGTAATAACCATGGAGCTTCCAAGGCTATTAATATCCGCTCACAGCTGTATATTTAGCCTTGCCATAGATCCCTTCCGTGCACATCCATCTGTCATTCTGCGAACCTCAAGATGGGGCCCATGAGTGCAGTTAGCCCATGGAGCAGCAGGGAAAGATGGACTCAAACTCTCAGAGGCGGGAGGTGATGCAATCCGGGTGCACTGCTTGTGGTGGAGAAGATTTCCTAGTGCTAGAGGAGTTAGCAAGAGGGATGATCTACCCATACCGAGAATTAAAGCTGACGTTATGTCCAGTACCTGCGGGAAAGACTGTAACCTTTTGGGCCCTATCCTATATGCCTGATTGTAATGACCGTAAGTTGGCAAGTAAACATTTGACTGTTTTTACGAATTCAGTGTCCTCTGGATTGCTTGCTGAGGTTCTGGAATAAGGAAGCCTGGAGCCAGTAAAGGCCTATGGGTCACAAGTCAGTGTGATGCACCTCACACAGCAGCTCACCGGGACACATTTTGTCTGTAGGGTGCCAGAGTGAGCTGGAGCAGCAGCTCACCCACGACTACTTTGCACAGGCACCTTTACATTGTCATATTCCAGAACTGCAACTTCCCTGTAGTGTCCAGAAGTACAAGGTGTTCAGTGCTCACAGACATGGCCAAGGTGTGGAAGGCTGAAACCTGACCAACACTGAACAAGACACAGAAGTTTAAATGAAAAGACTGGGTCAAGAAATATCTGAAGACAGATTTTTTTAAAGGTTTTATGTACTGATGAGATGAGAAAGAATCTTGACAGACAAGAAGGATGTATCCACAGGGTTGGATGTAGGGTACTGGTCTGACCTGATATTATTAAAGATGAGCTAGTTGGATCTTTTTTGAGTTGAAGATGAACTCAAAATCAACTCTCAAACCTACTGCAAGTTTTTAGAAAACACTTTCTTCAAGCAGTGGTACAGGAAAAAGTGTGCATCTTTAAAGAAAACCATGATTTTTATGAAGGGCATTGCTCCATCAAATGCATCAAAGTCTTCCACTGCTTGGCAAGCCAGTAAAGGCCTTAAAGACGAAAGAATAATGACATGGTCTCCTTCCTCACCTGAACAAAAAGTTAACTGTCAACAGATTAAGACACTGACAGAATCCAAGAATGGAAGGCTTATGACTGTGAATTAAGAGAAGGATGGCTACAGAGGCGTAGCTAGGGTTTTGGTTCAGGGGGGCCAAACTTCTCAGTGGGCCCCTAACCAGGTAACGTTGATTACAGCTGGGTGGTACTATGTGCCGTCTAAATTCTAAAGCAATCCTCTAGAATATAGTAATGCTGGGTGCAAGTGCCCTAGAAAACAGTGCCCACATTTTGTCCCCTATAAAGTAATAATGCCCTGTGTGCCCCTTTGACTTTACATGAAATAATGTCTCGAGTCTCCCTCTGTTCAGCTCCCTTATCACAGTATGATGCACATGAGTCGCCCCGTCCCAGGGCTGTGGGGTACTTGCTCGGTACCGGGCCGGTGTCAGTGGGGATGTGTCACAGCGACGGTAACCCGGTCCGTGGCCCTGGGCGCCCAAATGGTGGTTAGTGATATACAGTGGGGCAAAAAAGTATTTAGTCAGTCAGCAATAGTGCAAGTTCCACCACTTAAAAAGATGAGAGGCGTCTGTAATTTACATCATAGGTAGACCTCAACTATGGGAGACAAACTGAGAAAAAAAAATCCAGAAAATCACATTGTCTGGTTTTTTTTTCATTTTATTTGCATATTATGGTGGAAAATAAGTATTTGGTCAGAAACAAAATTTCATCTCAATACTTTGTGATATATCCTTTGTTGGCAATGACAGAGGTCAAACGTTTTCTGTAAGTCTTCACAAGGTTGCCACACACTGTTGTTGGTATGTTGGCCCATTCCTCCATGCAGATCTCCTCTAGAGCAGTGATGTTTTTGGCTTTTCGCTTGGCAACACGGACTTTCAACTCCCTCCAAAGGTTTTCTATAGGGTTGAGATCTGGAGACTGGCTAGGCCACTCCAGGACCTTGAAATGCTTCTTACGAAGCCACTCCTTCGTTGCCCTGGCGGTGTGCTTTGGATCATTGTCATGTTGAAAGACCCAGCCACGTTTCATCATCAATGCCCTTGCTGATGGAAGGAGGTTTGCACTCAAAATCTCACGATACATGGCCTCATTCATTCTTTCATGTACCCGGATCAGTCGTCCTGGCCCCTTTGCAGAGAAACAGCCCCAAAGCATGATGTTTCCACCACCATGCTTTACAGTAGGTATGGTGTTTGATGGATGCAACTCAGTATTCTTTTTCCTCCAAACACGACAAGTTGTGTTTCTACCAAACAGTTCCAGTTTGGTTTCATCAGACCATAGGACATTCTCCCAAAACTCCTCTGGATCATCCAAATGCTCTCTAGCAAACTTCTGACGGGCCCGGACATGTACAGGCTTAAGCAGTGGGACACGTCTGGCACTGCAGGATCTGAGTCCAGTGTGGCGTAGTGTGTTACTTATGGTAGGCCTTGTTACATTGGTCCCAGCTCTCTGCAGTTCATTCACTAGGTCCCCCCGCATGGTTCTGGGATTTTTGCTCACCGTTCTTGTGATCATTCTGACCCCACGGGGTGGGATTTTGCGTGGAGCACCAGATCGAGGGAGATTATCAGTGGTCTTGTATGTCTTCCATTTTCTAATTATTGCTCCCACAGTTGATTTCTTCACTCCAAGCTGGTTGGCTATTGCAGATTCAGTCTTCCCAGCCTGGTGCAGGGCTACAATTTTGTTTCTGGTGTCCTTTGACAGCTCTTTGGTCTTCACCATAGTGGAGTTTGGAGTCAGACTCTTTGAGGGTGTGCACAGGTGTCTTTTTATACTGAGAACAAGTTTAAACAGGTGCCATTACTACAGGTAATGAGTGGAGGAAAGAGGAGACTCTTAAAGAAGAAGTTACAGGTCTGTGAGAGCCAGAAATCTTGATTGCTTGTTTCTGACCAAATACTTATTTTCCACCATAATATGCAAATAAAATGAAAAAAAAACAGACAATGTGATTTTCTGGATTTTTTTTTCTCAGTTTGTCTCCCATAGTTGAGGTCTAACTATGATGTAAATTACAGACGCCTCTCATCTTTTTAAGTGGTGGAACTTGCACTATTGCTGACTGACTAAATACTTTTTTGCCCCACTGTAGTTTATGTGGTAGTTTGTGACGCCACCTGTGGTGTTTGGCAAGCAAGATGTTAAGCCAACGCTGCATGCAGATCCTCTGGGGCTGATGGTGTGTTGCAGCATAGATGGTGTAGCTCCCCACAGGTGAAGCTGTAACCCCTGGGCAGTGTAAAAGCGCAGGCGGTGTGAGGAATGTTGGTACCCAGATGTAGCAGTGCTGACGGTGTTGGCGCACAAATGAATGGAAGACACCAGGGCCTGCAGTTCCAAAGCTTTACTCACAGTTCGTGGTACACACTGGTGCCTGCCTCCGTGCCCTGTCCTCCGGGGCAGAGACTCAATCAACCTCCCGGGCAAGTCAGTTTTCTCCTCTCCAACACTCCGCCAACATGTACCTCTCCTGAACAACTCCTCTATTGCGCCTTTTAGTGTGAAGAGCTCCAGTACCGTGGTACTCTGAAGTTCCTCCTGTCAGATGTTCCTAACAACTCTACTTGTATGACAGACAGCTGTAGCCTCTCTCGGGGACTCCCTTCTCCTGAGTCCTGGCTCTCTATTCAGTTGCTGTTGTGCCCCAAGTCTTGGATGGGAGTAGTGCATTTACAGCCAACTACTCCACCGGCGTCTGCTGCAGAACCATAAGCGTCCATACAACCTCGGGGACCAGGCCGCGGCCTTGCGCTGAGAACCTATAGGCAGGGTTCCTCTTCCAACCCACAACTCCTCTCTGTTCTTCTACTCCTTCGTTCCGCGCTGTTCCTTCTCTCTCTTATGGAAGCTTAGGTTGCAGTTCTACGTCTTTCTCCTTCTGTTCCTTTCCCGTGCCAGCTGGCTCAGGTCACTGAGGCAGCTGCAGCACTCCTTTCTCCATCCCTTCCTCCAGGGATCCTCACTCCTGTCTGAGTGACTTCCTACCCGACTGACCTTCTGTCAGACTGACCTGTCATTCTAAACCTTCCCAACCTTTTATATATCTCAACTCCACCCACCTCCCAGCACATCTCGGGTTACGAAGCAAGGAACCACGAAAGGTGCTCTGCTACCCTCTAAGCATGGAGCCGCAATGTAGTCAGTGCTGAACTATTCTGTGTGTGGGATGCAGGTGTTGGAGTATGGAAATTAGTTCCCAACTTACCTAGTTGGTGGGGCACTACACCTTAGGAGAAGGTGCAGTACCTCTGTGGCGACTGAGCTTCAGGGGCGCCACACACTCTTACACAGTCAAATGCCCCCTCCCTGTATATATACTGACCCCTTAGTATCCCCCAAACTGTTTGATAGCTCCAACACTAATCTCCACATTGTATGATGCAACCCTAGATAGCCTCCATATTGTGTAATGCACCAGACAATACTCCATATAGTCCTCAATATAGTATAATGCACTGCCCATAGGTCTCCATATAGTGTAATGAACTCCCATGGGCCTCCATATAGTATAATGCACTCCCCATAGGCAGACATTATATAGTATAATGAACTCCCCATAGATAGACTCTATATTGTATAATGCATCCCCATAGGCAGACTCTATAGCATAATGCAACCCCCCATAGGCAGCCTCTATAGCATAATGCAGTCCCTAATATAATGCACCCCACATAGGCAGCCTCTATAGCATAATGCAGTCCCTAATATAATGCACCCCCATAGGCAGCCTCTATAGTATAATGCCACTCTTAATATAATGCACCCCCATAGGCTGCCTCTATAGTATAATGCAGTCATTGATATAATGCACCCCCCATATGCAGACTCTATAATATAATGCAGTCCTCCATAGGCAGACTCTATAGTATACTGCACCCCCATATACAGCCTCTATAGTATAATGCCCCCCATAGGCAGCCTCTATAGTATAATGCAGCCCCATAGGCAGCCTCTTGTAGAACAATAGAAATCCCTTTTAATACCCACATATGTGGCTCAGATCATTATCCACAGGTCAGGGGGAGGTGGGATGAATTTCTCTCTCAATGTTTGAGTATTTTATCAATCTGCATAGTTCATCCTTCTCTGTTTTGTAGGTCAACAAACTAACTAGCCTGGAAAATGTGTAATCAACATACTAACAAAGATCTATTTTTCAATCACCCTGCGTACTTGTCATCCAAGATAACAACAAAATATGCTACAAAAAAACTCTCAAGTCAACATTAACCCCTTTACTCCCAAGGGTGGTTTGCATGTTAATTCCCGGGCCAATTTTTACAATTCTGACCACTGTCCCTTTATGAGGTAATAACTCTGAAACGCTTCCATGGATCCCGGTGATTCTGACATTGTTTTCTCGTCACATATTGTACTTCATGTTAGTGGTAAAATTTAATTCATATAACTTGCGTTTATTTGTGAAAAAAACGGAAATTTGGCGAAAATTATTAAAATTTCGCAATTTTCCAACTATGATATGGCACACACAAAAACTTAATAAGTAACATTTCCCACATGTTTACTTTACATCAGCACAGTTTGGGAACCAAAATTTTTTTTGTTAGGAAGTTATAAGGGTTAAAAGTTGAGCAGCGATTTCTCATTTTTACAACACCATTTTATTTTTAGGGACCACATCACATTTGAAGTCACTTTGAGGGGTCTATATGATAGAAAATACCCAAAAGTGACACCAGTCTAAAAACTGCATCCCTCAAGGTGCTCAAAAAGTTTATTAACCCTTCAGGTACTTCACAGGAATTTTTTTAATGTTTAAAACAAAATGAGCATTTAACTTTTTTCACAAAAAAATTACTTCAGGTTCAATTTTTTTATTTAACCAAGGGTAAAAGGAGAAATTGGACTGGAAAAGTTATTGTGCAATTTGTCCTGAGTATGCTGATACCTGATATGTGGGGGGAACCACTGTTTGGGCGCATGGCAGAGCTCGGAAGGGAAGGAGCGCCGTTTGACTTTTTCACTGCAAAATTGGCTGGAATTCAGATCGGATGCCATGTCAAGTTTGGAGAGCTCCTGATGTGCCTAAACAGTGAAAACCCCCCACAAGTGACCCCATTTTGGAAACTAGACCCCCCAAGGAACTTATCTAGATATGTGGTGAGCACTTTGAACCCCCAAGGGCTTCACAGAAGTTTATAACGTACAGCCGTACAATTAAAAAATCATATTTTTTCCTCAAAAATGATCTTTTCACCCCCAATTTTTATTTCCAAGGACCCCAAAAGTTATTGTGCAATTTGTCCTGAGTACGCAGGTACCCCATATATGGGGGTAAACCACTATTTGGGCGCATGGCAGAGCTCGGAACGGAAGCAGCACCCTTTGACTTTTTTGGCTGGAATTGAGATCGGATGCTATGTCGCATTTGGAAAGCTCCTGATGTGCCAAAACAGTGGAAAACCCCCAATTCTAACTCCAGCCCTAACCCTAATGGGAAAGCGGAAATAAATAATTTTTTTTATTTTATTATTTTTCCCTAACTAAGGGGGTGATAATGGGGGGTTTGATTTACTATTTATGGTGGGTTTTTATTTTTGGCAGCTGTCATACGCTAAAAGACGCTTTTTATTGTAAAAATAGTCTTTGCATCACCACATTTTGAGAGCTATAATTTTTACATATTTTGACCCACCAAGTCATATGAGGTCTTATTTTTTGTGGGACGAGTTGACGTTTTTATTGGTACCATTTTCGGGCACGTGTCATTTTTTGATCGCTTTTTATTCCGATTTTTGGGACGCAGAATGAACAAAAACCAGCGTTTCATGAATTTCTTTCGGGGGGTGCGTTTACACCGTTCCGCGTGCGGTAAAATTGATAAAGCAGTTTTATTCTTTGGGCCAGTACGGTTACAGTGATACCTCATTTATGTCTTTTTTTATGTTTTGGCGCTTTTATGCAATGAAAACAATTTTATATAAAACATAATTATATTTGCATCGCTTTATTCTGCGAGCTATAACGTTTTTATTTTTTCACTGATGATGCTGTGTGGTGGTTTGTTTTTTGCGGGACAAGATGACGTTTTCAGCGGTACCATGGTTATTTATATCCATCTTTTTGATTGCACGTTATTGCACTTTTTGTTCGGCGGTATGATAATAAAGCATTATTTTTTTGCTTCGTTTTTTATTTTTTACGGGGTTCGCTAAAGGGGTTAACTAGTAGGACAGATTTATAGGGTGGGTCGTTACAGACGCGGCGATACCAAATATGTGTACTTTTATTTCTTTTTTTTTATTTAAAAAAAATTAATTTATTAGGGAATTTTTTTTATTTATTTAGCGATTTTTTTAAAATTATTTTTACACTTTTTTTTTTTCTTTTAACTTTATTACTTTGTCCCAGGGGGGACATCACTGTCATGTGACAGATCGCTGATCTGTGACAGATCAGCGATCTGTCACAGGCACTGCTGCAGGCTTCCTCATGCCTGCGCTCTGCGGGCAGTGAGGAAGCCAGCTCTCTGCAGGCCCCTGTAAGTCCCCGCCGCCATTTTGGATCCGGGGACCTGCAGGTAAGGAGATCCTAGCAGCAGCGCTGCACATAGCGCTGCTGTGGGGGTCGCAGGGAAGCCCGGAGGGAGCCCCCTCCCTGCCGATGCTTCCCTTAACCCCGGTACACTGCGATCGTGTTTGATTGCAGTGTGCCAGGGGTTAACGTGTCGGGGGCGGCCCGTGACCACCCCTGACACATAGTGCTGGGTGTCAGCTGTGATAATCAGCTGACACCCGGCCGCGATCAGCTGCGCTCCCCCCGTAAGCGCAGATGATCGCACTAGACGTACTATTCCGTCCTTGGGACTTAGGTCCCAGGTCACATGGACGGAATAGTACTTCCAATGTAGGAAAGGGGTTAAAGGCTCATACGAACAATACTCTGTTTCTTGACCAACCAAAGAAAGACACATAAATTCAAAAGTCAACATAAAGATAATAATGTATGTCTCGGGGCCTTCAGAATTTATGGATAATTTAAGATTAAGTGCTGTGTTGTCACAGGATGTGCAAGATTATTTACAGCTAACTAAGGCTGAATTTGGTCCACGTATGAACCGTGATATCCAAAACGGCTGCAGATCTTCTGATCTGAACACAACAGGCTTTTAGGTTTATATAAAATTGTCTTGGTGAGAAGACTTTTAAATGTTCTGGACATAATGGTCCATTCTGAAACTATGTTTTACAGATGTCAGAAATTGGCCTGTGGTGGCAATAAAGTCTCTTGAGACCTCTGCTTGGGATGACAAGTCTCTCTTAAATCAATGGTGAATACAGTGGCATGCAAAAGTTTAGGCACAACCTGGTCAAAATTTTGGCGGATCCGCAAAAAAACGGATCCAACGGATGGCGATCCGTCAAGATCCGCCGGTAATGCAACTCAATGGGAAAAAAAACGGATCCGTTTTTTTTGCAAAACGGCGGATCTTCACTGATGGACAAAAACTGAAGTGTGAAACAGGCCTAAGGGTTATGGCTTGTTCACCCTCAATGTTAGGAAAGGCCAGCTGATGCAGATTCCACAGGTTTAGAAACACATAGCCTCCTCTAACCTTGTGCGAAAAAACAGCCACCATGGGTTCTTTTAAGCAGCTGCCTAGCACTCTGAAAATGGTTGAGGCCCACAAAGCAGGAGAAAGCTATAAGAAGATAGCAAAGCGTTTTCAAGTTGTCCTTTCCTCAGTTCAATATGTAATTCAGAAATAGCAGTTTACAGGAACAGTGGAGGTCAAGATAAGGTCTGGAAGGCCAAGCAAAATTTCAGAGAGAGCTGCTTGTAGGATTGCTAGAAAGGCATATCAGAACCCCCACTTGACTGCGAAAGATTTAGCAGATTCTGGAGTTGTGGTAATTGTTCTACTGTTCAGAGACACCTTATCAAATATGGCCTTCATGGAAGAGTCATCAGAAGAAAATCATCTTCATTCACACTATGTTTGACGAGTGTGACCAACCTGTCAATCAGTTCTCCAAGCGATGCTCCAGATCACTTGGAAAACGCTAGCAATTCTGCAAGCTAATTACGCTTGCAAAATGCTAGTTTTTTCGCGGGAAAATCGCAGGAATTTAAAATGCGATTTTCCCGCAGAATGGAATTCCGGAATTATCGCGGTAATTTCCGCGAGAGTTCCGCTACGTGTGAACCCAGCCTAAAAGTTTTTATTTTAGCAACTCACAACAAAAAGGCAAATATTGTCCTCCGCATCGCAGCCAGCAGCAGTGGCGACTAGACCACTGTATCTCTCGTGGATGTGTCAGTGGCTTTATTTTCTCTGGCTCTGACCTTTATTCAGTCTCACACATACCTCTGGTGCAGTGAGCTCCTGTTCTCCAGCATGCAAACCAAAGCACTGACACACCCAAAGCTAAACTGAAAGTTTAACCCCTTCAACGAAAGCCTGTTTTCACCTTCCTGACCAGGCCAAATTTTACAATTCTGGCGAGTGTCAATTTATGTGGTAATAACTCTGGAGGGCTTCAATGGATCCCACCGATTTTGAGATTGTTTTCTCGTGATATATTGTACTTCATGATAGTGGTAAAATTTCTTTGATATGCCTTGCATTTGTGAAAATATCGGAAATTTGGAGAAAATGTTGCAATTTTCAAACTTTTAATTTTTATGCCCTTAAATCAGTCATGTCACACAAAATAGTTATTAAATAACATTTCCCACATGTCTTCTTTACATCAGCACAATTTTTGAAGCATAATTTTTTTGTTAGGAAGTTAGAAGCATTAACAGTTGACCGGCAATTTTTACATTTTAACAAAATGTACAAAATCATTTTTTTAGGGTCCACATCACATTTGAAGTGACTTTGAGGGGCCTATATGACAGAAAATTCCCAAAGATAATCAAACAAATAAGGCAGCACAATGTAGCTCTATAACATGCAAACATGAAATATGAAAATTGAATTGCATTACTGCACTAGAAATATGAAAAATTGAGAATGCTTAGCGCATAAATTGGCCGATTCATGTGTACCTGGCAGCAATTCAATTTGCATATTTCATGTTTGCATGCTATAGCGCTACAGAGTGCTGCCTTATTTGTTGAATTGTATTTGAGTTGGCTACTCTAGGTAAGAACCTGTTCAGACCTGATTTATATTTGGATGTGATTGTCAGTTTTTTTGATATTTGTATTAGCCTTCTGACTGAGCACTCCACCACTTAGCCTCAGTCGTTTTTTATTGCAACAGCGTCATACCTTGAGATATAGACTTCAGTCTAGGAAAGGATTCAAATTGGGTTCCCAGAAGAAATGTAGACTAAGAGAGGATTGGCATTAGATCCTGGCAAACAAAAATTGCCTTAATGTAGCTGACAGGTACACATGAATTGGCCAATTTATGCGCTAAGCATTCTCAATTTTTCATATTACTAGTGCAGTTATGCAATTCAATTTTCATATTTAGGCTATGTGCACAGGTTACAGAATTCCATTCCGTGGGAAAACCGCATTTTAAATTCCCGCGATTTTCCCACGGAAAAACTAGCGATTTGCAAACGTAATTAGCTTGCAGAATGCTAGCCTTTTCCAAGCGATCTGGAGCATCGCTTGGCAAACTGACTGACAGGTTGGTCACACTCGTCAAACATAGTGTTTGACGAGTTTGACCAACCTTTTATTATTGAGGCTGCCTATGCAGCATCAGTAGTAAAAAGATCTAATGTTAAAAATAATAAAAAAAAATAAAAATGGTCTTTTTCTCACCTTCCGGCGTCCCGCGCAGCGTTCCCGGTCATCGCGATGCTCCTGTTCCCAGTAATGCCTTGCGAGACCTATGATGACGTAGCAGTCTTACGATACTGTAGCGGTCTCGCGAGACCGCTATGTCATCACAGGTCCTTGCCGCAAGGCATTACTGGGAACGGGAGTTGGCGGAAGCATCGGTAAGGTTGCGTGGGACGCCGGAAGGTGAATATAACCCGATTTTGTTTTTTTATTCTATTTTTCACAGGGATATGGTACCCACAGCCTGGAGGAGAGTCTCCTCTCCTCCAGAACGTGGGTACCATCCGCAAATGTTCTGCTTACTTTTTGCATGGTGGGCAAAGCCACATGCGGGAAGTAAGCGGAACAATGCATTCCTATGTGGGCGGAATCGCCGTGATTCCGCAAAATTAATGAACATGCTGCGTATTTTTCCGCGATGCGATTCCGCTGCGGAAAAATCCACAGCATTAGCACAGCATTGCGAAATCCCATAGGATTGCATGGGATGCTTTTTTTGCGTTTTCGTGGAAAAATCGCACGTTTAAAAACGCCGCGAAAATGCAAAAACAACGCTACATGTGAACATAGCCTTAATGTTTGCATGCTATAGTGCTACAGAGTGCTGCCTTATTTGTTTATATTTGAGTTGGCTACTCTAGGTAAGCACCTGTTCAGATCTGATTTATGATTGGAGGTGACATTTAGAAAATACCCCAAAGCGACACCATTCTAAAAACTGCACCTCTCAGGTTGTTCAAAATAAATCAAGAAGTTTATTAACCCTTTAGATGCTTCACAGGAAATAATGGAATGTGGAAGGAAAAAAAAAAAACATTTAACAATTAACTTTTTCTCACAAAATTTTACCTTAGACCCAAATGTTTGTATTTTCGCAAGGAGGATAGGAAAAAATGGACACCAAAATTTGTTGTGCAGTTTCTCCTGTGGGGGAAACCACTGTTTGAGCACACGGCTGGGCTCGGAAGGGAAAGCCCACCATTTCATTTTTTTTAATGTAAAATTTGCTAAAATAATTAGCGGATGCCATGTCACATTTGGAGCACCCTTGATGTGCCTAAACAGTGGAAATTGCTCACAAGTGACACCATTTTGGTAACTAGACTTCTCAAAGAACTTATCTAGATGGGTGGTGAACACCTTCAACACTAAAATGCTTCACAGAAGTTTATAACGTTGAGCCATAAAAATAAAAAAAAAAAACACATTTTTCCCACAAAAAAAATGTTCTTGTAGCCCCAGTTTTTTTTTGTTTTCACAAAGGTACAGGAGAAAATGGACCTAAAATTTGTTTTGCAATTTCTCTTGAGTACGCCTATACTGTTTGGGAGCATGGCAGGGCTCAGAAAGCATGAAGTGACGTTTTGGAATGCGGATTTTGGAGGAATGTTGTGCCGTCGTCATGTTGCATTTGGAGAGCCCCTGATGTGCCTAAATAGTGGAAACCTCTCACAAGTGACCCCATTTTGGAAACTAGACCCATCAAGGAATTTATATAGATGTGTGGTGAGCACCTTGAACCCCCCAGGTGCTTCACAGAAGTTGATAACGTTGAGCTATGAAAATGGAGACCAAACTTTGTTGTGCAATTTCTCCTGAGTACACCAATATGTGGTTGAAACCTACTTTTGAGGCACAGTGCAAAGCTCAAAGGGAATAAGTGCCATATTGGAGTTCACATATTGTTGGACCGGTTTGAGTGCGCCATGTCGCTTTGGTAGTCCGACTGAGGTGCCAGAATAGCATAATCCATCACATTTTACAAACTACACCTCTCAATTAACTCATCTAGGGGTACCGTGATCATATTGACATCACAATATGTGGGTCACAGAATTTTATACTATTGGGCAGTGAAGAAAAAATAATTACGTTTTTACTGCTCAAATTTTGTTTTAAGCCCAAATTTTTACATTTTCACACTGAGAAATGGATAAAAATACCACCAAAATTTGTCTCACAATTTACGCTGAATGTAGAAATACCCAATATGTGGCTGTACAATACTGCTTAGCCACATGGTGAGACTATGGAGGGACAGAGTGCCATTTGCCTCCTGGAACACAGATTTTGCTAGAATAGTTTTTTAACTTTCATATACAGAGCCCCTAAGTGCTAAAAGAGCATAATTCCCCCTCAAGTTACCCCATTTTGGAAATTATTCCCTTTAAGGAGTTTATCTACAGGTGTAGTGACTATTTTGACTCCATAGGTATTTTCCGAAAACAAGCAGTAGTGGATGTTGCTGAGTGAAAATTGAAAACTGATATTGCAGTTCCCCGTAACTTGTAGTAACCAGTATGTTGTAGTGCCCAGTATGTTGTGGGGCCCAGCTCATGCTTCTGGAGACATGCACCTGTAATTTAGGCGGGCTGTCTTCGTTACAGAAATGTCCAACATGTGGATTCTAAATGTGGTTTAGACACACTGAGGGCCATGAGGGCATTTGGATTTGGGAGCTCAGAATTTGCTGAACTTCTTGTGGGGTGCGAAGAGCCATTGCGCTTTTACAGAGCCATTTTACTACCAGTAACGTGGAAGCCCTCTATATTTCCATTGACAGATGACTGACCTGAGTGGGGATTTGCTTTTTTTGTGGATTGAGTTGAAGCTTTTTTTTTTGGGAACATTTTACATAACATTTGGGATCACATTTATACTGCGCTCTACACTGTGCATTTCCATTGAGGTTTACATGTAAATCTCGGAGTGATGTGATTGAGATGAAATCCCAGAGAAAACCATTCACTATAATAAGACAGCAGAGTTAATATATACAGCGGTGTCCTTCTTTTCAAATGTGTGCAAAACTGTAGCAGACCATGCTTTGATGCACATCTAAAAAGATGGGCACTGCCGGATCATAGGACAGACGGCATTCACTGTGCCTCCATCTGCCTTATTATAGGGAATCTTCCATCACAGTTCCATCTGAATCACATATTTCAGAGATTTACACGGAAACCCTAGTGTAAGAGCTCAGCGTAGAGCGCAGGATAAATGTGAGCCATGCAATCTTTGGGAGGCAGAATTAAAAAAAACAGCAGGTGAAGAATTGGTTCTATTTATTTTTTACACCATTCCTCTTGTGGTATAATTGATTAAACAACTTTATTCTTCAGGTCGGAGGGATTACAACGATACCAATTATATATTGTGTTTTTATGTTTTGCTGCTGCCACACACTAAGAAACAATTTTTAATGCAAAAATGAATCCCCATATTTAGATATTTAGATAGCTATCATTTTTCCATATTTCGACTGACATGTGAGGGTTTGATTTCTTGCATGTCGAGTTAACATTTTAATTTTTTGATTGCTTGCTTTCTATTCTGATTTTTGGGAGGCAGAATAAACAAAAAACAGCAATTCGTGATTTTTTGTTTTATTTTTTTTTTATGCCATTCCGCGTGTAGTAAAATTGATAAGGCAGCTTTATTTTTCGGGTCAGTACAATTACAGCGATACCATATTTACATAATTTTTTATTGTTTTGGTGCTTTACACAATAAAAACTATTTTATAGAAAACTAATTTGTAGACACTCCTGATATGACGGAATATGAGCTAAAGATCTTACTGGTATTATGCCGTGTCCTGTATTCAAGGGGGGATACAGGATCTTATCCTCCCTCCTCCATGTCCAATCTTTACAGCGGAACCTACGGAGCAGTGCACCCACACGTGCATCTACACTTCCTGGTTACCTGCTGTTGCTCCTTGGATACAGGACCTGCACCACGGCATAATACCAGTAAGATCTTTACCTCCATAGTTTTGTCTGTCATTTTCATTCACATTTTCATATTGCATTTGAATTATTGTGGTAACACATGCTAATCTGTCCTTATTGGCTCTAACGCGGAGTCCTTTTTCTTTTTCATCTATATATAAAATTGAATGTATGTGTGTACCACCAACCAATCACGAAGCATCTTTCATTTCACCAGAGCTGCTTAAAACAAGCTGAGCTGTGATTGGTTGCTATGAGCAGCAGTTTTCCCACTCCACGACAACACCTCTGCAGACACTGAGAGGTGGGAGAAATCTAGTATCCCCAGGAACATAAGCTCCCAGCCATTGTCTGCCCCCCAGAAAGGAGCAGAGAGCACATGACAGAAATGAATCACCCCCTCCCGTGCCCATATACCCATCATACATCCTCCATCCCATAGACACATCTTCCCTCTTAAAGGGATCTCTGGTATGGAAGTTAGGGCAAATCCCTCAGCGCTCTGATTCTGACCCCCAGGCTTCTATTAAAGGGATTATTGGTATGGAAGTCAGGGCAAATCCACTTTTTGACCCCAGGTCTCGCTTAAAGGGATCCCAGGTAAGGAAGTTAGGACCGTTCCACTCAGCGCAGTGGTTCTAACCCCAGGGTCTCTTAAAGGGATCATTGGTATGGAAGTTAAGGGAATTCCACTAAGCGCTCTGGTTCTGACCCCAGGATCCCCGGTACAGACATGAGGGCTAATCCATTCTGCGCTTTGGTACTGACCCCAGGCCTATCTTAAAGGGATCTCCGGTATGGAAGTTAGGGCAAACCCCTCAGTGCTCTGATTCTGACCCAGGCTTCTATTAAAGGGATCATATGTATGGAAGTCAGGGCAAATCCATCCAGTGCTTTGGTTCTGACCCCAGGCCTCTCTTACAGGGATCCCAGGTATGGAAGTAAGGGCAAATCCAAACTGCGCTTTGGTACTGACCCCAGGCCTCTCTTAAAGGGATCTCTGGTATGGAAGTTGGGGTAAATCCCTCAGCGCTCTGATTCTCACCCCAGGCTTCTATTAAATGGATCATTGGTATGGATGTCAGGGCAAATCTACTCTTCTGC
Source organism: Dendrobates tinctorius (assembly GCF_039654945.1). NCBI lineage: Eukaryota > Metazoa > Chordata > Amphibia > Anura > Dendrobatidae > Dendrobates > Dendrobates tinctorius. The sequence continues at coordinate 594,802 of NW_027361789.1, read as the reverse complement.
ACTCTGGTTCTGACGCCAGGCCTCTCTTAAAGGGATCCCCGGTATGGAAGTTAGGACTGTTCCACTCCGCTGTGGTTCTGACCCCAGGCAGACGGGATGATGTGGGATATTAGGGGTAGTAGTCCGGTGGCTCTGGCTGATGGGATGATGTGGGATATTAGTGGTAGTTGTCCGGTGGTTCTGGCTGATGGGATGATGTGGGATATTAGGGGTAGTTGTCCGGTGGCTTTGACGGGATTATGTGGGATATTAGGGTTAGTAGTCCGGTGGCTCTTGGGATATTAGTGGTAGTAGTCCGGTGGCTCTGGCTGACGGGATGATGTGGGATATTAGGGGTAGTAGTCTGGTGGCTCTGGCTGACGGGACGATGTGGGATATTAGGGGTAGTAGTACAGTGGCTCTGGCTGATGGGATGATGTGGGATATTAGTGGTAGTAGTCCGGTACCTCTGGCTGATGGGATGATATGGGATATTATAGTGAATGTGGCTATGCGGAGTGGGCTGGGCTCCACACTCAGCTTTATAGATAGATAGATAGATAGAATTGTTATAATTTGTTAAAACTAACCCTAGTTAGCTACTATGCCCGGGCAACGCCGGGCTCTTCAGCTAAGTATCTACATATAGTCGGTTGGCTCATCGCATTTTTTTTTCTAGTTTGTTTTGAACTGAAATTACTCTACTGTTTGATCTGATTTAAAGAAGAAAAATACCCCAACAGTGTATCAATCATCTGAACAGATTCTGCTATGTGTGTGGTTCTTTTACACCAAAAGGCCAAGTACGTTCAATCATTCATGATATTAAAAAGATGTACCAGATGTACTTTAAGTGTCTACTTGGTGATCAAGACAAAGGCTGGGCCCCTCATGTGATATGCTCAAGTTGTTCAAATGGTCTTCGTGACTGGTTGAATATGAGCAAAGTGGCTATGCCATTTGCTGTTCCCATGATTTGGAGAGAACCCAAAAATAATAGTGATGACTGCTACTTTTGCCAAATTGAAGGGCTTTTCTACAAAGAACAAACATAAGATTAATTACCCTGAACTTGAATCTGTGATTAGGCCAGTTCCAATTGATGGAACCTTGCCAGTCCCTGTACCACCGTTGTCTGGATTGGATGAAAATGAAGTAGAATATGAAGACTACGGAGCTGAAGCTACTGGCGAAGACATGGAGACCTCAAGTCAAGATGAGTATGTACCTGATTGAGCAGCCGAGCAGCCAGATCGCTTTACTCAACATGAATCAAAAGATCTCATCAGAGACCTTTTGTTGTCAAAAGATAAAGATGAACTTCTTGCATCTAGGTTGAAACAGAAGAATCTTTTTCATGATAATGTCAAAGTGTGTTATTACCAAAACAAAAGTAACACTTTAACACAATGTTTCACAGTTGATGGACCAATGATGTACTGTAACAATGTGAATGGCCTCTTTGAAGAACTGAATCAAGAATATTTTGTTGTAGATTTGAGATTGTTTATTGACTCATCCCAGAGAAGTTTGAAAGCAGTGGTGCTTCACAATGGAAATATGAAACCATCAATCCCTATTGCTCACTCATGTCATCTAAATTAAAGTTATGGGGGGCGTGGCATGGCAGCAGTGAAGTGAGGAAGCAGGCAGAGGAGCTCCCTCCATAAAACCGACTAAAAATCATATCAGCGCACGATTCCGGACCCCAACAGCACCACCATGGGTGCCAGGAAGAAGAAGGGAAACGGGGGAGCCCCCTTGGTGGTGGCAGAGCCCGCCACTCAACAGATAACAAAATTCCTGGTTGGCCCAGACAGAGGAGAAGGCCTGAGAAACATGGCGGCGGGGGATGAGAAGGAGGCAGCAGACACTGCAACAGACGCTGACACAGCAGAAGCAGGGGCGGGAAGCAGGGCCGACAGATCAGTGACACAGGAGGTGAGACACAGCGGAGATGCTGCTTTTGGCACTGGGGAGTGTGAGGGAGGACATCAATCACTACCAGCAGCACGTCAAGATGGAGCTGGGGGAGGAGAGCTGGGGTCAGCGCTGGCAGTGACAGAGGAGATACAGGAAGACGGGGAAGAGCATAGGACAGAAGAGGAAGATTGTGAAATGGATTACAATGAAGGCTCATCTCAGAGCCCCATGTCCTCCCACCCCAGAAGCTTCTCTGAATCATCACAGCCCCTGTTATAGTAACTGTGGGGGGGCGGCCAACCATTTCAGGAGGGTTGCCTCACACTAACCCAGGCCCCACAGGCGATGCCCTCTCACTGCTATCCTGCATATGATTCACAGGGCTATGGATATAACACACAATTGACCCCAGGACTCGATCTGAGTCTGTTGAATGCTAGACTACGTGATATGCCCACCAGACAGGACATGGAACAATATGTGACCCGCCTAGAGACGTCTTATAAGGCAGAATTATCAACCTTGAGGGATGAGATACAACAGTGCAATGAAAAGGTTAATGTACATGACCAAGCTATCGCGGCACTGACAGCCAGATTGGATGCTCAGGATGAGACGCTTGCAGATCAATCCTATCACATTCAAATGCTGGCAGATATGCTTGATGATGCCGAAAATAGGGGAAGGCGGAACAATATTAGGGTTCGGGGGTTACCAGAAACAGTGGCACCCAAAGACATAAGCAGCGCACTACAGCAAGTATTTAACTCTGTTCTGCAGCGACCACAAGAGTCACCTCTTGAACTAGACCGGGCTCATAGGGCGTTAGGCCCAAGACCTCATAACCAGGCTCCTCCACGTGATGTGATATGCCGGGTGCATAGATACCAAATAAAGGACGAAGTGATGTCCAAGGCAAGAATAGAGAGCACTATAAAATACAAGGATACCAGGATCCAGCTTTTGCCTGATCTATCTCGGTGGACTCTGCAGAGGAGGAGAGCTCTCCGCCCATTACTGGACGTCCTACGCCAGAATGATCTATCATACACTTGGGGGTTTCCGTTCCGTCTACGTGTCCAAAAAGAGGGCAGGGTTCACCTGCTGAGTCACCCGAATGGCATCCCTGCTTTTTCGGCGGCGTTTAACATCCCAGGGGTGGAAATCACAGATTGGCCTTCTCTGCCGTTGCAGTATAGAGGAGCAGACCCTCCCAGGCAACCTCTCCCTCAAAAGGCAGAGGAGAGCAGGCAGAAGACTGGACAGGGAAGGGCGTGATCCCAGAGGCAATGAAGAAGGGAGAGAACCATGAAGACTGGACAGAGAAGGGCGTGATCCCAGAGGCAACGAAGATGGGAGAGAACCATGAAGTCAGGACCATGACAGAACGGGTTCCATGACTGCCTGTTTGGGTGGGGGAAGGGGATTGCAAGATATATCTGGTTTCACTCTTATGGGGGACAGGAGCGCAGATGGGTGTCTAAACTCCAGTTTACTAACATATGAATAGTATCGTGAAACGGAATATTTATCAAAGCAACAACCGTTATTGACTCCGCAAGGTCTTCAAGATAGACGGAACATAGGAAAAAGAAAAAAGGCACTTTCCACAGGAAATCAACGGGAATAAAGAAAACGATGCTCCCTTCCCCTCCCTCCCTTTTTCCCTCCCTCTTCCCATTCCCCCTCTCCTTTCTCCCCCTATTCTCGTCTCCCTTTCCCCCCTCCTTTCTCCCCCACTTCCCCTTCTTCCTTCTCCTCCCCTCTCTAAAAATCCCCCCCCTTTTTTTTTTCTCTTTCTCCTCTACTAGGGGTACTAAATATCGCGCCATCGTTCTGCCTCACTGTGGTAGTCCAAACCGAAGACAAGTTCATGACTGTATTGGAAGATAGTTGATTTCTGCAACATATTATTACAGTATGTAGATGGTATTTTGTAACAAATCATTGACTCGTCTGTGACATCCGGCACTCCTGTGTTATTGTTTAAGCCTGGTGTAGCTTTCATTTGGGGCCTGATGGGGAATTTAGAGATGTGAGTGGCACTAGAACAAGGTTCGCAAATCATATTCTGGCTCTACCTCGTTATATGAAGGGTTTCGGTTAATTCACAGTTAAAGTTTACATTTGTCCCCCTTAGTTGAGGGGAGACAACTGATGGTTGTGTCGGAGGGGGGAGTCTCAGTCCATATCGCGCATAGCTTACGGAGGAGCCATAACCCGTTGAACGGTATTGGCAGTTAACATATTCCTCCATCGTATACCTTAGGATATAAGAAGGTTTCCTACATAGAACACACCACTTCGGGCTTCAAAGACGTGCTACGTATTGACAGATATTGACCCTGATATCGCAATTAACTGAATACGTGTCTAATTATCTACCTTTTCTATCCACTATCTATATCTCTTTGATAACTTAGATCTACTTTAGCATCCGCGGCCCTCTCAGACAGGAGGGAAGAGGTACGACTCAGGCAACAATGCATCCAAAGATCACTATGGGATCCCTGAACGCTAGGGGACTTAACACGCCCCAGAAAAGGACACAAATCCTATATGGAATGCACAAGCTTAAGGTACGAAAACTTATACTTCAGGAGACTCATTTTTAAAAAAATCATATCCCTACTATCAGGGACCGATACTTTACGACGTGGTTCCATAGCGCCTGCCCCGGAAGCCGATCGAGGGGGGTATCTGTGGCGATCCACAAGTCCCTCCAGCACACGGTCGAGGACACATATGCGGATCCAGAGGGCAGGTACTTACTATTAAAACTTAGGATTCATGCAACCCTTTACACTATTGTGGGGTGGTATGCCCCAAACGAAAATCAGGCCAGTGCTGGTCGGGGCTTTCTGAAGAGGGTAGCGGAATTTGCTGAGGGGGTGATGGTAATAGGGGGGGACTTCAATCTCACTCTTGACCCACGAATAGATACCACAACACCAAATGTGAGAGGAATCACTAGACAATTGTCCCTTCTGAAACAATCTATCCATGGGATGCAGCTGCTGGACATTTGGAGAGCGCAAAATCCTGAAGGTAGAGACTATACATTCTACTCCAGTTCTCATGATTCCTATAGCCGAATTGACTTTCTTCTTTTCAGCCATCATGCCCTGTCTTGGCACCCCCGACCGTCTATTGGTAGCTTCTTGTGGACGGATCACGCCCCGGTGTTCCTAGATGTCTCCCCACCGGACATCGTAGACCGTCCCTGGACTTGGAGATTGAATGACAATTTGCTGAAAGACTTGAATTGCACGACAGAGATAAAAAAGACAATAGATCAGTTTTGGTCAGATCACACAAATGACGACACCCCGACCCCGGTGAAATGGGAGACCCTTAAGTGCGTGCTTCGTGGTATCCTGGTAAAACATGGATCCTGTCTTAAAAAACAGATTGGAAAAAGTAAAAGAATTGCTGGATACTATATATGTATTGGAGCAAAAACATAAAAATACTATGTCACCGGTAATACTAGGGGAATTAATAAACATAGGGAGACCCTTAGAAATGTATTAAACGAACAATCATTGAAATTCAGAAATAATTTCAAAAGTCTCCTTTACCATAAGGCCAATAAATGCGACCGCCCCCTAGCAAGATTATTACACCCTAAGACTCAGACGACTTATATTCCAAAACTCCAGAAACGTACAGGAACGGAGACTCACGACCCAGGGGAGATTCTGGAAACAATACGAGAATACTATCAGAGGCTATATAGCTTGGAAGGGGCGCAGTCAACTAATCACGCAGGGGACATACAGACTAAAATAGATAAATATGTAGCAGACACGCCACTTCCTAGACTTTCCACAGAGATAACAGACGAGCTAGAAGCAGATATATCGACACAGGAGGTGGATGAGGCCATAAGGAATACACCGAACGGGAAGAGCCCTGGCCCAGATGAGTTTTCCCCCCACTTTTATAAACTATTCAGAGAACAGTTAACACCACATATGACAAGGACTTATAACTCCATTTCTGAATCATCAGGGTTTACGCATCAATCTCTGGCGGCCTATATCACAGTATTGCCAAAACTGGGAAAAGATCCAACAGTGGTCTCTAACTATAGACCGATCTCTTTAATAAATATAGATGTAAAGCTATTCGCGAAGATACTGGCCAAAAGACTTGCACCCCTATTACCATATATCATACATTCAGACCAGGTGGGTTTCGTTCAGGGAAGAGAGGCTGGTGATGGAGTGTTGAAGACTATATCTTTGATCGCTCATGCCAGGACCCACCGGAAGCACCTGGAACTGATATCGGTGGACGCCGAAAAGGCGTTTGACCGAGTGAGGTGGAGCTTCCTTCAATCAGCCCTCCGACAGATAGGGCTGGGGGACAGGTTTTTATACAAAATTGCGGCCCTGTACACGAACCCGTTAGCTACAATTAAAATTAATGGATTGCTCTCAGACCCCTTTCAGATTCATAATGGAACGAGACAGGGGTGTCCTCTCTCGCCCTTGTAGTACACGGTGGCAATGGAGCATTTAGCGGTAGCGGTGAGGAATAACCCTAGCATATGGGGTATCAAGATAGGTCAGAAGCATTATAAAACATCATTGTATGCAGATGATCTTCTTTTATACATCTCTCAACCTCACATCACCATACCTGCACTAATGTCCGAATTCAAAAAGTATGGAGAGGTCAGTAATTTTAAGATAAACTACACCAAAACCGAGGCACTTAATATCACTTTACCATGGGGGGATGTGGAGAGGGCAAAAGAAAATTTCCCATTCAAATGGCAGACGGGCGCCATTAAATATTTGGGCATACTGGTCCCCTCAGACCTAAACAAATTATACACACTAAATTATGAAACCCTACTGAATAAAACTATAAAGGATCTAAAAAAGTATAATCAGAAAATGATTTTGTGGTTTGGCCGTATAAATACAGGCTGAGTTACAGAACATTGACGAGACCTAAATCACATCTGACTTCCAGATTTAGAGACATACCATCAGGCCTCACAATTGATCCATCTTTTTGATTGGCATTACAGACGGGAGACCAAACAATGGGTTGGACTGGAACAGGAGGGATACCTAGTTCCATTATGAAATCTACCGTGGATAGTGACCAGAGATGGGGAGAAAATAGGGGGGGGGTTGTCGGGATATGATGGCTGGCGAGATTCTTAAGAGTTGGGACAAGCTAAAATATAAGAAAAAATTAATGCGCGCAACTGTTCCATTGTCTCCTATATTCGCTAATCCTGATTTTCCACCAGGCATTCAATGTGAGAGGTTTTTGCGATGGAGGGTGGAATCCGATCAAAGAATATATCAAATAATCTCGCAGAGGGGACTTTCCTCCCTCAACGAGTTACAAGACGATTACCCCACACATACACTATCTTGGTTGGAGTATGAACAATTAAAATCATTTGTCAGAAGAACTTCTGGTGGAGAGAGATCACCACCTTCTCTGACACAGTTTGAGAAGATGTTCGCCCAACAGACACCCCCATTGCACCAAATTTCTCTTGTGTACAAATTACTAAACGATGATACTCCAACAGTAATCCCGGGATATATTAGAGTATGGGAGGCGGAAATGGGGTGCACATTTACTGAGAGGGAAATCACATCGGCATACCGCTGCGCTCATGGGATGTCTCCGGCTAGCCATGCCCAAGAGAAGAATTTCAAAATTCTTACTAGATGGTACCAATACCCTGTGAGGTTGCATGCCATATTCCCCTCGGTGGCGGATGGGTGTTGGCGCTGTGGGAACGCAAGAGGAACCTTGATTTATATTTGGTGGCAGTGTCCAGGGATAGAGAGTTTCTGGGGAGAAGTATTCTCGACTTATAATAAAATATCAGGAGATGATATAAACCCCACTCCACAGATGGCCATCCTGTCCATGTTACCGGGACCAATTGCAAAACAAAAAAAATAGCATCCTGAGATTTTGCCTGACGGCAGCCCGCATGGTTATACCTAGACATTGGGGTACAACGAAAATCCCGTCCATGATTGAATGGCTAACAGAATTCTCACATATCCACCATATGGAGGAATTGTTTGCACAGGCTTTGGGTGATAACTCGAGGTATTTACGGACATGGCAACCATGGATTTTATTCAGAGACTCTGGGAGTTTCGGGGCTCTCATGGAGAAATGGGAAGGACTTTCCCGGTAGTGTGGTTTCTCTTCAGTACTCCTGGGCTGGTTTCAGAGGGCAGTGGATGCATTGTCCTTCCTTTCCTTTCCCATTTTTTCTTTCCTTTTCTTCTTTTCTTCTTGCTCTCACTTTAATTCTGATGTAATAACATAAGCAATCATAACTGCTTTCAGGGATAAATGATGATAAATTGGGCGGATACTATAGATAATTATAGCAATTGGAAATAGATTTCCGCTTAACGAAATAAATATCGAAATGAAGCAACAAGTGGTGAAAACTGCGAAATGCTAGGAAAGAACAGAAGAGCTGAGCAATAAACCTATACAGTACTAACCAGTAAATATGATTCTTTGACAACACCATATTTGCGTGAAGCAAGATGCGCATTATTTTGAGAAGTCTTGTCACTACTTTAGTCTATGTGTATGTATCAGGGGCGTAACTACCGGGGTAGCAGCCGAAGCGGTTGCTTTGGGGCCCGGCCCATATAGGGTCCCCGGCTCCAATCGGTGCTACCCGGGTAGTGCAATATAAACTACACAGCTTGAACTCCTCCTCCTAGCATCATAGCATCGATGTGACTGTGACATGTCTCTTGCAGCCCCGGGCCCCATGCTCCATCATGATCTAAAATTCTCAGCGGCGCCCGCTCATTACCTATGCGCATAAGTAATGAGCGGCTCATTACATATGCACATATGTAAAGAGCGGCACTGGCGGCTCCCTGGCTGGCTGTCTCCAGCGGCGGCGGCGGCTCCTGACTCACTGTGTCTGGTCTCAGGTGACGCACTGACGCCGGCGGTGGTGGTGAGCCACTCTCCTGGGCCCTGACCGCTGCGTGACCTGGCTGGTCCTTCTCTGCTGTCTGCAGACAGTGGTTCGCGCGGGCGGTGAGTCACCGTCCCGGCCCCGTGGGCGTTTCTTTCCTCTCCTCTCTGACTGTAGCGATCCCCTGCTGCTGCTGTGCTGCTGCTCCCGCTCTGTCCTGTCCAGTCCTAGTGACAGTGTCCTGTCACTGTGTGTGTCTCAGTGCCTGACAGACTCTGACTGTGTTACCGTACCGCATCCCTGAGCGGCGCCGTGACTGAGCACTCCACTCCTGTCAGCGGGTCCGGTGAGTACCATGACGTGAGTGAGTCACACTACTAGGCCTAGCATAATACATACTGGCTGCGTCTAGTCCAATGTCCTCGGCTGATGGCTGTGTCTGTGTGGTGATGGGTGGGGGACTCTCTCTGCTCTGCCGGCTGTGTGGTGGTGGTGGACGGTGGTGGTAGACTCTCTGCCAGGCTCCCTGTCTGACTCCTGCAGCCCTGCGGCCTGCTCAGTGCGTCCAGTGTCCTCCTCCTCGGTCATGCAGCTCTGCCGGCTCCCGACTACCGCTGTCCTGCAGTGCCGGACAGTGCCAGACCGGCTGTGTGGTGGTGGTGTTGTGTGCTCTCTGCCGGCCTCCCTGTCTGACTCCTGCAACCCTGCGGCCTGCTCAGTGCATCCAGTGTCCTCCTCCTCGGTCATGCAGCTCTGCCGGCTCCCGACTACCGCTGTCCTGCAGTGCCGGACCGTGCCGGCCTGGCTGTGTGGTGATGTGTGATTGTGTGCTCTCTGCCGGGCTCCCTCTGTCTGACTCCTGCCCTGTGGCCTGCCCTGTGCAGAGCTGGCTAGCCTGGTGTGGTGAGCTGCTCTGCTGTCTCTGCACCCTCCCTGGTAATCGGGCCCCAATGAGAGGAAAAATAGGTTTCTGGGGCCCCACGCTACGGTGGTCGCCCCTATGCTGTGTTAATAGTACGTCACCATCCTCCCTGGAAGTGCCGGCTACCTGATGGGGTCCCACTGAGAGGAAAAATAGCTTTCTGGGGGCCCATGGTTGTCGCCTACGCAGTTTAATAGTATATCATTCTCGTCACCATGCTCGCTGGAAGCTGTGCCGGAGCAGAGGAGGCCATAGTATGCTGCATGGAGGAGCACGGGGGCCATGATGTGCTGCATGGAGGAGCAGGGGAGGCCATAATGTGCTGCATGGAGGAGCAGGGGGGCCATAATGTGCTGCAATGAGGAGCAGGGGGGCCATAATGTGCTACATGGAGGAGCAGGGGGCCCATAATACTGTATGAAGGAGCAGGTGCCCCATAATGCTGTATGGAGGAGCATTATATGGGGCACATAATACTGTATGGCGGACTATGAGGAGCCCATAATACTGTATGGCAGACTATGTCGGTGCTCATAATACTGTATGGTGGACTATGTGGTACCCATAATACTGTATGGCAGACTATGTGGTGCCCATAATACTGTATGGCAGACTATGTGGGTGCTCATAATACTGTATGGCAGACTATGTGGGTGCTCATAATACTGTATGGCAGACTATGTGGGTGCTCATAATACTGTGTGGTGGACTATGTGGTGCCCATAATACTGTATGGCAGACTATGTGGTGCCAATAATACTGTATGGCAGACTATGTGGAGCTCATAATACTGTATGGCAGACTATGTGGTGCCCATAATACTGTATACTGGACTATGTGGTGCCAATAATACTGTATGCAGGACTATGTGGTGCCCATAATACTGTATGGCGGACTATGAGGAGCCCATAATACTGTATGGAAGACTATGTGGTGCCCATAATACTGTATTCTGGACTATGAGGTGCCCATAATAATCTTAATCATAATAATCTTAATCCTAATAATCTTTCTGCAATGGTGTTTGGTATGTTAACAAATCTATTGAGTTCTAGAGGTGGGTGAATGTAATAGAAAGGACATGCCATGTCCTTTCTCTGGGCTGTTTCACACAGGTGATTTTACCGAAGGGGCTTGTGTTGCTGGTATTTTACAGAAATATCTCGGCCCAATCAGTTCTAGTTACGCCTCTGCTGTTACTTAATGTGACTCTAGTATGCATTATCGGTAAGGGGGTGTGTCTTGAAGGGTGTGTGTCTTGAAGGGTGTGTGTCTTGAAGGGTGTGTGTGTTCGAGGGGGCCCCATTTAAAAGTTTGCTATGGGGCCCAATCAGTTCTAGTTACGCCCCTGGTATGTATGTTTGTATTTGTGATATGTTGTAATGTTTTATCACTTTAATAAAAAGAGATTAAACATAAATTAAAGTTATGAAAATCTGTCAGTTGTTTTAGATGCTAGACAATATAAGCATCATCAATGGAATATCTGTGGAGATTTGAAAGTGATTGGTCTGCTAATGGGAATGCAAGGAGGTTTCACAAAATATTGTTGCTTCTTGTCTTTATGGGACAGTAGAAATACAGTACAGCATTATGTTCGTCGTGATTGGGAACAGAGAAACATCTATGCTCCAGGTAGAGACAATGTTCAGCATAATCCTTTAGTTGCTAAAAAAAAATCTTTCTTCCGCGACTACATATAAAGTTGGGATTGATTAAAAACTTTGTGAAAGCCATGGCAAAGACAAATTCACAAGGGTTTCAGTACATTTCACAGAAATTCTCCAGCATTTCACCTGCAAAACTGAAGGAAGGGGTATTTGTTGGTCCTCAGATCAGAGAGCTTATGAGAGATGATGTGTTTGAAGGAACTCTAAATGATAAGGAATTGAGATCTTGGAAAAGCTTCAAGTGGATCTGTGAAAACTTCTTAGGGCTCATACTCACTTGCGAGAGACTTGCACGATTCTCGTGCGAGTCTCTCGCATGAAAACCTGGCACAGCCCACGGCACTGGAACCGGAGTGTGCGGCTACATGTATTTCTATGCAGCCTCACGCTCTGGTCCCAGGGCTGGTGGCAGTGCCGGATGTTCATGCGAGAGACTCGCACGAGTCCAGCTTTCCAGCAAAAGAGTCCAGCATCATGAGTGCAGCTCTACACCATAGCTGCCACTCCACCAAGCCATGCAAGAACTCCTTGACTGACACCATAGCTGCAACTCCACCAAGCTATGCCAGCCCTCCTTGCAGACACCATAGCTGCCACTCCAGGACTCTCACTGAGCTGCCCGGGACTCTCCTTCTGCTCCATCCTTCACCCAGGCTTGCTTGTAACTGAGGACTATTACCAACGTGAGTCAGAACAACTGACACACCTTTATTGTGTTAGTGATTCCCGTGCAATTGCACTAACCACCACCGGGGGCAAAACTATCTCTAAAAGCACCAGTGCAATGACCATTCTGGCCACCGGTGGAAAACTATCTCTAAGCACAAAGCTTAGAGAGAGGAAAAAAAAAGGTTACCAGTATTCTTATCTGACATGATCCCGCCTGGATCATGACAGTACCCTCCCCTTAATGAGGGGCCTCTGGGCCCTCAAAACCGCTCCTCATCAGGAGCTACCCACAGAGGGGATGCCCAGATCCAGAGTTCCCACCAGCAACCACCTGCACTTCAGGTTTATGACAAACGCACCTCTGGTATTGGCAATATAAGTTCTGGAGGCACCACACATTTCCAAAGCGCCGTCCTGGAGAACGAGTTATATATGTGTATGTTTGATATGAGCTGGTAAGACTCCACAACACACTCCCACTAGGTTTTTTTGGTGGGACCCATACACACTCGTTCACACACAGGTCCGGACCTGAACGTTTATTGCCACACATTCGTTTGTCAATAATCGGGGAACTCTCTCTGGGATTGACAACAGAGGCGTCCCCCTGTGTCACCACACTCACACCCTCGCACTCCACCAAGGGGTACACCACCCCCCAACCCTTTCCACCACGAGGTCTGCGCCTCCAGGGTTGGCTAATGGCGAGGGTAGAGACTTGCCCCTTCCTCCCCTGCAGCACACCTGCTGCTCACACCGGTGAGGGAGGGGCCTGGGATATGGAGGAAAAATACACTCCCTGGTCGCCTTCCTCCACATGACCAGGAGGGGACGGCTTCTTCGGTGGTATGGAAGATTTGGCGTGAGCCCCACAGACTAAAACACCAGTCTGCTCACTACCGGGACGTACCCCTTCACCTCGGGGAACCCCAGACAGCACCATGGGGACACCAACTCCACCCACCTGTCTGGGTGCGTCCGCCTGTATAAGCAAGTCCCGCTCCCCAGCAGCGACTCTAGGGGGCTTCATTGCCAGCCGCTATTTGATTTTCCAGTTGAGTCAGAGGGAAGGCCCCAGACCCTGATTACTGCTGCTGGAACTGCTTACACACCATGCAGCTCCTCACTCACCTCAGTGAGGCCCAGCAGCAAATGCTCACAGGTCTGAACATGGCCCGAGGCTCACCAGAAAAAAAAAATGTAGTGGTTGGTGATAATGTCATGGTCACGTGTGGCTGGACACAGCACCTCCAGCAGGGCGGATTTAGATGACACGCGTGACCCTGGATACACCGCCTCCAGTTGGGCGAATTTAAATAATAAAACGTGCAGCTGGATACGCCGCCTCCAACAGGCGAATTTCGGAAATACACGTATGTCTGTAAACCCCGCCTCCAGTAAGGCGAATTTAAACAATAAAAGGGAAAACCTGGATAACAATGGTGGCCCTGCGATAGGGAACGAGGAAGTGGAGACCTCCTGCACTCCCCTGAGTCAGTGTCTCTACACTCCTAACGTTCCCTAGGCCGGTTCCGCACCGGTCGCCGATCAGGAACCTAAAAACCCTGACTCGCCATGCACCTAAACCCTCACTAGTGAAGTGGACGGTGCGGAAACTAATCCCACCACTGCACTAAAACACACATAAGGAAAAGTGACAAAAGAGGGAAACACCACTTAGCTTTGCTCTGTTGCTTACGCTCCCAGCAACAGAGCCCACCACCTGCGTGCATCTTTTCCTCCGACCGGATCCAACACCATAGTGCAGCCTTGGAGCAAATAGAGTCCACCACCTGCATGCAGCTGTCCAGAAATAGAGTCCAGCATATGAGTCCAGCTTTCCAGCAAAAGAGTCCAGCATCTTGAGTCCAGCTTTCCAGCAACTGAGTCCAGCATCATGAGTGCAGCTCTACACCATAGCTGCCACTCCACCAAGCCATGCAAGAACTCCTTGCTGACACCATAGCTTCAACTCCACCAAGCCATGCCAGCCCTCCTCAGACACCATAGCTGCCACTCCAGGACTCTCAATGAGCTGCCCGGGACTCTCCTTCAGCTCCATCCTTCACCCAGGCTTGCTTGTAACTGAGGACTATCACCAACGTGAGTCAGAACAACTGACACACCTTTATTGAGTAAACACACCTGTTAGTGATTCCCGTGCAATTACATTAACCACCACCGGGGGCAATACTATCTCTAAGCACAAAGCTTAGAGGGAGGAAAAAAAAAAGGTTACCAGTACTCTTATCTGACATGATCCCGCCTGGATCATGAAACGCAAGGCAGAAAAATAGACTGAGCAAATGATGGGGACCACACTGACTAGACTAGACAGGACAGGAAAGACACTGTCTGCAATCACGCAAAAAAACCTGCAAAAGTCCAACACGTCTGATGCAAAAAACACTGAAGTCACACGACTTCACCCCCCACTATATCAGCACTTTGGTGTATTCTGAAAGCAAAGCAAAAAGAGACCAATATAAAAGGGGACAAAACAAACTGGAACATGCAGTAACATATGGGCGGTGATTCAGCACAGCCCCAGCCGGAGCTAGATGACCCGCACAAAGCAGAGATAAACAAAACCAGATCAAATGCAAACAGAATAGCAAATGAACCACTTAGCTGAACATGCAGGGAAAGAGCAGGAGACATCAGACCTCAGGAGGCACAAGAAGAAAATCACCAGCAGGGATAGAGGGAGTCAGCTGTCTTAAATCCCAATCAGAAACCCCAGATCTCCAATCGTCTTCCTCATTATCAGGTGGCAAGCCTCTGTCAATCAGATCAGCTCCACTACCTCCAGTAACCACCAGAGGGAGCCCAGAAAGAGAACTCTCAATCTGACCAGCTCCACTATCTTCAGTAATCACCAGAGGGAAGCCAGAGAGAGAATTCACAAGTCTCCCCCTTGTTGGAGACGCCTGATTATCGTGTGTTCTTCCAGCGCTAATCCTGGCCGTGTTGTACGGGTTTTTTTCCCTACAACTTCCATCTTGTGCTCCTTGCTCTGTCCTGTGCTCCTGGTCCGTCCTGTGCCCCTTGTTACGTCCTGTGCTCCTTGCTCTGTCCTGGGCACGTCCTGTACCTATTTTCCCGTATCCAGTGTCCCGCGCTCTGTCCTGTTTCCATCGCCCTGCCCCTGTTTCCCTGAGTCTCATTCATCACTGGCTGTCTGATATACAGTACTCTGATCTCCATCCAGTACCTCCCGCTCTGTTCTATATTCCTTGTCCCGCCAGTAGCTTTCTCCGGTCCCTTGAGCAGCCCCTCTTGGTTCCAGCTATCGCAGTATCTGTCTTCCGAGGGCCTGCCCCTAACGATCCCTGTATAGGGGTCGGTTCCACCTGGCGCGCTCACCCTCGGGAGCTCCAGTTCCGCGATCCAGAGGGTCCACTCTTGGACGTTGCCTTCCCTGGCCATCACAGCCTGATTCAGGAGAAAAGGCAATGGTGGTGGCCCCAGCATCTTCACCTTCAGAAGTATCCTGGGGAATAGGGTGAGCTAGGGCGACAAACAGCATAGTGCCCTGCTGGCCGAAAAGAGTGCTTTTCCATGCAGCTTTCTCAAGGGAGAAATGCAAAAGTGATCCGGCCAGCTTCAATGGTGATCCAGCCAACTGCAAGGGTGATCCAGCCAGCTTCAGAGTGGCGCGAGCATGCTCTAAAGTATAACCTTTTCCCACCACTCGGCCCTAGGCAGCAAACTGTACACTAGAAATAAAGATCCCTATTTTATTGAGAATGGAGAGGATAGATCTTATGATGGATATGTCCTATGATGAGTCTGTTCAATGAAGGGTACGTTGTACGATGGGTCCATCCTTTGACGGATGGATATGTCTGATGATGCCTCTGTTGTTACGGGTGTGTCAGTTGCGACAGTTATCCAGGATTCAGCTGTAGAAGGTCTTTGCGATTAGCTCAAGCACCTTATTGATTTTTGCATCTCTATTATGGAGCGATATCCTTCTCCCGCTAGGACCCAACAGTTACCTCCACCTTCTGCTGCTAATTACACACCTGTGCTGTAGGTTTAAATACATTCAATTGCTGCAGCATGGTGCTGATGTTAGCTCTTACTTGTCTCTGTCTAGTTGGAAATACTAACAGTTGGTTAGTTCCTTCTCAGGGGACTCTTGGAGGATTGCTGGCGTGACATCTTTGTTGTTTTCTCTGCATTTAGTCGTAGTGGGGACAGATTAGTGCCTACCCCATCCCCTTCCTTACCAGGGATGATTAGTAGGGCAGACAGGATGATTTTAGATTTGCCTAGGGGTCTCCACTCCCACTTTCCTAGTGTTTGGGCTCCTCCTTCTCCCTGTTGTTGTGCACTTGTCCTTCACCCAGTGTCACATTCGTCCTATAAAGGATCTGTCCTATGAATGTTCTATGACGGATGTGTCCGTTACATCTTATGAGGTGTTTGGCTTCTGTCCTGGAGATGCCAAATTTAACTCACCAGTGTTATGGCAAACATGGTGCATGTCCCGTATCATCTATGGTTAAAGAAGGACACTACCAATACATCACTAATAAGTTTCCCGTGCATCACTCTGCAAGGAGTCTGTATGTTCTCCCCATGTTTGTGTGGGTTTCCTCCAGGTACTCTGGTTTCCTCCCACACTGTAAAAACATACTGATAGAGAATCTAGATTGCGAGCCCCATTGGGGACAGCGATGATAATGTGTGCAAAGCGCTGGAAAATATGTTAGCGCTATATAAAAATAAAGATTATTATCACTTTGACAATTCTCCCCCACAGCTTAGATGCCTCACGCTGGAAATCCCCCAGTGTGTGCACAGCTGATTTATCCCCACCCCCATGCAGACGTAATGCACAGTTCTTCCTCTTTTGCTACAATAGACACTCTACCGGGTTGATCCATTGTTCGGTTTCTTAGGGGGAGGACCGTTGACATCCTCCTGTATTCTAGAACCACCTCGGTGGAATGAGGGACCGGTGCACGGACCAATCGCTCGTGTGGTGGGCGGCCCCTGTGAGGATGGCTGTGGTGCAGTCCAGGCTCCGGGATGTGCCGGGGCAGAGGCTGAGAGCAGACAGCTAAGCGGCGCTGTGTATCAGGACAGCCTGGCAATGGCCGCGCAGCCCTCACCGAGGTGACTGTGGCACCTGCCGGCTCCTCATCCTGGGCACTCAGCGTTACTTGTTACTAGATCCCTGGTCACACTGGGCTCTGTGCAGTCAGGAGTTGCCACAGTCATACTCTGTGCCAGACACTTGGATTGCTCTTGGTGATGGCAGATTAGTTCTCAGATTAGCCCCATGCTACACATATAGAAGTAATCTGCATTTTCTGGCCCTGATCTGTGCACATAGTGGGCATGCTGCAGGTGATAACATCTGTAAAACCAAGTTCACACCATGAGTATTTGGTTCATTTTTTTCCACAGCTCATTTTTGTGTGCAAAAAACCGCAGCGTCTCAGGCCGTGTGCACATGGTGCGTGTTTTCTGATGCACACGGTGCCGATTTGTGACTTTCAGATCTAAATCTGCAGCTTATTCTTTCACTGTCTTTGCTGCAGATTTCACCAACACTAATGAGTGGAGGGAAATATGCACCAAAAATGCAAGTAAAAGCCGTAGGTTTCTGCCTCTGCGGTGTTCCTGCCAAGAGATGCAGAAATTTCTGCACCAAATATTTTACATGTGCACCTATCCCTATAGTTCCAACAAGGTGGATGGGGGTTTCTCACAATCTTATGCTCACTGTGCTGTAAACTGCCCGGCGGTGGGGTAAACTGCCCGGCGGTGGGGTAAACTGCCCGGCGGTGGGGTAATCTGCCCGGCGGTGGGGTAATCTGCCCGGCGGTGGGGTAATCTGCCCGGCGGTGGGGTAATCTGCCCGGCGGTGGTGTAATCTGCCCGGCGGTGGGGTAAACTGTCCTGCGGTGGGGTAAACTGTCCTGCGGTGGGGTAAACTGTCCGGCGGTGGTGTAATCTGCCCTGCGGTGGTGTAATCTGCCCTGCGGTGGTGTAATCTGCCCTGCGGTGGTGTAATCTGCCCGGCGGTGGGGTAAACTGTCCTGCGGTGGGGTAAACTGTCCTGCGGTGGGGTAAACTGTCCGGCGGTGGTGTAATCTGCCCTGCGGTGGTGTAATCTGCCCGGCGGTGGTGTAATCTGCCCTGCGGTGGTGTAATCTGCCCGGCGGTGGTGTAATCTGCCCGGCGGTGGTGTAATCTGTCCTGCGGTGGGGTAAACTGCCCTGCGGTGGGGTAATCTGCCCGGCGGTGGGGTAATCTGCCCGGCGGTGGGGTAATCTGCCCGGCGGTGGGGTAATCTGCCCGGCGGTGGGGTAATCTGCCCGGCGGTGGGGTAATCTGCCCGGCGGTGGGGTAAACTGTCCTGCGGTGGGGTAAACTGTCCTGCGGTGGGGTAATCTGCCCTGCGGTGGGGTAATCTGCCCTGCGGTGGGGTAATCTGCCCGGCGGTGGGGTAAACGGTCCGGCGGTGGGGGTAAACTGCCCTGTGGTGGGATTTTGAAACCTGCAACGCAGTTTCTCTTGTGGTTTTATGTGTTTTCTTTGTGGATTTTCTCCATAAACTTGAGATACAGAAAATCAGCATGAAAAAAAGCGCGGTCACGTGCGTTCTGCTAACAGCACTGCCACCATAGAATACTCACAGCGCGCAGCGTGATGTGAGGATTCACGTGTCTGCACATAGGCTATAAGTCTGCAGTCACCCTAAGGCCAGACGATCCCTTTTAAGGGAACCTGTCAGCAGGATTGTGCACAGTAACCTACAGACAGGTCAGTTCGGCGCCGTTATACTGACTACAATGATACTTGGTGATGAAATCAGTCTTGTGGTTGTTGTGTAATCTTTATTTTCAGTTTTGAGTTTAATGATATGCTCGTGCTCTGGGACGGCCTGTAGGGGGGTCTCCATGTGATGCTCTGATTAGGTATTAAGACTGCTGAATGCTCACTGACTCACCCCCTAATTTACATAATGAATATTATAAATATATCTTGGGGGGTAAAAAAACCCTTCTTCAGGCTGGCACTGGAGATTGATGGCATATGCAATTTGTTTATAATTTCTTTGCTGTTCTCCTGATACTCCTAAAAATAAAAAAATTAAAAAAAAACTGTTTGAAAATGGCGCTGGCCGCAGGTGATCTGATAGCTGCTGCTGTGCCATCTTGGAGGAGGAATTTATTTTTTTTCTCTAGGAAGATGACGCAGCCTGTGCAGTAGCAGCTATCAGATCACCTGCGGCCGGCGCTATTTTCAAACAGTTTTTTTTTCTTTTGTTTTTTTTTTTAGGAATATCAGGAGAATGGCAAAGAAATTAACTATAAACACATTGCATATGCGATTCGGCTGCAGCGCAGGCACTGCCGCCACCTGCCTGCAGAAGGGTTTTTATTTTTTCCCAAGATATATAGAATATTCATTATGTAAACTAGGGGCCAGATGACTGATGGAGCAGTGACCTGTCAGAAGCCATACAGATGAATTCCTAATCTGAACACCACATGGAGACCCCCATAGGCCGCTCTGGAGCACGGGCATATCATTCACTCAAACTGAAAATAAAGATTACACTTACACAACAACCACAAGACGGATTTCATCACCAGGTATCATTGTAGTCAGTATAACGGTGCCGCCCTGAGCACAATCCTGCTGACAGGTTCCCTTTAACTTGCATAAGTGCTGTAATGTGAGCCGAGTAGCTACATGTCTAGCTTGCTACAATCCAGTTGTATCACATTCCACTATGTTTTTCTTTCTGAAAGAAGGAAAATTAAATTTCCACTCTCAGGCCAAGTTCATAAATGTGTATACAAATCAGCTGGTTTTCTTCCTGGAAAAAAATGGTTTAGGCTATTTGCACACGGTGCATATTCTGTTTAGGAATTTTCCACGCAGAATTCACTAAATCCGCATGTCAAATGACCTGCATTTTTCCTGCGGATTTAGTGCATTTTTTCCTCTTCGCCACGACAGCACCCAATGAGAGAGGGGATCCGCCCCTAGGAACAGGAAACCTACAGAGAGATAAATAGGGCGGTCCCCCTCGCTCCCTCAGTTTGGTTTCCTGTTCCTAGAAGGGAACTTACAGAAGAGGATGCCTGGTCTGGAAGCCACCCGCATGCATAATATGAGCAGCAGGGGCCCCAGAACTGGAAGCAGCGTCGGGCGGAGAGGAGGTCCCCGTATGGCTGGTAATGCAGGTGAGGCCGCGGTAATGAGTGCCGAGGCTCACTGTTTCATGGGGCAGGCTAAGTCCCCCCCCCCACCTTGGAGCTGGACAGACGCATTACTTAAGCGCGGCACCGGGGAAGGTAGCAACGCGCCCCCCGAGACAGCGAGGCCGGGGGAGAGCAGTACCCTGAGATCGTGGTGTAGGTGCCAGCAGCGCTAAGAGGGCGGCATACCTGGGGCATCATATGGCCGGGCGTGGAGGAGATAGCGACAGGCAGAGCGGGAGGCGTCAGCGCTCCCAGCCAGAGGCGACCCGGAAGTTCAGCAAACAGCTTCCGGGGTCAGAGAAGGTAGAAAGACAGCGGTATCACGGGAGCAGGCGGCCGCGCATGCGCAGTACAGAAAGAAGGGGAAAAAAAAAAAAAAGGGGGAGGAGGCGGCACCAGGAAGCTGCATAAAAAGCACCAGTGATAATGTAGAGGTGCGCAGCCATGTCGTCCATAAACGACCCGGTTTCGCTCCCGTTAGTTCAGCCAGGGGAATCCCCACAGCAGCAGAATGAGCGGTATTACAAGAAGGAGCAGCAGCACCAGAAGGAGTAGCAGCTCCAGAAGAGAGTCCAGCGGGCATTCTACGCAGAATGAAGCCTTGGAGAAGAAACGGAAAGAGAAAAAATCGTCCCTCGCCTCAGCCCGAGTCGCAGACCCCGCAGCCGATATTTTTCTGACGAGATTCACGGGTGAGTGTTTTTAGTCAGACTTACAGCTGATGGCGTTTTTTCTGGTCCATACCCTTTTTTAGGCCAAAAGAACGGAGAAGGCGAAAAATAGATAGTGTGCTTTATGTTCTCAGCCCCTCCCAGACGGCCACCCCAAGAGATTGTGTCAGTCTTGTATTGAAAACACCTTACAGGAAGAATCCTCAGGGAAAAAGGAGGATATCCGGGCTATAGTTAGAGAAGAGCTATGAGCCTTAGGCAGCTCCGGTAGTTTGGGGGGTCACTCCTCTGTCAGAGGAATAGCTTCACTGGCATCGGGATCGCCGTCAGAATCTGGGGAGCTAGGCTCGGATAGATCCCAAGAATATTTGTCCTCAGATGAGGAGGAACAAACATGTTTTCCTACGGACAGTGTTAATAACTTGGTGAAGTCCGTCCGGAATACTATGGGGCTCCCTGAGACTAAGGACCCCAAAACTCCGCAAGAGATGATGTTTGCGGGCATTTCCCGGAAAAAGATACGGGCCTTCCCAGTAGTTCCAGCTATAAAGGAGCTGGTGAGGAGGGAGTGGGAGAAACAGGGTCAGAGAACCTTCCTCCCCTTAACGTCAAAACGTAAATATCCGTTTGATGACGAAGATTTGACGTCTTGGTCGAGAGCCCCCAAAGTAGACGCGGCAGTGGCCTCCACGTCTCGCAGATCTTCCCTGCCGGTGGCAGATTCAGGGACACTGTCTGATTCGTTGGATCGTAAGACAGATACCTTCCTTAAACGATCTTGGGAGGTGTGCACAGCAGCTTTTAAGCCAGCAATAGCAGCCAGATGCACAGCAAGGTCAATGTTGATATGGTTGGATGACCTAGAAGGAAAGATTAAAAGTGGAACATCCAGAGATAAGCTCCTTTCCTCCATTCCCTTGATTAAAAGGGCAGCGGCCTTCCTGTCCGATTCCTCAGCGGACTCTCTCCGATTATCTGCTAGAGCAGCAGGGCTAACCAATTCAGGCCATCGGGCCTTATGGTTAAAAGGATGGAGAGGAGATACACAAACAAAGACTAAGCTTTGTGCTATACCCTGCCAGGGTAAGTACCTATTTGGCACGGAGCTGGATGAGATCCTAACCAAGGCGGGTGAGAGGAAGAAAGGTTTCCCTAACCCGTATATTCCCTTCAACAGGAGATCCTTCAGAAAACCTCCGTATGGGAAAAAGGATTTCAAACCTCAAAACCGCTGGGGCAGTAAGGATCCCAAACAGAGAGGAAACCTATTTAGGAAGCGTCCCTTCAGGCCAGGGGACAGATTCCGGTAGCACCAGTTCACCGGTAGGTGGCAGGCTGTTAAAATTCAGCCACCAATGGGGCAAAATTACATCCAACCCCTGGGCCATTAATATCATTTCATCGGGCCTAGAACTAGATTTTGTTCGGCATCCACCGAACTCCTTCCTATTGACTTCTATGAAGTCTCAAACGCAGCTGGAAGCATTGGAGATGGAGATTACAGCGCTGTTAGCCAAACAGGTTCTGATAGACGTCCCAGAGGACGAAAAAGGAATGGGCTTCTATTCTTCCCTATTTTTAATCTCTAAACCTGATGAATCCTTTAGGACAATAATTAATTTAAAAAAGCTTAATACATTCTTGAAGCTGATACCGTTTAAAATGGAGACAATACGTTCAGCAAAGGATGCCTATTACCATCTCCCCATACACCGAGGGCACCAGAAGTTCCTGCGGGTAGCAGTCTGGTTCAGAGGTCGGATTCAACATTTCCAATTTACGGCGATGCCGTTCGGGCTGTCTATGGCTCCTCAAGTGTCTATGGCTCCTCCAAATTAATGCTGGAGGTGATGTCATATATGAGGCTGAAGGACACCCTAGTGGTCCCCTACTTGGACGACCTACTCATAGTAGGAAACTCGGTCTCCCAATGTCAAAAAAGGATAGCTGATATTGTCTCATCCCTACAGACACTAGGCTGGCTGATCAACTGGGGGAAGTCCAGGCTACAACCGGTAACCTGTCAAACGTTCCTGGGCCTCCAAGTAGACTCCGTAAGTCAGAAATGCTTTTTACCAGACACTAAGGCGCAGGCCATAGTTAATAAAATACGGAGAATTACAAAGAAACCCAGAATATCATTAAGACAGGGTATGTCGTTGTTGGGGTCCCTAATATCATGCATTCCGGCAGTACAATGGGCCCAATTCCACTCCAGAAAATTGCAGTGGGCTATTTTGCAGGAGACGGATAGACTGGGAGGACGGTTGGAGGGAAATATGTCCCTATCGCCTGAAGTAATTAACTCCCTGGATTGGTGGTTAGACCTTAATAATTTGTCAAAGGGGGTTCAATGGTGGGTTACTCCCTCTAGGGTAGTTACCACAGATGCTAGCCCCTTAGGGTGGGGGGCCCATCTAGAGGAGGAGATGGTGCAAGGCCAGTGGTTGGAGCATGAAACAGAAAGCTCCTCTAATATAAAGGAACTAACAGCAATTTATTATACTATGTCCAAATTCCTCCTGCAGCTAAGAGGAACCCATGTAAGGATCCAATCAGACAATACCACGGCAGTAATAATAAAGTAACTTGGCACTCAACTGAATAATCCTTTGTAAATTGGATTTATTTTATAATTTATTGCAGTCCAGGACTGCAATAAATTATAAAATAAATCCAATTTACAAAGGATTATTCAGTTGAGTGCCAAGTTACTTTATTATTCACTTTGGTCTGGGTAACCTACTTGCGCACCCTGCGGTAGTGCCACGCTATATTTGACACAATACCACGGCAGTGGCATACATAAACCGGCAAGGAGGCACACGATCAGGACCATTGATGTCTATCACGGAAAAAATCTTAGAGATGGCCGAAAAGCATCTCCACTCCTTATCTGCACTCCATATAAGAGGGGTGGACAATTCTCGGGCATACTACCTCAGCCGCCAAACCTTATATCAGGGCGAGTGGGTCCTCAGCCGGCACATCTTCGAGATGATAGTGGCAAGATGAGGCAGACCGGAGATAGACCTGTTCGCAACCAGAGCCAACAGACGCGTAGAAAGGTTCGCTTCTCTTTACAGAGCAGACAACCCAAACATACTAGACGCCCTCCAAGCATCCTGGACATTCAGGCAAGCCTATGCCTTCCCTCCGATGGTTCTGTTACTAACAGTGGACAGGAAAATAAGGCAGGAGAAGGTGAGAGTCATCTTGATAGCCCCGTTTTGGCCCAAGAGGCCGTGGTTCTCGTGGCTGAGAGCCATGTCAATAACCGATCCATGAATTCTGCCACTACACCAGGACCTTCTCTCGCAGGAACCCTGTTACCATCCACAGGTCAAAGCCCTGCGCCTAGCGGCCTGGAATTTGAAAGGCAGCTATTGAAGCAGAGAGGCTTCTCAAACAACCTGATTAACACCCTTCTACAAAGTAGGAAGGAATCCACAACAAGGATCTACGCTAAAGTGTGGAGGAAATTCCTGGCCTTTCACCCAGCTGGATTGTCCGAGGAAGTACCCATTACGGCCATTCTAGAATTTCTTCAGAGAGGCCGAGAATTGAGGCTCTCAGTGAATACTCTAAAGGTCCATGTGTCGGCCCTAGGAGCCTTGTTTAACCACAATGTGGCAAGTAATAAGTGGGTGACCCGGTTCATTTCAGCCTGTCAGCGGTCAGATCCGGTCCACATTCCTCAGGTACCAACATGGGACCTTAGCCTCGTCTTGGATGCCTTCACACAGGCCCCGTTCGAGCCAATAAATTCAGCATCAATGAAATGCCTTTCATTAAAAACTGTCCTGCTAGTAGCCTTAGTATCGGCAAGAAGAGTAAGCGATCTTCATGCCCTATCGGTAGATTCCCCCGTTCCTGTCAGCGACCCAGGACAGACCAGTATTGAGAACGGACCCATCTTATCTTCCCAAACGGGCTACTAAGTTTCATAGGTCTCAAGAGATCTGCCTACCCACCTTCTATGTGAACCCAACAACACAAGAGGAGGTTAAATATCACACCTTGGACGTAAGGAGAGAAGTGCTAGCCTACCTAGATAGGACAGGCCCCTGGAGGCAGAGTAGGTCTCTTTTTGTCTACTTCCAAGGAAACAAGAAAGGGGCTAGAGTTACGAGAGGTACGCTGTCCAGGTGGATCAGAGATGCGAACACGATGGCTTATTCGGCAAAAGGAGAAGACCCTCCACAGGGTATTAAGGCGCACTCTACCAGAGCCGTATCATCCACCTGGGCCGAGAGGGCGAACGTCCCAATTGAGCAAATATGTAAGGCTGCAGCCTGGTCTTCTCCGTCTACCTTCTATAGTCACTATAGACTAGATTTGTCCTCTACAGAGGATTTGACCTTTGGTAGATCAGTCCTTAACACGGTGTGCCCTCCCAGGTGATTATCTCTGAAAATCTCTCAGTGGGTACTGTCGTGGCGAAGAGGAAAAACCGGATTACTTACCAGTAATACTCTTTTGTAGAGTCCACGACAGCACCCGCTCACTTCCCGGCCAAAAGATTTCACGAGTGGTCCTTCTTGGTGGTGGAGGTTTTAAAGTTAAAAATATTATGTAAATAACTTTAGCAAGCATAGAAATATATTTATCTCTCTGTAGGTTTCCTGTTCCTAGGGGCGGATCCCCTCTTTCAGTGGGTGCTCTCGTGGACTCTACAAAAGAGTATTACCGGTAAGTAATCCGGTTTTTGTGCGGTTTTCCCCTGCGGATTTCTAGAATGGAGCAGCTGGAAAACTGCAGCAAAACTGCAGAAAAGCAGTCACATGCTGCAGTTCTCATTCCGCACCAAATCCTAACGGAAAAAAATGCACCATGTGCACAGCAGATTTTATTTTACATAGAAAAGAATGGCACTGTACATCACATGCAGTTCTGCTGCGAATCCGCAGGGCCAAATCCGCTGCGGATCCGCAGCAGAATCTGCACCGTGTGCACAGAGCCTAACTGTCATCTGTATTGTCATCCATGTTGTCAAACATATGGTATCTGTGTTTAAACATCAGCTGTTGTGAAAATTTGCAAGAGCAAGTACAGTTTCTTATGTTAAAAATTGCAATTTATTTGTAAATATCACGTTACAAGGTCGATCCTCCCCTGTGGCTTCAGCCTCCTCCAGGTGATTGACAGTTCCCTCCTCGTGTACACACAGGTGGGAGAGACCTGTCAACCATCTAGTCTTGTCTCGCCATGTGGTCACTGGCTGGATATTTAGACTGTATTTTGTCGGAATCGCCGGAGTGCCAAACACGATTGATAGCCAAGATATGGTAATATAAAATTGCACCTACAAGACCGGTGGATGCATGTAACTGCACAATGCAAAAAAGCACCAGACGATGTATATATGAGTGTGTGTCTGCCCCACTCACTAGCATACCGGGTTCTCCTACTGGAATCCCTGTGCTATTGTTTCCATGTTTCTCGCTAAGTTATTTTTACTTGTCTTGATGATTTTTTAGGTCCGGTGATGAGTCTGTCATATGGATAGAAACATGTTCTGTCGGGACAGCGATCTTTATATGAGACATGGTATGGACTATTTGACTGGGTCAAGTTTTCAGTTTGGGGGCCCCCACACAAGAAGGCAGTAACCAAAGGTAGGAACTAAGAGGAGACGAGCCATTGCTTACCAGGGAGGACCATGCATCTTGATGAGCCCTTAACATATACTGCACCCTTAGTGACGTAGCGACTTGACCAGTAAGGCTGGGTTCACACCGGCATATATCACGGTCCATATATAGACCACAATGTATGACTGGTGGCGGGTATCCAAACCTGAAATTACACCTTCATATGTGTCTATAAGTTTAGGTTAGGAGACCCATGGTCAGTCTGGTCATTGCGGTTCATAGGTGGAACATGAATTACACTCTTGTGAACTTTGGCCTGAAGAGTGACCCAATTGGTGTTTATTCTGCACTGTTGTGTTCTTTCATTCACAACACTTGAGTGACATTCTGAATTGTTATCGCCACTTTTAGATATCTTCTGCTCTCAGTGCATGTGTACATGACGAAGACTTACCCTGTATACGTATGTCATTTGGTGCTTATGATCCTTTCTTTTTTCTCACCGTGGAGTTACAGGCGTCCGCCAGTTTTGCAGATGTGAGTTTATACACCCACCTTGTATTGTAGGTATCAGTACATGTGGTTTACTGCATATTTGAGTAAAAGTTAAGGTTTATAGTCCTCAGCCAATCACGTGCTTTTTCTGGGCTGACCTGGTGAGTTGAGGCTACTCTTGTGGTATCCATAAGCCTTTTTTTGTATCATTATTATCTCCTATGATTTCAGGCGTATTAGAAATGGAAAACTGTTACATTTCTGTAAAACATCAGATGGCTGAAAACCAACAATGGATGTCCAATCTGAGTGAAGAACTGTGGGATGTTCCCCTGTATAAACTATCAATTCCAGGTATGATTTTGTGTATCTCTGATCTTTGGCTTCATTTTCTATTTGTAATGTGGAAAATCCATCTTTTACCCTAGGGGAAGACCCACCATTTAGCATTTTTGAGGAGTATTTTTAGCTGTCGGAGAGTCCATAATTTGTAATGACTTCCAACAGCAATGTATAGGAATATACAAGCTTAGGAGCTTGCTAGTTATGCAGAAAAACATTCCTACATCTTGTAACAATGCTTCAATGTCTTACATAGAGAACTGAGGCAATTCTAAAGCTACGTTCACACTTTGTGCTTGACTTACTCAAAGCACCCGGAAAGTTCCTAACACACACACTAAATGGGTATATAGCCCAGTATACTGCCAAAAATAGGTATGTAATACTGCAGTAAACTACACTTTTCATCCCATGGGGTCCAATTAGAAAAACATTAAACAAATGGGCACCAATTTATCAAGAATGGCAGTTTTCTTGCCAGTCTTGATGAGTGGACTTGGAGTCACATGCTCCTAATTCATGCTGAGGTGCACGACTCTTCATGAATCTGGAGCATCTGATGAGTGGCGGGCGTCTCCGTGTGCTATACCTGAAATTCCACTCCAGTCTGGCACCATCATGATGTGATGTTTTTTTGGCTGCAGGGACCGGGAAAAAGGTCTGAGTCAGGGAAAAGATGGATGGTAGGACATACAGGGATATTCTAGGGCAAAACCTGTTTCAGTCTGTCAGTTATTTGAGACTGGGACTGAAGTTAGCCCTCCAACAAGATAATGACCCTAAGCATACTGCTAAAGCAACACTAGCGTGGTCTAAGGGGAAACATGTAAATCTTTTTGGAGTGACCTAGTCAAAGGCCAGACCTTAATCTGTGGTCAGACTTGAAGGTTACTGTTCACCAGAGGAAACCATCTAACTTGGAGGAGCTGGAGCAGTTTTGCCTTCAGGAATAGGCGACAATCCCAGTGGTCAGATGTGGAAAGCTCATAGAGACTTATCCAAAGCGACTTGCAGCTGTAATTGAAGCCAAAGGAGGCTCTACAAAGTACTGACTTTAGGCAGGTGAATAGTTATGCACACTGAAATTTTCAGTTATTTTGTTTGCTTCACAAGAAAAAGTAAACCAAATGTCCACAGTTGAAGACATGTTCTTTACATGAACTGATGCAGACTCTCTCTCAGAAAGACAAACCGTGAAATTCCAGGCTGTGAGGTAGCAAAACGTGAAAATTGCCTAGGGGGATGAATACTTTCACTAAGGCCAGCGCCTAGCTGTCATGGTATTGTATACGTTGTGGGTGAAGGAGAGGTTATGGGAATGAACACACACAGAGATCATATCAGTTAAATGCTGCTATCAGACAACAGCCATCAAAACTAACTCTGGTTGCTGCAGGTAGAGGAACAATCAGAGGAAACGTAGAATAGAAACACGTCACCACTTCTGTATTTATCACCCACTCCTGATGGCATGTTCACTATGACATGCTCCCTTTAAATAAAAGTAAGTCCGAACTCTTTATTCAGTTGTTTAATTTTCCACATCTTTCCATGCAGTCATGGAATGGAAGCACACTTTATATTCAGAGACTAAAATCTTGCCCTGAAAATCTGATGTACTGTCTTGGTCAGCAGTTACGATGTAGTTTTTGCCTCTTAATGTAAACAGTTATGTCATCTGTGTGTGGTGGCCAGCTTGCTGACTGTTTCCTATTACAACCAGGAGCTGTGACCGAAGCGTCAGTGCACTGTATAATGCAGTTGTATACAAAAGAACCAAAAGGAGTACAAGACACCTTATAAACCTTATAATTTATTAAATATTAATTTTACATATAATTTTAAAAGAATTCTGTGAATAATGTAACAAAAATGAAGGACATAGGACAATGAATGTGACACACTCACAATATAAAGATAAGGACCGGGGCTAATAAGACCAATTAAAACATAATATTACAGACATAATTGCAATAAAAATTGTTATATCAATATACAAATAGCATTAGACCAAAAGTAGAGATAAATGTATCTCTCTCATTCTAAGTACGGTATAGAGTATAAAACATGCCACTTTGAGATATATATATATATATACAGTGGGGAAAAAAGTATTTAGTCAGTCAGCAATAGTGCAAGTTCCACCACTTAAAAAGATGAGAGGCGTCTGTAATTTACATCATAGGTAGACCTCAACTATGGGAGACAAACTGAGAAAAAAAAATCCAGAAAATCACATTGTCTGTTTTTTTTTTCATTTTATTTGCATATTATGGTGGAAAATAAGTATTTGGTCAGAAACAAAATTTCATCTCAATACTTTGTGATATATCCTTTGTTGGCAATGACAGAGGTCAAACGTTTTCTGTAAGTCTTCACAAGGTTGCCACACACTGTTGTTGGTATGTTGGCCCATTCCTCCATGCAGATCTCCTCTAGAGCAGTGATGTTTTTGGCTTTTCGCTTGGCAACACGGACTTTCAACTCCCTCCAAAGGTTTTCTATAGGGTTGAGATCTGGAGACTGGCTAGGCCACTCCAGGACCTTGAAATGCTTCTTACGAAGCCACTCCTTCGTTGCCCTGGCGGTGTGCTTTGGATCATTGTCATGTTGAAAGACCCAGCCACGTTTCATCTTCAATGCCCTTGCTGATGGAAGGAGGTTTGCACTCAAAATCTCACGATACATGGCCCCATTCATTCTTTCATGTACCCGGATCAGTCGTCCTGGCCCCTTTGCAGAGAAACAGCCCCAAAGCATGATGTTTCCACCACCATGCTTTACAATAGGTATGGTGTTTGATGGATGCAACTCAGTATTCTTTTTCCTCCAAACACGACAAGTTGTGTTTCTACCAAACAGTTCCAGTTTGGTTTCATCAGACCATAGGACATTCTCCCAAAACTCCTCTGGATCATCCAAATGCTCTCTAGCAAACTTCAGACGGGCCCGGACATGTACAGGCTTAAGCAGTGGGACACGTCTGGCACTGCAGGATCTGAGTCCATGGTGGCGTAGTGTGTTACTTATGGTAGGCCTTGTTACATTGGTCCCAGCTCTCTGCAGTTCATTCACTAGGTCCCCCCGCATGGTTCTGGGATTTTTGCTCACCGTTCTTGTGATCATTCTGACCCCACGGGGTGGGATTTTGCGTGGAGCACCAGATCGAGGGAGATTATCAGTGGTCTTGTATGTCTTCCATTTTCTAATTATTGCTCCCACAGTTGATTTCTTCACTCCAAGCTGGTTGGCTATTGCAGATTCAGTCTTCGCAGCCTGGTGCAGGGCTACAATTTTGTTTCTGGTGTCCTTTGACAGCTCTTTGGTCTTCACTATAGTGGAGTTTGGAGTCAGACTGTTTGAGGGTGTGCACAGGTGTCTTTTTATACTGATAACAAGTTTAAACAGGTGCCATTACTACAGGTAATGAGTGGAGGAAAGAGGAGACTCTTAAAGAAGAAGTTACAGGTCTGTGAGAGCCAGAAATCTTGATTGCTTGTTTCTGACCAAATACTTATTTTCCACCATAATATGCAAATAAAATGAAAAAAAAAACAGACAATGTGATTTTCTGGATTTTTTTTTCTCAGTTTGTCTCCCATAGTTGAGGTCTACCTATGATGTAAATTACAGACGCCTCTCATCTTTTTAAGTGGTGGAACTTGCACTATTGCTGACTGACTAAATACTTTTTTTCCGCACTGTGTATATACACTCACTGGCCACTTTATTAGGTACACCTGTCCAACTGTGTGTTAAGACTTAATTTCTAATCAGCCAATCACATGGCGGCAACTCAGTGCATTTAGGCATGTAGACATGGTCAAGACAATCTCCTGCAGTTCAAACCGAGCATCAGTATGGGGAAGAAAGGTGATTTGAGTGCCTTTGAACGTGGCATGATTGTTGGTGCCAGAAGGGCTGGTCTGAGAATTTCAGAAACTGCTGATCTACTGGGATTTTCACGCACAACCATCTCTAGGGTTTACAGAGAATGGTCCGAAAAAGAAAAAAAATCCAGTGAGCGGCAGTTCTGTGGCCGGAAATGCCATGTTGATGCCAGAGGTCAGAGGAGAATGGGCAGACTGGTTCGAGCTGATAGAAAGGCAACAGTGACTCAAATTGCCACCCGTTACAACCAAGGTAGGCAGAAGAGCATCTCTGAACGCACAGTGCGTCGAACTTTGAGGCAGATGGGCTACAGCAGCAGAAGACCACACTGGGTACCACTCCTCTCAGCTAAGAACAGGAAACTGAGGCTAAAATTTGCACAAGCTCATCGAAATTGGACAGTAGAAGATTGGAAAAACGTTGCCTGGTCTGATGAGTCTCGATTTCTGCTGCGACATTCGGATGGTAGGGTCAGAATTTGGCGTAAACAACATGAAAGCATGGATCCATCCTGCCTTGTATCAATGGTTCAGGCTGGTGGTGGTGGTGTCATGGTGTGGGGAATTTTTTCTGGGCACTCTTTGGGCCCCTTGGTACCAATTGAGCATCGTTGCAACGCCACAGCCTACCTGAGTATTGTTGCTGACCATGTCCATCCCTTTATGACCACAATGTACCCAACATCTGATGGCTACTTTCAGCAGGATAATGCGCCATGTCATAAAGCTCGAATCATCTCAGATTGGTTTCTTGAACATGACAATGAGTTTACTGTACTCAAATGGCCTCCTCAGTCACCAGATCTCAATCCAATAGAGCATCTTTGGGATGTGGTGGAACGGGAGATTCGCATCAGGGATGTGCAGCCGACAAATCTGCGCCAACTGTGTGATGCCATCATGTCAATATGGTCCAAAATCTCTGAGGAATGCTTCCAGCACCTTGTTGAATCTCTGCCACGAAGAATTGAGGCAGTTCTGAAGGCAAAAGGGGGTCCAACCCCTTACTAGCATGGTGTACCTAATAAAGTGGCCAGTGAGTGCATATATATATATATTAGTGGTGTAGTGACCACTGTGTCCACTAGGGGGCGCTGTGTGGAAGTCCCAAGAGAACGGATGAGTGGCAGAATC
The DNA here is from genome assembly GCF_039654945.1 of Dendrobates tinctorius. Classification (NCBI taxonomy): domain Eukaryota; kingdom Metazoa; phylum Chordata; class Amphibia; order Anura; family Dendrobatidae; genus Dendrobates; species Dendrobates tinctorius. Next base: position 562,336 of record NW_027361789.1, on the reverse strand, counting down.
CTGAAGGATGGTAATGTATCTCAAAGTGGTTTGCCTTGAGATGGAGACTTGTGTATGTGTGATCAGCAATATCATTGCTGAGGTGTTGTTTCAAAGTGTAGGGGAGAAGTCTTCAGGTAACTAGAGAGATGGGCGGGTTCTGGTTACCTACAAATCCACGCAGGGGTGTGTCTGAAAATGCCTGTAGTAAAAGGCTATGTGAGTGTGTGAAGGACCGGTGGGCGTGGCTATAGACCATATAATGTGGCCAGGGTAGGTCACATGTGGTGAATGCAGGGACCCGGTTGGTCCAGAGTGGAAGGTCCCGTGCGCAGGATTGTCTCCTGGCTAACAGGCTGTGTGTAATGGCTGCCAGAGCCTGAAAGTTCCCTGGAGGGATATGGACGTCTGCAGCATGAATGCCGGAACCATGTGGAGACCCTGACGTGGGTGAGATAATTAGGAAGGCTGAAGAGCCTGTGTATGCTGGACATTGCTAACAGAGGGAAACTGTGTAATGGACGCTATGCTGGTAATGCTGTTAAGTGAACTTTCTGTTGCTGCTGTGGTTTATGAGGCGTGAATAAACCGCATGGACTGTTTTGATTTGATGAAAATCCTGTGCCTGATGTGATTTTTTTTTTTTTGTGGCTGCAAGCGAGTATCCCCTACTAGATGACAGCGCTACCTCACATTTGGTGGAGAAAGCTATGGGCATTGTTGTAGCCTTGTTGCTGGGAGTAACGGAAGAGGACTGCAAAGTCGGTTGCTAAGGGCAACGCTGAGCCAGGAAGGCTGACGGTTGGGGAAGCCACTGCCCGGCTGTGGTTCTGGAACCGTGGGGCGGCCTAGTGAGTAAAGGCACTGTCCGAATCAGTGAGCCCAGTGCTGCCGTTTCCTCAGGAGAAAGAGACTGGTGTTTACTAGGATACCTCTGCTGTAGAGGGGTCCGAGAACCTGCGCGGCCAGCAGGTGACGGTCGTGAAAAACGTGTTTTACTGACCAGGATCAGTGAGAAAGAGACTGGTGATTGCTATGGGGTGCCTCTGAGGAGAAGAGGTATCCGAGGACCTGTGTGGCCGACACAGGTAACGGACAGGTGTTCGGGTTGTACTGACCTGGGTCAGTGGGAAAGACTGTGTTCCTGGAGGGTTTAGTGAGCAAGGTCCTGGAGGGTCAGTGTTGGGCAGATCCCTGGAGCACGTGGTATGACCTTGGACCTGGTGAGGCGTAAGTGTTGGGCTGTCTCGGGCCGAGAAAGATGTCCTGAATAACACCCGCTAAGCCCCTGGACCTGGTGAGGCCGGTGTGTTGGGAAACCCTGGGAGGAGGGTCGCTCCCTGAATAGCACCCGGTGCGCCCTGTGTGTTGGACGGTCTCAGGCGGAGACGGTACGTCCTGAATAGCACACAGAAAGAACACGTGAGTTTTTGGAGTTTTTTTGTGTGGTGTTTTTCCTTTCTTCTTTTCTCAACTCAGCCTGCGGTGGCTCAGTGGGGGCACGAAGGTGACAAGCGGCTTCCGGTAACTCGGCGGGGTTACGAAGGTGACAAGCGGCTTCCGGTGGATCGGCGGGTCCACGAAGACGGCACAGCAGGAGCTGCAGTGACTCCAGCCGCTGTGTGTGTGAACAGCAGCCGGTGGTGTTGGTGATCGGTGACAGCAGGAGCTGTGGTGGTGCCAACAAGGACTTGTGTGGTATCGTTAAGACATAAACTGTGTTGTGTGAACTGTGGTCTGAGAAGACCGGTAAAACGGACATGGGGAAATCCCGAAAGGGGGCGGTGGCCCAAATCGGAGTGGAGTCCCAGAAGGGGGCGGTGACCCAAATTGGGGTGGTAACCTAAAAAGGGGTGGAGTCCCAGGAGGGGGCGGTAACCCAAATTGGGGTGGTTCAGGAAATGGCAGCACTGGTTGCCTCAGTGGATATGTCTGGAGTACCGCAGTGTATGTGTATGTCTTGGGAGGAATGTGGGATATCCTTTCCGGGTAGTAACGATGGGCCGCAGGTGTGTACCGTGATGCTGTGCCTGGAAGGAGTCCCTGGTAGGCTGGACTCAGAGTCAGGTGACTGACAGGAACTCCGCTCGTTTTATCTCTGACCAAGAAAAACGTCAGAGTTCGCTGCGTCCACGGGGTCGTTGTGAATTATAAGGTGGACAGAGTCCTGATTGAGATTACAAGGGGGGGGAGTGCCAAGGCGGTAGAATGCCACCAAACTTAGGGACTCGGGACTATGTCATATTTGATGATGTGGGGCAGGAGGGTAGAGACGTTTCTACTGTAGGACTAGCATACACTGAGACGCTGACGCCTCCTAACGTGGACAGGCCAGACGTAGGGGCGACTGGAGAAAGAATGACGTCCGACGAATTTACTGACCTGACGTCACCTGAAGAGTACAACAGTGTGAATGAGAAGGGTGTGATAAACAAAAAGAGCGGAGCTGACACACGGATAGAGTGTGTCTTGGGGGTTCACCGTATGGTGTGGTGTGACTGTGTGACGTGTTGTTGCCAGTAGCCACCCATAGGACAGAATCTAGTGCTGTGCTGACTGAAACTCGTGACAGGCCTGATGGTAACCTGATCGAGAAGTTAACGGGAGTAGAGACACAGAAGGTAACTGGGGGGTTCACGCGACTGACGGGACTAACCCAGGGGTACCCTTTGACGATATAATTAAAGAAATAATGGTGCAACACATGCGGGCCAAAAGAGAACAAGAGCAGGAGATACAGTTAATAAAAGACAGTGAAGGAACATCTCGAACGAGAAAGTGTGATGAGAAAACGGCCGAGCACAGAGTGGAGGAGCTCGAGAAAGAAGTCTTGAAGCTCAGAGGTCACCTGTCAACGTGGCACAGCGTGAACAACACCTTAAGAGAGGATGTGGTAGGGCTTGAGAAAGAAGTCTTGGAGCTCAGAGGTCACCTGTCAATGTTGCAAAATGTGAACAAGACCCTTAGGGAAGAGATGGGGGAACTCAGAGGAGTAGTTAAAAGTCTTCTGCGGGAGAAGCTGGACGAAGACTTACCGCGGGTGTGCGCAAGTGATAACCGGACAGAACGGCCAGTAGCCCTTGTGGCAAAGGGTCATGAAGTGATCAAATCGTGTTGTGACGGACTCAGCTTCTGCTGAGCCCATCTTCCTTTTTAGAGTGGATCCTCTGGGCCGTGGCACCCACCCACCTAGGGCGAGCTGACCTAGTGAGAACCCACCCCCTGTACAGAGAGTGTCAGGGGCAAGACCAAGGGGGTGAGCCACCACGACTGATGGGACCAGACGGCCAGCTCAGGGGGACACTACTGGAGTGTCTGACGACCAGGGACAGGCAGGAAACAAGACAAGAGGTAAGTGCAAGGTATCTTCATTAAGATCTTCAGGATCACATTCAGTGTAAAAACGTGAGAACAAGCAAAACGTGCAAAGTGCGTGCGTGGGCACGCCAAGGTCCATAGCATGGTACGTGCCAGGTGGCACGCCTAGGTACAGGTGAAGGCACAATGGCATCGGACTCCGGACCGCTGCCAACGATCGGCATGATCAAGGCATCAGGCTGCGGACATCAGCTCCGGACATCAGGCCGCAGTCATCTATCTTACGATCTCTGGCAGCGATCGGCAGGTTCCGGGCATCCGGCAGGCAAACCAGGGTTCAGGCAAGGAGGCACGTCAGATATCCAGGCATTGTGCGTGTTAGGGAACACGCCAAGGTCCAAGGCTAGGTGCAAGGCTAGGTGCGTGTGTAGGGGACACGCCGGTTCAAGGCTAGGTGCAAGGCAAGGTGCGTGTGTAGGGGACAAGCCAGGGTTCACAAAACGAGAAAGGGAGCGTGTGTAGTGACACGCCAAAGCACAAGGTAAGACAGAGCGTGTGTGTAGAGGCACGTCAAGGCACAAGGTAACAAAGCAGAGTCCTGCGCGTGCAAAGAGGCACGCCAGGGTCAGGCGAGGCAGAGTCCTGCGCGTGCAGAGGGGCACGCCAGGGTCAGGCGAGGCAGAGTCCTGCGCGTGCAGAGGGGCACGCCAGGGTCAGAGTTCCAGGACAGGGTTAGGCCTGTGCGTGCAAGAGGGCACGACAGGGGACATGGCAAGGCCTGCGCGTACTTTTACAGAAGCACGGGGAGGTATGCCATGGGCAGGCGAGGACCTGCGCGTGCTTTAGAGAGCACGCAGAGCACAGTGCGGAAACAGCGTGAAGTGCAAGGGAGCACAGAGGGCACGGCTGGGGCACTGACTAGCTGATCGGGCTGCGGCACTGACAGACGGGCAAGACTCCAGCGAACCCGGCTGAGGCATGGCAGGCGACACAGCTGTCACTGACCGACGAGCACGGCTGAGGCACAAGCAGGCGGGCACGGCTAGGGCAGGCACGGCTGAGGCACAAACAGGAGGCTAGGAAGGCCAGGCGCATGCAAAGGGCACACGAAGAAAGAGCAAGGGAAGACAAGACGAGAAACAAGACAGAGCTTAGGCAGTGTACGGAACCAGGAACGGAAGCATAGGCAGAAACACGGAATCAGGTCAGAGCAAGAACAGAGCTAGCAGCGGAGCGTAGGCCGAAGCCCAGAGTCGGGCCAAGGCAGAGCCTTGGGACTAGACATGGAAAAGAGCTCAAAAAGTAAGAGAGGAGGAATGGTGCGTGTGCAAGGCAGAGCAAGCAAAGACAGAGACCATATGGAGGAACAAGGCCGAGCATAGCGAAGGCAAGACATTTCAAAAACAGGCAAGGCAGAGAATAACAGAAGGACTACAAGTCCAAGCAGCACAAGGACGAACATGGCACAACGGACAAACATAAGACAAGGCACGGGACAACAGATGGAGTACGAGCACGGAGCGTGTGCAGAGATGCACGACAGAGCAGAGTGCAAGGGCACAGAATAGAGGGAGCAACCCCACAGACCAAACAGCCATGCAGAGAAGCAACACAATCCTCAGGCCCTGAGCATAGGAAGGGGCGGTCTAATATAGGGCATAGCACCTCCTCTTCCGGGTCAGGACCAGGGGAGAACTTCCTAGTTCAGATGCGCCAGGATCACAGAGCGCAGTCACATGATCAGGGTTTCAGACATGACGAGATGATCACAGAACCAGACAGTGCAGGATCTTAGGAAACGTCACATGATCAAGGTTTCAGACATGACGAGATGATTGCAGAACCAGACAGTGCAGGATCCTAGGAAAGGTCACATGATCAGAGATTCAGACATGACGAGATGATTGCAGAAGGCAAAGCAGAAACGCAGGCATCTTGCAGCTCAGCAGACATGAGGTGAGTGTGCACACTGCTCTAGGGAACAAGCAGGATAGCAGACATGAGATGCACGTGCACACCGCTCCAGGGTCATGAGGCAAAACAGACATGGTGAGCATGACACGTGTGAAGTTCGTGAGTTAAGAACTGAAGAAGACAGTCACCCGGTCGGCTCAACTGTAGTGAGGGAAGTGTCCATGGTAAAGCTAGAGCCTTCGGTCCAGGAAGAGAGCAAGACCACAACCTTCCAGTTTGTGATTGATGTACCAGAGGACATGCAAGAAGCCTGTGCAGAGGAAGGTGTGCATGAGGCTTTCAAAGAAGCGGTCAAAGCGTGTAAGGTGCGCTGGGCACCTGAGACTCGGCAGCTGGTGCTAGTATCGGACAGAGAAGATACATCAAACAGAGTAGCTGTCCTGAAAGAGATGCATCTACAATGTCTCCCCACCAAACAGCGGGTCAGGCAGAATAATGTGAAGGCTGCTCGACGCCTAGAATTAGCAAGGGAGGCTATGGATCAGCTGGGTTTGCGGAAAGATGTGGTGCCGGTACCCAAAGCTCTGATTGGGAGAATCATTGCAAGATCCGGGAAGGTAATGCAAGACCTTGTGAATATCTCCGGTGTGGTGAGAGTGAGGATCCCTCCTGATGAAGACCAAGTATCCAGTGAAGTGGATAGGATTCCCATCCTGGTGGTTGGCTCCGTAGAGAGCCTGAGAGACTTTCGGATGCTCTTGGAGTATCGAGTGGGGTACCTGCAAGAGATTGAGCAGTTGAGGCAGGACCGCTGGCGAATTAATAAAGAAGTACGGAATACCAGGTGGCGGCCGCCTGCAACCCAACAAGATGTAAGGACCCGAGGAGTTCCGCCAAGAAGTGACAGGGCAGATGGCCGAAGAATGTCAGCAAGTGGTAGTTCGACTGGCAGGATGACGTTGAGAGACCGTAGTTCCTGTGAGACCCTAAATGAGTCAGACTCAGGCCAGACAGTAGGCCTGTTTAAGACTGATGACCGTACCAACCGGGGGAGCTGGTCGGGGAACGGAACAAACAGAGAGAGGAAGGTGGTGACTAGACAGTGTCTGACAGTGTCAGACAGACTGTAACTGGAGGGTCAAAGAGCAGGACCGATATTCTGACCGCTGGGGGTGGGGGAGGCCTAACGTAGGGAGGAGGCAGTATGACAGTTGGAAAAGGTTCTCTCGACCTGTGGGGCAAGGTGTGATGAGTGCCCGGTCTCGAGAGCCTGATGTAATGTTGTGTGTTCAACCCCGCAAGTTTGAACAGAGGGGCGAGGTATGTGGTGTAGTAACCACTGTCCGCTAGGGGGCGCTGTGTGGAGGTCCCAAGAGAACGGATGAGTGGCAGAATCCTGAAGGATGGTAATGTATCTCAAAGTGGGTTGCCTTGAGATGGAGACTTGTGTATGTGTGATCAGCAATATCATTGCTGAGGTATTGTTTCAAAGTGTAAGGGAGAAGTCTTCAGGTAACTAGAGAGATGGGCGGGTTCTGGTTACCTACAAACCCACCGAGGGGTGTGTCTGAAAATGCCTGTAGTAAAAGGCTATGTGAGTGTGTGAAGGACCTGTGATGAGGTCATAGTCACGTGACCCGGTGGGCGTGGCTATAGACCATATAATGTCGCCAGGGTAGGTCATATGTGGTGAATGCAGGGACCCGGTTGGTCCAGAGTGGAAGGTCCCGTGCAGGGCCAGACTGGGACTAAAGTTCAGCCCTGGCATTTGAAGTTACACAGGCCCATTAGTCACATGGTGACTATATAATATTTTTGTACAGATGTAGGTTACAAGAAGTGAGAGAAGATTAACACGACTATATAACATGTAGTCAGAGCTGTGCCCAGTATTTCAGCTCAGTCCTATTTATTGCTTTTAGGTACAGTACTCCTCCTAAAGCTCTGTCCCCTTTTGTATGCACGGTGACAGAATTCCTGGCAGAACTGCTATCCATTGGGCAACCAGACCCCCTGGTCATAGCTGCCCCTATCATACCTCCCAACTTTTGAAGAAGGGAAAGAGGGACGCCGCTGCAAAGTTTAGGCCACGCCCGGCCACACCCATTTCACAACTAGTCACACCCATGTCCACGCCTAATCGCACCCATTTAGCACTGCTAATCACACTGACTGGTACTGAGGGCACAGTGGCTGGCATTATGGGCACACTGACTGGCACTAAGGAAGAGAGAAAACAGAGAGAGAGAGAGAAAGCACAGAGAAAGAAGAAAGAACAGAGAGAGAAAGAAAGAGGGGAAAGAAAGAACAGAGAGAAAATGAGGGAAAGACAGAACAGAGAATGAGAAAAAGAGAGAAATAAAAGATTCTATAAAGATACTATAGCAGCCCGGCTCCCATTGTAGTAGTGCCCACATGAGCCTCCCGATGCAGGACATATCATGATCCGCTCACATGGCCAGCATCCCCGATTCCAAGGCGATCCTGCTGTCTGCGCTGTCAGAGGAGGACACAGTGATGGATCTGAAGCATTCCTGGTTCCGTCACAATCTCCTCAAGAAATTATCTCATTTCCGGTTAGCTTCCAGCACATCACTTCAGGTGGAACATCATGTGTGTGTTTTAAAATGCTCCTCGGGGCTCCGCCGTGTACTCCTGTGTCCATGGGAAAAGCCCGCTTTGTATGCTTCGTACACACTTGGTTCCGCTCCGTACATCCCGTACACATATGGCTCCACTTGCTCCAGACACCTCGTACAAGCGGCTCTGTTCCGTACACCTCATACACACACGGCTCCTCTCCATACACTTCATACACACACGGCTCCGCTCCGTACACCTCGTACACGCGGCTCCGCTCCGTACACCTCGTACACGCGGCTCCGCTCCGTACACCTCGTACACGCGGCTCCGCTCCGTACACCTTGTACACGCGGCTCCGCTCCGTACACCTCGTACACGCGGCTCCGCTCCGTACACCTCGTACACGCGGCTCCGTTCCGTACACCTCATACACACACACGGCTCCTCTCCATACACCTCGCACACACACGGCTCCTCTCCATACACCTCGCACACACGGCTCCTCTCCATAAACCTCGCACACACACGGCTCCTCTCCGTACACCTCGTACACACACGGCTCCGCTCCGTACACCTCGTACACACACGGCTCCGCTCCGTACACCTCGTACACACACGGCTCCGCTCCGTACACCTCGTACACACACGGCTCCGCTCCGTACACCTCGTACACACACGGCTCCGCTCCGTACACCTCGTACACACACGGCTCTGCTACATCTACCCTGTAAACCCCTCCTGACCCCACACATACTTAACTCATCCAGCACCATGACAACAGCACAGCAGAGTCTTGCATACTTCAGATTGCATCATAGTGCTTCATATTACTTCATGGTAATTTATAGTACCTTCACAGTGCTTCAGAGTACTTCATGGTACTTCATAGTACTTCATGGCGCTTCATTGTACTTCATAGTGCTTCAGACTACTTCATGGTACTTCATAGTGCTTCATGGTACTTCATGGTACTTAATGGTACTTCACATTGCTTCAGAGTACTTCATGGTGCTTCATGGTACCTCATGGTACTTAGTGCTTCATGGTCCTTAATAGGGCCTCATATCACTTCAGGATGCTTCATGGTATGATATGGTACCTTCATAGTGTGAGGAGGAATACAGTCAAGAAGTCCGATATCTACCGCAGAGAGAATCCTGCAGAGAGCCAAAACACACCTGTTGTCCCTATTGACCCATTTTTTCAGGGTAATAAACACCTTCAGAGCCTGTTCCTGGTTGCTCTCCATGTCAGAGGAGTGGACAACTCCGAAGCACACCTCCTCAGCCACCCTACCCAACATCAAGGGGAATGGGTGCTCAGCCAGTGCATCTTCAGGATGATAGCGGCTATATGGGGCATGCCGGAGATAGATCTGTTCGATACATTAGGCGGGTTGAAAGGTTCGCTCCACTGTACAGAACAAGACAGTTCGGATGTACTCGCCGCCCTTCTAAACCCTTGGACGGTTCACCAGACCCTCTGATGTTATGATCGCCAGTTGTTACCAGGATGATGAGGTAATAAGGAGCGAGAGTCATCTTAATAGCCTGTTGGGCCAAAAAGCCGTGGGTTTCATGGCTGAGAGCCATGTCATGGGTTCTCCCTCTGGATCGGGACCTGCGCTCACAAAGACCCTGTTACCACTCTCAGGTCAAAGTTCTACGCCTCACGGCATTTAATTTGAGAGGCAGTTACTGAAGCTAAGGGGATTCTCAGATGACTTAATTGGCACCCTCTTGCAGGAAAAACTTTAACTTTCCATTCAGCAGACCTTTCCGGGGAGGGTCTTTATCCTTGCCATATTAGAGTTCCGGCAGGAAGGGCGTGAGTTCGGACTTGCAGGTAACACCCTAAAAGTCCAAGTTTCGGCTCTGGAGGCCAAGTATAATTATGACGGGCGGGCAACGAAGGGGTAGCTCGATTTTTCTCTGCTTGCCAGCAAGCAAACCCGGTTCACATCCTTCAAAAACCACCTTGGGACCTTAGCATAGTCCTAGATGCTATCACGCAGGGACCATTCGGGCCCATACACTTAGCCTCAATAAAGTGCGTTTCATTGAAAGCCGCCTTATTGGTAGCTCTAGCCCTCCGTCAGGCGCAATATAGATTCTCCTCAGTTCATGCGCAATGTGCCTGACAAGCACAGGTCAGAAAACCACCTATAGTAGCTATATATTTCAATTTCAGGACTATAGAAGTAGTCAGTGACCTTCATAGGAATGTATTAAAAGAGATTACACCAAATCAGATGCAAAAAAAAACATTTATTAACCATAAACTTATTAAAACTAAAAGTACCACTTTTCGGTAGTACCGCCAAATAGGCTCCAGTTATCTTTACTTAACTATTGCTTAAATATAAAATTATGGAAAAAAACTTAAAGGATATTGCACTTAGATGTTACTTAATTATTTTCTACTCATCTTCAGTGGTTTCAATTGCAGCAGAAGCAGCACAGGTACACTTAGAAAAGCAAGGCTGGCAGACGAAAGTTGCATGGGAAAGGCAGATTGATTCTTTACATATTTTGCAGTCATATTTAGAAAGCCTTCTGAAACCAGATACAAATGAGCAGGTAGTACAACTGCGTCTTTTAGAAGGTGGTAGAGTCGGTGTTTGTTCTGGAACGTCCTTGGGACGATATCTCTTCAACCGGTGTTGCAGGGCAAGGGGCATTCCAACCGTCTTTGTACTTCTTAGGCTTAGCTCTCCACTCACCAGTTCATTAGCCAATTGTTTTAGGTACATTCTTCTGCGCATTTGTTTAAGTTCATTACCGAGGTAAATTACTTGTGAGTTGATGCCACCCACATTCAGCATTGTAAAGAAGATTACCATCGGCCAGCGTTTGGTATTTCGACTTACATTGAAATTGCCACACATTTGGTCAGCAGTGTCAACGCCGCTTTTGGTCAAATTATAAAAAGTTATGATTTCTGGTTTCCTTAGCTCCCCAGACTCTGGATCAATGGTGTAATCATTATGTAATGAAGAGACCAAAATCACATTTTTCCTCTCGCGTGGGATGTAAGAAACTAAAATCTTTCCATTACTGAACCCAAACATAGTGCTATACTGTTGTTTGCCTTTTGTATATAGAAAATCTGGCGGCAACTGCCTTTTGTTTTTTCTAACAGTTCCCACATATGACAGCTTTTTCGTTTTTAAAAAATCAATCAGATCAAAGTCAGTAAACCAGTTGTCAGCAGTGATATTTCGACCAGATCCAAACATTGGCTCAGCAATTCTCTTTACCACATCACTAGGCTTGTTGCTCACATTGAAAGGACCTGGTGGCTGTCTTCCACAATAAACTTCCATGTTCATAGTGTACATCATCCTTGCATCAACCATGGCAAAAATTTTAATTCCAGATTTGTTTGGCTTTGATGGTATATATTGCCGAAAACCACATCTTCCACGGAAACCTGGAAGCATCTCATCAATAGTGAGGTTTTGCCCCGGGCAATAGCTTTTTTGACAATTCATAATAAATTGTTGAAATATGTCCCGAATTGGTGCAAGCCGGTCATAACCTTTTCGTTCTGTCCGGGTACTTCGATCATCGAAACGGAGGCAACGGATCAGGACTTTGAATCGTTTCAGATTCATCACAAGGCTGAATTTTTCGATGCCATCACCGTCTGTCCCCCACAGCTCCTCCAAACTTTGCCTATTTGCTCTGAAAGCACCAGCTAGGTATAACAAGCCAATAAATGCCTTGAGTTCAATCACATCAGTGTTTTTGATGTCCCTCTCTCTGGAGAATTGCTCTTTGATTGTGTCAATATACTGGTTAGTGAACCGAACAATAGTTTCCAACATGCTATCTGTAATTAGATTACTCCAACATTCCACTGCAGTTTTAGCTTTTCTAGCACTTCCAATAACTCGAGGAAGGTGTGTAATAATATTGTGGGATTCTCTGCGCTGTTTGTTCTTGGGTGCCTTTTTGTTCCACTTTGTATTTTTATCTTTGCCCAAATAATAAGCTAGATCTGTGTCTGTTTCCTCTGTATCAGTGTCATCACCATCCTGCTCTGTTCCAGAATCAGTGTTACATTCTGCTACCTCATCTTCAGATGAAATGTCACTAGATTCCTCTAAATCCTCAGTTACTGCTGGTTCTTCCTCATCATCTTCTAACAAAAAAATCTTCATTTCTTCTAAATGAAGGGGTTTAGATGAATCATACTGTTTTCTGGCCATTGCAGCAGAAAATCTGAAGCAAGAGAGAAAGAGTATGTGTTAGGGCGCAATGTGCCTTAGAAGCCACCCTCCTTTTGTCTAAGAAAACAGTACTTATGTACACTAACTTAGCATTAATCCTTCATAAAACAAGCTAAATACACAATCGTGATGAATAAAAAAAGAAAATACTAACCTTTCAATTTGTGTTGAAATCAGGCGCAATGTGCCTGAGAAGCCAAAGTGTTGATATCTGCTCACTAGAAGGTCTGCCGAGTCACTGTGATATCAGGTTTCACAGAGCCTCTAGAGTCAGGAGATAACTAGGAGGGGTGGGGTTTTCTGATAAGTGGGCAAGGAGAGAGAAGTGAAACTAATTACTGTGTGCCTGTCAGATCTATTGCGCCTGACGGAGGGCTAGTATCGGCAAGGAGGATGCATGATCTCCAGGCCCTGTCAATAGATCCTCCTTCCTGACAATATTTCAGGGCAGAATAGTGTCAAAGATGGACCCGTCCTACCTCCCTAGAGAGGCTGCTAAATTCCATAGATCCAAGAAAACTACCTTCCCTCTTTTTTATGATAGCCCGGCAACACCGGAGAAGGAGAGATAACATGGCCTAGACGTAAAAGGGGCCATATTAGTCTATATAGATAACTCTAAGTCCAGGAGGCAGAGCAGGGCTCTTTTTTGTCTCTTTCCAGGGTAACAAGAAGTGTGGATCAGAAACGCAATTACATTGGCATATTCGGCAAAAAGGAGAAGGCCCGCCACAGGGCGTGAGGGCACATTCTGCATGAGCCATATCTTCTTCCTGGGCCGAAAGGACGGATGTCCCAATTGAGCTAATATGTAAGGCCTCAACCTGGTCTTCTCCTTCTGGCTTTTATAGTCACTACAGGCTAGATTTGTCTTCTTCCGATGACTTGGCCTTTTGTAGATCTGTCCTTAACACGGTGGGCCCTCCCAGGTGATTATCTCTGAAAATCTCTCAGTGGGTGCTGTTGTGGCGAAGAGGAAAAACCGGATTACTTACCGGTAATACTCTTTTGTAGAGCCACGACAGCACCCGCTCACTTCCCTCCCTTGATATATCTACATGTGGTTCACTCTGGTGGGTGAAGGATAGAAGCTGTATATAAATATGTGAAATGTAGCAAAAGATATAAGTATATATGCTAGAATCGCTCACTGAGCAAATTGACTAAAGCATGTGTGGCAGTTCCTCTTGTTCTCTGTAATCCAACTGAGGGAGCGTGGGGGACCCCCCCTTTTATCTCTCTGTAGGTTTCCTGTTCCTAGGGGTGGATCCCCTCTCTCAGTGGGTGCTGTCGTGGCTCTACAAAAGAGTATTACCGGTACGTAATCCGGTTTTTGATTTGATGAAAATCCTGTGCCGGATGTGATTTTTTTTTTTTTTTTGTGGCTGCAAGGAGTATCCCCTACTAGATGACAGCGCTACCTCACAATATATAAAAAAAATATATATATCAAAGTGGCATGTTTTATATTCTATACCGTACGTAGAATGAGAGAGATATGTTTATCTCTACTTTTGGTCTAATGCTATTTGTATATTGATATAGCAATTTTTATTGCAATTATGTCTGTATTATGTTTTAATTGGTCTTATTAGCCCCGGTCCTTATCTTTATATTGTGAGTGTGTCACATTCATTGTCCTATGTCCTTCATTTTTGTTACATTCACATAATTCTTTTAAAATTTATATGTAAAATTGATATTTAATAACTTATAAGGTTTATATGGTGTCTTGTACTCCTTTTGTATACAATTTTATTTGGAGTATACCTTTTATTTGTGGTTATTATAATTTTTTAACTCCCTTTTTTCTGGAATTTTATCACTGTATAATACAGGCTGTAATTCATTACTCAGTAGTAATATGATGTACACACAAAATTACTCACCATTACATTGATAAACTGTAAGTTGGTGTCAATGGTGAATAGGACCAGTGCTACTGTAATATATGGCCAGCCCAGTGGTTAGCACTGTAGCCTTACAGTGCTGGGGTCCTGGTTCATGTATGTTCTCCCAGTATTTGCGTGAGTTTCCTCCGGGTTCTCTGATTTTTTTTTTTTTTTTTTTTTTCCCAGACTCTAAAGATATACTGATAGGTAAGCTAGATTGTGAGCCCCCATGGGGCCAGTTAAGATGATGTCTGTAAAGTGCTGTGGAATTAATGGTGAGTAAAATAAAAAAAATTAAGTAAAATAATCGTCTCAATAATATCTCAGAAAAAGGGTTATTATAATGACACAGCGCAAAGTGTATGATAATTACTGAAGATTAAAAAAAATTACCGTATATACTCGTATATAAGCCGACCCCCCCCAATTTTGTCACACAAACTGGGAAAACTTATTGACTCGCGTATAAGCCGAGGGTGCACAGTGAGTGGCCCCAGATAATGCTGCTAGTGAGTGGCCCCAGATAATGCTGCACAGTGAATGGCCCCAGTTATGCTGCACAGTGAGTGGCCCCAGATAATGCTGCACAGTGAGTGGCCCCCCCAGATAATGCTGCACAGTGAGTAGCCCCCCAGATGGCCCCAGTTATGCTTGCACAGTGTGTGGCCCCTGTTATCTGCACAGTGTGTGGCCCCAGCTTCGCTGCACAGTGAGTGGCCCCAGTTATCTGCACAGTGAGTGGCCCCAGCTTTGCTGCACAGTGTGTGGCCCCATCATATTGCTGCTGCTGCCGCTGCCTCCATTACAAAAAAAAACAAACTGCATACTCACCTCCATAGCTGCCCCCTGCTCATCAGCGTTGCCGGCTCTGCAGTGACTGTGCAGGTAGAGGGCACGATCGCGCCCTCTGACCTGAATGTCACTGCAGAGGACGCAAGACAGCAGAGCGCAGAGACAGGTGAATATGCCTCCCCCTTGTTCATACTCACCCGGTCCTGGCGCTTGTCTCTGCAGTGCAGCCCTTCTTGTTCCATGTTGTCGGCGCTGCTCTTCCTTCCTGCTTCAGCAGTCGTGTGGTACTGCTCATTAAATATGCGCATATTTAATGAGCGGTTACACTTGACAGCTGAAGCAGGAAGAAAGAGCAGCGCCGACAACGTGGAACAAGCGGGGGGCTGCAGAGGGTGAGTATGATCTCTGACACTCCCCCTTCCCCCCCCCCCCCCCGGTATATGACTCGTGTAAAAGCCGAGAGGGGGACTTTCAGCCCAAAAAAATGGGCTGAAAAGCTCGGCTTATACACGAGTATATACGGTAATAGAAATCCCTGAGCGGCAGGCAGGAAAGAATGTGACCTACATTTAGATCCCAGTGCTGACTGTTCTAGCTAATCTCAGTCCCATCTTGTCTGAGACCTGAGCTATTTCTTATAACTGAAATTTAATTCACAATAAGTAGTCTGAGAATCATTGTTCTTATGATTTTTAACATACAGACTGTGATATATATATATATTATTGTAATTATTTCCAACCACATTTCTTTAACCCCCTTCCCAACATGTGACTTACATTTACATGACGCTTTGGGTTTGGGTACATGGAGTGGGATCGGGAGCTGAGTCCATTCCATACTAAGCAAGTGCCAGATGTACCTGCCTCTAACTGCAGTGCAGAGACCAGAATTAGTTTTGATCGCTGTTGTCTGATAGCGGCATTTAACTGTTATGATCTGTGTGAGTTTTTGTTCCCAACAAACCCCCCCCCGACAATGCATACCGTACCATATCTAGGGGCTGGCTTAAGGCCATGTTTGCCACCATCTTCCTGCATCCTTGGCTCCCAGACCCAACCTCCTTCATAGGAGATCATCATTTTTACTGTATAATACAAAATGAAAATATTGCAGCATGTAATAAAATCAAAGGCTCAAGTCCCCAAGTGGACAAAAAAAATTAAAATGGTTTTTAAATGTTGTTTTTTTTTGTTTTACCATTTGTAATCTCTTTTTTACTAATCTGCAAATAAGGAAATAAGCATATTTTAGGTTGTTGCTTTCGTAAAATTGATCTATCAAAATACAAAATTAATTAACCCATTTCATAAGTTCTGTAAAGAAAAAAACATGAAACCAGAATTAATGTATCACTGTACCAACCTTAAAGAATGCAATAAAAAGCAACTTGGCTCCTGTAAAAATCATACTACCCCAATTCCAAAAAAAGTTGGGACGCAGTGTAAAATATAAAGTACAAAAGATTGCAATCATTTAGAAATCTTTTTGCATTTCTTTTGTAAAAAAATAGCTAATATAGAAATTGATGGCAGCAACACGTCTCAAAGAAGTTGGGACAGGACCATGTCTACCATTGTGTCTGGGAAGCGAGGAGACCGATTGCTGGGAGTTTTGGGAGAGGGATTGTCAGGGGTTTACTGCAACAGAGAGGGGCCAGAAGACCGCAGCATCAGATTTTACATACTCTTGCATTGATTAGAAGAACTTCTTCAAATTAAACAGTGCAGTTTTATGTTAGCAGTGCAAGGGTTAAACTGTTCAGCTTAGCGTCTCTGAAGCCTTCCTGCTTGGATGATCTCAGCTGTTCAGTATTGGCCACTCCTCTCTCCTATATATACTGGTCTCTAGCAATCTGGATTGCCAGCGTTAGTCTAAGGCCGTGGTCACACTAGAGAGGAATACGGATGAGTTAGAGGCGTTAAAAGCATGCATTACACACAGACAAATGATTCTCTATGGGGCAGCTCCCATCAGCCGTATATTTCTCGTCTATATTCTACGGTCCGTGCCAATCGCAGCATGCTGCGATTGTCAGCGTACTACGCCTGTAGTACGCCAATGCAAGTCTATGGGTGCGCTAAAAATAAGCATTACACACGGACCAGATGTGTGACTTGCGAGAAATACGCACCCAGTGTCCTTTAGAAAAGCCGGCAATTCAGTGCGCGATACAGTATAATCACATTGACAGGTTTTATAACACAAACGAAAGAATAGATACACATAGAATATATATATATATATATATATATATATATATATATATATATATATATATACGTCATTGACACACACATATATATAAAGCAGAATAGCCGCTAATTCATTGACAAATTACCGCGGGAGCCCACACATTTTTTTTTACAACGAATTAACCCCTTAAATTAACACCTACACCTCCCAAATTTTACACATCAGCCCTCATCTAATTACTAATGAAAGACATACAAAACAAAACATGAAATGAAATGGTTTACTGTATGTAAACCATGTGTCATTTCATGTCGGGTTGGGGAATGATTTGACAAAAGCCGGCAATTGAATTAGCGGCTATTCTGCTATGAAGAACTCTGTGAAATATATAATATATATATATATATATATATATATATATATATATATATATATATTGTGAGGTGCCAAGGGGAGAGGTACTAGAAAACAGGTATATTTCTCCCCGTTTGTATGTGTGTCTCAATGACGTGTGTGTATATATGTATATATATAATGTATTCTATGTGTCTATATCTATTCTTTCTTTTGTGTTATAAAACCTGTCATAGGGCTCCATTATATGTCCATTTTGCAAGCCGTCGAGAAAATCTCAGCATACGGATGGCATACGGATTACATACGGATGCTTACATGCGCAAAATACGCGACCACACCTTGCTTACGGATGACATACGGAGCACTATTTAGTGGTCATTCATCCGTATTACGCCTGTAAACTACGGACCGTATTTTGCGTCGGTTAGTGTGACCCCGGCCTTATACTGCCTGGTGTGGAGTGGAGGTGTCGATTGTTAGCAGAGGCGTTTGGAGTGTTGATCTCTGACTGCTTGGTGTTTCGGCTGTGTTCAATTCCTAGTCCTCTCCTATTTGGTTTTCCTTCCTTTTCTCCTCCAGTGTTCCTCTCTGTTGTCTCTGACTGCATATTTGTATGTTTGATATTTTCATTTATCTCTGTACGTCCGCCCTTGTTAGTCTGGTTTGTGAATATACATACACTATTCTTCCCCGCTTTCTTGGGTGGGGTAGGGAGACAGATATAGGGCTGATTCCGGAGTTCAGCAACGTATGTGGCCTTGGCATCTTCACCATCAGAAGTAATTCGGAGAGCAGGGATAGCTAGGGCGCCTCTAGCATTAGGTACAGGAAAGGAACCCCTGGCCACAGCAGGTATTCCGACAACAGAGTTGTCAGGGATGTTGGCTGTTATGATTAGGTAACCAAGGAGGATAGCAGGTGAATGGGCTAGGTAACCAGATAACCAGAGAGGTTGGTAGCTTAGCGGATTGCAGACCCCTAAACTGACGACACAACTAGGATTAGCCGTGGGACATACCTACGATGCCCTAGACGCCTCGGCACATCCAAAGAATTAACTAAGCCTAAAGAGAGAAATGAGAAAGCTAAACTGCCCCGGAGTAGAACCCCAAAGGAATAGATAGCCCCCGAACATATATTGCCGGTGAGACAAGATGAGGCACAAAACACAGCCAGAAAATAGAGTAAGCAAATGATGGGGCCCAAACTGTCTAGATAGAACAGGACAGAAAAGGATACTGTCTACAATAGGGTGACCGCAAAAAATCGATGTCGCAATTTTGTCCGTCTGGACCCCACAAAACGATTCCCCTTTCCATCAGAGCACGCTAGGGTTGTAAATCCAAAAGTTAGGAAAGAAAAATTAAAAGAGGTAGGAAGTAACCGACTTTGACGACCTTCTGATAAAAGATGAAGAACAGAAGCAATATGTCCTGCAAGTTGTAAGCAAATGCCGAGCATTATATTCTGACGTTTCAAAAACTACTTTAACAAAAGCTCTATAATAGATAAGATAACTATGTAAAATTATCAACTCATGTAGGTTAGCGTGCTCTGATGGTTCATCTGTGCTACTGAGCAATTTATTAGCCATTAACAACTTTTCATTGTCTGTAATGTTGGGATCAAAAAACGATAATCCCACCAACTCTGCATTCAAATACCACAAATGGTTCGAAAATTTGGTCAGGGCTATTTCTGCAATGTTGTTGTCACATTCTTTATAGTCTAACAGACTATGCAAAATACCTAAATCTTAAAATACCTCAATTTGGATTTTTTCAAACTTTGAGCAACGAGCGGCATGGGTTAACGTCGTTTGATCGAGCTGAAATTTTGGCTATCTCAATATCTGGAAAGGGGAATCGTTTTGTGGGGTCCAAATGAACAAGATTCTGACATTTTTTTTCCCCCCCATATGAGATCCGGTCACCCTAGTCTACAATCACGCAAAAAACCCTAAGAAAAATCCAACAAGTTTGATATGCAAAAATACTGAGGCCACACGACCTCTCCCCCACTAAATCAGAACTCTGGTGTGATCTGGACGCAAAACAAAGATACTGATATAACAAGGGATTAGAGATACAGAAAAGACTGACACAAGCTGTGGCATATGAAACAGAGTCTAGCACAGGTCCCAACAGGGAACCCGGCTGAACTCACACCAGCAGAGCAAAAATCAGAGAACAGCAAAAATGAATCAAAATGCAAAAAAGATTCAAGCAGACAAATAACTTATCTGAAAGATGCAGGACGGAGCAGGAGGCAAGCAGACTTCCAAAATGCTCAGGAAGCAAACCAAATCACCAGCAACAACTGAGGGAAGGTTGCTCACTTAAATCTCTCCAGTCTCTCTCAGGTGATTGACTTCTGTCAGCCAGACAAGCTCCATTACCAGCAGCAACCACCAGAGGGAACCCACACTCAGAAGCCAGGCCAAAGGTGTTCACAACAGTTGGCCCATTCTTGTCTGATGTGGGATTCTAGCTGCTCATCAGTCCTGGGTCGTCTTTGCCAAATTTTTTGTTTCATAAAGTGTTTTATATTTATTACTCTTTACTGATCGTGGGGGTCTTTGCAACCTTACTTACACCATTTGAATGTTCTGAAGTGTCTCTGTGACTGACTAAAAGTTTTCTAAACTTTCAGTTTTACTTAAGCAATTAAATAACAGTCTGTCCTTGTGTTTCTATTCATGCAAATTGGAAAAGATTATCACTTTGTATTTATTCGGTCTCCCATGACAGCACCACGAGAGAGGGGATCCGCCCTTCAGGGACAGGAAACCTACAGACATAAAAGGGCGGCACCTCTCTCCCGCATTAGTTGGTTTCCTGTCCTTGAACCTCTTCATGCATACCTGTGAAGAAGGTAAAAGATAGAAGTCATACCCAGGCCTGGTCGGTCGGCTCAGGCAGCGGTGGTCCCCTCCCTCGGCTGGTCCAATGCCCTGGAAGCTCCACAGTTGGTCCAGGGGGACTGCACGTTGAGCGGTAGCAGGCAAGTGGTGTCCAGGTAGGATGACTGGCTTGGGCGTGGTCCAATGCTCAGGTGCAGGTAAATATGCTCAGGGCTGGCGGCGGTGTGTGTGCTAAGGGACTGCGGTTCTGGCGCACGGTGGTGGTACCGCTAGCGGCCGAACAGGCCTGGGTGGCGGTGGCTGGGTGTGCTGTTATAATGAGTCACCGAAGGAGGAAAAAACAAAATACTAGCTAAGTCCAGAAAAACCAGAGAGGTTGGCAGCTATTGGATTGCAGACCCCTGAACCTATCCACAACAACTAGCAGTAGCCGTGGGGGGTTCCTACGGTGCCCTAGACCCCTCGATCACAGCCGGAGAACTACATAGCCTAAAGACAGAAAGGGGAAAAACTAAACTGCCTCAGAGCAGACCCCAAAGCAATAGGCATATAATGACGGTGAAGCAAGATGAAAACACTAACACAGATAGAAAGATAGGTTGAGCAAATGATGGGGCCCAAGCTAACTAAAATAGGACAGGATAGGAAAGCTGCTGTCTGCCATCCGCAAAAACCCTATCCAAAATGTGCCAACCGACTGATAGGAAAAACAGGCCCTGAAGTCGCTAAGCTTCAAAAGAGTAAATCAGCACTCAGGTATATTCTGAAGACAGAGCAAAAGATCAACAGATCAGAGACAAAAATGGAATTCAGCTCACCCCCGGCCGGGGATGGCAGAACTCCCAAAAAACAAGGCAAAACAAAAACAAAACTGAAGTGTACAAAGCAGAGCAGAAAAACTTAGCTTTGAGACGCAGGAATCAGACTGGTCTCCAAGAATCCAGCAGGATCACCAGCAAGGCAGAAGGGCGTCGGCTGCCTTATATCTAGTCCTCAATCCCAGCCACCCAGTCATCATCTAGCTGCCCAGGTGTTTGGTAATCAGCCTCACTACCTTCCTTCACCATAGGAGGGAGTTCATCAGACCTCAACGGTGAAGGGAAAAATGAACTCACAACAGTGTGCCCCTTGTGATGTGGCAGGGACACGTCCTGTAACAGGGCTGGGATGCACCCCCTATGACGCGTCTAGGGTTCCCGAGGATGCGGCAGGTTGCCACGGCTGTAAGTCTGTAGAAGGACGCGATTCCTGGGGCTGTGGGCATGCGCGTCCAGGGGCAGGTGGCGCGCCGGTTGGGGCATGCGGGTCTGGAGCATGGGACCGGAAGGGGGTGTCACCGGCGGTGGGAGTGCCGGGGGGGCGATTGGAGGGTCACGGCCTGCAGATCCCAGGGGAGGAAGCAGTTGGCAGGCCACGTGGAGGACTGTTATGAATGAGTCACCGTAGGAGGCAAAAACAGAAATACTAGCTAAGTCCAGAAAACCAGAGAAGTTGGCAGCTATCGGATTGCAGACCCCTGAACCTATCAACAACAACTAGCAGTAGCCGTGGGGGGTTCCTACGGTGCCCTAGACCCCTCGATCACAGCCAGAGAACTAAATAGCCTAAAGACAGAAAGGGAAATCTAAACTGCCCCAGAGCAGACTCCAAAGCAATAGGCAGCCCCCAACATATAATGACGGTGAAGCAAGATGAAAAAACACTCACACAGATAGTAAGATAGGCTGAGCAAATGATGGGGCCCAAGCTAACTAAATAGGACAGGATAGAAAAGCTGCTGTCTGCAATCCGCCAAAAACCCTATCAAAACAAGAGCCAACAGACTGATGGGGAAAAAAGCCCTGAAGACGCTAGGCTTCAAAAAGACTATATCAGTACTCAGGTATTTTCTGAAGACAGAGCAAAAAGGAATTCAGCTCACCCCAGAAGGGAATGGCAGAAATCCAGAAAAACAAGGCAAAACAAAACCAAAACACAAATGCAAAAAGCAGAGCAGAAAACTTAGCTTTTGAGGAGCAGGAATCGGACTGGTCTCCTAGAATCCCTCAGAGAAATCACCCGCAAGGCAGAAGGGCGTCGGCTGCCTTATATCCAGTCAGCAATTCCAGTCACCCAGTCATCATTCTGCTCAGGTGCTTGGTAATCAGCCTCACTACCTTCCTTCACCAGAAGAGGGAGTTCATCAGACCTCAATGGTGAAGGGGAAAATTAACTCACAACAGAGGACCTTCTGACCCGGTAGTCCGGGGGTACCAGATTGGGGGAGTGGCCTAGGATATTTAAGGCAGGCCAGGGTGAAATCAGGTGCTTCTAAGCCCATAATCCCAGCAAGGAGTCATGGAGTCACCAGAGGAACAGGTGCAGCGTTCACCTGTACAGCAGGAGCCCCACTTGAGAGTGACCAATCGACGGCCGCGTAGCAACGCAGGAGGTGGTCTTATGGGTGAAAAGAGATCCAGTCAGTGAAGTTCCAGCTGACTGGATGAGGTTCCAGCCCCTAAGCAGGATTTTTAGATGTGAGAAATGTCCCCCGCGGATTCCAATACCATTCAGTTACGCTTCACTGGTAAGTGATCTTTGTGATATTTTGCTCGGTGAAGTAGTCTTCCCCTTGCCTCTCCCAAATTTCTGCTGGTGAAAGAAGTGTACCACTAAAGCCAAGCATAAGGAGTGTGCAATTTACAGGGCCTTACTGCCAGATTCCTATGGGAAGAGACTGTGCTAACCATGCATTCAACAGACAGTAGCGGAAGAGACATCAGACTTTGCGTCTAGCCTGAGGGAGGTTGTTAGGGCAGAGGTTAGGGAATCGGTGAGATCTCTTTCCCAGGAATGTGTCAGTAAGGAAAAGATAAGGAAGGCCTAGATCCCCGGTGTCGGACAGTGATAGTGACTGATGAGATTGTTTTGGCCTCCTCTGCTTTGACTTCATCGTCTTCGGTTGCCCGGTCAAGCCGTTCCTGCTTCCCTGTTGACCGGGTGAATAGGCTGGTAAAAGCAGTTAATAATACCATGGGGATTGTTGAGCCCTGGCCACAGAAATCCATGCAGGATTTAATGTTCAGAGGTCTGGATCAGAGAATACACAGGTCCTTTCCGCTGAACGATAAAATCTGCTCTCTTGTTCTACGGGAATGGAAGAGACCAGAAAGGAAAAGCTATTTCCGTCCTTCAAAAGAAGGTATCATTTTGAGGAGTATCCTTCGTCTTTGTGGGATAAAGCCCCGAAGCTGAATGCGGCAGTCGCTAAGGTACCTAGGAAAGCCTCGCTACCATTTGAGGACATGTGAAATCTAAAGAACCCACTAGATGGCAGATACCTTTCTAAAAGGCACCTGGGAAATGTCTGCGGGGTCCCTTAGGCCGGCGGTGGCAGCCACCTGTACAGCCAGGTCTTTAATGGTCTGGCTGGACCAGTTAGTCACAATTAAAGGACAATGCATCCAGAGAAGGCATCCTGACTACTCTCCCCATGATGCAAGGAGCTGCAAGTTTTCTGTCGGTCGTAACGGCAGACTTAATCAGGTGAGCCACTGCCCATTCTAATGCAGCTCGAAGGGCTTTGTGGCTAAAGTGTTGGCCGGGAGACATCCAGGCCAGGTTGAAGCTTTGGGTCATCCCTTGTGAAGGGGAACACTTGTTCGGACCAGTGTTGGACAAACTCCTGGAAAAGGCAGGGGACAAGAAAAAGAAGTTCCTTAACCTGTCGGGCCCTTCTTACTGACGTTCCTTCAATAGAAGATTCAGCTGTAGAAAGTCTTCCAGGGATAAAAGCAGATGGGACGACGGGAAAAGCAAAGGTAGAGGATACATGTTTGGCTCCTCCCGGAATAACAGGAAACAACCCCAATAACTGCCGCCCCAGGTAGGGGGAAGGCTGCCGGATTTCTACCTGACCTGGTCAAAAATATCAAATAGCAGATGGATCCATAATCTGATCAGTTCAGGACTAAGGTTGGAGTTCTGTTCAGTACCTCAGGACAAATTAGATGGTATTCGACGTCAATTTCTGAAGGCAGTGAACAATCCATCTATGTCCCTTAGGAGGACTATGTCCTTTTTTAGGCTCACTCACTTCCTGTGTTCCGGCTGTTTGGTGAGCCCAATTCCATACTAGGGCTTTAGTGTGGGATGTATTACGTAACGACCGCCAGCTTGGAGGGTGTCTGGAAAGGAAAATCTCTGTCCCCCTCTACTATACAGTCCCTCCTTTGGTGGTTAAATTTATCCCTGGGTAAACCATAGCTCCCGGATTGTCACTACAGATGCCAGCCCCATGGGTTGGGGGGCTCATTTAGGGGAGGTGTGGGTCCAAGGGAGGTGGACAAGCAGTGAGCAGGCTGGTTCGTCTAACCTGAAAGAGTTGTTGGCAATGGATCTGGCAACAATAAGACAGCTCCTTATGTCCTTACAGGGTCAACACGTCAGAATACTTTCCGAACATCGGGTAACTATCCTACATCAACCACTAGGGGGGACCCGGTCCACGTCTTTGATGGAAGTGGCGGATCGTATATTTCAGATGGCCGAAGCTCATCTGCTGTCATTAACTGCCCTGCACATAAGAGGAAAGGAGAACATTAAGGCCGACTTCCTAAGCCGCAACCAGTTCAGGCAGAGAGAATGGGTGGTAAGCCAAACTGTCTTCACCCGGATTGTGCGTATGTGGGGATGTCCAAACATAGACCTGTTTGCCAACAGAGGGAACAGGAAGGTGCGTTGGTTCTGTTCTCTAAACCCCAGAGAAGGTCCACAAGCGGTAGATGCTCTGTTGATTCCGTGGAACTTCAATCTGGCATATGCTTTTCCTTCGATAGCCCTAATTCCGTTGGTGTTGATTAAGATCCGGGAGGACAGGGCACGTGTTATCCTAATCGCCCCCTTTTGGCCTAAGAGGCTGTGGTTTTCCTGTCTGAGGAGGATGTCCATCACCAACCCATGGATTCTTCCAGAACTCCCAGCCCTCCTTTCCCAGGGACCAATCTTCTATCCACGAGTGTCTAGTTTACATCTGATGGTGTGGAATTTGAGAGGACGCTATTGATAGGGAAATAGTTTTCTCATAACCTAATAACCATTTAAGAGTAGGAAAGCATCCACAACAAGAATATATGCCAGAACCTGGAACAAGTGTCTCCCTTTGAGCCCATTGAGGTAGCCCCAATAAAAATTCTTTCCCTTTAAATCTGCCCTTCTCGTTGCATTTTACATCAGCCCGTAGGATTAGTGACATTGAGGCCTTGTCCAGAATTCCACCATATACTCAGTTTTGGGAAGATATGAGGAATCTGGCTTCAAAATGACCCTATCTACCAAAAGTAGCCTCTAAGTTTCACAGACTGCAGGAGATAGTTATTCCTTCCTTCTGTGCCAACCCCGGGATTCAAAGGGAAGAGAGACTCCATTCACTAACTGACACTTGTTAAAAGGAGAATTCTTTGTCTCCTTTCAGGGAGCTAGAACGGGGCTTAATGTCTCTAAAAGCACTTTAGCTAGGTGGATCAAGGAAGCAATTTCTTTGGCCTATACAGCAAGTGGCAAGGCAGTTATAGAGGGTCTGAAGGCTCACTCCACACGAGCCGTGGCAACTTCCTGGGCAGAGAAATCTGAGGTGTCGATTGAGGAGATGTCATGGGTGACCGAATAAATGCTTAGTTACTTACTGGTAACGGTGGTTTTCGGAGCCCATGACAGCACCCTTGTATTCCCTCCCTTCACGTATGGGTGAGCACTTCCTTTTTTTTTTTTTTAGCATATTCACGTGGGGAAAGTTATTTTATGTACGGAATAATGTATATATATATTGCTACTAACATGGGAGGTCCTCTCGTGCTCTGTAATCCAACTAATGCGGGAGAGAGGTGCTTCCCTTTTATGTCTGTAGGTTTCCGGTCCCTGAAGGGCAGATCCCTTCTTTTGTGGTGCTGTCATGGGCTCCGAAAAACATAATTACCGGTAAGTAACTAAGCATTTTGTTGCCATTTTATAATTCATGTTCTTAATAAATTTTTTTGTCTCCATTTCAGGAAGTCATGACACTATGACCTATTGCTTAGATAAAAAATCGCCAGTCGATCCTAGCTCTCCTAAGCTGCTGCTGTTTTTAGAGAAATATGTGCCTAATTTCACACGTGCCTTTATTTTGAGATGGAGCGCTACACAGGTCTGTAAGCAGAATTGTTTTTTTTCTTTACAATACTTTTAATGGGGTGTTTTTTTTTTTGTTTTGTTTTTTTTGAACAAATGTATTGTAACAGTTGCTAGTATAAAAGTATTAGGCTAAGTGCACACGTTGCAGAAATTTTCTGCTCAAAAACCTGAATCCCTTCCCAGAAACCGCACCTATTTTTCCGCTTGCGTTTTTTGCGCAGTTTTGATGCGTTTTTGATGCGGTTTTTTTCTGCAGCGGTTTAAAACCGCATGGAAGAGGCCTAAAACGGGGAAAATCCGCAAAATTAATGAGCATGCTGCGTTTTTTACCGCGATGCGTTTTTTTCGCGGTAAAAAATGCATCAATGTGCACAAAAAGTGCAAAATGCATAGAAATGACTGTGCAGCTTATTTTTTAGCGATTTTATAGCGAAAACCGCTAAAAAAACGCTTTGTGTGAACACAGCCTTACAGATTCAGAGCCGCATGGCCTTTTTAGGGTGCCCAACCTAACATTAAATGTGTATTTTAAAGGGAACCTGTCAGGTCCCCCATCCCCCTCCAAGCTTTTTCACCTATGATTAAACTCCCTCCCTAGCCAGCCCTCTATAACATAATTCAGTTAAATAAGTGCTTTAAAAAACATTTACAATGTCCCCATTTGCTATGCTAAAGAGGGCTTTGACTAGTGGATGGGGCATTAGTTGCTGCAGACTAGTGAGCCCTCTTTACATGTTATCATGCCCATTTGCAAATCCCTTGCTCATTTGGACTGCTCATTTTGGCAGCATCACTGCGTCTCTGAAGCCGGGAAGTGTTATACCGTTGCTGGTTAGGCAGGGAGTTTAATCATACATAGGTGAATGCTGCTGGGTTGGAGGGCATGGAGGGACTAGACAGGTTCCGTTTAAGCTGTTTCTTTGCACTTTACTGTTATCACTTTATCTACTGGATATACGTTCTATTTCAGAAAATAAAATATGAAAGGAAAAAGGTGAAAAAGAGAAATAAAAACGCAGCTTATACAATAAAATTCCCGTTTTTTAACCCCTTCATGCCACCACAGTCTGTTTTCACCTTCATGACCTGGCCACTTTTTTTAAAGTCTGACCAGTGTCACTTTGAGGTAATAACTCTGAAACGCTTCAACGGATCCCACTGATTCAGAGATTATTCCATGACATATTGAAATTCTTCAGTCTAAAAACTGCACCCCTCAAGGTGCTCAAAACCACATTCAAGAAGTTTATTAGCCCTTCAGTTGCTTCACAGGAATTAATGGAATGTGAAAGGAAAAAAATGAACACAACTTTTTTCACTAAAATTTTATGTTGGACCCAATTTTTGCGGGCCTTTTATAGCCGTGCGCTTCCGGCACCCTCCAGATCTCTGAGATGGACCAATCAGATCAGGAGAAGGAGGACCTGAGCACGTGACTCCCGATCTCCACTGGGAGATCGTCTCGTGAGCATGCCCAGTAGCGCGGCGAGAGGACTTAGCCTCTGGAGTGGCTTGCTGCAGAGCAGGCTACGCTACTATTGCTGATCCAGAGGTGGCAGCAACAACCAGACCCAGAGAACTGGTCTGAGCAGGGCGTCTGGATCGCCGAGATTGCTGTGCAGGTCCCTGAGAGGTCAGAGGGGAATGGGAGACCGCTGGCTGCATGACTCTGGATTCCTGCTGTGCAGCTGCAGGAACCCGACGCCTAACACTGAGAGTGCGACGTCGCAACTGCGGACGCCAGTATAGACGCTGACTTCAGTGTGTAGAGCACGTGCACTGTGGCGTGCTGAACCACTGGTGGAGACCAATGCCTGTCACTGACTCTGACCTATGTACACCTAAGCCTGGGTGCTTAACAGGCTAGGCTGCACAACACATGCGTACCAACGGTAGGGGTTCTTAATGAGGCATTCACCAGAGACATTCATACATGCATAAGACACACACTCTTGATAGTCAGCTAATGCAGTCTATACTAGAGCTTGGCCGAGCGGCCATGCAAGCCTTTTATAGCCGCGTGCTTCCGGGACCTTCCTGGCCTTTCGGATGGACCAATCCTAGCTGGAGAAGGACCTGAGCACGTGACCTTCGATCTCCAATGGGAGATCACACCACGGGCATGCTCAGTGGACTGCAAGGAGGACTTAGCCCCTGGAGAGACTCACTGCTGGCGAGCCTGCATTGCTAAAGGCAGCAGAAAGCAAGCCCACAGTGCTGGTCTGAGCAGAGCGCTGGGAACGACAAGTCTGCTGCGCAGGCTCCTCTGCGGCCGAAGGAGAATGGGAGACCGCCGAGTGCAAGGCTTGGGATTCCTGCTGTGCAGCGGCAGAAACCCGACGCCTAAGGCTAGTTTCACACTAGCGTTTTGGAGCGCAGTGACGGCCTGC
Source organism: Dendrobates tinctorius (assembly GCF_039654945.1). Lineage (NCBI taxonomy): Eukaryota > Metazoa > Chordata > Amphibia > Anura > Dendrobatidae > Dendrobates > Dendrobates tinctorius. The sequence goes on along the minus strand of NW_027361789.1, from coordinate 533,668 downwards.
GCACGGCCGCCGCTAAGTCCTGCCCCCTGCCGCGCCTCCGCTGGTAGCTCCGCCTACCGGCGCATGACGCTGCATGAGTCCTGCGTCCCCTATCTTTATCACTGGGGGCGCAGGCCGTGCGCAGTATGCGTTTGGCAGCGCATGCGTCCTTTTGACGGTGCGCCGACCTGCGCCAAACGCAACCTGCTGCAGTTTGGTTGCGCCGGCGCACCGTCAAAAAGGCACATGCGCCGACAAACGCATACTGCGCACGGCCTGCGCCCCCAGTGATAAAGATAGGGGACGCAGGGCACATGCAGCGTCATGCGCCGGTAGGCGGAGCTACCGGCGGAGGCGCGGCAGGGGCGGGGCTTAGTGGCGGCCGTGCGCAGGCCGTCGCTGCGCTCACAAACGCTAGTGTGAAACTAGCCTAACACCGCCCTTTCCTGATCTCCAAAGATTAGGGCCTTGATCACTACCTCCAGGAACTGAAGCGAACAGGAGGAGAACAAGATGATCAAAAAGCCCAAAGTTTATAGTGCAAAAAGTAGCATCTTTATTATTTAATAGGCATGGGGGTGACGCAACATTGAGACACATAAAATCACTTGCAAAGGACTTGTGGAACCCACATGAGCAGCATATTTGATAGCTAGCACATACAAAGATGGTAAATAGAGATATCACCAAAGTCCCACAAAATTAGAGTATATGTAATTTAGACATGGTGTCAAAGGGACCCTAGGCTACCAATGCTGATTAATCCCTGTATTCTGGTGTAGGTAAGAACCACACCATGTATTAATTGATTTAACAGCAGTGCCCTATTTATATAGTATTCCATGTCAAAGTGCAGCTATGCAATAGTGTATCCATAGGGCAAACATCAGATAATCTGAGCACACAGGAGAACAAAAGAAGGGGTTAATGCCTAAAAGGTAGTACCAGTAGGGGATCATGGGGTCTGCTTGTCCGCCTTGATCACTACCTCCTGGAACTGAAGGTACGACATATCTGTCTGGCATGCACATCGTGATAGCACAAAAAAGTGTTGTACATTGCCATTTGTACAATGTGCATGGCCAGCTTCTTGCACCACACCTTGGCCTTTCTCGTGGCACTATACAGCTGGAGGAATTGATCAGCGAGATCAACTCCCACCATTTTCTTACTGTACCCCAGTACATAGACCTGTGTAGAGGTACCTAGTACAGTACTGGGGGTACTGCTGTCACCATGTACGGTGGTCAAGAATAGGGCATCCCTTTTGCCCTTGTACTTGACCACCAGCATGTTGTTGCTACATTGGGCTCTGCTCTCGCCCTTCCTGAGCAGCTGCCCAATTAGCGCCTTAGGGAAGCCTCTCTGATTTTGGCGGACAGTACTGCAGGCTGCTGTAGCTCACGCAGAGAGGGTCTTGAACAGTGGGATGCTGGTATAAAAGTTATCTACGTAGAGGTGATAACCTTGATCCATCAGTGGGTTGCACCAAATCCCACACAATTTTCCCACTTACTCCCAGGACAGAGGGGCATTCAGTGGGTTCACTCCAGGAGTCCTTCCCTTCATAAACCCTAAACTTGTGGGTGTACCCAGAGGTACTCTCACACAGTTTGTACAGCTTAATTCCGTAACTGACCCTCAAAGTGGGCAGGTATTGCCGGAATTTGAGCCTCCCCTTGAAATAGATTAGAGACTCATCCATGCAGATGTCCTTTTGGGGCATGTATACCTCATCTAACTTGATGCTGAAGTGACCGGCCGAACTTTGAAAAATTGGTCAAAGTTGGGGTGACCTCAGGGAGGACATTGTGCATTATTATAATGCAAGAATTTTTGGATGACCTCAAAACGTTTATTGGTCATGGCCATTCAGAACAGTGGCGTGTTATACAAAACATCAACACTCCAATATTGCCAAAGATCTGTCTTCTTCAGGCTTCAAAACGTCATAATTTCTACTGCATCTACAGGAGTACAGTTAAAACATGATGACAGGCAGTTTTGTGACAAATTGCTAGGCGTACACATATGTTTGGCCCACTATGAGGTTTAAAAAATTGAGAAAATGATTTTGAAATATTCTATTTCTCTATCGCCTTATTGGGGGACACAGGAACCATGGGTGTATGTTGCTGCCACTATGCACAAAAAAAGTTAGCTCCTCCTCTGCAGGGTACACCCCACCGACTGGCTCTAGGCTACTCAGTTTAGCTTAGTGTCAGTAGGAGGTGGACATGGGTCTTTCATTAGACCCATATCTACCTCAGTGTGTGTCGTTCCTTTTCAGGTACCAGGAGGGATACAGTGTGAAAGGTCACTACTGTAATCCCACATAGAGACTGAGTACGGCGTGTACTGCCACCCCGTATCCTCATAAGTCTAGCCGGCAGGACCCGAACCTCTAGCACAGAAGCTTGCTTAGGTGATCCAGACCCGGTCCTGGCCCATCATCTCCCACCTACTCGCCCACAAGAGCCTGTTAGTTGGATGAGACGTGACTTCCTGCAACATTTCTTTTCCGGATATCTATCATCACCGGGATGGAGAGGTACCTTCTTTCCTTTTTCCCTAGGTCCCGTCATAAGAAGATGGTCAGGAAAAGTTGAATGGTCTTGGGGACCCCCCTTGTCACCGTTTAGGGACCGGAGCAGCCTCCCACGGTCACCTGTTTAATCTAGGCCCTGTCTTATATTCGGGCCTAGTCCTCCCCTCGTCCTGGCCGCTCTCCTGCCGCACATGTTGGGAGCTCACCTCTCGGCCCCCGGCCGAGTGCCGGCAGATCACGCGCTACAGGCTTCCTCCTACTGGTGCCCTATCCAGCAGACTAGGCCACGGTGGGCAGCAGCCTGCTCTCCTCAGCTCGGTGCCCCCGCCCCACTGCTCCGCTCCGGCTACCTTTCTGGTAGGATCCGGCAGATAGCTCTGGCGATTTTCGGGCTTCCGCACCGCCCCCCCCCTCCGTTGCCGGTCTCCGGGGACTAATCTAGTCCCCGGCTTCTATTGTGGCCTAGTTTCCTCCGTGGCTCCGCCCCCTTCCTCTGAGTCCTGGGATGGGCTTTTCTCCCGCCTGTCTCCCCTCCTCTTCTGCTTTTTGGTCTTGGTGGCTAGCTCCGCCCACTCCACCCAGCCTCAGCAGACAAGGGGCGCAGGGAAGGAAATATTGCCGCCATCTTTCTGCCCCCACACCTGGCGATTAGCTCCGCCTCCTTTCCACCGTTAGTGAGCTGGCTTTTCTGTGCAGCCCAGTCGCCTGCAGAGCGCCCTTTTCATAGCTGACCTCCGGCATCCTCCCTGCGGTCGCCTTTTTTCCCATGTGCGATCCCGGATAGTGGATTCTCTTCTGGACCTGCTCTTCTTCAGCAGCCTATACAGCCTGATAGCAGTCGGACAGGATATTGTGAGTAGCTCTGCTCTGCAGTCTGACTTTCTCCTCTGTTTCTCTCCTGTCCCCTAACCCACTGGCACTCAGAGGGTCTGCTCATCATGCCTAAAGGAGAGTGCTGTCACTCTCCTACCTCTTCCTCCTCCTCTTCTTCTGCTTTGGTCCGTCATTTTGTATGCTCTTCGTGTAAATGCAAGTTTCCTTCGGGTCAGTCCTCTCCCCTCTGTCAGACCTGCAGCATCCCCACTGTATCCACCGCCCAGGAGCCCCTTTCTGTCCCTGGCATCACCGAAGTCCCTATTCCAGGCTGGGCTGCCTGTCTCAGTCTGTGGCGGACCTCATCAAGATATCACAGACCATGGTGTCTGTACTTGACAGGTTGCCCCCTCCTACGCCCGCAGCTGATACTGAGTCACAGGAATTACTGGCCGGGCCTTCTAACACGGGCCGCAAGAGATCAAGGCAGGAGTGCCTTTCTAGGTCCTCTTCTCGCTCCATCTCACCCTGGCCCTTCCCAGCGGTCTGCCTCTCCCCGATCTTCCTCTCCTGAGTCAGGCGAAACTGTTATGAATGGGTCACCGAGGAGGAAAACAAGACCCAAGCCAAGTCACAGAAAACCAGAGAGGTTGGTAACTACGCAGATTGCAGACCCCTGATCCTAACCACACAACTAACAGCAGCCGTGGAGCGTACCTGCGATGATTATAGACCCCTCGTCACAGCCGGAGAACTAAATAAGCCTAAAGCAAGAAAAGGGGAAATCTAAAGCTGCCCCAGAGCAGACCCCAAAGGAATAGACAGCCCCCACACATGTATTGACGGTGAGACAAGATGAAAACACAAACACAGGTAGGAAAATAGGCTGAGCAAACTATGTGGCCCACACTAGCTAGAAAGGACAGGAAAGGAAAGATTCTGTCTGCAATCACGCCAAAAAACCCTGCAAAAATGTCCAACACTTCTGATAGCAAAAATTACCCTGAAGTCACTAGACTTCTCCCACTATATCAGCACTCTGGCATATTCTGAGAATAGAGCAAAAAGAGGCCAATCTAATACGGGACAAAAAGCAAACTGGCACATACAGTGACATAAGAGTGGAAATTCAGCACAGCCCCAGCCGGGGCCACACAAAAAACTGAATAGACCAAACCAATTCAAATGTGAACATTAGCAAAAACAACTTAGCTTGAGAAGGCAGGAACTGAGCTGGAAACTAAGACCTCAGGAGGCAGGAAAAAATCACCAGCATGGGAATAGGGAGTCGGCTGTCTTAAATCCAGTCTGAGACTCCAGATGTCCAATCCTCTTCCTCATTATCGGGTGGCAGGTCTCTGTTAATTAGATCAGCTTCACTACCTCCTGCCACCACAAGAGGGAGCCCGGAAAGAGAACTCACAACTCCTCTGTCAGCACAACCAGCTGCCTCACCAGAAACAGGCAGACCAGAAAATGAGTTCACAACACGAAACGTTCTCGGACGCGCCACTAGAGGATGAATTGGATCTGGATTCGGACCAAACCTCTAATATGAGAGATTTGGTCCAGAGCCTCATTGTGGCGGTCAACCAGACCTTTAACATCAAGGACACCTCTACAGAACCCATAGATCAGGCATTTTCGTTTAGATGGTCAAAACCATCTGCCAAGGTCTTTGCCCCCTCATGGAGAATTTGAGGAGAAAGGGAGAACCTGACCAGACTTTTTCAGAGAGGAAAGCACCTCAGAGTTTTATCTCTTTTCTCCTGATCTCTCTGCTAATTGGACAACTTCTCCAACCATGGGACCCGCCAGTGTCCATACTATCCACCAGCACAGTGCTCCCGCTGGCTAATGGTGCGTCCCTCTAGGACTCTAATGACAGATTCATAGAATCCTTGGCAAAATCAGCTTTCGAAGCGGCCACTTCAACTTTATGTAAAGCTTTTGCTTCCACCTGGGTCTCGATGGCCATTGCCAAATGGGCCAAACGGCTCTGTCATGGCATTCGTGCTGGAGCTCGTCCGGATGACTTGGCGGATCTCGCGGACCAGACTTCGCATGCAGGAAAGTACCTGGTCTCTACCTCCCTGGATGCCGCTTCTTGCACAGCTCAGGCGTCTAACAATATTGTGTGGCTATTCGCCAGACTGTCTGGCTTAAGGCCTGGCAGGCGGACTTATCTTCAAAGAAGTCACTTACCAGTTTGCCTTTTCAGGGATCTCATCTGTTCAGCTCACGACTGGACCAGATTATTAAGGACGCCACTGGGGGCACGAGTTCTTCCCTCCCCCAGTCCAAACCCCGTCGGCCACCTCCGAAGCGGCAGTTTGGACCCTTTTGTCGTTTTGCTTTGAGAGAAGCCTTTTCCCACCAACAGAGGCCGCAGGCTTGCCATGAGAGGAAGACTGTTTCATTTAAAACCACCCCTTCCTGAAGTTCTCGTAGCGCCCAGGGTAGACCCACCAGGTCTAGACCTGGCAGATCCTCCTCGACATGACTAGTGTCAAGATTTCAGCGTAGGCCCCAAGCTGGGCGGTCGTCTTCTCTTTTTCAAGGACGCTTGGCTAGCTTCGGTGGAAGACGCATGGGTCAGGGATATCGTATCCTCGGGATACAAAATAGATTTTGCTTTGCAGCCCCGAAATCGATTCTTCGAATCCCGTCCTCCAAGGGACCCTTCCCTGGTCTCGGGTTTCTTTGCAGTCATCGCCTCCCTTCTCAGATCAGGGGTGATTGTGCCCGTCCCGGACAGAGAACGCTTCACCGGTTTCTATTTGAACCTGTTGGAGGTGCCGAAGAAAGACTGCACGGTGCAGCCCATCCTGGATATCAAGTTGCTGAACAGGAGAGTCCACCTGAGACATTTTAGGATGGAGTCCCTTCGTTCTGCAGTTGCCTCCATGGAGGCGCAGGAATTCCTGTGCTCCATAGACATTCAGGATGCCTATCTTCATGTCCCTATCTTTCCAGGGCATCAGAGGTTCCTGCGTTTTTCAGTACATCAGCATCATTTCCAGTTTGTCGCCCTGCCGTTCTGTCTTGCAAACGCACCGAGGGTTTTCACCAAGATCATAGCAGCATTGATGGCCATTTTGAGAATCAGAGGTCTTGTCCTCATCCCGTACCTCGACGACATCCTCTTCGAGGCTCCATCCGTTTCTCAGGCCCAAGACCGTCTCGCCATCGTTCTCGACACCCTTTCCTGTTTCGGGTGGCTGGTCAACATTAAAAGGTCTTGCCTTGTTCCGACTTAGCGCCTGATCTTTCTAGGCATGCTGTTCGACACCCTCCAGACAAGGGTCTTTCTCCCCAAAGAGAAAAGAGTAATCCTCCAGCAGGGAGTTCGCTCTCTACAAAGTGCTCAGCTTCCTTCCTTCCGTTCAGCCATGAAAGTTCTAGGGAGGATGGTGGTTGCGTCAGAAGCGATCATCTTTGCCCAGTTGCACTCAAGACCTCTTCAGCGCGCCATCCTTTCACAGTGGAACAGGTCTGTTCTCTCCCTGGATCGTACGTTTCCACTCTCTTACCAAGTCAAACGATCGCTCAGATGGTGGCTGGACTCCGCTCTCATCCTCCAGGGCAGGTCCTTCCTGCCTGTTCACTGGCAAGTGGTGACCGACGGATGCCAGCCTTCTCGACTGGGGAGCAGTATTCCGTCATCTATCTGTCCAAGGACGTTGGTCAGTGAAGGAATCCTCTATACCGATCAACATCTTAGAGCTGAGAGCTATTCTTCTGTCCCTCCTCCACTGGGAAACACTTCTTGGGAGCCTGCCAATTCGCGTTCAGACTGACAATGCCACAGCGGTGGCATATGTCAATCACCAGGGAGGGACCCGATGTTCCGCGTCAATGGCCGAGGTAACCAAGATTCTTCACTGAGGCAGAGGCTACAGTTCCGGCAATATCCACAGTGCATATTCCCAGAGAGGACAACTGGGCCGCCGATTTTCAGTCGTGAGGGTCTCGCAGCAGGAGAATGGTAACTGCATCAAGAGATCTTCCACCAGATCTGCATTCGATGGGGGACGCCGGACGTGGACCTCATGGCGTCTTGACTGAACAGGAAGGTCCCACGGTTCGTCTCCAGGTCCCGCAACCTACTCGCGGTGGGTGCCGATGCTCTGGCCATTCCATGGTCCGAGTTTGCGCTTCCCTATCTGTTCCCTCCCCTTCCCCTCCTTCCCGGGCTGTTGAAGATCAAGGTGGAGGGGGGTGCCGGTCATACTGATCGCATCGGATTGGCCCAGAATGTCTTGGTTCGCGGACATCGTCAACCCTCTCGCGGACACCCCCTGGAGGCTCCCAGACAGACCAGATCTTCTGTCCCAGGGTCCAATCTGCCACCAGAATTTTCGGTCGCTCAGGTTAACGGCGTGGCTGTTGAAACCGCAGTACTAAGAGCGTCTGGTCTTTCTGATCGGTGATTCTCACTATGATCCAGGCTAGGAAGCCGTCATCTTCCAGAGTCTGTTATTGCACCTGGAAAGCCTTTTTCTGCTGGTGTGAGTCTCAACGCATTCTGCCCATGTCCTTTTCTCTTCCTTCCATTTTGGCTTTTCTCCAGGTGTGATTGGACGTTAGTCTGGCCTTAAAGGGTCAGGTGTCAGCACTTTACATTCTTTTCCAGAAAAATCTATCCTCCCGCTCTCAGGTCAGAACCTTTCTTCAGGGGTTTGCACATGCGGCTCCCCCGTACAGGACACCAGTGGACCCCTGGGACCTCAATCTAGTTCTTGAGGCTTTGAGGAACCCTCCCTTTGAACCGCTCTGAGAGGTTTCCCTGTCTTTTCTGTCTTGGAAAGTGGCGTTTCTGGTGGCCATCACTTCCATTAAGCGCGTTTCGGAGTTGGCGGCCCTTTCCTGTCGCCCTCCCTTTTTGGTTCTGCACCAGGATAAGGTGGTTTTGTGGCTTTCTCCTTCCTTCCTTCCCAAGGTGGTGTCTGCCTTCCACCTAAATGAGGATATCGTCCTCCCTTCCTTTTGTCCGGCTCATCCTCTGGAGTGTTCATTGAACAAGCTAAACCTGGTGAGGGTCTATCTAGCCAGGACCACCCCCTTTAGGAAGACTGACTCTTTTCGTCATTCCTGATGGTGCTTGAAGAGGTCTTCCGGCCTCTAAGGCTATAATTGCTCGCTGGATCAGAACGGCGATTTTGGAGGCTTACCGGGTCAAGAACAGAGTGCCTCCCACTGGGATCAGGGCTCACTCTACCCGGGCAGTGGGCACCTCCTGGGCGGTGCACCATTGGGCTTCCGCCCTACAGCTTTGCAAAGCAGCAACTTTGTCTTCCATCCACACGTTTGCCAAATTTTACAAGGTCCATACCTACGCTTCAGCGAATGCCAGCCTAGGCAGAAGGATCTTGCAGACGCCAGTGGTGAGTTCTCCGACCTGAATGAAGCTTCATTTTCCCTCCCAGGGACTGCTTAAGGACGCCCCATGGTTCCTGTGTCCCCCAATAAGGCGATAGAGAAAACAGGATTTTTGGTTGCTTACCGTAAAATCTGTTTCTCAGAGCCTTCATTGGGGGGACACAGCACCCTCCCATGTTTAACAACTCTTGTTCTTTCTCTTTGTGTTCTATTGTTCTGGTTTGAGTTGTCTGTTTGTTCCTTTTATCTAGTTTTCTCCTACTACTTTCTCACTAACTGAGTAGCCTAGTGCCAGTCGGTGGGGTGTACACTGCAGAGGAGCTAACTTTTTTGTGCATAGTGTCAGCCTCCTAGTGGCGGCAGAATACACCCATGGTTCCTGTGTCCCCCAATGAAGGCTCCGAGAAACAGATTTTACTGTAAGCAACCAAAAATCCTGTTTTCTGTGAGGCCAGTGGTGTCAAATTTGATTCCGGATTACACCACAAAATCAGGAATTAGTGGCTTATAGTGTTCAAAGGTGAGGTCCACACAGGGTCAGAAACGATGGGTGCTGGTGCAGTTTCTGTCCTGGGGTGTCTACGTGGATGTTTGTTATCAATTGAGGCAGAGGATGGAGAGGAAAAATAAAGGAAGGTGGGATCCTCTTCCTCACTGTCCGTGTCGTAGGCCAGGAACGCGTATGCCTCCTCTGCTGAATACCAGGTTTGGAACGAGCAGGAAATTTTTTTTATGTATGTGATGTTTGCTTGAGTACCAAATTTTATTAGTGTGTATGTGCTGGGTGTAAACTTTCATCTTTTTTCTAAATATAAAATGCACGGATGTGGTGCAAAAAGTGCATTAAAAAAAGGAAAAAAAAAGTCCTTGCCAAGAATGAGCGCTGTGCTAATCAGTGTTGTACACCTGATCAGCAGCACGGTGGCTGTAGGACGCAGATACAGACTAGTGCAAAGGGGAGAGGAAAGGGGGTGAAAAAAGTCAGTGGAAAACAGCGCAGTCACTGATCAGCGCTCGACCGCTGCAGGATGCATGAAAATGGAAGAAAAAAAAAGCCAAAACTCATGCGATCAACAATTGCTCAGTGCTTATCAGCAGAGGAGAGGTGGAGAGGGGGGACAGGTGTACATGAGGTGGGGAGAGGGGGTTTGGGGTGGATGAGGAAAGATCAGGCAAGGATTAAGGATCCTCTTCTTACTTCCTCTTTCTTATTACTTTCTTGAGCAGGAGCAACAGCATCCGCAGCAGAATCTGTGATGTCACAGGCTTCTGTGGCACCACAAGGCCCAGCATTGCACAGACGAACAGAATGACCGTCATATACAAAGCCGAAGCTAGATTGACACTAGTCACTTACAGGTCACTGTGGGCCTGTGCGCTCTAATGGTACGATCGATGTCATTGAGTGCACCAATAAGAGCTGGCCCTGGTGATCCTAGCGTTGCCAGGCCAGGACATCAGTGTTTCAGGCAATCTGAATGCCTGAAACACAGAAACTGTCACGGGGTTACCGTGACAGAGAGGAGGCAGAACACCACAGCATCTGATTGCTCCTACTCCTGCGCTGAATAGAAGCATTTCACCTTTTTAAACAGTGTAAATTTCTTTTGGCAGTACCGTTGTTAATCTGTCATGCTGAGAGCTACAGGTGCTAAGGCTCTCAGCTGAGCACGGTTAGCCACTCCTTATCCCCTATATAATTTGGGGCCTGACTGACGCACATCGTCAGAACTAGCTAATTGTTGTGAATTCGCTTTCTGGCCTCCCTTTGGTTATTACTGAAGGTAGTGGAGCTGGTCAGATCGACAGAGGGGTTGCGAGTTCTCTTTCTGGGCTCCCTCTGGTGGTTACTGGAGGTAATGGAGCTGATCTGATTGACAGAGGCTTGCCACCTGATAATGATGATGGCGATTGGAGATCTGAGGTTTCAGATTGGGATTTAAGACAGCCGACTCCCTCTATCCCTGCTGGTGATTTGCTTCCTGTTCCTCCTGAGGTCTGATTTCTCCAGCTCTGTCCCTTCATGTTCAGCTAAGTGGTTTATTTGCTATTCTGTTTGCATTTGATCTGGTTTTGTCTATCTCTTCTTGGTGCGGGTCAGCCTGCTCCGGCTGGGGCTGTGCTGAATCACCGTCCATATGTTACTGCTTGTGACAGTTTGTTTGATCTCCTATTAGATTGGTCTCTTTTTGCTCTGCTTTCAGAATATACCAGAGTGCTGATATAGTGGGGGGCAAAGTCGTGTGACTTCAGTGTTTTTTGCATCAGACGTGTTGGTCTTTTTGCAGGGTTTTTTGCGTGATTGCATACAGTGTCTTTCCTTTCCTGTCCTGTCTAGTCAGTGTGGGCCCCATCATTTGCTCAGTCTATTTTCCTGCCTGTGATTGTGTTTTCATCTTGTTTCACTTACAATATATGTTTGGGGGCTATCTATTCCTTTGGGGTCTGCTTTGGGGCAGTTTAGATTTCCCCTTTCTTGCTTTAGGCTCAGTTAGCTCTCCAGCTGTGTCGAGGATCATCGTAGGTACGCTCCACGGCTACTGCTAGTTGTGTGGATAGGATTAGGGGTCTGCAATCCACTTAGGTACCAACCTCCATGGTTTTCTGTGGCTTAGCCTCGACCTGCTCTCCTCCAGCATGACCCATTCATAACAGCTAATGCTACATGGCTGGGAAAATAGTAGTTGGTGGTTATGATTAGGCGTTTGGTGGATTTGTTGGTAACAGTTGCTTGAATTTGTGAGTGTGGTAATTCTCTTCCTTCTCATACTTTGGTTTTACCCCATTCTACACTCCTCGATTCATTCCTCAGATATAGTAGTTTATTTACATGCCTGGTATTTTCAGTTTCCTCTGTTCGTGTTACCTTGTTCGTCTGATTGGCGTACTACAGTGCAGTGCTACTCCCCTCTTTACTGGGTGGGGGAAGGGTACAGACAGAGGGCAGATTCAGGAGATAAGGCAAGGTGCATGGCTGAGGCATCTTCACCTTCAGAAGTAACCCAGGGAACAGGGAGAGCTAGGATACCCCCTAGCGTTAGAGACAGGGAAGGAGCCCCAGGCCCCGGGTCACCCAACTACAGAGTCGTGACCCAAACGCTGCGACTGGCTGTTCATTAGTTACGGGGGGCGTTGCTACCCCCAGGGATGACTTAATGTGCCCATTTTCAAGGTGGCACCTGAATTTTAATACTAGCACTGCAGTTGTGATGCCGCATTAAAGATATGACATATCCATACGTGCAAGGTCGCTAAGTACCAGGCAACCTGGACATCTTGATAAGTCTAAGGTCGGAAAGGGGTTAACCCTTCTAACATTGTAACAAAATAAAACGTTTGAAAAGTGATGATGACCTAAAGTAGGCATATGGGAAATTTTCTTTAACTATTTTGCATAGTATGTCTGTCTGGTTTAAGGATATAAGTATTCCAAGTTGAAAAATTTGCAATTTTCATAAAACTTCAACAAATTTCAAATGTTTTCACAAATCGAAAATTGTATCATCCTAAATTTACCTCTGACATAAAAGCACAATGTGTTATGAGAAAAGTGTTAGAATCACCAGGATATATAGAAGCATTCCAGAGTTATTGCCACATAAAGTAACATTGGTCAAATTTTGAAAAATTCTGTAATGCTGTAGATAAGCCCCCGATGTAACCTGAAAGAGAAGAAAAACTAGTTATATTATACTCACCCAGGGGCGGTCCGGGTCCGATGGGTGTTGCGGTCCGATCCGGCGCCTCCCATCTTCTAGCGATGATGTGTGCAGGCGCCGGGAAAGGTCAGAGAGGTTCTCGCCTGCGCACTACAGTACTCTGCTCTGCCCTCGACAGGGCATCAGGGGCTTATCTACAGCATTAGGCTAGTTTCACATTAGCGTTTTGATGCGCAGTGGACGCTCGCCGTCAAGCTCCACCCCCTGCCGCGCCTCCTCCGGGTCAGCTCCACCTATGTGCGCATGACGCTGCATGCCACCTGCGTACCCTATCTTTAGCATCGGGTACGCAGGCCGTGCGCACGTATGCTTTTGACGGTGTGCCGGCCGCACCAAACTGCAACACGATGTGTTTGGTGCCGGTTGGCGCACCGTCAAAAAGGACGCAGGATCAACCCTCCTAAACTGTATATATGGGAATCCAGGTCATAGAAAGCTGAATAAAATTTTACGTTGATATCTGCGATCCAATGTCTCATTCCAGAGAAATCCACTTTCTGTGATATGTAAATGACCTCTTCCAGGCTATGGGGACCGGACACTGATGTCATACTATACCAATATGTCTGACTATACGGATTACCAGTTTCAGAACACAAAGAGGAAACTGTTACGAATGATGAACCCCTGATATAATATGAACATCATAGTGTTGGGCTTCATTAATTTTATTGGGCACATCCTATGACCGATCCTAGACTGTGGATGTGAATTTAGCTTCAGTAAGATGCAAAGTAAAGACCTTTTTATTTCCAGCTTTTGCATTTAGCTCCCACTTAGCATAAATGCTGCATTTAACAACTGAGGAAAAGTGTATGTGATTTAATAAAAATTCCTGCCCACTGTGTTCAACAGTGGTTCCCCGTGTATGTTGACAATTCAGGGGATGAGCATGCATCATACTGAGCATTGGATGGCCTCTTACAGTAGCCACCATAGCTGATCTGCACCCTCTGCTGATAGCCTATTAATGTCGCTGTCAATCTCTAACATTTAAAGCATGTGGCACTGGAGTTGGGTCGCACTGTTACACTTCCAACGCCATCCCCCACGAAACAGTCACATGGTGCCAGTGGGTTCCCATGACATTTAGGGGATCTGCTGAAAGGGTCTGCCATAGATACTAAAGAATGAAATGTATGCTCAAATGCAAAGTGTCCAAAAAGTATTCAGACTTCTGCATTTCATAATTCTCATAGACTTATCTCCTGGGCCAGGACAATACATTTTAGTAATCTAGGCAGAGGAAGCCAATGGCACCCCCCGATGAACGCCAGGAGTAAAAGTACCCCTAACATGCTTCCTCTCCAAGTAGGTCCCCACAGCCGACCCCACAGCTATTCTCACGTTGGTCCCCACAGTCAGTCCCTCTTGGTATGTCTTCCATTCATAGGCAAACTAAGGAGAAAAATAAAAGCTTGTGCTCACCTAATCCAGGCTCCCGTCCAGCGTAGCCTCAGTCTCTTCTGTCTTGTGCAGCAGTGGACGCTGAACAGTGCTATCACGTCACTGCATTGCACCGTCCAACGTCCCCTGCATGCGCCACATCCTTCAGTGCGCAGGCCAGAAGTGCCTGCATTCTGCTGGATTTCCCAGATGAGCAGTGGGCTGCTTACAGTAGCTCTGCTCCTCTCCTGGGTGGCTACGACATCAATTGTATGCACATCCGATAGATGTGAATATAATTGAGTGCAGGGAGGGAACATCGCCAAGGCACAGGCAGAGAAAAGGGGTGAGCGGTGTCAGTGACTGACACTTTTCCCGTTTGACTGCGCCCCAACCTCACTGTGCTGAATGCCTGCGGCTATTGGAAGGCGTTCAGGAATGTCCACTTTTTCACCTAAGGTGCTCTTCCCTCGGAGAGGCAGGGTGTAGTGCCCTACGCTGCCTTTCTCACATCAGTTTTGTATAAAGTATGATCATATATTGATATTTACAGAATATTCTTTGTGTTTGATAGACTTTAAGCGTTACTGAGCAGCTGGATGCAGGAATCCGATACCTGGATCTCCGAATAGCTCACAGGCCTGATGTCTTCTCGAATCTGTACTTTGTACATGGCCTTTATACATCCCGGACTGTGGAAGTAAGGCAGACTGCAGTTCTTCATATTTGTTCCCGCGGCTTGGTCTTTTCACTTCACATTAAAGTGTCTATGCCAGAAATCTGCGGAAGAAATCAAACTTAAAAATTGGTCTGCTCTCAAAATAAAATGGAAGTGCCTGCGTTACTCTCTTCTTTTTCTCCTGATGGATGGACTCTCCTAAGTTATTCCTATATAACAAGCTCATGCTTCCATATGCTATATTTCAGTGATTCAGATATACTGCGACCTTGTGCTAAAGATCTGGGACGAGTCGAAACATCTTCCTTATTTTGCCGTTAATCTGTTTTTAATTGCTTCATGCTTTTTTTAAGTGTACCAAACAAGAAAGTATGGTATCTTGAATATATCGACTTTGAGTGTGGTGGACATTCCTTTCTAGAAATCCCCTGAAAACACTTTTAAAAATCACTACATTATAGCACAATGGCAATGCGTCTTTTCACACTAGCTACGCCAAAGCGGACGGAGCTGGAACGATACGAACATGGAACGTCTACTTGTCTAATTCATGATGAGTTATGGCAGATTAAGCTACAAATCTTACTCCAGTCTCTGGAGTAAGATTTGTGGTGAGGAGAACACCACTTTTAAGACATGTCTGATTCATTAAGTGGCATGCACCTGTTAACATCAGGCACCTCTGACTCAAAGACGTCCCCTTATGAAGACTAGCGTGAACAATGATGAAGTGGGTCAATGTTATGTCTTCCCATTGTTGTCCATCTTCATCCTATAATTTCAACCTTTATAAAAAAAAAATGGATTCAAATGTCGAAGAGTGGTTTTTTTTTTTTTTTTTACTATACAGGTGCTTCTCACTAAATTAGAGTATCATAAAAATGTAATTTATTTCAGTTCTTCAATACAAAACGTGAAACTCCTATAGAGTCATTGCAAAGAGAGTGATCTATTTCAAGTGTTTATTTCTGTTAATGTTGATGATTATGGCTTACAGCCAATGAAAACCAAAAGTCATTATCTCAGTAAATTAGAATAATTAACAAAAAAACACCTGCAAAGGCTTCCTAAGCATTTAAAAAGGTCCCATAGGTCCATGTTTCAGTAGGCTACACAATCATGGGGAAGACTGTTGACTTGACAGATGTCCAGAAGGCAGTCATTGACACACTCCACAAGGAGGGTAAGCCACAAAAGGTCATTGCTAAAGAAGCCGGCTGTTCACAGAGTGCTGCATCCAAGTGTATTAATGGAAAGTTGAGTGGAAGGAAGAAGTGTGGTAGAAAAAGGTGCACAAGCAACCGGGATAACCGCAGCATTGAAAGAATTAAGAAAAGGCCATTCAAAAATTTGGGGGAGATTCACAAGGTGTGGACGGCTGCTGAAGTCATTGCTTCAAGAGCCACCACACACAGACATATCCAGGACATGGGCTACAAGTGTCGCATTCCTTGTGTCAAGCCACTCATGACCAATAAACAGCGCTATAAGTGTCTTACCTGGGCCAAGGAGAAAAAGAACTGGACTGTTGCTCAGTAGGCCAAGGGGCTGTTTTCAGATGAAAGTAAATTTTGCATTTCATTTGGAAAGGTCCCAGAGGAAGAGTGGAGAGACACACACACAATCCAAGCTTTTTGAGGTCTAGTGTGACGCTTCCACATCAGTGATGGTTTGGGGAGCCATGTCATCTGCTGGTGTAGGTCCACTATGTTTTATCAAGAACAAAGTCAGAGCAGCCGTCTACCAGGAAATTTTAGAGCACTTCATGCTTCCCTCTGCCGACAAGCTTTTTGGGATGGAAACTTCATTCTCCAGCAGGAGTGTCATCAAGAGGAAGATGAAAGACACCAGACCCAACAATGCAGACGAGTTATCAAAGCAATCTGGGCTTCCATAACTCCTCAGCAGTGCCAAAAGCTAATCTTCGCCATGCCGCATTGATGCAGTAATTGATGCAGAAGCAGCCCCGACCAAGTATTGAGTGCATTTACTGAACATACATTTCAGTAGGCCAACATTTCGGATTTTAAAATCATTTTACAAGCTGGTGTTATAAAGTATTCTAATTTACTGAGATAATGACTTTTGGGTTTTCATTGGCTGTAAGCCATAATCATCAACATTAACAGAAATAAACACGTGAAATTGATCACTCTGTAATGACTCTAATATAATATGAGTTTCACTTTTTGTATTGAGGAACTGAACGTTTTGATGATATTCTAATTTCGTGAGCCGCACCTGTATGTATGTGCATTTATGTTACAAATATTGTGGCTTTATGATAAATATTTTTTAATGTAGGCTATATTCACACCCTTTGGACATAAAAACAGGACAGACAAACGGATGTGTTGCATAACTGATACAAATGGAGGCAGATGGACACCAGTAGGGTCCAAATGGGTTATTATAGAATCATAGAGTTGGAAGGGACCTCCTGAGCCATCTGGTCCAACCCCCTGCTCAAAGCAGGATTCGCTAAATCATCCCAGTCAGTTGTGTTTCTTTTTTAGAATGGAAGGAAAAGCATTGCATGCAGGACTTTTTCTTCAATTTAAAAATTGACATAATGGAACCCAGGGCCCCCTAATACGACTACTGGGGTTTTCTGTTTCAGTTTGCATCAGTTATGCAACACATCCTTTTTTAACATTAATTCCTTTTGTCTCTTGTTAAAAATTGATAAAATGGACTGAGAACACACGCAGATATGCCATAAATGTTGCATTTGTGCATAGTTCACTTTAATGCTACATTCCCATGACTATTATATAGTGAGTTTATGATGTTTCAGAGTCTCTGTACCTCTTCGGTTTTGTGCATTTTTTGACACTGTGGTTCTTGGTGTCTTATTTTAAATTAAGCTGCTTTGTTTTTGATACTTTCTAATATTTAGCTTTCAGCATCTAATGCAATTCTATGGGGGGGAAAATCCGCACTTAAAACTTTGAAGTACGCACCGTGAAAAAGTCACAATGGGCATGAGATTTTATAAATCCCATCGACTTTACTGAAACTTTAAGACCCTGAGTATTTGACGCTTCATATATTTACTGAGCCAAAAACGCATTGCGAGAACTTAAAGTAAAATGATAAAATATAAACTACTGTGCCTTAAACTAAGCTGATTTACTATATATTTTTTTCCTAGCACACACTACAGGAGATTTCCGACTGGTTGCAGCGGTATCCTCGAGAGGTCCTCATCCTGGGGTGTGATAATCTACAGTCCATGTCCCCACAGCATCATGTGTATTTAATTAACTCCATACACAGGATATTTGGACCCAAACTGTGCCCCAAGCACGTAAGAACATGAAATAAAATCCTAGACTTGTATGTGTTCTGCTATGGAGCGTCACTGCTAAAAGCTTGGGTAAAATGTAGTAAAGCAGAATAAGAAGAAATATATTGGGTGTATTTCCTAAGCCAACATTAGTATTGGATACAATACAATAGAAGTGTAAATGTTCCACTATATTTTTTATGTTTAGAATCCAGTTCAGGTTTTAGTGATGCAAAATAGTCAAGTGTGAATGTGGATCAAGGCTGCTGGTACATTTGTGCTCCCAAGTTACGGCTGCAGTACCCTCACCTCCTGCAGAATAAATTTAGATCACCAACAAAACCTATAGTGATCTATGCAGTTTTTTTCTCTGCAGCAAATCTAGCCATACTCCACATACTGAGCCCCGTATAACCCCGCCAACACCACTGATTGACAGAAAGCTGCTAGTCAGCAGTGAGGGCGATATTACAGAGAAATTGACTAGGAGGCACGAGACACCTAGTCCTGTAGTGATTATCTCTTGCTGATAAAACACTAATGTTATGAAAACGGCAACACCCAGCTTATTAAGTAACATCACAGGAATCAGGATCTCGCCCCCTGCATCATGCTGCTCTGAGATTACATAGCAAAAATCTGATGACAGATTCACTTTCAGTGTGGGAAAGCATAATTCACAGAAGTGCATTGTCCATAAGTTTTTATGTACCAGTTTGCTTGAAGAATCGAGCTTTCCCTCCTATTATCTGGAAACTGCCTTATTCACATGTAGAATGACTTATACCAACATTTTTGGGGGTGTCTGGGTCATTGGTTCTTTGGCTGTATTTTAAATGTTTTTAGCTTATTGTATCCAATATGAAATAAAGGTTTTTTTATTGTCTATTGGGATGTGCAGACCATCATTAGCCTAGTCTTTTTCTCCCCTTTTTTTTGGGTTCTGGTATAATGTCAGTAACTTTTGACAGTGAAAAAAAAAACTCTGCACTTAGCGCTATTCTTCCTGTCACTGACTCTGATGCTCAAAAACTCTTATTTTGGGGTACAAATATTTAGTAAGATAATGAAAAATGGGCACGTTCCACATTGTGACAACATTTTAGGCTTGCTACATAGTCGGCCAGATTAATGTGAACTTCAAGCCGGATCCTTGTAAACATCTGTACGAATAATTTTTATGAATGTTCGCTCTATTTCCAGGAACGGCCAACCCTGAGGAACTTGTGGAAGCAAACTTATCAGGTCATTGTGTGCTATGATGATCCCCAGGCACTGATAATTGACTATCTGTGGCCATCTATGCCGTACTGGTGGGCAAACACAACTAGTACAGACTACTTGCTGCACTTTCTGGAGATGAAAAAACACAGTGGGCGGCCAGGTATCTGGTTCTTCATTTCAATTTTTAACCCAGCTGCAAATTTCTTCGATTACTTGTCTTTTAGGTGTTTATATAGTGTTATTGTTAGCCTAAAGAGACGGTCTTTTCAGTATTTTATACGCTGTATGCTGACATTTAGGGATTATTACTCAGCACATTTTGGCATCCTTACATTAGCAATATCCCATGTACATTTTGAAATAATAAAAGACTATTGTATTTATGCCTTTCTTTATGCTAGTTTTTCTTTATTTTTTAAGCTGTGTTATGTTTTGCGCGTTATTGTTCTTTCTTTTCTATATTGTTCTTGTACAACAGTATAGCGCGAAACAAAAATCAGACTAAAAAAAAATAATGAATTTATTAGGTCTCCAAAACAAAGTTCACTGAAAAAAGCAGGTCCAGAAAGTGTTTTTAGACCTGCAGCTATATAAAACTGCAACTTCACAAAAAATCTAAAATGTGAAACTGTGGAAAATCTCATGTCTTTCTGCAGTGTTGTGTGAATGGGATTCTTAGGTTTTGTCTTTTTCTCCATTTCCCTTTTTTTTTTTTTTTTCTAGAACAAAACAAAAATCTGCCATGACATTCTCCTGTGACACCAGTCCCTCCCTAGGGTATCTTTGCCATTTGGAAGAATACATTTCTAAAATGACCTTAATGTAAAAAAGAAACACTTCTACATAAAATATTTTTCCGTACATTTTCACTTTACATGTTTAAATACATTAACTATAAACTACAGAAAGCAGAACCGACAATAACTATGTAGAGTAACTGCTTTCTCAGGAAAAACGTAGTTTAAAAATTCATCCTATTAAGGCCTATTTCACACTTCAGTTGTTTGGCGTCAGTCAAAATCCGACATCGTGGCGGATTGACAGATCTGCCAAAAATGTGGAAAAAGCGGACGATACGGGTTTTCTGACGGATCTGCTATACGGATCCATCAAAAAACGGATCCGTATCGTCCGTTACATCCATTTTTTCTATCCATTGGATCCGTTTTTCGACGGATCCGTTGCTTTCAGACCTCCCAAATGGGATGCTCCCAAATGTGATTATCTACTGGAAACTGCTCCGAAATGTGATTGGATCCTGGAAAATACTGGAATACTATATATAGGGTGTTTAACACCACATCTTTGAAAGGTTGTAGAGCTAGTGGCAGAGATGGAAGGTGTTATAGCGAACATTGTGAGCATATGTGCGGACTTTAATTTTGAGTGTAATCGTTTGGCAATGATTGGTCGGCACAAGGAGGCGGAAGCAAGACAGCGCATCCTGCGTCGGCGAAGGAAGAGACGTCTGTGGATTCACAGCGATTGACCCTCGGTGTTTTTGCAACGCTTTATCTTGAATTAATGAATAACCCAGAGAAGTTCTTTAATTATGTGCGTATGAGACCAGACCACTTAGAGATTTTGGTGGAGCATGTTGGAGCTCAAATCCCAGAGAAGGGACACCTACTTGCGTTTTTCAATATCACCGGCGGAGCGTCTGATGGTGACCCTTCGGTAAGTTAAATTTTTTTGTAAATGTTTTCTGATTCTGCAGACTTCTAGTGTCATGTTGTTGCTGGTAGTTTGTTCTTAATTTTTTTTTTTTTTTCAGATTCCTGGCAACTGGAGAATCCTTTTCCTCCCTCCATTACCAGTTCCGGCTGGGGATATCTACAATATCCGGAATAGTACAACAGACCTGCCGGGCATTGTGGGATTGTTTACAGGATGAGTACATCCAACACAGGACAGGTGGCTGGCGAGTACTGACAACTTTCAAGAAATCTGACAGTTTCCTAATTGTGTTGGTGCAGTGCATGAGAAGCTCTTAAGGATTGTGAAACCAGTTTGATCTGGTTCAGAATATTTCAATTATAAGAAATATTTTTCAATTGTACTGATGGCAGTTGCTGACTCAAAATGCAAATTCATCGCGGTGGATATTGGTGCGTATGGTCGATCAAATGATTCACAGGTTTTTAAGATGTCTGCAATGGGGTGTCGTTTATATGGAGAAAATTTTCAATACCCACCTCCAAGACCACTCCCTGGAACCACAGGCCCACCAATGCCATTTGTGTGTGTTGGAGATGAAGCATTTCAACTGTCTAAACATCTTCTCAAGCCATACGCGAGTCATGGATTGACGCAAAGGAAAAAAATCTTCAACTATCGCTTTAACAGAGCGCGAAGAGTGGTGGAGTGCGCTTTTGGGATTTTAACTGCAAAATGGCGAGTCCTGTTAACTGTTATAAAAATGAAAACTGACACACTGTTTAGGTGAAGGCGTGTGTGATCCTGCACAATTTTGTCATTTCCAAGGAACCAGTTTCCATTGAGGAAAATGTGTCTGAAACCACCTTGTGGGATTATCAACAGACAAGTGTCCAGAGTACTGTGTCAGCTTCCAAAATGAGGGACACATTTGCGGAATACTTTCTCTCACCAGAAGGAAGAGTTGACTGGAAAGATGACATGGTTTAAATTTTTTTTGGAAGATTATACCAAGGTTCAATTTTTTTATAACAAACATTTTGTAAGTTTTCCCTTTTGGTTTCTTATTTTTGGTACCTTTACACCAATATGTTTACCAAAATTTGTGTTTTACTTGTACACCAATTTGTAACTTGACCCTTTCTGTACCTTTACCAAAAGTTGTTTTTTTTTTTTAACCTGTACCTCAATGTGTACCTTGACCCTTTTTGTACCTTTACCAAAAGTTGTTTTTTTTACCTGTATAACCCTTCTTGTACCAATTTGTGTATGTTTTTAACTTGCCAATAAAATTGTTTTGAACAAAAAATGGTTTATTTACACGTGTAAGGCTAGTTTCACATTTGCGTGTCAGGGCGCACGGCCGCCGCTAAGCCCCGCCCCTGCCGCGCCTCCTCCGGTAGCTCCGCCTACCGGCGCATGACGCTGCATGCGTCCTGCGTCCCCTATCTTTATCACTGGGGACGCAGGCCGTGCGCAGTATGCATTTGGCGGCGCATGTGTCCTTTTGACGGTGCGCCGACCAGCGCCAAACGCAACCTGTTGCAATTTGGTTGCGCTCGGCGCACCGTCAAAAGGACGCATGCGCCGCCAAACGCATACTGCGCACGGCCTGCGTCCCCAGTGATAAAGATAGGGGACGCATGCAGCGTGCTCCCTGCTGGGGCTGTGCTAGACCCCGCTCCATATGTGGCAGCTTGTGTCAGTTTGTTCAGTCCCCTGTTATATTGGTCTCTTTTGCTTTGCTACCAGTTTACACCAGAATGCTGATATAGTGGGGGAGAGGTCGTGAGACCTCAGTGTTTTTTGTGCATTGGACGTGTTGGATTTTTTGGGGGGTTTTGCGTGATTGCAGACAGTGTCTTTCCTTTCCTATCTAGACAGTTTGGGCCCCATTATTTGCTCAGTCTATTTTCTGTCTGTTTGTGACTCATCTTGTCTCACCGACAATATATGTTTGGAGGCTATTTATTTGGGGTTCTACCAGGGCTGTGGAGTCGGAGTCGTGGAGTCGGAATAAAATGGACCGACTCCTAAAATATATAATAAATTGGGTACAGTAGTTCAATGCAGAATGTGCTGAATATTTTTGCAAAGGAATTTGGGAAAGTTATGAAATGTCCTATAAATAGCTTTTCTATTCCTGATCTAAGGCTACATTCACACAAGAACAGGTTCTTGCTATTGTAACGGACAATGCTTCAAACATAAGTACAATTAAACTGATGAATGAGAGTAATGAACAATAGCTAGAAGAAAATTTAGGATTCAGTATGTTTGAGATGTAACTGAGCAACAAACAGATATTACAACAGAAGAACAGAAAAATTATACTTTAGAAATAGATAATCTTGTTGAAGCTGCTTCAAAACACTTTCATATTCATCCCATGCGCTGTGTTGTGCACACTCTGCAACTGGCAATAAGAGAGAGTCTGCAAGAGGGACATGCTGGAAATCTGATTGGAAAAGTGAGGAAATTGGTTATTGCCGCCAGAACCCCTAAAACTGATTCCATCTTGAAGAGAAGTGCTGGGAAAGGGGCAATTGTCGATCAAGCCACTCGGTGGGGCAGCCTCTTGTAGATATGACGAACCCTCAGGTAACCCTAAATGAAGGTTAATGGACACAGGTGGCTGAATTGAAGGAATTGCTTAATCACCCATTTACAGTGACTAAAAAATTACAAGCTGAGGATTTAACTCCTGGCATTTTCATAAGGGAGTGGAGGAACTTGCTATTTTGCCTGTCCCAAAGAGGAGGTTTAATCGCAGGTGGCATTTCTGCTTCAATGAAACGGAGAGACACAGCTATTGGAAAATAAAATTATACTGGCAGCTGTTTATGTGGACCCAAGTCATCATATACTGCTTGATCAACAGCTTACTAAAGGAAAAGAAGCTCTGACTGAGGTAGCAGTTAGGATGAGTGGCCTACAGGAGGACTGCCAGGCGCAAGAGGACTTGGGTCCTGACAGTGCTGCTGCTGCCATATCTTCATGCCCATCAGATGAGGTATTTGACTTTGACAAGTATTTGGATGACATGTAGCAGGCAAAACGTTGCCGCAAGGAAAAAGATTTCACTCCGTCTCCTATAGCAAGCAGATTGACCTTATTTCAGCAAAATGTTTCACTTGCTCTCGAAGTAGAAAAATTCAACTGTTCATCAAAACTGACTGTTCATGAGGCAATTCCTTTATACCCGGAAATTGTTAGAGATGTTGCCCATGTGGTTACGGCTTTGCCTCCAACCCAAGTTAGTGTAGAAAGGTTGTTCTCTAGCCTTAAAATTATTAGGTCAGATTTGAGGCCATCTGTAATGATTAGGTCACCGAGGAGAAGAGCAAGCCCAAGCTAAGCCATAGAAAACCAGAGAGGTTGGTAACTAAGCGGATTGCAGACCCCTGATCCTATCCACACAACTAGCAGTAGCCGTGGAGCGTGCCTACGATGATCCTAGATGCCTTGGCACAGCCGGAGAGCTAACTAAGCCTAAATCAAGAAAGGGGAAATCTAAACTGCCCCAGAGCAGACCCCAAAGGAATAGATAGCCCCCAAACATATATTGTCGGTGAGCAAGATGAAACACAAACGCAGGTAGGAAAATAGACTGAGCAAACGATGGGGCCCACACTAACTAGACAGGACAGACACTGTCTGCAATCACGCAAAAAACCCTGCAAAAAGGTCCAACACGTTTGATGCAAAAATACTGAAGTCGCAAGACTTCGCCCACTATATCAGCACTCTGGTATATTCTGAAAGCAGAGCAAAAAGAGGCCAGTCTAATAAGGGACAAAAACAAACTGGCACAAGCAGTAACATATGGATGGTGATTCAGCACAGCCCCAGCCGGAGCTGGCTGACCCACACAAAACTGAAATAGACAAAACCATATCAAATGTGAACAGAATAGCAAAAAGAACACTTAGCTGAGCATGCAGGGACTGAGCTGGAAACGAAGACCTCAGGAGGCAGGAAAAAATCACCAGAGGGATAGAGGGAGTCGGCTGTCTTAAATCCAGTCTGAAACCCCAGATCTCCAATCGTCGTCCTCATTATCAGGTGGCAAGCCTCTGTTAATCAGATCAGCTCCATTACCTCCAGTAACCACCAGAAGGAGCCCAGAAAGAGAACTCGCAACCCCTCCGTCAACCTGACCAGCTCCACCACCTTCAGCAGTAACCAGAGGTAGGCCAGAAAGCGAATTCACAACAATCATCTATGAAGGAGGATCTGATGGAGGCTATTCTGTTTCTTAGAACAAATTCATAGACTGTACAAATGTTATTTAGTATGTTTTTGTTGAAAACTTTTTTTGCCACTTACATAGTTTATTACATAGCTATATATATTTCACGCATCCGTTCATTCCTCACCCAAGAATCTGCAAAAACCCTAGTCCATGCCCTCATCATCTCTCGCCTTGACTACTGCAACCTCATGCTCTGCGGCCTCCCCTCAAACACTCTCGCACCCCTCCAATCTATTCTAAACTCTGCTGCCCGGCTAATCCACCTGTCCCCCCGCTATTCCCCAGCTTCTCCCCTCTGTCAATCCCTTCACTGGCTCCCAATTGCCCAGAGACTCCATTACAAAACCCTAACCATGACATACAAAGCCATCCACAACTTGTCTCCTCCATACATCTGTGACCTCGTCTCCCGGTACTTTCCTGCACGCAACCTCCGATCCTCACAAGATCTCCTTCTCTACTCCCCTCTTATCTCCTCTTCCCACAATCGCATACAAGATTTCTCTCGCGCATCACCCCTACTCTGGAACTCTCTACCACAACATATCAGACTCTCACCTACCATCGAAACCTTCAAAAAGAGCCTGAAGACCCACCTCTTCCGACAAGCCTATAACCTGCAGTAACCACCGATCGACCAAACCGCTGCACGACCAGCTCTACCCTCGCCTACTGTATTATCACCCATCCCTTGAAGATTGTGAGCCCTCGCGGGCAGGGTCCTCTCTCCTCCTGTACCAGTTATGACTTGTATTGTTTAAGATTATTGTACTTGTTTTTATGTATACCCCCCTCACATGTAAAGCGCCATGGAATAAATGGCGCTATAACAATAAATAATAATAATAATAATAATAATATATAGTGTGTGTATATGTGTGTGTGTATATATATATATAATACACTGTGTAATCGATATTATAGTGTATTACATATTTACAATTTATTAGAGCTACACTGCTCTTTATTTTAAATACAAGTATAGTAGTAAATGAAAAATAAACACATGGCTAAGCACACGCAACAGTCACACAGAAACACGCCACATCACAGTATGAAATAACTGAACTAGGAAAAAAAAAAAAGAACACACACAACCCCCCCCCACACACAGTTGAGACACGCCCAACAGTTAGAAATCCAAATACAGTATGAGCAAAAATAAATACATAAAACTAACACGCACGCACACACTTGACACGCCAAAACAGTTGAAAATACAATGAGAATGAAGAAAAAAAAATGCAACACACACTTGAGACACACCACAACAATTGAAAATACAATTACAGTATGAAGGAAAAAAAAAAGGCAGAACACACACACACACGCTCTGGCAATACTCACACTGGATGGCAGGATCTGTTGATGGCACTGGCAGGCCTCCTGGCAGTCTCTTGTTGCTGGCAAGCAATTCTTGCTGGCAGTCTCTCTCTCGTTGCTGGCAGGCTGTCTCTTGTTGCTGGCAGGATCTGTTGCTTGATGGCTGACATGATGAGGAATGAAGCCCACCTTGCAGGTTTATATAGTTTTGGGGCTGTCTGGAAAAGTATCAATTTTTTTGAGCATGCTCAGTTCAAAAAAGTGGATTCTTCCAAATGGTTGATGGCAACGGATCTGTCGCCCATTATAACAGATGGCGGCGGATCCGCTATGATCCGCCATTTCAGCGCAGACAAAAAAAAGTTATAAAGTCTGTCAACTCCAGACCAGACAGCTTCTGCCAGAAATCTGGCGGATCCGTCGAATGACGGATGTAACGGACGACCATCCGTCACAATCCGCCGCTAATGCAAGTCTATTGAAAAAAGGCCGGATCCGGTTTTTCAAAAAAAGGCGGATTTTGACTGACGCCAAACAACTGAAGTGTGAAACAGGCCTTGGGTAACGCCTAATTACTGAAGTATGGTACTTTTAAAGGGGTTATCCGATTAAAACAAGTTACCACCTATGCAATAGGGGTCTGACTGCTGAGACCCGTACTAATCGGTAGAAAGGAGCTTTTATCCCCATCATAATGTTGCACATGTTCAACCTCAGCTCCGTTCATTATCAACATGCTTGATTAAGTTTATCTGTAGATGTATTTGCTGCAGAAATTTCTGCATAAAATACCATATTTTTCGGACTATAAGACACACTTTTTTACTCCAAAAATGTAGAGGAAGCGGGGGGGTTGCGTCTTATAGTTGGAATGTAACGGCTCTGGCTGTGGTGGGGGAGCGGCAGCAGCGGGTCACAAGAGGCGGCGGCTGCGGCTAACTTCTGGGCCCGCTGCTAAAGAGAAATGAATATACACTGCATTTCACGCCCATGGGAGTGGAGAGCAGTGAATATTCCGTAATCAATATGGTGTATAATACAGTGTTAAAAAAAGTGGACTGAAAAAAATTCTATTTTATTGTCTTTTATCCCAAATGTACTATATTTTACAGATGGATTTTTTGTGGCTGGTCTTAATTTAACGGAGAATTGGTCTTACATCTTAAAACATCCATTTGGTTCCATGAAAAGCATGACTTTGCCTAAACTTCCAATTTTGTATAAATGGGTACAGAAGCAACATCCAGGAGGGAGAGATGGTGACACCAACATTATTGCAGAAGATCTTATTGGATCTGATGACTTTGTTTCTGCGGTGATTAATCTCAATAAGACGCTTTTGGACAGAACTGATGCATTGCTTAGCTAGAAGGCTTGAAATATTGTAGTATTTTGCACTATACAGTTAAAGATGTATGAATAGCAATGTCCCCTATACTTAAAGCACTACTCCAGCGGTTTTTTGTTTTTTTTTATTTCAGCGCTCAAGCGGTGTTGCTAATAGAAGTTCCCTTCCCTAGTCTTATACTTACCAGCCACTGCCTTCATCTGTTATCTGCTGTTCTCTGGTCACTTTTCTGCAGGTTGTGTCTTGCCAGCAGGACCAGATCCAGGTTTTTGTTGGCCCGCGCAAAAGAGTGCTATGGGCCTCTTTAACACATACCACGAATCATGATGCACAAAAATATAGGTATAGTACAGTGCCAAATATTTCATTACTTACATTACATGAGTAATATCAATTGTAAATTCTATAATATCATACATATAGGATAATGCATCCCTTAGTCCTCCTTATAGTATAATGCTCAGCCCACAGTCCATATAGTATAATTCACAGCACGTAGTCCTCCACATAGTACAATGCACCTCCATATATAATGCACAGCCCATAGTCCTCCATATTAGTATAATTCACAGCCCATAGTCCTCCATAAAATATACCCCCCCCCCATTGTCCCTCCATATATAGTGCATGGCCCATAGTCATCCATTTAGTATAATGCACAGTCCATAGTCATCCATGTAGTAGTATGGTCACCGTGTACTCACTGTTAAGAAAAGAAAACTCCTCCCATCCGCTCCCTTGCAACACGGCATCCTCTTCTGAAGCCGGCAGCTGACTTCAGCGTGCAAGCGACGGGAAAGCATGATGTCACTACCACGTCAGCTGTTGGCCTCTGATTGGCCGGCAATGTGTATTGCCACTCCTGGACCCGATGGGTTCCTGTGCTGCAATACACTTCAGCTGAATGTGTGTCCAAAGACACACATCCAGCTGAGTATTTGCGAGCATCGGTGGGCGCCCTTGTGATCGCAGCTGCGACAGCTGTAGTTACACTCCTGGCGACAGTGAGTGGCCCCCCTATTTGTCAAGGGCCTGACCCTTGCCCGGGTGTGCTCGGTGGGGACGCCGGCCCTGCCTGCCATCTTGCTTCAGTGTTTGCTGGGCAATCAGGAAGTCAAAACTCAATGTAAGCTTAAGAGCTTGTGACTGTTACTTCTGACTACTGGTCAGTCAGCAGTTGCAGTCTCAAGATGGCGGCGCAGGACCGGAGCGGTGCCAGGAAGAGGTGAAGCCGGCGGCTGTAAATATAATACCAGGGTTAGGGTACCTACAGTAGTGGCACCACTGCACTGAAATAAGAAAAAAAAATGCTGGAGTGGTGCTCTAATGGGCAGCTATTATCAGTGGCCTATTGCTTAAATCAGCCTTTTGTATGAAATGTATTTTTTTTAGAAAAATATATATATATATATATATATATACACACAAATATACATGCCCACAACTCTATTATAATCTATATTAAAAAAAATATATAAATATTGCGCCATTGACCAATCGGGCTTTTGAAGACTCCAACTTCCTATTGTTTCAGGAAATAACACATGTACATAGCCACAATGATTGGATCCCAACCCCAACGTTTGCATTGACGTGTCTAATGAGCATGAACAACTGTGACATCGCCTATTGTGTATAGTGTTGCTTGTCATTGTACATTGTAATCCTACTTTTGATAATATGGAATTTCACTGTAAACGCTTCCAAAAGGGCTGGAAGTATGAAAAGCCTCATAGGCCAGTGTGAAAAGATTACCATTTTTTTTATTCAACTTTTTATAAAAATTGCAATATAAAAATAAAATTCTAATAAAAAAGCTTAACAGCATTTAAAACAGGTTTGTGTGTTTATAAGTCATTTTCTGAGGCTACACTCCCATTAATTTCTTCCCTCCTAGTTTTGGCCTTCATGACCAACCTCCGTTTTCAAGTCTGACGTGTCACCTTCTTGTAATAACTTAAAGGGGTTGTCCGGTTAAAACCGATAAGTCTGCAGTTAGCCCCAGGCAATGGGCATGGCCTCAGTCCATACACTTGTATGGAGCTGAGGCCACGCCCCAACCAGTCACGTCAGTGGGCGTGGCCGACTAAAAGGCGCAGCCTCGCTCATACAAGTGTATGGAGAGCAAGGCCACACCCACTGGCTCGGGGTACGTATACACTGAAACCAGTGAATCCCCGCAGCGCACATGGAGCGACTTCAGACTTATCGGGTTTGACCGGGCAACGCCTTTAAGAACGCTTCTACATATCTCATGGATTCTTGGATTATTCTTTTTCATGACAAATTATAATTGTTTGTGGTAAATTTAGGTCAATATTTTGCATTTATGAATATTATCTGAAATTTACTGAAATTGTAGAAAAATTACCATTTTTCAAACTTTGGTGTTTTATGCCTTTTAGGGTGCAGTCAGACTGCCATATACGGCCATTCTGAGGATTGTGATGCTATCATCTATTGATGCTAACTGCACCCTAAACTAGATTGTTGCACCACGCAAAAAATGTTATTAAATTCCATGGACCATTATCTACTTTACATCAGCATCATTTTTCCAACCATTTTTTTTATATTGTTAGGATTCTAGAAGACAAACATTTAGCGGTAATTTTTAATATTTACACAGGATTTTCCAAAAGTTATTCACTTTTGAAGCGATTTTGTGGGGCCGATCTTAAAAAGAAAACAAAAAAGCAGTCATTTAAAAAAAAAAAAAAATTGCTCCCCTCAAGATATTCAAAACAGCAATCAGGAAGTTTAACACTTCAGTTGCCTCACATGAATAAACAAAGTGGAATGTATAAATTAAAAAAAAAAAAGTCCTCATTTAGCCCCAAATTTTTCATTTTGATCAGGATAAGAATCTCCATAATATGATATGCACAGTCCAGTGGAGGAGCGCTTTACATGCCATCCAGCCCCCCCGTATTGGGCTTGGTGATGTAAGGCTTGCATGCAGTTGCTAGGTCATGGATTTCCATGCCAGGGTGTTCACAGTGCAGTTTTTGTGCTGGTGTCAATGCCAACAACGCCAGAATTGAAACATTTCTGCACTGACATAGTGACTGCTCTGTCACATTGTGTGGTCTGTCATTTTATAACAGAGTTGCTTTGGGTCCCAACTGCTTCCACTTTTCAACAATATCACTTATAGTTGATTATGGAATATTTAGGAGGGAAGAAATTTCATGAATGGTCTGTGTATGGCCACAGGTCTCCCAACCCAAATTCAAAAGTCTCACAAGCCTATATGAAGATGTTCCGTTCGGGTCAGGAAAAAGGCCAGTCCATACAACAAGGTCCACACACTTAGTTTCATCGGCTTTAATCATATGTGCACATGACTTCTTTTTCAGGTAAGTCCATTCTAGCAAATGTGCCTGAAGAAGTGTTAACAAAATGCTCAAAAGGAGGTATATGTGGAGTTCTATGTAAAAACGATATGCATATGCTCAGTCATTTCAGCCGCCTCTTAACCCCTCAGGCATTCAAAGATACAAAGCAGTTAACAGAAGAGACCTGATCCATTCTTTAACCCCCTTACAACCTATAAGTATATTATAGGTCGCCTCCCCTTCTTTGCTGCAGACTCCGACGTTGAGTCTGCAGCTTTTCCGGCACATGACAGCTGATCTGATCAGCTGTCATGAGCCCCTAACAGCCGCGGGTGGAATCGCAATCAACATGTTAAATGTTGCTGTCAATATCTGACAGCGTCATTTAACAGACGCAAACCGGATGCGCGTCATTAGCTGCACCCATTAGCGCCCTGTCATATGGTTACGGGACGCCGATGGGTTGGCATGACATCAGGAGACCCCTGTGTTTGTCATTGCTGAACAGCTATGAGCAGTGACTGGCACTCACAGCAGACGAGCATTTTTGCTACACAAATTGTACTCACCCGGTCGGGGTGTGTACACACAACTTAAGGCTGCTACAGACCCACGAGGAGATGAAAGCATAAAAAGAAAAAAACAATGGGTAGTTCTGCGCTGCCATGAAAGAATGAGACCTCCAGCAGGCCACAAATGTGCATGTCTGCACAAATGTTTAGAAACCGATTCCATGAGGATGGTCTGAGAGCCCGACGTCCACAGAGGAGGGTTGTGTTCACAGTCCAATACCATGCAGGATGCTGGGCATTTGCCACAGAACACCAGGATTGACAAATTCACCACTGGCGCCCTGTGCTCTTCACAGATGAAAGCAGGTTCACACTGAGCACGTGACAGAGTCTGGAGATGTTGTGGAGAGCGATCTGCCTGCAACACCCTTCAGCATGACTGATTTGGCAGTGGGTCAGTAATGGTGTGGGTGGCATTTCTTTGGAGGGCCACACAGCTCTCCATGTGCTCCGCCAGAGGTAGCCTGACTGCCATTAGGTACCGAGATGAGATCCTCATACCCCTTATGATACCATATGCTGGTGCGGTTGGCCCTGGGTTCCTCCTAATGCAGGACAATGCCAGACCTCATGTGGCTGGAGTGTGTCAGCAGTTCCTACAAGATGAAGGCATTGAAGCTATGGACTGGCCCCGACCGTTCCCCAGACCTGAATCCGATTGGTGGATGGAGCGAGACATGATGTCTCAGATGTGCTCAATGTCATGTTGCACCATAGACTGTCCAGGAGTTAGTGGATGCTTTAGTCCAGGTCTGGGCGGAGATCCCTCAGGAGACCATCCGCTGCCTCATCAGGAACATGCCCAGGCGTTTTAGAGGTCATACAGGCACATTGAGGCCACACAATACTGAGCATCATTTTGACTTGTTTTAAGGACATTACATTCCACTTTAATTTTGTGTGGGACTCCAAATCCAGGCCTCCATTGGTTAATCAACTTGATTTCTATTGATTATTTTTGTGTGATTTTGTTGTCAGCACATTCAACTTTGTATAGAACAAAGTATTCAATGAGAATATTTCAAATCTAGGATGTGTTATTTGAGTGTTCCCTTTATTTTTTTGAGCAGTGCATCTCTCTCTCATCTATATAATCAGCCCAAAGTGCAAAAAATGTCCTCCAACAGCCCCATAACCCAAAAAAAAAAAAAAAAGTTTCAGGTCTCAGAAAGTGACAAAAAGCAAAAGAAAGTGTTTTTCTTCCATATTTCCACTACATAATAAAACTCCCAAAGCTATACATGCTTGGTATCTACATACTTAACTATGTAATGAATTTTGTAAATAAAAAAATTGTGGAATTTCACTTTTTTTTGAGTAGTTTTACCACCTGTTTACCAGTACACTTTGTGGTAGAATGAATTATCATTTAAAAGTACAGTGTGTCCTGCAAAAAACAAGCCGTCATGTTGCTATATTGACAGAAAAATAAAAAGGGGAGGGGAAAAGAGAAAAAAGGAAAAAAAAAAAAAAAATCACCCAGGGGTGAAGGGCTTAAAAACAGACACATCCATGTGGATGGTTTTGTGGCTTACAAGTTATGTACTACTACTAGTTTTATATTTTACCTGCCTGGAACCATAAAACTCCCATTGACTGGATCTATGCTAAATGGAAGTTATTCTTTGAAGCTTATTCGCTTTTGGCATACTTTCTTCATAAGTCAGGTTACTTTAATGGAGCTATTCTATTTTCTGGATATTACTCATATCCGGAAAATAGTTTAATAGTCATATAAAGTACCATTAATATATTACCAATAATGTCCAAAAAATTATCTGTATATAAGATTGCTTTATCTATTCTATTATTTCTAAACACTGTTTTTCAGTGATTACTTTGTATCGCCGTTCATACTGCACCCACACAAAAATTATATATATCATTTGAAAGGAAACTTGCCCCCTTCAGAAAAAAAAATAGTCAAACAAACCACATCCACGATTTGATCACAAAGTACAGTTTAAACACTAATTTTCATAAACCTGCAGTAAGGAAAAATGACCTGCAGGTGGCACCACAGTACCCCAAAACACACTCCCACAAAGCTGCTTACAGACATCACAAACAAATCCAAACAATTGCCTCGGGGGGCTTTCCAGCTTGCCAACTGCTTGCCCAGCCTATTTTAGCCAAATTGGAGGATTGCACACTTCACTGCAGGTGAGGCACATATGCAAACACATTTGTAAACATGCACTGCCTATTGAATTGCACACTAGCTCCGTTCATACTCCACCCACACAAGCAAATGATACACCATTTGAAAGGTCAAATTACCTGCAGGTGGCAGCACACTACCCCAAAGCACGCTGCCACAAAGCTGCTTACAGACCTCACAAACAAATCCAAACATTTGCCTTGGGGTCTTTCCAGCTTGCTCAAGTGCTTACCCAGCCTATTTCAGGCACATTGGAGGATTGCACACTTCACTGCAGGTGAATCACATATGCAAACACATTTGTATACATGCACTGCTTTTTTGCTGATTACTTTGCCCCACACACACAAATGATACACCATTTGAATGGTAAACTTGCTCCCTTCAGCAAGAAGAGACAAACAAACCACACATTCACAATTTTACCACTAAATACACGTTAAACATTCATTTTCATAAACCTGCAGAAAGACACAATGACCTGCAGGTGGCACCTCAACCGGAAGACATTTTTTGGCCTCTACTTATCAAACCAATTTATTGTATTACCAATCTACATATATAAATACCTGTCTGTGTTCATCTCAAATACATTTACATTTGACCACCTTGCTTTTTCTGAAACTGCCTGCACCCCCAACGACCAATGTGTGAAAATTTTGCATTGGCCAAGCTAGTTAGTTCGAAAACTAGCTTTAAATTACCCTATTTTTTGGATAATATTCACTTTTTTTCCCTAAATTGTATTGAGGAAAGTGGAGGCGTGTCTTATAATTTGAATATACCTTACCGCCTGCAGTGCAGCAGGGTCCCAGGGTCACTACCGGCGGAGGCAAGAGTGGGGTTATACGAATATGCAAATAAAGTCCGTGGAGCCTCATTTAAGAGTCTTAAACACGGGACTAGCCAGATCTTCCTCCAGGGAAGGACCCAGCCAAGGGGTAGCTCCTTTCGGAAACCACCATATTAAGTGGCCCTTTAAATCAATATCCAGCTCTTTATGAGTTTACAGATATGACAAGGGAAATACCAAGGCCAGGTATCCATCCACAGACAGCTGTTTCGGGGTGTGGCCCCTCATCAGTGTGGAGTAGGATTCTGGCTAGGTGGGAGCAATACCTAGTAGACCAACATCACAAAACAATCACTGACCTCAGGGAGACCAGACAAATAAAACACTGTTTTGTGATGTTGGTCTACTAGGCATTGCTCCCACCCTAGCCAGAATCCTACTCCACACTGATGAGGGGCAACACCCCGAAACAGCTGTCTGTGGATGGATACCTGGCCTTGGTATTTCCCTTGTCATATCTGTAAACTCGTAGAGCTGGATATTGACTTAAAGGGCCACTTAATATGGTGGTAAAGGTGGTTTCCAAAAGGAGCCACCCCTTGGCTGGGTCCTTCCCTGGAGGCAGATCTGGCTAGTCCCGTGTTTGAGACTTAATTGAGGCTCCATAGACTTTATTTGCATATTCGTATTTCCCAGGGAGCAATGCACCTAGGATTTCACTGTGATTGAGCGCCTTTGCCGGCTGCCGCAGGGTTTTCTTGACTGGTCTACCTAAGGTCAGTGATTGTTTTGTAAGAGTGGGGTTATGCTGCGGCCCGCAGACTGTGAGGGAGGGGGTATTCCGTGGTGCAGGGGCTCCACTGACATTTTGTGGAAGTCAGGAGGCCCCGCACTTCCATGGTTTACATTGCAGTATACTCCGGAAAAATGGCTGCGGGGGCCGGCACAGATGGAGATCTTGGTGCAGAGATCTGGTCTCCTGCTACCTCCATCTGCGCATGCGTCGCCCCCAGCTCCTATTTTCCCGGAGTCTTTCACAAAATGTCAGCGGAGCCCCCGCAACAGTACTCAACCGCAGGGTTGCACCTCCACACCAAACACCCCTTCCAGCCTGGGGTTAGTAGTATTGCCTCACTCCTGCCTCTACCAGCAGCAACCCTGGGACCCCGCTCCACTGTAGCCGCCACCCTCGGTAAGCAATAAAGCACACGGATTATAAGCACCACTATTTTACAAAAAAAAAAAAAAATTATTTCCTATTCTCCCCAAAATTTGGGGTGTGTCTTTTAATCCAATGCGTCTTATAAACCACAAAAACAGTACATAGAGAATTACAGCATGTAAAAGATGATGGTAAAAACGCATTGCATACGCATGTCGTACGGATGCTAGGTGATAAAAAAAAAAAAAAATCATCGCACTGTACTCACATGACACTCATTCTACTTTTCTGGATCAACATCAGACCAATTTTTTTTTTTTTTTTTTATACCCTAGTGTGCTTCCAGCCTAAAAAGAAAACTCCAGCATTTTTTTTTTTTTTTTTATTGTTTTCTTTGTTAGCAATCAAATCAGTAATGGGTTTGTACAGAATGAATTACCAGTCGCCGTCTTCTGCAGTTTCCAATGCCGCTTCGGCACCAGATAAAAGAATTTGTGACCTGTCGACTCACAGCGTGTTTTGTGTGGACCACAAGTCACTTGCTTAGCATAAGTCTGTGAGACTCAGGAGAGCCCAAATGAGCTCAGGGGATCTTCAGCCCTCCACAACAGTACCAGTTCCGTATGTGGCCCCTTGTATAAATGATTTGCCCACCCATGCTTTACAGACATTGTGAACTCCTTTGGGGAAAGTGAGTGATGACCATCTACATTGCCTATCAGTAGGTCTTTGTATGTTCTCCCATGTTTTGTATGGGTTTCCAAACTCCGTGCCTATGTCGTTGCTAGTTCTTGAACACAAAGCGTCTGCGCTCCAGTGCTAACCACACTGTAAAAACCGGATACTTACATACAAAAATGGATAACATTCATTAGTATGAAAATATTTTATTTATGGTAATGATAATTATCTCATTGGATATTGTACAGCGTCCCATATTCCTGAATCTTCAGAGAGATCCATACGGTATTGTCTACAGCCCATCAATAAACAGGATGCTCCCTCGCGTTGCAGCCATGCTGTACTTGGCTAATGTAAAATCCCATTACTCGGAGTTCATTTACAAAACAGTTTTTTGTATTTTCCATACACGGCACTGGTTATCATAACTAGCACATCCGCTGATCCATCTTCTGGTAACACCTTCACTTCTTGTACTGAAGCCTCCTTGTACAGCCAGCTGTCAGACATATGCAAGACATGTTAAGTGAGTATTATTCTAGGAAGGTCCCCATGATAATGAAGTATAACATGTATCTCAAGGTGTACAATAAAACCACTACATTAGTCTTTCTCAATATCACTCTGGAACTAATCTTCTCATAATTCCCTTTTCTGATGGTTCAGAACTAGTGTTGAGCGATACCACCCGATACTTAAAAATATGTATCGGCCGATCTAAAAAAAAAAGTATCGGGTATCGCCGATTCCGATCCCGGAAGTCCCATTCAAGTCAATGGACAGAAATATCGGAATTGAAAAAACCCCTTTCTTGCCTTGTACAGCCTGTTCGGGAGGGGGGGAAGAGTGTGAGCGGTGCGTGGGCAGACACTGTGCGTGTCTGTGTGTGCGGGCGGGGTCTGTACGGGCCTCTCGGGGGCCTGTGCGGCTGTCGGTCTGTATGGACCTCTTGGGGGCCTGTGCCGGCCTGATGGGGGCCTGTGCCGGCTGTCGGTGGTCTGTATGGGCCGGCTGGGGGCCTGTGCCGGCTGTCGGTGGTCTGTATGGGCCTCTCGGGGGCCTGTGCCGGCTGTCGGTGGTCTGTATGGGCCTGCCGGGGGCCTGTGCCGGCTGCCGATGGTCTGTATGGGCCTCTCGGGGGCCTGTGCCGGCGGTCTTGTGTGTGTGCAGGCATCGTCCGATGGGACTACAAGTTCCATCAGGCGATGCCTGCTACACTGACAGTGATTGACACATTAGCCAATGATGGGACAGTAGTAGTCCCATCATCCGGCTAATGTGTTGAATGTAAAAAAAACAAAACAAAAAAAAACATACTACACACATACTACATTCATACAGCATACATACCACATACATGATACATATATACTACATTCATACAACATACATATATGCTACATATATACAACATTCATACATGCTACATATATACTACATTCATACAACATACATATATGCTACATATATACAACATTCATACATGCTACATATATACTACATTCTACATTCATACAACATACATATGTACTACATACATGCTTCATATATACTACATTCATACAACATACATACTACATACATGCTTCATATATACTACATTCATACAACATACATATATACTACATACATGCTACATACATACTACATTCATACAACATACATACAACATACATGCTACATATATACTACATTCATACAACATACATATATACTACATATATATTACATACAACATACATGCTTTATATACTACATTCATACAACATACATAGTACATACATACTACATAAATACATACATAGTACATATACTGTATAATACATTCATACAGCATACATACATACTACATATATACTACATTCATACAACATACATATATACTACATACATACTACATAAATACATACATACTACATATATACTACATTCATACAGCATACATACATAGTACATATATACTACATTCATACAACGTACATATATACTACATACATGCTACGTATATACTACATTCATACAACATACATAGATGCTACAGACATACAACATGCTACAGACATACAACATGCTACAGACATACAACATACATACTGCATACAATACATTCATATAATACATACATATAGACATACAGTACATATAACACATCGTACATACTCACCAATACTTGTCACTTTGATCCCCGAAGCCAGTATCATCTAAGGAAAAATATGAAAATAACAAACCACCAAATACTCCCTGATCCGCAGAAATCCACGAGTGAGTGTCCCACGCAGATCTCCCGTGGAGAGCAGCAGCATCAGCTGATGCGACCGCTCTCTACAGGGCTCAGGAATCCAGTGTCGGGAGGTAGGTATCCCTCCGCACTGTATTCCTCCGCCACTGTAAAAAAATAGTCCCTGGTCTCACTTTATGGCAAATGCTGCGTGGGAACTTTTTCACAGAGCAATGCCAAAAGTGAGACTAGGGACTATTTTTTTACAGTGGCGGAGGAATACAGTGCGGAAGGATACCTACCTCCCGACACTGGATTCCTTGAGTCCCTAGAGAGCGATCGCATCAGCTGATGCTGCTGCTCTCCACAGGAGATCGGCGTGAGACACGCGTGGATTTCTGCGGATCAGGGAGTATATGGCTTGTTTGTTATTTTCATATTTTTCCTTAGATGACACTGGCTTCGGGGAACAATGTGACAAGTATTGGTGAGTATGTACTCTGTTATATGTACTGTATGTATGTATGGTATGAATGTATTGTATGTAGTATGTATTGTATGAATGTATGTTGTATGTAGTATGTATGCAGTATGTATGTTATGTCTGTAGCATGTTGTATGTATGTAGTATGTAGCATGTATGTAGTATATATGTATGTTGTATGAATGTAGTATATATGTAGCATGTATGTATGTAGTATATATGTAGTATGTATGCATGTTGTATGAATGTAGCAAATATGTATGAATGTAGTATATGTAGCATGTATGTAGTATATATGTATGTTGTATGAATGTAGTATATATGTAGCATGTATGTAGTATGTATGCATGTAGTATATATGTAGTATGTATATAGTATATATGTATGTTGTATATAGTATGTATGTAGTATGTATGTAGTATGTATGTAGTATATATGTATGTAGTATATATGTATGTTGTATGTAGTATGTATGTATGAATGTAGTATGTATGTATGAATGTAGTATGTATGTAGTATGAATGTAGTATGCATGTAGTATGAATGTAGTATGCATGTAGTATATGTAGCATGTATGTAGTATATATGTAGCATGTATATAGTATATATGTATGTTGTATGAATGTAGTATATATGTAGCATGTATGTAGTACATATGTATTAATGTAGTATATATGTAGTATGTATGTAGTATGAATGTAGTATATATGTAGCATGTATGTAGTATGCATGTATGAATGAAGTATATATGTAGCATGTATGTAGTATGTATGTAGTATATATGTAGCATGTATGCAGTATGTATGTAGTATGAATGTAGTATATGTAGCATGTATGTAGTATATATGTAGCATGTATATAGTATATATGTATGTATGTTGTATGAATGTAGTATATATGTAGCATGTATGTAGTACATATGTATGAATGTAGTATATATGTAGCATGTATGTAGTATGTATGTAGTATGAATGTAGTATATATGTAGCATGTATGTAGTATGAATGTAGTATATATGTAGCATGTATGTAGTATGCATGTATGAATGTAGTATATATGTAGCATGTATGTAGTAGGAATGTAGTATATATGTAGCATGTATGTATGAATGTAGTATATATGTAGTATGTATGTATGTTGTATGAATGTAGTATGTATGTAGTATGTATGTATGTTGTATGAATGTAGTATATATGTAGCATGTATGTTGTATGAATGTAGTATATATGTAGCATGTATGTTGTATGAATGTAGTATATATGTAGCATGTATGTTGTATGAATGTAGTATATATGTAGCATGTATGTAGTATGTATGTAGTATGTATGTAGCATGTATGTAGTATGCATGTATGAATGTAGTATATATGTAGCATGTATGTAGTAGGAATGTAGTATATATGTAGCATGTATGTAGTATGTATGAATGTAGTATATATGTAGCATGTATGTATGTAGTATGAATGTAGCATGTATGTAGTATGTATGAATGTAGTATATATGTAGCATGTATGTAGTATATATGTATGTTGTATGAATGTAGTATACAGTATATGTAGCATGTATGTAGTATGTATGAATGTAGTATATATGTAGCATGTATGTACTATGTATGTAGTATGAATGTAGTATATATGTAGCATGTATGTAGTATATATGTATGTTGTATGAATGTAGTATATATGTAGCATGTATGTAGTATGTATGTATGTATGAATGTAGTATATATGTAGCATGTATGTATGTAGTATGAATGTATGTAGTATGAATGTAGCATGTATGTAGTATGTATGAATGTAGTATGTATGTATGTATGTAGTATATATGTAGTATGAATGTAGTATATATGTAGCATGTATGTAGTATGAATGTAGCATGTACAGTGGGGAAAAAAAGTATTTAGTCAGTCAGCAATAGTGCAAGTTCCACCACTTAAAAAGATGAGGCGTCTGTAATTTACATCATAGGTAGACCTCAACTATGGGAGACAAACTGAGAAATAAAAATCCAGAAAATCACATTGTCTGTTTTTTTTTTTCATTTTATTTGCATATTATGGTGGAAAATAAGTATTTGGTCAGAAACAAAATTTCATCTCAATACTTTGTGATATATCCTTTGTTGGCAATGACAGAGGTCAAACGTTTTCTGTAAGTCTTCACAAGGTTGCCACACACTGTTGTTGGTATGTTGGCCCATTCCTCCATGCAGATCTCCTCTAGAGCAGTGATGTTTTTGGCTTTTCGCTTGGCAACACAGACTTTCAACTCCCTCCAAAGGTTTTCTATAGGGTTGAGATCTGGAGACTGGCTAGGCCACTCCAGGACCTTGAAATGCTTCTTACGAAGCCACTCCTTCGTTGCCCTGGTGGTGTGCTTTGGATCATTGTCATGTTGAAAGACCCAGCCACGTTTCATCTTCAATGCCCTTGCTGATGGAAGGAGGTTTGCACTCAAAATCTCACGATACATGGCCCCATTCATTCTTTCATGTACCCGGATCAGTCGTCCTGGCCCCTTTGCAGAGAAACAGCCCCAAAGCATGATGTTTCCACCACCATGCTTTACAGTAGGTATAGTGTTTGATGGATGCAACTCAGTATTCTTTTTCCTCCAAACACGACAAGTTGTGTTTCTACCAAACAGTTGCAGTTTGGTTTCATCAGACCATAGGACATTCTCCCAAAACTCCTCTGGATCATCCAAATGCTCTCTAGCAAACTTCAGACGGGCCCGGACATGTACAGGCTTAAGCAGTGGGACACGTCTGGCACTGCAGGATCTGAGTCCATGGTGGCGTAGTGTGTTACTTATGGTAGGCCTTGTTACATTGGTCCCAGCTCTCTGCAGTTCATTCACTAGGTCCCCCCGCGTGGTTCTGGGATTTTTGCTCACCGTTCTTGTGATCATTCTGACCCCACGGGGTGGGATTTTGCGTGGAGCACCAGATCGAGGGAGATTATCAGTGGTCTTGTATGTCTTCCATTTTCTAATTATTGCTCCCACAGTTGATTTCTTCACTCCAAGCTGGTTGGCTATTGCAGATTCAGTCTTCCCAGCCTGGTGCAGGGCTACAATTTTGTTTCTGGTGTCCTTTGACAGCTCTTTGGTCTTCACCATAGTGGAGTTTGGAGTCAGACTGTTTGAGGGTGTGCACAGGTGTCTTTTTATACTGATAACAAGTTTAAACAGGTGCCATTACTACAGATATTGAGTGGAGGAAAGAGGAGACTCTTAAAGAAGAAGTTACAGGTCTGTGAGAGCCAGAAATCTTGTTTGCTTGTTTCTGACCAAATACTTATTTTCCACCATAATATGCAAATAAAATAAAAAAAAAACAGACAATGTGATTTTCTGGATTTTTTTTTCTCAGTTTGTCTCCCATAGTTGAGGTCTACCTATGATGTAAATTACAGACGCCTCTCATCTTTTTAAGTGGTGGAACTTGCACTATTGCTGACTGACTAAATACTTTTTTTCCCCACTGTATGTAGTATGTATGAATGTAGTATATATGTAGCATGTATGTAGTATATATGTATGTTGTATGAATGTAGTATATATGTAGTATGTATGTAGTATGTATGAATGTAGTATATGTAGCATGTATGTAGTATATATGTATGTTGTATGAATGTAGTATATATGTCGCATGTATGTAGTATGTATGTATGAATGTAGTATATATGTAGCATGTATGTACTATGTATGTAGTATGAATGTAGTATATATGTAGCATGTATGTAGTATAT
Source organism: Dendrobates tinctorius (assembly GCF_039654945.1). Classification (NCBI taxonomy): domain Eukaryota; kingdom Metazoa; phylum Chordata; class Amphibia; order Anura; family Dendrobatidae; genus Dendrobates; species Dendrobates tinctorius. Next base: position 490,908 of record NW_027361789.1, on the reverse strand, counting down.
ATGTATGTATGTTGTATGAATGTAGTATATATGTAGCATGTATGTAGTATATATGTATGTATGTTGCATGAATGTAGTATATGTAGCATGTATGTAGTATATATGTTGTATGAATGTAGTATATATGTAGCATGTATGTAGTATGTATGTATGAATGTAGTATATATGTAGCATGTATGTAGTATATATGTATGTTGTATGAATGTAGTATATATGTAGCATGTATGTAGTATGTATGTATGAATGTAGTATGTATGTAGTGTAGTATATATGTAGCATGTATGTATGTATGTTGTATGAATGTAGTATGTATGAATGTAGTATATATGTAGCATGTATGTAGTATGTATGTATGTTGTATGAATGTAGTATATATGTAGCATGTATGTAGTATGAATGTAGTACATATGTAGCATGTATGTATGTATGTACTATATATGTAGCATGTATGTAGTATATATGTAGTATGAATGTAGTATATATGTAGCATGTATGTAGTATGTATGAATGTAGTATATATGTAGCATGTATGTTGTATGAATGTAGTATATATGTAGCATGTATGTAGTAAGTATGAATGTAGTATATATGTAGTATATATGTATGCTGTATGAACGTAGTATGTATGCTGTATGTATGTAGTATATATGTAGTATGCATGTAGTATGTATGTATGTTGTATGATTGTAGCATGTATGTAGCATGTATGTTGTATGAATGTAGTATGTATGTAGTATGTATGTATGTTGTATGAATGTAGTATATATGTAGCATGTATGTAGTATGTATGTATGTTGTATGAATGTAGTATATATGTAGCATGTATGTAGTATATATGTATGTTGTATGAATGTAGTATATATGTAGCATGTATGTAGTATATATGTATGTTGTATGAATGTAGTATATATGTAGTATGTATGTAGTATGTATGAATGTAGTATATGTAGCATGTATGTAGTATATATGTATGTTGTATGAATGTAGTATATATGTCGCATGTATGTAGTATGTATGTATGAATGTAGTATATATGTAGCATGTATGTACTATGTATGTAGTATGAATGTAGTATATATGTAGCATGTATGTAGTATATATGTATGTATGTTGTATGAATGTAGTATATATGTAGCATGTATGTAGTATATATGTATGTATGTTGCATGAATGTAGTATATGTAGCATGTATGTAGTATATATGTTGTATGAATGTAGTATATATGTAGCATGTATGTAGTATGTATGTATGAATGTAGTATATATGTAGCATGTATGTAGTATATATGTATGTTGTATGAATGTAGTATATATGTAGCATGTATGTAGTATGTATGTATGAATGTAGTATGTATGTAGTGTAGTATATATGTAGCATGTATGTATGTATGTATGTTGTATGAATGTAGTATGTATGAATGTAGTATATATGTAGCATGTATGTAGTATGTATGTATGTTGTATGAATGTAGTATATATGTAGCATGTATGTAGTATGAATGTAGTACATATGTAGCATGTATGTAGTATGTATGTATGTACTATATATGTAGCATGTATGTAGTATATATGTAGTATGAATGTAGTATATATGTAGCATGTATGTAGTATGTATGAATGTAGTATATATGTAGCATGTATGTTGTATGAATGTAGTATATATGTAGCATGTATGTAGTAAGTATGAATGTAGCATGTATGTAGTATATATGTAGTATATATGTATGCTGTATGAACGTAGTATGTATGCTGTATGTATGTAGTATATATGTAGTATGCATGTAGTATGTATGTATGTTGTATGATTGTAGCATGTATGTAGCATGTATGTTGTATGAATGTAGTATGTATGTAGTATGTATGTATGTTGTATGAATGTAGTATATATGTAGCATGTATGTAGTATGTATGTATGTTGTATGAATGTAGTATATATGTAGCATGTATGTAGTATATATGTATGTTGTATGAATGTAGTATATATGTAGCATGTATGTAGTATATATGTATGTTGTATGAATGTAGTATATATGTAGTATGTATGTAGTATGTATGAATGTAGTATATGTAGCATGTATGTAGTATATATGTATGTTGTATGAATGTAGTATATATGTCGCATGTATGTAGTATGTATGTATGAATGTAGTATATATGTAGCATGTATGTACTATGTATGTAGTATGAATGTAGTATATATGTAGCATGTATGTAGTATATATGTATGTTGTATGAATGTAGTATATATGTAGCATGTATGTAGTATATATGTATGTTGTATGAATGTAGTATATATGTAGTATGAATGTAGTATATATGTAGCATGTATGTAGTATATATGTTGTATGAATGTAGTATATATGTAGCATGTATGTAGTATGTATGTATGAATGTAGTATATATGTAGCATGTATGTAGTATATATGTATGTTGTATGAATGTAGTATATATGTAGCATGTATGTAGTATGTATGTATGAATGTAGTATGTATGTAGTGTAGTATATATGTAGCATGTATGTAGTATATATGTATGTTGTATGAATGTAGTATGTATGAATGTAGTATATATGTAGCATGTATGTAGTATGTATGTATGTTGTATGAATGTAGTATATATGTAGCATGTATGTAGTATGAATGTAGTACATATGTAGCATGTATGTATGTACTATATATGTAGCATGTATGTAGTATATATCTAGTATGAATGTAGTATATATGTAGCATGTATGTAGTATGTATGAATGTAGTATATATGTAGCATGTATGTTGTATGAATGTAGTATATATGTAGCATGTATGTAGTAAGTATGAATGTAGCATGTATGTAGTATATATGTAGTATATATGTATGCTGTATGAACGTAGTATGTATGCTGTATGTATGTAGTATATATGTAGTATGCATGTAGTATGTATGTTGTATGATTGTAGCATGTATGTAGCATGTATGTTGTATGAATGTAGTATATATGTAGTATGTATGTATGTTGTATGAATGTAGTATGTATGTAGTATGTATGTATGTTGTATGAATGTAGTATATATGTAGCATGTATGTATGTTGTATGAATGTAGTATATATGTAGCATGTATGTAGTATGTATGTATGCTGTATGAATGTAGTATATACAGTGCCTACAAGTAGTATTCAACCCCCTGCAGATTTAGCAGGTTTGATAAGATGCAAATAAGTTAGAGCCTTCAAACTTCAAACAAGAGCAGGATTTATTAACAGATGCATAAATCTTAAAAAACAAAAAATTATGTGGCTCAGTTAAATTTTAATAAATTTTAAACATAAAAGTGTGGGTCAATTATTATTCAACCCCTAGGTTTAATATTTTGTGGAATAACCCTTGTTTGCAATTACAGCTAATAATCGTCTTTTATAAGACCTGATTAGGCCGGCACAGGTCTCTGGAGTTATCTTGGCCCACTCCTCCATGCAGATCTTCTCCAAGTTATCTAGGTTCTTTAGGTGTCTCATGTGGACTTTAATCTTGAGCTCCTTCCACAAGTTTTCAATTGGGTTAAGGTCAGGAGACTGACTAGGCCACTGCAACACCTTGATTTTTTCCCTCTCGAACCAGGCCTTGGTTTTCTTGGCTGTGTGCTTTGGGTCGTTGTCTTGTTGGAAGATGAAATGACGACCCATCTTATGATTCTTGATGGAGGAGCGGAGGTTCTTGGCCAAAATCTCCAGGTAGGCCGTGCTATCCATCTTCCCATGGATGCGGACCAGCTGGCTAGGCCCCTTGGCTGAGAAACAGCCCCACAGCATGATGCTGCCACCACCATGCTTGACTGTAGGGATGGTATTCTTGGGGTTGTATGCAGTGCCATCCAGTCTCCAAACGTCACGTGTGTGGTTGGCACCAAAGATCTCGATCTTGGTCTCATCTGACCAGAGAACCTTGAACCAGTCTGTCTCAGAGTCCTCCAAGTGATCATGAGCAAACTGTAGACGAGCCTTGACATGATGCTTTTAAAGTAAAGGTACCTTACGGGCTCGTCTGGAACGGAGATCATTGCGGTGGAGTATGTTACTTATGGTATTGACTGAAACCAATGTCCCCACTGCCATGAGATCTTCCCGGAGCTCCTTCCTTGTTGTCCTTGGGTTAGCCTTGACTCTTCGGACAAGCCTGGCCTCGGCACGGGAGGAAACTTTCAAAGGCTGTCCAGGCCGTGGAAGGCTAACAGTAGTTCCATAAGCCTTCCACTTCCGGATGATGCTCGCAACAGTGGAGACAGGTAGGCCCAACTTCTTGGAAAGGGTTTTGTACCCCTTGCCAGCCCTGTGACCCTCCACGATCTTGTCTCTGATGGCCTTGGAATGCTCCTTTGTCTTTCCCATGTTGACCATGTATGAGTGCTGTTCACAAGTTTGGGGAGGGTCTTAAATAGTCAGAAAAGGCTGGAAAAAGAGATAATTAATCCAAACATGTGAAGCTCATTGTTCTTTGTGCCTGAAATACTTCCTAATACTTTAGGGGAACCAAACAGAATTCTGGTGGTTTGAGGGGTTGAATAATAAATGACCCTCTGAATAAACTTTTCACAATTTAAAAAAAAATTAAACAAAGAAATAACATTCTTTTTTGCTGCAGTGCATTTCACACTTCCAGGCTGATCTACAGTCCAAATGTCACAATGCCAAGTTAATTCCGAATGTGTAAACCTGCTAAATCTGCAGGGGGTTGAATACTACTTGTAGGCACTGTATGTAGCATGTATGAATGTAGTATATATGTAGTATGTTTTTTCTTTTTTTTTTTTACATTCAACACATTAGCCGGATGATGGGACTACTACTGTTCCATCATTGGCTAACGTGTCAATCACTGTCAGTGTAGCAGGCATCGCCTGATGGGAGTTGTAGTCCCATCGGACGATGCCTGTACACACACAAGACCCCCGGCAGGCCCGCACAGACCACCGACAGCCGGCACAGACACCCGGCTGGCCCATACAGACCACCGGCAGTCGTCACAGGCACCCGGCTGGCCCGTACAGACCACCGGCAGCCGGCACAGGCCCCCGGCAGGCCCGTACAGACCACCGGCAGTCGGCACAGACCGCGCATCATGATGACTTCATTTCAGCAGCCAATCACAGTCATTCCAATAGTTAACATGCCTAACAGGATGTGCCCACACTTCTGAGGATTCCCATTGGCTGAATCAAATCGAGCAGGCTGATAGCTTTATGGAAACTTCCGATTCCGGTATCCGATACGAAAAAAGTATCGGAAGTCAGTATCGGAATTCCGATACAGCTAATATCGGCCGATACCCGATACTTGCGGTATCGGAAAGCTCAACACTATTCAGAACTGACAGCTCCACATTGAAGTATAAAGAAAGCAACAAAGGGCAAAAGCACACCAGGAGCAATAGACAAAAAGGGCGCACCCGTTAAGGAAGATCTGTCTGGAAAGGTTACCCAAGGCATAATTCACATGTAAATGATATATTATAATCCACAGGTTGTGGTGACATTTCGGTCTGTCTGGACTTTCTCAAACATACCTATATAGGCATGGCAAACTATAGATTACAATATATCATCACACTGAAAAAAAGAAGGGCTCACTCAAAAAGGTTACACTTATAGGGGACTAGACAGGTCATTCAAGCAGAAGTATTTATTCAACTTTAATAAGAGCAAAACCTAGGAGAAGTCATAAACCCCATTTTTCATGCCTGCATACATCCCGAAGGTACTCTTCACGTGCAGTGGCCCATCTCTCTGCACTATAATGATCACCTGGATGGATGTACTCACCAAGAGCCTAAGTGATACCGCAGAGTGCCTACAGTTCTATAATGAAGAGCTAGAAGCATTTTGTGTGTGCTGTAAGGTGCCTTTGCAGGTTTTATATTCTGCACTAGTAGCAAAGATTCTAAGAGAAAAAGTCCTTAACCCCTTAATGACGGGAGCTTTTTCCGGTTTTGCGTTTTTCGCTCCCCTTCTACCCAGAGCCATTACTTTTTTTTATTTTTGTCAATATGGCCATGTGAGGGCTTATTTTTTGCGGGACGAGTTGTACTTTTGAACGATACCAATGGTTTTAACCATGATGCGTAACAGAAACGGGGAAAAAAATTCCAAGTACGGTGAAATTGCAAAAAAAGTCAATCCCACACTTGTTTTTTTACTTGGCCTTTTTTGCTAGGTTCACTGAATGCTAAAACTGACCTGACATTATGATTCTCCAGGTCATTACGAGTTCATAGACACCATACAAGTCTACTTTTTCATCTAAGTGGTGAAAAAAATTCCAAATTTTGCTTAAAAAAAAAAAAAATTTGTACCATTTTCCGAGACTCTTAGCATCTCCATTTTTTGAGATCTTGGGTCGGGTGAGGGCTTATTCTTTTGTGCCAAGCTGACGTTTTCAAGGATACCATTTTTGTGCAGATACGCTCTTGCTCGTCCGTTATTGCATTTTAATGCAATGTCGCGGCGACCAAAAAACGTAATTCTGGCTTTTTTTTTTTTTAATTTTGGCATGCTTCAACAGCCTCCATGGGAAGCTAGAAGCTGCCACAACTCGATTGCCTCTGCTACATAGAGGCAATGCTCTGATCAGGGTGGCGCTCATAGCAATCAGGCATAAACAACCATAGGGGTCACAAGGAGACGTCTGGTTGTCATGCCGACGAACCGATGACCCCCGATCACGTGACGGGGGGGGGGGGGTGTCACTGGTGAGCGCATTTCTGGCCGGATGCGCTTGTTAAATGCCGCTGTCAGTTTGACAGCGGCATTTAACTAGTTAATAGACATGGGTAGATCGCGATTCCTCCCGTTGCTATAGCAGGCACGCCAGCTGTTCAACACAGCAGACATGTCCCGGCTTTGATGCGAGCTCACCGCCGGAGCCCACATGAAAGCGGAGGTGCTTCCATCGGACGTACTATTCCGTCCGATGGCAGAAAGGGGTTAAAGCAGATATGGCATTATATTGTACGGTTGTTATTTAAATTGCATGAAATAAGTTCTGTTTTTCTATTGTATCAAATACTTATTTGGAACAGAAACCTTTGTTTGCAATTACAGGAGGTCAGACGTTTCCTGCAGTTCTTGTCCAGGTTTGCACACACACTGCAGCAGGGATTTTGTCCCACGCCTCCATACAGATCTTCAGATATTTGAGGTTTTGGGGCTGTCGTTGGACAACATTGTGTTTCACCTCCCTCCAAACAATTTCTAATGGGTTCAGATCTTGAGACTGACTAGGCCACTCCAGAACCTTGAAATGCTTCTTTCAGAGCCACTCCTTCGTTGTCCGGGCTGTGTGTTTTGGATCATTGTCATGCAGGAAGACCCAGCCACAACCCATGTTTAATGCTCTTACTGAGGGAAGGAGGTTGTCGGCCAAAATCTCACGATAAACTACCTCATCCATCCTCCCTGCAATACGGTGTAGTCGTCCTGTCCCCCTTGCGGAAAAGTACCCCCAAAGTCTGATGTTTCCCCCACTATGCTTCACAGTTGGGATGGTGTTCATGGGGTTGTACTCAGCCTTCTTCCTCCAAACCTGGCAAATGGAGTCGATACCAAAAAGTTCTATTTTGGTCTCATCTGACCACATGACCTTCTCCCATGCCTTCGCTGGATCCTTCAGATGGTCATTGACTAACTTGAAACGGACCTGGACATGTGCTGGCATGAGCAGGGGGACATTGCTTGCACTACAGGATTTTAATCCATGGCAGCATAGTGTGTTACTAATGGTAATTTTGAGACTGTGGTCTCAGCTCTTTTCAGGTCATTGACCAGGTCCTCCTGTGTAGTTCTGTGCCGATTCCTGACCTAATTCAGAATCATGCTTACCCCATGAGGCACGATCTTGAATGAAGCCCCAGACTGAGGAAGATTGACGGTCATCTTTGGTTTTTTCCAATAATTGAGCCAACAGTTGATGCCTTCTCACCAAGCTGTTTGCCTATCCCAGCCTTGTGTAGATCTAAATTTTTGTCCCTGGTGTCATTAGACATCTCTTTGGCAATGGTGGAGAGGTTGGAGTGTGAGGACAGGAGTCTTCTTTACAAGTAACGAATTCAAACAGGTGCAATTAATACAGGTAATGAGTGCAGGCTTCTGTGGGAGCCAGAATTCTTGTTGGTTGGTAGGTGATCAGATACTTATTCATGCAATAAAATGCAAAATTATTTAAACATCATACAATGTAATTTTTTGGTTTTTATTTTTAGATTCTGTGGGAATGGCTGTATAATCCTTTATGAAAGTTCCCCAGCCCAATATTAACATTAATATAGTCACTTTATCAGTCTAATTGTAGCCGAATTCATAAAATGATCATTTTAACTACTCTGACAACCCTTTCCCAAGCACTCTCCTTCCCCCACAACATGGAATATAATATCGGTTTTCATTTTACAGACACCATTCCAGCAATATCAGCACTGGGTTGGCCAGGGCTCGCGTGACATTGTTACACCATGTAAGCACTGCAGCCAATGGCTACTTCCTTTGCATGAATCTAAGATGTCTGAAAGAAATATGAGAGCTGTAGCCAATGTCAAAAAGCCCAGGGAGCCTTGCACTGATATCACTGGAACAGCATTGTTGCGAGAGGAGAGTATGGGGCATTTTGCATTTTAAGCTAGGGACCAACCCTAGAATGTATGCAGTCTGCATTGCAAAACCCACTTCAATATAAAATGTTATGATACATACCACAAAAATGGCATGTGTGTAGCAGCGCGGACAGCCATTAAGATAATGCAGTTTCACATGGACATTACAAGTCTATACCAAAAACAAGACACAATTTTCCAGCAGAAAACTGAGCAAAGTTTTCTAATACATTAGTTACAATCCGCTCCAAAACTGAAGCACCACTTTAAAAGGGAATCTGTGAGTAGGAATAACCCTTCTAAGCAGTCTGTAAGGGCATGCAAGTCAAAGAAAGTTGAATACAATGACACCTTGATATCGGAGACCAAATGTCTTATTCCTGAGAAATCCCAGTTTTTCTCAATATGCAAGTTAGCTAATAAGATCTATGGGCCAGACATAGATCTCCCTGAAAATTTGCCTACAGCAGATTAGTTGTAGTGGAATGGGGAACTTGTAAAATCAGTCGAGCTAAGTGTTTTTTGTTTTTTTTTTGTTTTTTTTTACTTACGGTACGTTCTGAAGACCTTTCACCATTTTGAGCATATTAAACAAGCCACATCATGGAATGGTGGTCGCAGACCTGAGTAAAACGTTGTTTTTACTTTTCAATTTCTCCTTAGAGATGAGCTTGTAAGTTTAGGTAATATTTTATGTTATAGTTCTACTGGGCGTTGCCAGACATGTTTGTCTGGGGGCGAATACTTCTTCCCCTGCATGAGGTTGACCTGTCATAAGTAGGTTGCGTCATGCAGAGAGAAAAAGAATAGGTCATCCTCTCCTCCCTGATCCCTGCAGCTACTGTGCAAAGATGCATAACTCCGCTCTGCTGTACCATTACAAACACTTCCAGATTTCATCTTAAGCCAGCCAGTGTGGGGGAGGATGAGAGCTGACAGCACAGTGAGAGGGGATCTTAAAAGGGTTATCCACTACTAGGACAACCCGCTTCTTGATCTAAATGTTTGGTCCAGATACAAAAAAAAAAAAAAAAGGATATACTCAATTTCTGTGCGGGCACTGTTCCGGCAGTGTTGCCACTCACGTTCCTGGGGCTCTTTTGCATTTGTGACAAAAAGGGGTTGTTCTAGTAGTGGACAATCCCTTTAAGATATATGTTTTATACAGATATGCAGCCACCATTTCATGATGTGGCCGGTTTAATATGCTCAAACTTGTGAAAGGTACATTTTTAGTGCATGTATGTGACAAAAAATGGTCAGGTAGGTTTCTTTAAAAATTTTGCACCATTTAGCTTTTACATGCTCTATTTCCCTGCACATTTAAATTTGATGTGGTCATAAATCAGCAAAGAGGAGCTTAGAAAAAGACAGATAAAAGTTAAAAACTCCCTGTCAGTCAGTCATAGTGGGCTAAATGACGGATTCTCAGTTAAAGGGGTTGTCCAGGCAAAATTAATTCACCTGTTGCTTGGTATGATAAAAATAAACAATGAAGCTACGGTATGATAAAAATAATAAATGAAGGTACACTCTCCTACTGACACTTTTCGGGATCCAGCAAAGGTCATTTGAGGTTTACATTTACACCAGAAGGAAGTACTCACCATTCACTGTGACAGCAGGACTGCTGGGATGTGATTGGCTGCTGTGTTCAGGTATCATTAGCAGCGTGTTATCAACTAGTGAAGTCACCTAACCAGAACAGCCAATGACAGGTTCCAGCTGCCACAGAGAATGGTGACTACTTACGGTGTAAATACAAACCATGGAGTGACCTTTGCTGGATCCCGATAAGTAACGGTAGGAAAGTATAGCTTAGGCTACTTTCACACTTGCGTTTTTTTGCTGCGCGTTTTTTGCACACAAACGCATGAAAAAAATGCATCATGCGTTTGTGTGGGTTTTTTGCGGGTTTTGGTGCGTTTTTAAAAAAAAAAGCATGCTTTTTTGCGCATACGTGCGCATTACAATGCGCACGTATGCGCACCCATAGACTATAATGGGTGTTTTGCTGTAAAAAAAACAACGCATTTTTGGGGGGCAAGTCGGACGCACAAAAATGCACACTACAAAAAACGCATGCGCATACAAACGCATGTGTATGCGCACCCATGTTAAAGTATGGGGGGAAAACGCATGCTTTTTTTGCGCTAAAAAACAGCGCAAAAAAACGCAAGTGTGAAACCAGCCTTAATTTGTCTATTTTTATTATACTAAGCCACTGGTAAAATTTTAATTTTGCCTGGACGACCACTTTAACTCATTCTGCAGCCAGCGACTCAGTGCAACACAGTGGCTATAAAAGGCAAATGGTGCAAAATTGTAATCAAACTCCATTGCAAAAATGCATTTAAGCAGTTAAAAAAATATCCCCAAAAGGTGGCCAGCTTCTTTAACACTAGATTTAAGCTCCTCCAAAATAATATGCAAGCATGTGATACAGAAATATAAAATGAATGAGGTGCTAAGTTTTGTGACAAGACTAGTCCTGCTGGGCCTACCATGTACTGGGATAGTAGAACATACTGTACCTTAATTGAGGACTTTCCAGGTTTACTCTAATCGTCGTTATCAACCTCTCTGTATTCGTCAACACTATGCTTTCTACGCGTTGTTTCAGTTCATCTAAGCCAACACCAAAAAGAGCAGACACCGGTATGGCGGCATCACCGGGGTCATGGCTAAGAGACACAAAAGAAAAGGTTTTGATTTTAGAATAATTGAATAATACTTATGCAACATGTGAACATACCCTTATTGTTGCCATGTGTGCAGTGTTTCTTTCTGCATTAAACAACTAGAGTGATGGCAGGAAAAACGAACGTTGTGGACGTGGTTTTACAAGGCATTTTTGCAGCGCTTTCTTTCACGAGTGAAAAGTGCTGCAGAAACACTGAAAGAATGGACATACCGCGTCTTGGCAAAAACACAGCTGGGCTCAAAATATGTATAGGAATAATCTGCAGTGTTTATATGAGATTTCAGTGCAGCATAAAGAACAGTAAAAAAAAAAAGTGAAAGTCAACATTTTGTATTTCTGTAACCAAATTTCAGCTATGCTAGTTAGGGTACCGTCACTCGCCAGCGATCCCGACAACGATATGACCTAGTAGGGATCGCTGGTGCGTCGCTACGTGGTTGCTGGTGAGATGTCAAACAGTCAGATCTCACCAGCGACGCAGCAACGATACGTCGGTTGTTGGGACTCTGTCTCTCAGACCTGTAGTATTGAGGTCGTTCAGAGTCGTCCCTGTCAAAAGCAGCGATGCATGCTGGCCAGCGGGACACCAGTGATCAAAAAGTGGCCCAGGACATTCGAGCACGACCAGCGACATCGCAGCAGGGGCCCAATCGCCGCTATGTGTCACACGTAGCGAGATCACTGTTGAGTCACAAAATCGGTGACGCAACAGCGATCTCGCTATGTGAGACGGGGGCTTAAGGATTAGCAATAATTAGCAATAGAGAACTATGAAATATATGATCATGCCAGTCATCAGCAGAGCAGCAGCAGGGTCCAAACCCCCATATGGGACTGGCGCTGGAAACTTGAGACAGTCTGAGAATCCAAATTATTGTGCATCCATTATCTTAAACCATTAAAATAGGTACTTTTTTTTGGTTCCTGTAAAATATCAATACTTATTTTCTACAAAACAAAAGCCGCGGAGACACCATCACATGTTTCTCAACGCAAGCAATGACTAGCAAGGTCTTTCCCCGGGAAGGAACAACCACGGGAAGGGCAGTCTCCAATGAAGGAAACCACCTATGCCAAAACATGGTATCCATCCACAGACAGCTGTTTCGGGGTATTGCCCCTCATCAGTGTGGAGTAGGAAACTGGCCAGTAGGAGCAATGCCTAGTAAAAGACTGTGAAAAATGAGGATGAATGAACTCATGGAGATCAACATCCAACACTGCGGAGACACCATCACATGTTTCTCAACGCAGGGATGGGGGCTTTGCTCAAGTCATTTGTTGTGTTGAGAAACATGTGATGGTGTCTCCGCGGCTTGTGTTTTGCATATTTTTACATAAGGGATGGGGGCTTTGCTCTAGAATCACTGCGTTGAGAAACATGTGATGGTGTCTCCGCAGTGTTGGATGTTGATCTCCATGAGTTCATTCATCCTCATTTTTCACAATACTTATTTTCTAAGCATTAACAATGCATCATAGACCAGGAAAAAAAAAACAACAACACAGGCACAAGAACATGCGCTCAGATACACTTCTTCTAGCAAGATCGGCAAACCATCTTTTATTGTATGTATGGAGGCCTCCTAACCCTCGCCTGGCATCTAAACTTGTCTATTTGATTATATAGATTTGCATCACACAGTTAATATTTCAATCACAGTCAGATTTCACTTCTATGATGTAGGGGCACTTTATAAGAAAGCGTTGTATTATTCATGTATGCAATTTTTGTATATGAATACGGTATATACAGTAGATTTGCATCAGTTTTTTTGTTATGTTTTATTTATGGCCAAATTATCAGAATTTTTGTTGCAAATTGAGTTTTGGTGTAGATTGGTTGTTTTTGGCACAAGAGGTCAAGTCCTTTTCCACCTTAAAGCGGCTATTCACATTTAAATTCTTAGAGCAGCACTGCACCGACTTGGTGCTGAACAAGCATAAATGTTACTCCTTACCCCACCTGTTAGAGGCCTCTTACCCAGTCATATCACACCTCTGGCTTTGCACTGATGAGGGACAAACAATGGTGATGAGCAAACGTGCTGGGAGAACGTGTTATTAGAGCATGCTCGAATGTCTTCGCCATGCTCGAAAAATATGTTCTAGTCCATGCGACGGAATGTATCATGGCAGACAGCCGCAACACATGCAGGGATTGCCTGTTTGTTAGACAATTGCTGCCATGGATAAATGCAGTCGCGTGGACTAGAACATATTATTCGAGCATGCCAAAGTCACTGGGTTAGCACACAACTCAAAACACTTATCACCTTTTCACCCTAACAGTCATGTCACATGCCATGAGGTAGGGGAACTCCATTACAAAATACACTAGTCATCTACTCTATTTACTTTTTTTATCTAATCGATTAGCGCTGTCAAGAGGTGACTCCATCTGTTCTTATTTAAGTGATTTTCAGTTCACATTTGTGGGTATAACTTAATAAATATTTGTTATTCCGGTACGTAATTTGGTGGATTTGCACTCTGTTTATCCCCGAGGAAGCTGACGTGAAACACGCGTCGGGGTTGTTGCATCTCATTGCCAGGTATTATGCACTTAGCACTTTGCTCTTATTTATCTATATTTACATTCATGCGTATTTTTTACTTTGAGTGAGTAGCCTGAACACACATATTGGCTCTACTCTGTTTATTTAGGGGTTCATTAATAATAATAGATGTTATGATCTGTTGGAGTATATGGTCACAGTGCCATTACAATATATAGAATGTTTCCCCAGACTATGAGAGTATCTAGACTATGGTATTTTATTAGTATATGTCTGCAACATTAGCTCATTTTTTTCTGGGGTTATGTTTTTTCTCCATTCTGCATTATTTGATCTGGTCTCCCCTTACTTTTATGGTTTATTCACATGCTATGTAATTTATAGGCTTTTGTGTTCCTGGCCATGTGACACTCTTGATTCTTCTCCTTGTTTTTATACTTATCTGTCTAAATAAAATTTGCTTTTTTATTGCATAGTATTGTTCGCTTTTTACTTCCCTTTCTTTGGATTTACACTATAAATATAGTGCGCAGAGGCAAAAAAAAAAGTTCTGATATTTTACAAATAGAAAAAATAAAACTACTTTTTAACTTCATATTTTATATGGAAACAGTGAACTTACATTTCAATTAAATCAATTTTGTTATGCACCTCTATCATGGTTTCAAGGAGCTTCTGTGGAACCTTCAAGTTCTGAAGAACGGATAGCACACTTTTCTTCTGATTGTCAGCTTCGGGGTGGCTAATATCTCTTACATGAATTAATAAATCCTAATATGTAAAAAACAAAAAACACCATGACATGATGAAAACAGAGCAAGTATGGACTTTCTAGATGAGGTCATGAAAATGGTCAATTATTACCGTAAATTTCAGTCTGTTTATAACTCTTGTAATTACAAATATGTGAATGATGGAATTCCAAATGATAGCACGTTGTAATATTGTGATTTATCAGATGTTTTGATTAATGGAAGTTTATGAGGAGCAATTCTTGATTGTTTATACTTTATAAATTTATGGCAGTACTAGAGCTGAACCAAAAGTTTTGAAGGGCCTGCAGGCGGGAGATTCGCAACAGCTCAGATTCAGAAACCAAGGAAAACCAACATGGCTGCTAGATCAGAGCCGCTGTGAACCTACCTGCAGAAATCTTGGGCACCACTTCTAATTCGTAGGCCCGGCACAAAGAACGTATGGCGTTGTACAGGACATAATATTCAGAAGAGACACTGGGGATTCCTGCAGGTAGAAGGATGATCACTGGGCTTCCCATGTGGCCACTGGACCAGTGTCCCGCTAATTATTCTATTATCTATAGCTCCGTCCAATTACAGAAATAACTACTCAAAGCCATTTTAATAAAATTCATATTATTGCTCTTTGCTGAACATAAAAAATAAAAAAAAAGCCATTAAAATAAAGACTAAGCCATGGCTTTTAGCCTAGTGTTAGAAGGGTTGTCCACTTTCTAAGTCCTTTTTATTAAAAGGCTTTTCGAAAATAAACCGGTCACAAAGGACATCCAATAATCAGCTGTAGTTTATGCAGAAAGCCAGTAGCAAATTCTCTATTCTTTGCAGTGCAACTGCAAAAACAAAGTATCATAGTGTTCATTACTAGCAAAGATTACTTTCAAGTTTTTTACTGCTAAAGAACATCCTTCTCCGGTGGTTAATAGATATAAGTCCTGACTGGGAGACCCACTTCCATGAACACAATATAGATACACTGTAACAAAAAGTTATAGTAATGCTAAGACTTTCCAGAAGACAGAGGTGCCCAGTGTTAAGAGTTTCTAGTGCTGGATTAAGGTATATGAATACAAGACTTACTGAATGGATAACATCTTCCAGTGTGGCAGAAAAGGACTCTATCAAATTGTGAGGGAGTTGAGACAGAAATCCAATAGTGTCCACATAAATCACTGGCATACGGCAAGGAAGTAATCCACCATGTGTGGTGACATCAAGAGTGGCGAAGAGCTGATTTCGTGGATGTAAGCTTGCATCTCCTGTAAGTGCTTGGATTAATGTTGTTTTTCCTGTAATTACACACAGTCAGGATTTAAAAGACTTTTGTTTTAAAAATGCATACATCATCGGAACTGAGACCATGTGGCCCATGCCAGCATCGGACAGTACAATAACTACACTGACCGGAGTTCGTGTAGCCCATTACAGAGATAATTGGAAACTCTCGCCGTCTGCGCTGGGTTCTTAGTAATTTTCTCTTACTCCTCAACTTATCCAGAGCTTTTTTAATCCTCATTTCTCTTTCTTTTAACAGCCTCTGCTGGACCTCAATGAAGGTTTCACCTTAACAGAAAAAATATCAATATTGAAATAATCCAGTTAAATTAAGAAGACATTATTGATCAATATAAAAGGCAGAATAAGGTCCATTAATATCTTAATATTCTTCTTGCAAGAGTCATAACTTATTTTGCACCTAAACAGCTACAGCCATGGCCAAAAGTGTTTGCCCTCTTGAAATTGTTTCAGAAAATGAAGTATTTCGCACAGAAAAGTATTTCAATTAGACATGTTTTGCTATACACACACAAGTTTATTTATTTTTCTCTATCGCTTCATTGGGGGACACAGGAAACCATGGGGTGTATGCTGCTGCCACTAGGAGGCTGACACTATGCAGAAAAATTAGCTCCTCCTCTGCAGTATACACCCCACCGACCAGTGCTAGGATAATCAGTTTAGCTTAGTGTCAGTAGGAGGTGGACACGTGTCTTTCACTAGACTCATATCTACCTCTGTTTTCTTCTTTTTCATATGGATCTTCTCCTTTACCTATGGAGGGATACAGTGTGAATTGTCACAGCTGTATTCCCACATAGAGACTGAGTACAGCGTATACTGCCACCCCGTATCCTCAGATGTCTAGTCGGCAGGACCCCAGCTCCTAACAGTGTTTATGTGATCCGTTTTTGGTCCTGGCCCCTGTCTCCTACCCACTCGCCCACCAGAGCCTGTTTAAGGAGGCATGGATGTCCCTCATACTCACATTCTTGGACGTCGTCAGGATGGAGAGGTACCTCTTGCTCTCTCTCTCCGCCAGATTCCAGTCCAGAGGTGTCAGAGAAGATTTGTGTAATGAAGAAAGAAGAGGATAAGGAAAGATGAAGATAAGAAGACAGAGGAAGATGAAGGAAAACAACAGAAGAGGATGTAGGAGTCTTACCTCCCCTCCCTCTCTTCCCAAAATTTTTATTCAGAGTTTTCTACTCTATATGGAGCCTGGTTCCGCCGTTATTCTGGTTGTTTTCTTGACGGTGTGACAATTGACAGTCCTCAGTACTGGATCTTCGCTTCCCTGTCGGCCGGATTCTTTTTTCTGTACTTTCATAGCTCGGAAAGGCTATATCCAGACTTCCGCGCCACCCTCCCCTGCTCCCAGGGCCTCTTCCACTAATTTAGACCCCGGCTTCAGCGCGACCTAGTCCCGGCGTTTGGCCCCGCCCCCTTCTCAGTGTCTTTGGGCGGGCTTTTCTCCCGTCTGTTGACGACACACCTCCAGTTCCTGGATCTGACGATTAGCTCTGACCACTCCTCTCGGCTCCGTTGAGAGGGTTTCTATGCCTCGCAGGAGTCTCCGGCTGTGCCTACCATAGGCCGCAATAGATCTAGACAGGAGCATCGTTCTACTTCTTCTGCTCCCTTTCTCCCCCTGGCGGACATTTTTTTCCTCGGTCCTCTTCCACAGAGTCAGTGGTGGTGGTTTCGGATGTGTTATCTGAGGAATACTCGAACCTGGATTCTCACCATACCTCTAACCAGACCTTTAACATTGAGGATCCCGCTACGGATCCCGCAGAAAAGGTGGTTTAGTTTAGATCAGTGGTTCCCAAACTCCAGTCCTCGCGGACTCCAACAGGTCATGTTTTCAGGACTTCCTTAGTATTTCACAGGTGATGGAAGTATCATCAAGGCATCAGGAATTATCTCACATGTGTAACATTATGAAAATCCTGAAAACATGATCTGTTGGGGTCCGCAAGGACTGGAGTTTGGGAACCACTGGTTTAGATGGTCGACATCAGCTCGTAAGTCTTTGCCAGTCATACAGAATTTGAGGAGGTACTTTCCAAGGAATGGGACAACCCGACCAGCCGCTTCCAAAGAGGGAAGCACCTCGGTATCCTATATCCCTTCTCTCCTGAGCTCACTGAGAACTGGATTACTTCTCCGACTGTGGACCCTCCGGATTCCAGACTTACCACTAATACAGTCCTTCCTCTCCCAGATGGAGCATCCCTCAATGATACCAACGACCAACTCAGAGTCCTTGGCAAGGTCAGCTTTTGAAGCAGTCGCCGCTACATTGTGCCCTGCCTTTGCCTCCACCTGGGTGAAAAAGTCTATAGACGCATGGGCTAAGCTGTTCCGTCAAGAATTCTTTCTGGAGCCTGATCAGAGGAATTGGCCGACCTTGCAAACCAAATTAATCTAGCAGGGAAGTACATGGCATCCACCTCCCTGGACGCCGCTACATGTGCTGCTCGGGCATCCAGCAATATCGTGGCCATCCGAAGGACCATTTGGCTTAAGGCGTGGCAAGCGGACTTACCCTCAAATAAGTCCCTTACCAACTTGCCTTTCCAGGGTTCCCGTGTGTTTGGCTCCAGGTTGGACCAAATTATTAAGGAGGCCACCAGAAGGAGGAGCCCTCTCCTTCCTCAGGCCAAACCTCGTCATTCTCCTTTGTCACGTGATTTTCGGCACTTTCAACATTTCCCTTCGACAGAGTTCTCCCACCAAGAGAAGTCAAAGGCTCACCAGGTTAGGAAAAAGGTTTCCTTTAAATCCTCCTTCGGGCGTTTCTGCGACACGAGGAGTAGATCCCCCAGGAACAGTCCTGGTGGATTTTCCTCCGCGTGACTCGTCGTGGATCTAAGATTGCTGAACGGAGGAGTCTGTCTTTTCATTCAGTAATTGCTTCCTGGGAACCGCAGGAGTTTTTTGTTCCATGGAAGCCTTTTTCCATGTCCTTTTTTCTTCAGGGCATCATAGATATATGCGATTTAAGAGGGGCAGGTCCATTTTCATTTTATCGACCACTCCCAGAGTCTCGCAGAGTCTGTGACAGTGGTTTTGCACATTCTGTGGATCACAGGTTCAGTGCTCTTCCCTTACTTCACCGATGTTCTCATCATGGCTCTGTCTGTCATTCTTGATTCCCTTCCTTTCATTCGGCTCGGACTCATCCTTCTTAGCGCTCTCATCAGGTTACCTGGTCAGGACGACTTCCGTCCATCCGGCTAAGGCCCCCCCTTTTTTTGGGACCATGCGTATGGAGGTCTTCCGGCCTCTAGGTCAGCGAATGCTCCCTGGATCCGGACTGCAATTGTAGGTTTACCGGGTCAGAGCAAAGCACATTCTTCTGAGTTTAAGGCACACTCTACCCGGGCAGTGGACGCCTCCTGGCCTCCGTCCTGCACCTCTGCAAGGCGATAATCGGTCCTACACATGATTGCAAAATTTTTAAAGAGTCTATGCCTACGCTTCAGCGGATGCCGGCTTAGGTAGAAAGACCTTGCAGGCGGCGGTGGCGAGCTATCCAACCTTCTCGGAGTTGTCTGCTGTTCCCTCCCCTTGGGTACTGCTTTGGGACATCTCATGGTTTCCTGTGTCCGCTTACCGTAAAATCTGTTTCTCTGAGCCTTCATTAGGGGACACAGCACCCACCCAAGTTTAACAGCTCTGTTTATTGTATATTGTTACAGTATGAGTTTCTGTGTTTTCTCTCTTTAACATGTTGCTTCTCCTACTGCTTTCTCAATAACTCAATATCCTAGTGCGGGTCGGTGGGTTGTACACTGTGGAGGAGGAGCTAACTTTTTTTGCATAGTGTCAGCAGCATACATGTGTCACGCAATGAAGGCTGCGAAAAACAGATTTTACGGTAAGCAACCAAAAATCCAGTGTGTGTATCGAAAGAAAAAAAATAAAATATAAAAACGGAAATTGGACATCATTTCACACACAACTCCAAAAAGGACAGGACAAAATTGTTGACACTATTCAAAAATTGTAGGTAAACAGCTTTGTTTCAAGCAGGTGATGCTCGTTCAAATTCGCCTGTGGCAAATAGTGATGAGCAAACGTGCTCGCATAACGTGTTCTCTCGAGTGTTATCCGAGTATCTTGTGTGTGCTCGGATAATATTTTCTACTCCCTGCAGTTGCATGTTTTGCAGCGGAAGACAGCAGGGATTGCCTGTTTGTTAGGCAATGCCCGCATGTGTAGCAACTGTCTACCGCCGCAAAACACGCAGCCGCAGGTATTCGAAAATATTAGCCAAGCACACCCAAGATACTCGGATAACACCACAGCGTGCTAGGATAATGCGCACACTCATCACTAGTGGCAAGTAACAGGTGTGGGCAATTATGAAAATCATACCTGAAACCAGAAAAAAAAAAATGGGAGAAGTTGACTCACTCTTTGCATTGTGTGTCTGTGTGTGCCACACTAAGAATGGAGAACAGAAACAGAAGTTAACTGTCTGAGGACTTGAGAATCAAAATTGTTGAACAATGTTAAGGTTATGAGTCCATCTCCATCTTGATGTTCCTTTGTAAACTATGCACAACAAAATCAGGAAGTTTACAACCCATGTCACTGTAACCAATCTCCCTGGATGTGGACGGCAGAGAAAAACTGATGAAACGTTGCAACACAGGATAGTCCAGATGGTGGATAAGCAGCCCCAATCAAGTTCCAAAGAAACTGAAGCTGTCCTGCAGGCTCGGTGTGCATCAGTGTAAACTATCTGTTATGGACCGACCTAGGTTGTAGTAGTGATATTGCAACCACTAGGGGCAGAACTGGAGGGTAGCTTCGTCGTAGTTTTGATCCAGCCTCACCACGAGCTCCGGCACATCGTAGCTTTGACGCCCATCAGAAAATCCGGTCTAGCCTTCATACAGGTGGGTACACGGAGCAGCAGTGTAGATGGGGGTAGAAGCAGGTAATGTAGTCAGGATATAACCAGAGGTCAATACTCAGAGGTCAATACTCAGAGCTGCAGTAGGATATTGAGGATAAGCAGCAGGTGGGAAGCAGCTAGACTAAAGCCTGGGAGTTCAATAATCTAGCAAGGAAGGAAGCCTGGTTTAAGTAGGGTGTTCAATCAGAAGATCACATGGTTGAGCCAATCAGGACCTCAGGATGGGGTCAATCAGTACCACACAGGTACTAGTATTGGTGACAGACTAAAAAAAAGCTAGACTGCAGTTTGCCAAAATGTATGTGAGTAATCCTAGATCCTTCTGGGAAAGCGTCTAGTGGACAGAAGAGACCAAGATAGAGCTTTTAGGTAAAGCACATCATTCTAGCATTTACTGAAAACCGAATGAGGCCTACAAAGAAAAGAACATAGTACCTACAGTCAAATATGGTGGAAGCTCAAAGATGTTTTGCTGCCTTTGGCACTAAGTGCCTTGACTGTGTGCAAGGCACCATGAAATCTGAAGATTACCAAAATGATTTTTAGTCAATGCAGTGCCCAGTGTCAGAAAGCTGGCTTTGCGTCCTAAGTCATTAGCACAATGACCCCACTCATACTTCAAGAAGCACCCAGAAATGGATGAAAACAATACGTTTGGGCGTTCGGGAGTGGCCAGCAGTGAATCCGGATCTAAATCCCATTGAACACCTATGGATAAATTTTAAAATTGCTGTTGGGAGAAGGCACCCTTCAAATATGAGAGACAGGTGATCAGTTTGCAAAAGAAGAGTGGTCCAAAATTCCAGTTGAGAGGTATAACAAGCTTGGTGATGGTTACAGGAAGTGATTGATTCCAGTTATTTATTCCAAAGGGTGTGCAACCAAATATTAAGTTGAGGGTGCCAACAATTTTGTCCTGTCTATTTTGGGGGTTTTGTGTGAAATGATGTCCAATTTGCCTTATGTTGTTCCAATACAATGAAGGAAATAAACATACGTACAACAAAAAAATGTGCAATTGCAATCATTTTTGGGAACAATCTCAAGGGTGCGAAAGATTATGGTGATATCAACATTTATTTTAATTTTTTATCAGTTTAGTGGTTTAAAAATATTGTTTTGTGTTGCTATTTTCTGAGACTTTTTTGTCAGTTGAGTTGTGCAAGGCCTTTTTGTATGGCAAGCTGTCATTTTAATTGATACCAATTTGGAAGAACGCTTGGTGACCAATAAATTACAATTCTTGAATCTGTATTTTTCTTTACAACATTTAGGCTATGTGCACATGTAGCGGAACTCTCACGGAAGTTACCGTGAGAATTCCGGAATTCCATTCCGCGGGAAAACCGCATTCTAAATTCACGCGATTTTCCCGTGGAAAAATTAGTGATCTGCAAGCGTAATTAGCTTGCAGAATGCTAGCGTTCTCCAAGCGATCTGTAGCATCGCTTGGAGAACGGATTGTCAGATTGAGGAGTGTAACCATCTTTCTACTATTGAGGCTGCCTATGCAGCATCAGTAGTAAGGGTATGTGCACACTTTGCGGTTTCTGCTGCGTTTCCGCAGCGGTTTTGTACAGTACCTTTATTTCCCATGGAAATTAAAAAAAGCTGTGCACATGCTGCGTTTTTTCAGCGCGGTTTTCAAAACGCAGCATGTCAATTGTTTGGTGCAGAAACGCTGCAGTTTTACACCTCATCCATTTAGGTGTAAAACCGCAGCGCTTTGTCCTGCGGATTTACCTGCGGTTTTCTCTACAAAATTCGCAGAGACAAAAAACTATGTGCGCACATACCCTCAAAAGGTCTAATGTTAAAAAAAAATTAAAAAAAAAAATGGTGTTCTAGTCACCTTCCGGCGTCCCACGCAGCCTTCCCGGGCCTCAGCGACGCTTCCGTTCCCAGTAATGCTTTGCGAGACCTCTGATGACGTAGCGTCTCGTGATAATGTAGTGGTCTCGCGAGGAATAGGGACCGCTACATTATCGCAAGACCGAGACGTCATCAAAGGTCTCGCAAGGCAATACTGGGAACGGAAGCGTCACCGAGGCCCGGGAAGGCTGCGCCGGACGGTCAATATAACACCATTTTTGTAATTTTTTTTTTTTTTTTTTTTACAGGGATATGGTACCCACAGCCCCGAGGACAGTCTCCTCTCCTCCGGTCCGTGGGTGCCATCCGCAAATATTATGCTTACTTTTCGCATGGTGGGCACAGCCACATGCGGGAAGTAAGCAGAACAATGCAATCCTATGGGTGCGGGATCGCCGCGATTCCGCAAATTAATGAGCATGCTGCGTATTTTTCCGCGATGTGATCCCGCCGCGGGAAAATCCGCAGCATTAGCACAGCATTGCGGAATCACATAAGATTGCAT
This sequence comes from Dendrobates tinctorius, assembly GCF_039654945.1. Lineage (NCBI taxonomy): Eukaryota > Metazoa > Chordata > Amphibia > Anura > Dendrobatidae > Dendrobates > Dendrobates tinctorius. The sequence goes on along the minus strand of NW_027361789.1, from coordinate 467,728 downwards.
GGGATGCTGTTTTTTTTGCATGTTCGCGGCAAAATCGCGCGTTAAAAAACGCCGCAAAAAAAACGCGACGTGTGAACGCAGCCTTAATGTATGGGTTAAATGATTTTACATTTTCATAAGATATTGACACATACCTTATATTAAAGTCATATCAAATGTCTTTTTTTATTTTTATTTTCACACAAAAGTGGTGCGCCACTTAAAGGAACCTGTCACCAAGAAAATACCATTCAATCTGCAGGCACCAAATTATAGAGCAGGGGGAGGCAGAGTAGATTGACATATAGTTTTGTGAGAAAATATTCAGTATAACTGGTGTTTTATCATTTAATACTTTTCTTTTTTCAAAAAAACATTTTTTATTAAATTTACACATTCAACTACGTCCTTTCCGCTCCTTGTGACCGGGGTTGTTCCTTCACTACTTCGTCTGTTCCTCTTTTGAGGCACCCGGCTGGAGCAGCAGCGGACTTTCCCCAACTTATCTGCATCTACAACCAGCTTGGCGCTACCCTTGGACCATCTATCTGACTCTGCCTGAGCTGTCTTTGTATACACACTTATACAAGGAAGGCCATCAGTCACTGATAGGACGGCCCACTGGAAAATCGCAGAAAGAGAAGAGGATTAAATGATTAAAACACAGGCTATACTGAATCTTTTCGCACAAAACTACATATCTACTCAGTTCCCCCTGCTCTACAGTATGATGCCTTAAAGGTAAATTTCAATTAATAAAGCTTTAAAAACTAAAAACTTTTGTAATTTAAGTCATGGTAAAATTCCTTACCATTCACGCTGTACTGCAACGTAGGACTCTGCTTACTGCCCCCGCTTCCTATGATGATTTGTTTGAGAATCCCAGTGCATGAAGAGATACTCAAACGAATTGTCATCTGTCGGCAGAAAATGCTCCGTCACTCCCCTTTCCACCCTGAAAAGAAGAGTCATCGGGCGGGGGTTCTGGGACATCCCAACTCTCGTCTTGTGGACCCGAAATAAAGTCATCAAGGACGCTCGTTACAGGGGCTGGTCCCTGCAATGTCTCCCTTGTGCAGTGTCTCGCCAAGTGTGATGACTGCTTAGCTGCATAGTAATACGCCAGCAACAGAGGGGTGTTACTATACCCGGTGTGGAGACCAGCGACGCCCCAGCAGGTGACGTCACTGGTCTCTGTCAGGTAGTGACACCGCTCTGCTGCCGGTTCATTACTATTCCTCTGAGCAAACAACAGACCTGACGCTGATTATCGCACAGGGCACTGATGGACACGCTGCACATGGGAGACACTCGGGAATCAGCCCCTGAAACGAGTCACTGATGATGCTTCGTTTCAAGGATAGGGCAGAGGCTGTCACAGTGACCACAGCCTCTGCCCCCCGATGATATTTTGTGTGTGCATCTTAGCATGCATTGCTGAAAAACAAAAGTGCGCATGCACTGGCAAACGTAGTTCCGATTCATGAGCTGTGTGTCGACAGTGTGTTTGGCTTTGCACGCAGTTGGGCAAAGCGTATTGGCAGGTGCGAAACGCAATACTTCTGAGCAGGCGCGAGATGTCGCACGGCGCAAGAGGCGTTATCCATGAAGTAGGACGGTGAGCAACAGCTGTTGGGAGTGATGTAGAGGTCCGAAACCACGCCCATCGGACCAAACTGAGACGATTACCATATAGCGCCGGAGAAATTAAAAACCGTTTTTATGAGTATATAAGGAGGGTCAGGGGGTTCTATAAGGATTTAGGGAATGCATAGCACACGCTGAATATGGCGATATTTTTAGCTGTTATGTCACAAAACTGGTGACAGGTTCCCTTTAAAAGACAAGGCTGGAAGAGTTTCATTTTGTTTATCCTACCGCGGTAAAAAAAGAATAAAAAAGTGACAAAAAAAAAGTAAAAATTGCCTAGATTCAAAATGGTACCAATGAAAACTACAGTTTGTCCCACAAAAAAAAAAACAAGTCCTCATACAGCTTCCCTTTTATAATACTCATCTAGAGGGCGGTCAGGTCCGGTTAGCATCGTTGTCCTTCTCTGGCGCCTCCCTTCTTCTTGCGATGTCATCCTTCTTGTGTGCTTCAGCATCGCGCTCCTTTGCAGGTATACTTCTCTGCCCTGACCAGGACAGATTAAAGTACCGTAGTCCACATACGCCAGGGTTCTTTGACCTTTCCTGGCACAAGCGCACTGCAGTACTTTACTCTGCCCTGGTTAGGGTAAAGAAAGGTATGCCTGCGCAGGAGCTCGATACCGTGGGCACTGTTAGTGACGTAGGATGCGGCATGGGCACGAACAAGAAGCGAGGAGGCAAAAGGACCAAGACAGCGAAGCCCATCGGACCCGAACGCCTTGTAGGAGAGTATTAGAAAAGGTCCTTTTCTTGTTTTGCAGGCCGGATTGGGGGCATATATACAGCATATTAGAATACTGTATATCAGGGCTGAAAGGTAGTGGTCTTATCTCATTTGGGACAAACCTAGAAACAGGTACCCGTTAGCAAAAAAAATAAGCTCCTCCCCAGCAGACTTTACCTACCATACCAGCACCAAGTGCTTCAGTTTAGCTTAGTGTCACGTCAGAGGCAGACATGGGTCCGAGCTTCGGATAAGTCTTGCCCTTGGTTAGGAACTAAGCTTTCATCATTTCTGATTGCCACTGAACCACTGAACTTTAGTTAAGATGGGTAACATAGCGGATTGATGCTTCTCTGTAGTTAGTGTCAGCCTCTAGGTGGCAGCAGATTTAACCCATGGTTTCTGTGTCTCCCAATAACGTGACTGAGAAAAATTATTGGTTTGTTTTTTAAACTGATCTGGACTGCCCATAGACTTTATAAGTCCTGCACTAACGTTTTAAAACTTCAATGCAATGTAAACAGCCAGCACAAGATTATGTAGCTGTGGCAGAGGGAAGCCAACTGTCAGACACAGCCAGACTTCCCAGAGAGAAGAGAACATGATTTATTACCATGTTTACCTTCCCGATCTCTGTATACACAGAACTGAAGCTGTGTATACAGATTAGGAAGCACCTCCCAATGCCTTCATCCCCTAAAGCAGTGGTCCCCAACCTTTTTTGCACCAGGGACCGGTTTCAAGCAAGACCATTCTTCCATGACCCGGCAGGGCGGGGATGGAGGTGTGACAGGGGCGGGGCTTTGGTCATAAGGGGGCAGGGCTATGGACGCGGTTGTAGTTTAGCAGTACATACTTATAATTAAATGATAACATTTATAATGTGACTCAACTCACCATAGGTTTTGAATGAGTGCTCCATCACCCCCATCCTTGCCTGCTCCATCACCCCATCACTCCCTTCACCCCATCACTCCCTTCTCCATCACCCCCATCATGGCCTTCTCCCATTATCCCCTCATGGCCTTCTCCCATCACCCCAGGCATTATGGCCTTCTCTCCCCATCACGGTCTTCTCCTCATGTCCCCATCTCCTCCAGGGCCAGGCTCCACCTACACAAACCAAAACACACATACATGTACACACACAGACAGACATACATACACACACACATTATATATACACACACCACCTCTCTCCTCTCACCTGTCTGCAGCATCGCCCGCGCTTCCTCGCTCTGACACAGCAGCGGCCACGGCACGCTCCTCTTTGTGTCAGTCAGAGACAGGAAGCGCGGGCGGTGGGCAGGAAGCTGGACGGGTCCTTGCAGCTCCGCTCCTGCTATTCCCTCTTGCAGGCAGCGGAGCTGCTTGGATCGCTCCCTGGCCGCCGCTACACATGAGGGCAGTCTAAGAATTGCTGCACGCCGCCCCCGCTACGCTACTGACCGCTCCTGGCTCCCCTTGTGTCCGCGGACCGGCAAGGGCACTGCAGCCGCCCGGTGATGGGCCGCGGACCGGCGGTTGGGGACCCCTGCCCTAAAGGACCGTCACACACAGCGATGTCGCCAGCGAGATCGCTGATTTTGTGACGCCACAGCGATCTCACCAGCGATATCGCTGTGTGTGACAGGTATCAGCGACCGGCCCCCCTGCTGGGTATTGCTGATCGCGCTCCATCGTCCTGGGCCATTTTTTGATCGTTGGTCTCCCGCTGGCCAGCACGCATCGCTGCTTATGGCAGCGAGAGACCAGCGACGCTGGTTTCCAATGTAAACAGCGGGTATATAAGAGCCGCGCGGCTCTTGGTTACCCGCTGTTTACATTGGAAACCAGCTTGCTCGCAGGAGGGGTTGTCTATTTGACAGCTCACCAGCAATCAGCCTAACTATGTCCCAGCGATCCCATCAATGTCGGTTCGTTGGTGAGATCGCTGGGACATCGTTATGTGTAAGGCCTGTTTCAGACATCAGTTTTTTCTGTCAGCCTACATCTGCCAACATAGCGGAAAATGGATCCGCAGGCGGACTGACAGAAACGGGGGACAGCGGATCGGCGGATGTATGGATCTGCCGATGTTAAAAATTTAAAAGGAACCGCGGCTGGGAATAAAGGAAAAAAAAAAAATCAAAAATTAATACCGGGTGATGTAGTGGGATCCGCGGTTATCTGCGGTGAGCAGCGATGGCATGAGGGAGGAGATCGCACAGTAGCGATCGCGCGATGCGAAGAGATTGGGTGACAAATGAGAGCGAGAGAAATATAGAGAGATAGAGAGAGATTTTTTTCATCCAGCAGCCAGACAGAATTGTGGGTTAAAACACAAAATAGCGGATCCGGAGGGAGAAAAAAACGTTACAGGGTCCGTTCGGTCAGGTCAGCGGATGCCAAAATATTGGCGGATCCGCAAAAATGCGGACGCTACGGACGGCCATCAGTCAAAATCCGCCGATAATGAAAGTCAATGGGGGAAAAAAAACGGCTCTGCAAAGAAAAATGGCGGATCCGCTTTTTTTCCAAAACGGCGGATTTTGACTGATGGTCACAAACGGATGTGTGAAACAGGCCTTACGGGGCCTTAACCCAGTGAAATGTCTTAGCTGGGGCTAATACACCGTTCACAGCTACAGGAGAAAAAAAAAAAAAATGTATTGATATGATGAAAAGTCCACCACCCCCTCCACCCCACCAAAAAAAGTCTTAAGATCTCTGCATTCAAAATGTGCAACTTTAACACGAAGGGAAAAAGACAATAAAAATAAAATACCACATGTGCTGTTTTTGAAGAATTTGCTGCCGAACACCAACAATGAATACCACCAGGTAAAGAAAAGTGACTTGGAAAAAAACATAAAAACAAATGATGAATCAGTGCCACCAAAATGGTGGCTCTCAACGGCTACATTAAGAGAAAAAATAAAAGTTCTAGCTTTCAGAATGCAAAGTTAGAAAAAAAAAAAAAAAACCCCACTTAAAAACACCACTACATCCTTCAGCAGGATAATTTACATTATTTAGGGTGTGCATACCTGATCCCATGATATATCGAGATCCACCACCCTGCTGGTCTAAGTGAGCCGTTTCATTCTTAAGTCTAGTCCTGTGGGAGATATTCCACAATTAATAAACTTTTTCAAGAAATAAAAAACACAGAAGGGCATAATAAATTATTATAGATTCAAAACATTTTTGTAAGTGGGAAGTCCTAAATATCAAAAACTTACTGTCCATCAAAAATTAAAAAAAAAAAAAGGAAATAGTTTTTACTATTAAGTATAACCGCTAAGATAAGGCAAAAAAAGGCAAATTAGAATGTCACCTTTAAAATACATATTAAACAAGTTGATATGGGGACTTACCTCCTATAAAAATTCATACCAGTCCTGTGCATTTTAATTGTACAGTGTCTAATTCATGGCCATCAGCGGGTCCGTGGCATGCTCAGTGCACAGTTATGCCCACCTCAATTAGCATTCCTTCACTTCAGATCAACAATGCACACTTGCCTAGAGTGAGTGCAGCCTGAATTTAGTCTGCAGATCTTTTTTTTTTTTTTTAAATTGTAGTTTATTGAAAATTTCTCTTCAGTTTTTACAAGAAAATTAAAAAAGTAGCCATTTTGAATTTTTCTCTATCATTTATAGGTGGTCAGCCAATATTGTTATATAATACTTTATATATTTGAAAATGTTTAACCGAAAGTTAGTGAAACACACATACTCTGACAAAAGGAAAGGGGGGGGGAGCTTATGTGGAATGTTATGACCTAGTTATATCCATCTCATAGATGTCATATTTAACATGGCCCAAAAGGAATCCCAAGGAGACCAAACAAGGTTAAATCTCTCTACAGTATTGTCATTAAGCGTTGCCCGGTACTCAAAATTCCTGATATCCTTCATGTGAGAATATAGATCTAGTAGGGAAGGTGGAGAGGTTTGCGTCCATTGGTAGACAAACAAACATCGGGATGCTGTCAGCATATGTAAAAGCAATCTAACGGATCTCTTCGATATGGACTCTGGGAAAATATTTAATCGAAAGAGCTGAGAATCTAGAGACATCCACTCCAAAAACTTGCTTAGTGAGGAGCTGGCTTTTCACCCAAACCGGTTTCAACATAGGACAGTCCCAAAAAATGTGAGAAATAGAACCTGTAGATAGGGTGCATTGCCAGCTAAGGGGAGGAATAGAGGAGTCCATTTTATGTTAAAATTCAGGCGTGTGGTACCAGGGATGAATAATTTTGTACCGATTTTCTTTGTATGAAAAACAAGATGCCGTCTTGGCTGCTCTGGTACAAACATTTCTCCACTCTACCACCGTCAGAGTTTTACCCAGATATTCCTCCCATTTGAGCATATAAGAGTGTCTAGTTAAGGAATCTGTGTCTGGAGCCTGCAGAATATTGTAAATACTGGATATTAAACTTCTTGTTGTTGAACTATTCTTGCACAGTCTCTCGAAGGAGGTAGGAATGGAGGTCTGTAGACTGTGGAATAAAGAGGAGGCAAAGTGCCTAATTTTAAATTTAGTGGAATAATGAAAGAGAATGGAGAAAGAACTTTGTTTCCAGCTCATCATAGGAATGTAAAATTCACGTTTTATATTTAACTAGCTGAAGAGCCCGGCGTTGCCTGGGCATAGTAACCAACTGTGGTTAGTATTAACATTAGAATTATATTGCACATAAAAACATTTCACATAATATATTCAATACTACAGATTTTCAACACATCCATCCAGTCTGGCCTAAGCTGTTACTAGTGGTTCAGCCGCTCGACCCTTATTCACATTCACGCCACTTGGCAAGTGAAAAGGTTTTAAAATACTAGAGTAGGGACTGTCCCACAAGGGTTGCCGTGACGTGGCGGGATGGCTTGTACATTTTTTTGATCAAAATCATGTTTACTAAATACCCTCATTATTATTATTACCTTTATGCATTATTTGCAGTATATTTTTTACTTTTTAGTTCAAGATATTTGTGTTTTTTGTTTTCTCAGATTTTCAACACAAGTAAAATTCACGTTTTATATTTAATTATATCAGCAAAGTTAAACAAACTAGACTGAGTGCATACCCCTGTGGCTTAGACTTTCAGGGAAATTAGGAAGGAAGGAAGAGCAGAGTTCGGAGATGTCAGATTGAATTTTTTAGAGAAGATCCTCCATATATTTCTAGTGTGAATCATTGGAAGTAATAGGTCTTTTGAAGGGGGATTGTAAGCCCCATTCCAGATCAGGGAGTTGGGGTGAGCTGGGGCTAACCATAACTTTTCAATATCCATTCATTTTATATAGGCAGGTTTAGAAGATCACGATGGGATCGTGCGGAGGTTTGATGCCCAATAATAATGAACAAATAAATATGTTAAAAAGTGGGCCCAATACTGACCCCTGTGGTACCCCACTGCTAACCATGACCCAGTCCGAGTGTGCCCATTAATAACCACCCTTTGTTTCCTGTCCCTGAGCCAGATCTTAACCCACTTACACATTTTCCCCTATCCCCATTGTTCTCATTTTATGTATCAACCTTTTGTGTGGCATCGTATCAAAACCATTTGAAAAGTTCATGTACACCACACGTCCACTGCATTCCCTTGGTCCAGTCCGGAACTTACCTCTTCATAAAAGCTTATCAGATTAGTCTGACAGGAACAGTCCCTTGTAAACCCATGTTGATACTGGGTCATGAGGTTATTCTTCTTCAGATACTCCAGTATAGCATCTCTTCGAAAACCCTCCAGGATTTTATCCACAGTTGAGGTTAAACTTACAGGCCTATAATTTCCAAGTTCAGTTTTTGTCCACTTTTTGAATATTGGCACCACATTTGCTATACGCCAGTCCTGTGGTCTATCTATGACTGTACTTAATTCCTGCAGTACTTGGGGGTGCAACCCATCCAGGCCCGGGGATTTGTCAATTTTAGTGATTTTTAGACGCCGCTGTACTTCCTAATGGGTTAAACAGGTAATATTTAATGGAGAATTTTTATCACTGATCATGTTATCAGTCATGGGATTTTCTTGTGAAAATACTGTTGAAAAAAAGAAAGTCATTTAGCATATTGGCTTTTTCCTCATCCACCATTTCACCCAGACTATTTTTAAGGGGGCCAATACAATCATTTTTTAGTGGTATTTAAAGTTACTCTGTAGATGATCTAGATGGAAGTCATTTATGTTAAGTGCAAAGGCTTCCGTTTTAGTTGTACATGTTCCGTTTTAGTTGTATGTGTGTGATATATTCTGATAATTGGCCGAATTTTAAAAGCAATGAATGGAGGTTGGGGAGTGATATATGGGGTTTCGTGAGTATTAGGAGAGCATCGTCAGCAAAAAGGGATAATTTAAATTTTTTGTCTTTAACCCGAACTCCCCCAGCATCTGATGATGCTCCGATAGCAGCAGCCACAGGTTCAATGCAAAGGACAAGAAGTAGGGGGGGGGGGGAGCGGGCACCCTTGTCTGGTGCGTTTTAATCATAATTGATTTAGAGGAGTTAGGAGGAAGATATATTGTAGCTGAGCGACTAGAGTATAATCCTTCATTCCATATGTCTCAAGGGCTTTAAAGGGAACCTGTCACCCCCCCTAGGCGTTTTTTAACTAAAAGACCCGCCTTGTGCAGCACTAATGCTGCATTCTGTCAAGGTGGCTCTTATTTGGGGTCCCTTCCACCTCTGAAAATAGGTATTAGACCTACCGGTAATGATGTTTCCAGGAGTCCATCCTGACAGCACTATGGAGGACGTCCTCCTCCTCCTTACAGGGACAGGAAAGCACACGAGAGGTTAAAAGGTCATGTCCCACCCCCTTTCCCTCAGTGATTTGACAAGTACCACAAGGTGGATGATGCTAGTAACGGTTTAATGAAACAGTCATATTACAGCATATGACATAACATAATACAACATAGTATAACATAACAGGGAGGGAACTACCCGTGCTGTCAGGATGGACTCCTGGAAACATCATTACCGGTAGGTCTAATACCTATTTTCCAGGACGTCCACCTGACAGCACTATGGAGAGTACCAAAGCACCTCCTCAGGGTGGGATTACTGCTTGGAGAACTTTTCTCCCGAATGCGGTTTGTTGGCCAGCTAACACATCTAGTTTGTAGTGTTTGCAGAATGTATTAAGACTAGCCCAGGTTGCCGCTCGACAAATTTGATCAACTGACGCCCCTGCCCGCTCGGCCCATGAGGCCGATACCGCCCTTGTAGAGTGGGCTTTTAAGGAATCAGGCGGGCTGGCGCCTTCAGCCTGGTAGGCGTCCGAGATTACTGAGGTAATCCAACGCGCTATGGACGCCTTAGAGGCCTTCTTCCCTTTATTCCTACCACCAAAGAGAACGAACAGGTTCGGGTCGATACGCCAACTATTGGTGGCCTCTAGGTATTCTATAACTGCGCGCCTCACGTCTAGCGAGTGGAGCCGCCGCTCCTTCTCATTTCGGGAATTATCACAGAAAGAGGGTAACACTACCTCCTGGTTCAGGTTTCTTGTGGAGGCTACCTTCGGGGTAAATGCCGGGTCTAACCTAAGGATTATACTATCCTCTCTTATCTGGAGGTATGGATCCTTAGTGGATAGGGCCTGGATCTCCCCTATTCTTTTGGCCGTGGTAATGGCTACTAGAAAGGCCGTTTTACGAGTGAGAGCACGGATGGGTATCTTCTCACTAAGGGCGAAAGTGTCCGAGCAGAGGAACCGAAGTACCAGGCCCAGGTCCCATGGCGGGGTGAGCTGCCTAATCGTGGGACGCAGGCGTTGTGTGGCTTTTATAAACCTTATCACCCAGGGATGTGCAGCTAACTGATAATCAAAGAAGGCGCTCAAAGCTGAAACCTGGACTTTTAGAGTGCTGGGCTTGAGGCCTTTATTAAAGCCTGCCTGCAGGAACCCTAGTATGTTAGGGAGATCCGGGGTACCTGCCACGAGCTCGGACCTGCCACCCTCCAGACAGAATCTCCTCCATATCTTCCGATAGATTGCCGACGTCACCGGCTTCCTGCTGGCCTGTAGGGTGGATATGACCTGCTCCGACAATCCTTTTGCCTTCAGGATGTCCCTCTCAGGATCCAAGCCGATAGATGGAGTCTTGCTGGGTCCGGGTGGTGGATCGGGCCCTGGTGGATGATGTTCTTCCACAAGGGCAGCTCGACTGGATCTTCTACTGCCATGGCTCCCAGAAGGGAAAACCAGCTTCTCCTCGGCCAGTATGGCACTATCAATATCACTCTTGCGTGGTCCTCGCGTATCTTTCTGAGCACTGCCGGTATGAGGGCCAGTGGTGGGAACGCATAAGAGAGGGATTCTCCCCAAGTCTGACTCAGGGCGTCTACACCCTCTGGATGATCCATCGGATTTAAGGAGTAGAATCTGGGAACCTTCGCGTTCTTGCGGCTTGCGAAGAGATCTATACTGGGGTTCCCCCAGCGCTGACAAAGCTGGTTGAAGATCTCTATGTTCAGTTCCCACTCTGTCGGGTGGATCTGTTGTCTGCTCAGGTAGTCCGCCACTTCGTTTTGGGAACCTTCTAGATGTACCGCGGTCACGGATCGAACTGTCCGTTCTGCCCACGTGAATATCTTTTCCGCCAGTGCCTGTAGTGGTTGATGTCTGGTTCCTCCTTGGTGTTTCAGGAATGCCACTGTCGTCGTATTGTCGGATAAAATGCGGACATGACGACTCTTTAGTACCGACCGGTTTCTCCGCAACACTTCCCAGACCGCGAAGAGTTCCTTGAAATTGGAGGATCTGGCCTTGATGCTTGCTGGCCACATCCCCTGGAAGATCTTCCCTTCTATGTGGGCTCCCCATCCCCACGCACTTGCGTCTGTGGTGACTACCACGTATGGAGAGGTTGTCCAATGCACGCCCACCTGAAGATTCCTGGCCTGTAACCACCAGCGAAGGGACTCCTTTACTCGTCCTGAGAGTCTTAGGGGTTTGTCTAGCGACGCCTGACTCCTGCCCCACCTCGCGAGAATTTCTCTTTGTAACAACCGCGAGTGGAATTGGGCCCAACGGACACACTGGATGCAGGCTGTCATAAGGCCCAGGACCTCCATTGCTTCCCTTATGGAGCATTGACGCTTCAACAGACCTCTGGTTCTGGCCTGAATGGACTTCTGCTCGGGTAGCCAGGATATTCTGTCGGCTGAGTCTAGGAGGACTCCCAGGAATACCTTTCTGGTGTTTGGAATGAGGTCCGACTTCTCCCAGTTGATCACCCAGCCCAGGAACTCCAACACAGTAGTTGTTCGGATCCTGTCTCGGATGAGCGCTTCCTTGGATCTTGCCACCAGTAAGAAGTCGTCCAGGTACGGCACAATCACAATACCCTGATCTCTCAGGTAGGCCACCACCTCTACCACCAGCTTTGTAAAGATCCTGGGAGCTGAGGCCAGCCCGAACGGAAGACCCTGGAACTGAAAATGGCAGGTCCGGGCTGGTGAACTGATTGCAAACCTTAGTAGGCTTTGGGATGAGGGATGAATAGGAACCTGATAATATGCCTTTTTTAGGTCTAGGGTGCACATAACTGCGTCCCTGTCTATCAGAGGAATTGCGGATCGGATTGACTCCATCCGGAACCTCCTGTATCTGACCCAAGCATTTAGTGGCTTCAGGTTTATGATGGTGCGGGCCTCTCCGGATTTTTTTGTAATTACAAACAGGGAAGAGTAGTGACCTTTCCCTCTCTCTGATGGTGAAACTGGTATTATGACCCCTGAGTCTAGCATGTCCTGAAGATCCGACCACATTGCGGAGTCCTCCTGGACGACAGTGGGGGCAATATATCTGTCGGGGGGAGGAGAATAGAGCTCTATCCTGTAACCCTCTCTGATGGTTCTGAGAACCCACTGATTGTTGGTGACTCGCGACCAGTTTGCTGCAAAGTGGCGAAGTCTCCCCCCAATGCCTATGGCGTCATTGTCTCCTCGACCTAGATGTCGATGCAAATGGGGGATCTCTGCTCTTCCCACTTTGGCTGAAGGAGCCTCTGTAGGAGCTTCTATTAGACCTCGCCCGGCCCCTAAACTCTGACTGTCCTCTGAAGAAGGAGCCTCTCCGAAAGGACTGGGACCGTCTGGGCTTTTCTTCCGGGAATCCCTTATTCTTATCAGACACCAGCTCAAGGATATTATCCAGGGCTGGACCAAACACCCTCAGACCCGAGAAAGGGATGGCACATAACTTGGCCTTAGAAGGGTTATCTCCCGACCAGGATCTAAGCCAGACTGCTCGCCGGGCTGCATTAGAGAGGGAGCTGTTTCGGGCCGCAAACCTAACTGATTCCGCCGACGTATCCGACAGGAATGCCGTGGCTGATTTCAAAAGAGGAAGAGATGCTAGAATCTCTGACCTCGGGGTCTTGTTGGTTAGGTTTTCCTCCAACTGCCCCAACCACAGGAACATAGACCTGGCCACCGAGGTGGCTGCTATGTTGGCTCTAATCAGGGCCGCCGACGTCTCCCATGTTCTTTTTAACAAGACGTCCGCCTTTCTATCCATTGGGTCTCGAAGACCGGACGAGTCCTCGGCTGGGATAGCCGATTTCTTCGTAACCTTGGCAACCGGGACGTCGATCTTAGGGACCTCTTCCCACGCCCGAGTTTCCTCGGGATCGAAGGGCAGTCTATTTTTAAAGTTTCGGGAGAGTGTCAACCGACGCTCTGCTTCCTTCCACTCCTCCTGGATCAATGCTTTGATGTGCTCGCTCACAGGGAACACCACCTGTTTGCGGGACACCAGTCCTCCAAACATTAAGTCCTGTCTGGACTGTGGCTTAGGGACTTCTTCCATCTGCATGGTATTTCTGACCGCGTGTACCAGCTCGTCCGTATCCTCCAGTCTGAACAGGTACTTTCTGTTCTGTTCCTGACTATCCCCCAGGATCTCGCCTTCTTCCTCCTGATCTGAGTTCCGGAAATCGGATTCCTCGCTAGGGCTCGCCTCTGATACTGGGACTGGTTCCCACCTCGGACGCTTGCGACCTGGCCCAGGGCTGGGGGATCGACGCCGGGACGTAGAGGCCTGAATCTCTTCCCTTATCAGCGACCTCATTTCGGAAAGCAGAGATGGCTGTTCCTCGCCTATGACCCTGGAGGTACAGGGACCGCATAGGGTCTTGCTATAGGTGTCTGGCAGCTTTACTCTGCACACCGGACATCTGACTGATTTGGCGGTAGCTTTCGCCGGGTCCTTCCCCGAGGGGGACTCAGCCGGGGTTCCCTTTTCCTGCTAATATAAGGGGCACCTCATCAGATCTGGGCTGTGGGGACGAGTGGGGAGGGTGGTCTGCGCTATGCGCACTTACCCCTCCACCAGATGCAGTGTTGCCTTCCATCCCCTGGCGTCCGATGCAGTCACACAGCCTGGAACCGCCTGTGACGACTCTGGAGAAGGCTTTGGTCCAGGAGCGCGCGCGCCCTGGATTTGAAACCGGCGTCTGACGTCACCGGATGTGACGCTGGTAAGCCGCGCCTCCACTTCCTGCCGGGCATCTGCGCGCGACCGCGCTCGGCGCGAACCCTCCGGCTTCCACTGCCCAGCGTCAGCGTCGTTCTGCGGGCTCGGCCCGCCGCCCCGCTTCTGTCGGTGCCCGCATGGCCAGCCGCCTGCGGGGAGCCGACCCGTCCTGGAGCCGAGAGCCCCCCCACCGGGAGGAACGGCTCCCTCCAGGAGCGCCGTCCTGCTCCTGGCCTTTGGAACCGAGGGACTCCCCACCGGGAAGTTTCGGCTCCGGGACCTCTTGACAGGGGAAGGATTGGACCGGCCGCACGATCCCCTGGGTCCCTCCGGTAAGCTCTCGCGTGTCCCTCCGTGCAGGGACAGGAAAAACACTGAGGGAAAGGGGGTGGGACATGGCCTTTTAACCTCTCGTGTGCTTTCCTGTCCCTGTAAGGAGGAGGAGGACGTCCTCCATAGTGCTGTCAGGTGGACGTCCTGGAAAGAATCGTTTGTATAATTCAGAAGAGACTGTGGGGCGGGATCTCGGGCCGCGCGTCCAATTAAAAAAAGAATTGAAAATGGTAATTAATGAAAGGATAAGTTCATCTTGGCCAATTTTTGCCATTTGGAATGTTATAGATTACATCCTTAATTTCCTCTTCGGTAATTACATCATTTAATGAGCTTGTTGCTTCTGGGGAAAGAGAAGGCAAGTGACAAGAGTCCAAAAATGAAGCATTGAGGTTACTTCTTTTTACTTATGGTTTGTGGGTTAGATGGTAGGGTAGAAGGAGGAGAGTAAAGTTGTAAGAAATTGTCAAGAAAAATGTCTGCAATTTCTTTAGGGTTATGTGTAATTTGATTACTTTTATTACGCAAGGCATGAGGGGTAGTCTGTCGTATGACCCCCAAGTTGTTTAGCTTGTAGTGTGTGGGGCTAGCCTGCGTGTCTGAGCGTGCACACTAGGGTGACCGCAAAAAATCGATGTCGGAATTTTGTCCGTCTGGACGGTCTGGACCCCACAAAACGATTCCCCTTTCCAGATATTGAGAGAGCCAAAATTTGAGCTCGATCAAACGACGTTAACCCGTGCCGCTCGTCGCTCAAAGTTTGAAAAAATCCAAATTGAGGTATTTTAAGATTTAGGTATTTTGCATAGTCTGTTAGACTATAAAGAATGTGACAACAACATTGCAGAAATAGCCCTGACCAAATTTTCGAACCATTTGTGGTATTTGAATGCAGAGTTGGTGGGATTATCGTTTTTTGATCCCACCATTACAGAAAATGAAAAGTTGTTAATCTATAATAATAAATGCCCTAAGCAGCTTCCGGTTGTAACAACAACAACAAGATTCTGACATTTTTTCCCCCCCATATGAGATCCGGTCACCCTAGTGCACACAGGCACTGTCTGATCCTGGCAGCAGGGGTGTATCGACCGTGTGGTCCTTCGACGGCAGCAGAAATTCCAACTAGATGTGAGTCCTTGGATGCACATCCAGTTGAAGTATATTGCGGCGCACAAACCTGTCGAGTACATGTGCAGCAATACACACTGCCAGCCAGTCAGAGGCCAGCGGCTGACATTGGTGTGCACATGACTGAGGGCGCATGGCAGTGATGTCATGCACTCCCGTCACTTGCTAGCTTCAGAAGAGGACACCACGTGGCGGGGGAGCAAAGGAAAAAGTGTTTTTTTTTCTAGGCACTGAAGAAAAATGGCAAAACAAGGTCTATATACCAGCATTGGACCCAGGATAAGGGACATATCCTGGGGCCCATCTTGGTAATAAGGGTCATATTACCAGGATGGGGTCCAGGATAAGAGACATACAGTGGCTTGCGCAAGTATTTACCCCCTTGGCTTTTTACCTATTTTGTTACATCACAACTTGTGTTTAAATGTTTTTGTAATCAGATTTGTGTGCAATGCATCAGCACTAAATAGTCTAAGTTAAAGAAGTGAGAAAAATAGGCATAAATGAAATGTATGGGATCAAATAACTAAAAATTGGCATGTACATATGTATTCACTCTTCTTGCTATGAAGCTACTAAAAATTTACCTTCATAAGTTACGTTTCGTGAAAGGAAGTCCACAAGCTAAGTGTCACATGGTCTGTCAGTATACACACACCTTTTCTGAAAGGCCACAGAGGCACCACTAATCAAGAGGCACCACTAACCAAACCTCACCATGAAGAGCAAAGATCTACAAACAAGTCGGGGATAAGGTTGTTGAGAAATACAAGTCAGGGTTGGATTATGAAAAAAATATCCCAATCTCTGATGATCCCCCAGAGCACCATCAAATCCATTATCATCAAATGGAAAGAACATGGTACCACAACAAATCTGCGAAGAGTGGGCCACCCACCAAAACTCTCAGCCCGAGCAAGGAGGACAGTAATCAGAGAGGCAGTACAGAGACCAATGGTAACCCTGAAAAAGCTGCAGAGTTCCCAAGCAAAGACTGGAATATCTTTCCATACGACCACAATAAGCCATACCCTCCATAGAGGTGCCCATTATGGAAGAGTGGGCAGAAAAAAAGCCTTTCCTTACAGACAAAAATTGTAAGGCTTGTTTTGAGTTTGCCAAAGAAAAATGTGAGAGACTCCCCAAATCGATGGAGGAAGGTGCTGAGGGGGTCAGGTGACAACAAATTTGAAAGTTCTGACCACCAAGATAAAAGCTATATCTGGTGCCAAACCAACACAGCTCATCACTCCAAAAACACCATCACCACAGTGTAACATGGTGGTGGCAACATCATGCTGTGGGGATGTTTTTCGTCAGCAGGGACAGGGAAAATGGTCCGAGTCGAGGGGAACATGGATGATGCAAAATATAGGATAGGCAAACAAGTTGATTTTAGACTGGGATGAAGATTGACCTTTCAACAAAGCAATGACCCAAAGCATACTGCTAAAGCCACAATCAAGTGATTTAAGGGGAAACAGGTTAATGTTTGGGAGTGGCCTAGTCAAAGACCAGACCTTAATCCAATTGAGAATCTGTGGTCAGACTTGAAGATTGCTGTTCACCAGAAGAAACCATCTATCCTAAAGGAGCTAGAGCAGTTTTGCTTTGAGGAATGGGCAAAAATCCCCGTGGAAAGATGTGGAGATCTCATAGAGACTTATCCAAAGCGACTTGCAGCTGTAAGAGCCGCAAAAGGAGGCTCTACAAAGTATTAACTTTAGAGGGTGTGAATATATATGCACACTGAAGTTTTCAGTTATTTTGCCCTATTTGTTGTTTGCTTCACACTAAAAAGAAAACTAAATGTTCACAGTTGCAGGCATGTGCATGTTCTTTACATGGACTGATGCAAATCCTCATAAAATAAAAAAAAAGTGAAATTCCAGGTCGTGAGGTAGAAAAAAAAAATGCCAGGGAAGTAGTGAGTTGGGGTGAATACTTTTGCAAGCCACTGTATATACCAGGATGGGGCTCAGGCTGGACAGGGGACATACTACACATACACACATGTCCAAATCAGCAGCATGCATAGTGCTGGAATGGAACCTACACAGTATTAATGGGTGTGACGGGCTTCTCTGGTTCCTTTCTGAAACCACTGGCTAACTACACTTTCAAGTAGAACAAACAAATAAAGTTGCTCTCTGTAAAGCTATAGCGTGTAAACATGAAATATATGAAACTGGAATTGCATTACTGCTCTAAAAGATAGGAAAAATGAAGATACTGAAAGAATAAATTAGCCAATCCTTGTATGCCCAGCATGCTATAGAGTTACAGAGTGCAACTTTGTTAGTTCTGTATGGAGATGGCTACTGTTAGTTTGAACCTGTTCAGACCAGTAGTCTGTTTAGAAGTGTCATTCAGTCTTTTGATATTTGTATACACTCTTTAAGTATATCAGTGTAGAAAGCTGCAACCACAAAGAGGAGTCAGGAAGAACGTATCCACCCCCAAAGACATGTGGGTTGAATTTGGGCAGAGCTTTCACAGGGCAAGCAAACGCTGCCAATCAAAAATGGGGCGGAGTAAGGCCACAAAATGATAATTAAGGGGGATGTAACAGTACACTGTGCGGTTGATCACACCAAGAGGACACCAAAGTTCTCTCATTTGCATTAAAATTAATATTCTCAAGCACTGTACCAATAAAATGCACAGTGCTGGTATGATTTTACAAGGGCCAAGTTCACTGTTTCATTGTACAACTAGTTTAAAATGCAGTTCAGGGCCGACAGATTTTCATTAAAGGGTTCTCCATTCAAAAGGTGACTCTCCCCCGTGAACAGTCATGGGGTTAAAAACAATAAAAGATGTTATACATACCCCTAGACTCTGATCCCTGCTTTAGCACTGCAGCTTTGAGGGTCTCTACCAGCCTAGAAGCACCAATGTCACTGGTCATCAGTGGCCACACCAATCAGGTCAATGCTGGAAGGGGCATCACCGCTCCATCCCAGCGGGGACGGTTGGAGAAGAGTGCAGGAGTGAGTATGCTGGATTTTTTTCCCTTACTGTTTTAACCCTATGACTGACCACAGAGAAATGTATCTATTTAGCGGAGAATCCATTTAACAGCACAAGATAGGAGAAAACTGTATATTTACTGATGAATATTTGTATCTTATTGTAAAATATCACTGTAAGAAATTATATATCTGCAGAATGTGAAACAATAAAACCTAGAGAAAAGGGACTACAATTAGTGTCTCCATACCTCAGCAGTGGGAGCTCCGCTAGGGCAATCTGTAACTTGGCTTCTTTTGTGCGTGCATTGTAACGAAAAATACTTAAGACCACACTATATCTGTCATACACCTTCACTCCCCAGCCGGCTTCCAACTCTTTCTGTTTATAGAAAATACAAGAAAAGTAACATTGTCAGAATCAAGGCTGGCATTAAAATAAGAAGAATTTAAAACGTTTCAAATGCTTTGTGCAAAATTCTTACAAAAAGCCTGAAAAATGGCTGAAAAACAGTGTGAACGACAGATGTGATGTTACTGATGCACGATCAGTGTGAACCATTACAGCAGGGAGCAGCAGGGGACTGAACAGCCATGAAAACCTTATTCTAATATTTAAATACTTATTATTTAACATATTTTGTGCTCTTAGAGCCCTTCTGAACAAAATCTCAGATGATCCATTTAAGTAAGGGCTCAAGCACATACATGCCACAGCTGGGCAGTCATAGATGAGCATTTCAATATGAAGGCATAATCAGTGATTTTCTGCAAGATTCCTTAACCCCTTAATGATCAGAGGAATTTTTGGTTTTGCATTTTGATTTTTTGCTCACCTTCTTCCCAGAGCCATAACTTTTTTATTTTTTGGTCAAAATGGCCATGTGAGGGCTTGCTTTTTGTTGGACGAGTTGTACTTTTGAACGACACTATTGGTTTTATCATGTTGGGTAGTGGAAAACAGAAGAAAAAAATTCCAAGTGCGGTGAAGTTGCAAAAAAAAGTGCATTTTTTTTTACCGTGTTGACTAAATGCTAATTCTCCAGGAAATTACACGTTCATAGACACACTACAGGTCTAGGTTTTTTTTTTATTTAAGTGGTGAAAAAAAAAATCCAAAATTTGTTAAAAAAAAAAATAAAAAATTGTGCCATTTTTCAATCCAATACCCTTTTCTTCTGCATTGTTCATGATCTCGGGTTGGGTGAAGGCTCATTTCTTGCGTGCTCACCTCACATTTGTTAATGTTACCATTTTGGTGTAGCTACGATCTTTTCATCACCCGTTATTGCATTATATTGCAATGTAGCAGTGACCAAAAAAAAAAAAAAACCACGTCATTCTGGCGGTTTGAATTTTTTTCTCATTACGCTGTTTAGCGATCAGGTTAATCCCTTTTTTATATTGATAGATTGGGCTATTCTGAACGCAAAAATACCAAAATATGTGTATGTTATTTTGAATGGGGTTGAAAGGGGGGCGATTTGAACTTTTTTTTTTTTTACTTTTGTCATGCTTCAATAGTCTTCATGGGAGACAAGAAGCTGCACTTATCCGATCGGCTCTGATAATATAGGCAATGATCAGATCGCCTGTTTATAGCAGAATTACTCACTTGCTATGAGTGCCGACCACCGGGCGGTGCTCATAGCAACCCGCCAGTGACAACCATAGAGGTCTTCTGGAGAACTCCGGTTGTCATGCCAACCCATTGGTGACCCGCGATCACGTGACGGGGGTCACCAATGGGCAGGATTTCCGGCGCGCTTGCCAGAAGCGCGAGTTAATGCCGCTATCAGAGCATTTGCCGGGTTAACAGTGACGGGTGGATCGCGATTCCACCCACAGCTGACGTGTGCAGGAAAAGAAGTGGGCTCAGCACTGGAGCCCACATGAAAGGAAGGGATTCCAACATTGGCGTACTATTACGGAAAGGGGTTAAATTGGTTGTCCCAAAAACAAAGTACATATTAATTAATAGATCTTCGAATTAAAAGTTCCACAATTGGATGCGTTAAAAAAAATATTTTCGTGCTGAGAAAATCTTATAAAATGTGCCCCTGCTATTTACTGTGTAATGACTGTCCGACCATGCACAGCTGCTCCAGTTCATGATCGGCACGTACCACAGATCCTGGCCAAGAGGGAAAATTAAGAGTATACAGACGCAGCAGGTGCTTCTTTCAGTGAGGTAACACATTTCAATGTCCATTTTATCACTGCAGCATCTCCAGCTCAGCATAGTTCAAGTCAGTGGCTTAGGCGCTCTTACAGCCACTGAGCTCCAACGTCTCAGCCTCAATTTAAGATGAGGTCAGAGACCTGGACACTGCAAATAGTACAGTACACAGCAGGGGCACATTTATAAGATTACCATATTTTTCAGACTATAAGACACACATTTTTCCTCCAAAAATGTGGAGGAAATTGGGGCATGAGCGTGGATTGCGGTGAATATTAATTTCTCTTAAGTAGCGGGCACACATGACCACCTGGCAGCTGAAAGGAGCCAGCGGCTGCCATTGTGCGCACTACTAAAGAGCGAGCAATGAATACTCACTGCCCTCCACGCACATAGTCTCAGCATGCAGAGCAGCTTGTAAGCAGCGCATGACGTCCCTGCCATGCGCTGCTTACAAGCATCAAGCAGCTGCTGTCACCGGAGCAGGACGCTGCGAGGGAGCGCAGAATGGCAAGTGTAATGTTTTTATTTAATGTTTTTTTCTCACGTGGCCATGCATACCAGGACGGGAATGGGGCCAAACATACCAGGATAAGGATGGGGCCCTGCATACCAGGACAGGGATGAGGGGGATAATTACTACCAGGATAGGGATGAGTGGGGCCATGCACACCAAGATTGGGGGGCATGCATTCTAGGATAGGAATGAGGGGGCCATGCACACCAGGATGCGGATGAGAGAACTACATATTTATCAGGATAGGGGATATTAACCGCTTCCCGACCGCCAACGGTAGATAAACATCGGCGCTTGCTGGGGTTTGTCCAGAGCCGACGTTTATCTACTGTCGGCGGTTTAGTGCCCCCCGGGACCCCCACATACCTTACAATGCAGGGATCCCGGTGCACAAAGTTTGCTGCGACCCCCGACCTCATCAAGACCTGTCTGGTTCAGGTCCTGATGACGTCAGCGTCACAGCAGCCAATGAGAGAGCTCGCTGGGAAAGCTTGTTGTTGCCCGGCGATCTGACTCATAGTAATGCGACTTCTCCTCTGATCTCGCACTGACAGGAGATCAGAGGAGAAGCAGCGTTACTGGGTGACAAGATCGCTGCCTGGCACAGCTGTGCCAGGCAGCGATCTTGTCACACAGTAACGCTGCTTCTCCTCTGATCTCCGGTCAGTGTGAGATCAGAGGAGAAGTGGCGTTACTATGAGTCAGATCGCAGGGTTCAGAGGAGAAACAGTGTGACAAGCGCTGCTGGCAAGAGCTGTTCCAGGCAGCGATCTTGTCACAAAAAAAAAGAAAAAAAAAAAAAAGCAGGAACGCAGGTTAGGGGTGTGTTGGGGTTAGGGTTATGGTTGGGATTAGGGGTGTGTTGGGGTTAGGGTTGGAATTAGAATTGGGGGTTTCCACTGTTTAGGCACATTAGGGGCTCTGCAAACGCAACATGACGCCCGCAGACAATTCCATCAAAGTCTGCATTCCAGAACGTTACTACTTCCCTTCCGAGCCCCACCGTGTGCCCAAACAGTAGTTTTCTCCCACATATGGGGTACCAGCGTACTCATAACAAATTGGACAACGACTTTTGGGGTCCAATTTCTCCTGTTACTCTTGGGAAAATAAAAATTTTGAGGCAAAAAGATCATTTTTTTGGAAAAAATATGATTTTTTATTTTCATAAGTCTACATTATAAGCTTCTGTGAAGCACTTGGGGGTTCAAATTGCTCAACACATATCTAGATACGGTCCTTAAGGGGTCTAGTTTCCAAAATGGTGTCACTTGTGGGGGGTTTCCACTGTTTAGGCACATCAGGGGCTCTCCAAATGCGACATGGCATCCGATCTCAATTCCAGCCAATTCTGCACTGAAAAAGTCAAACGGCATTCCTTCCTTTCTGAGCTCTGCCGTGTGCCCAAACAGTGGTTTAGCCCCACATACGGGGTATCTGCGTATTCGGGAGAAATTGAACAAAAAAATTTTGTGGTTTATTTTCTCTTTTTACACTTGCGAAAATAAAAAAAATTGGTTCTGAAGAAAAATGTTTGTGAAAAAAAGTTAAATGTTCATTTTTTCCTTCCACATTCTATTCATTCAGGGAAAGCACCAGAAGGGTTAATAAACTTCTTGAATGTGGTTTTGAGTACATCGAGGGGTGAAGTTTTTATAATGGTGTCACTTTTGGGTATTTTCTGTCATATTGACCCCTCAAACTCACTTCAAATGTGAGGT
Organism: Dendrobates tinctorius; assembly: GCF_039654945.1. Classification (NCBI taxonomy): domain Eukaryota; kingdom Metazoa; phylum Chordata; class Amphibia; order Anura; family Dendrobatidae; genus Dendrobates; species Dendrobates tinctorius. Next base: position 445,027 of record NW_027361789.1, on the reverse strand, counting down.
GGTCCTTAAAAAAAGAAAAAAAAAAAAAAAAAAAAGGTTTTGTAAATTTTGTTGTAAAAATGAGAAATCGCTGGTCAACTTTTAACCCTTATAACTTCCTAACAAAAAAAAATTATGTTTCCAAAATTGTGCAGATGTAAAGTAGACATGTGGGAAATGTTATTTATTAACTATTTTGTACCATATGACTCTCTGATTTAAGGGCATATAAAATTAAAAGTTTGAAAATTGCAACATTTTCTACATTGTCGCCAAATTTCAATTTTTTTCAATAAGCGCAAGTCATATCTAAGAAATTTTACCACTATCATGAAGTACAATATGTCACGAGAAAACAATGTCAGAATCAGCAGGATCCGTTGAAGCGTTCTAGAGTTATGAACTCATAAAGTAACATTGGTCAGAATTGAAAAAATTGGCCCGGTCACAAAGGCAAAAACAGGCTCTGGCACAAAAGGGTTAAGTACAGAATTGACCACATTTTTTGCTTCAATTTTTTTCTACTTTCCTCAACTAAAAACTAGGTGTGTCTTATGGTCCGAAAAATACGGTACATTAAAATAAGATCTTGGCACAGGAACGTTTTTTTTTTTTTTAAACACTTCCAATAATTAAACCTATTATTCCAGGATCTATTGATTAAAATGTACTTTGTTTTGTGGGAAAACCCCTTTAAGCATCTAGAAATAGAAAAAAAAAAATCCATAACGTTCCTTATGAACAGGTGTATTCACCCCTAAAAGTATTGTTTACTGGGGGAAAAAAAAAATCTCTCTGTATGCACAAAGTCTGTTTTTATATGACTTCATATGAAGGAGTGTCACAGGATCTGTGCACAGCTGATGAGAGACTATGCACAGAACACGAGCTCTCACAGCAAGGAAAAAACAAATAGTTCAATTAAGCATAAAATAACAGCAATATACATTACACTATACGCTCCCTGACAGAAGTTATGTTGCTTATCCATGTTATGTATATAAAAGCTTATAACCGGACGTTAAATTCATCCATTGGTTGTATAAATTATTCTTTTGAAAGCTGAAACCCTCCAAAATGTGGTTTAGGTTAAAAAAATAAATTGGCATCAATGCAGAAATATTGATCATTTAATGGACACAGAATGGTCAGATTTTGGCAACACAAAAGTTTTGTCAGCCACAGAAAGTAATGTAAGAGTCAGTGATAAGCGGTCATAAAGGAGCGCTTCGGAAGCAACTCAGGGGCAGACAAGGATGTCAGGTCTCCACCGCAGCTCCAGCCAAAAACCTCCAATGGAGGATAGGAGCAATGAGAAAATAGAAAACGGTCCTAGGAGCGCAGGAAAGAGACTCAGACAAGAGATGGGTTTAAACCACAACGTGTTTCGACGGAGGATCCGGCTTCATCAGGTGGAAGTTTATTAATGACATAGGGGATGGGGTATTTAAATGGGAAGCAGCCAATCACAACAGTCAAAACAGTCACGTTATGATAGTCACGTTACGACAAGATGACCATATATTAAAAAAAAAAAAAAAAAAAAAAAAGATAAAAACAACCTATATAAAATGTGAGATAAAACAGCATGAGGTAAACAAGTTTTAAATGTATAGAATGTGCAAAAAGGAGCAATAAAATAATATAGATAAAAAGGAATAAAAAGGAATAAAATTATTAACAGGTTAGTAGACTAGTAAAAAGACCAAGAACTCGTATTAATAATAAAAGCATGTAAACAATAGCATCTAAGTAAAACGCACTGATGATAAAAAGGCAAATAAAGTTATCTGGTCACTTTATCAATAGTTAAATTCAGACCTTCGGGGCAAGTGTGCCAAGCTTGAATATCCAAAAGCTCTCTCTATTGATTAAACTGTTGAAGCGATCAGCCACGGTATGAGGTATGTGGTCAATAATCGTTAGTTTCAAGGTTTTTGGATTTTTTTGATGCATAGTTAAAAAATGTTTAGAAAGGCTGTGCAGGAGAAAGCCATTTCGGATATTCTGTCGATGCTTGTTCAATCTAGCATGCATCGTTTGTATGGTTCGACCTACATACTGTAGGCTGCAAACACATTCAATCAAGTATACCACAAAAATGGATTGGCAGTTTACAGGTACCTCATAAAATTTTCATGTTGTGTTGGGCAGCACGGTGGCTGAGTGGTTGCAGCACTGGAGTCCTGGGTTCAAATCCCACCAAGGACAACATCTGCAAGGAGTTTGTATGTTCTCCCCGTGTTTGCGTGGGTTTCCTCCCACATTGCAAAGACATACTGATAGGGAATTTAGATTGTGAGCCCCATCGGGGACAATGATGATAAATGTGTGTAAAATTCCTCCTCTGTGTCGGTCCAGATAATGAATAACAGGATTTTTGGGTTGCTTACCGTCAAATCTGTTTCTCGGAGCCTTCATTGGGGGACACAGAGACCATGGGTGTATGCTGCTGCCACTAGGAGGCTGATACTATGCACAAAAAAAGGTTAGCTCCTCCTCCGCAGTGTACACCCCACCGACCGGCAGGGAATTCCTCAGTTAGTGAGAAAGCAGTAGGAGAAGTAACAGAATAGATTGAAAACAGAACAAACAACTCAACTGTAACCAATCAACCAAAGTAAGAACAGGAGTTGTAGAACATGGGAGGGTGCTGTGTCCCCCAATGAAGGCTCCGAGAAACAGATTTTACGGTAAGCAATCCAAAAATCCTGTTTTCTCGTTCGCCTTATTGGGGGACACAGAGACCATGGGACGTCCCAAAGCAGTCCCTGGGGTGGGAAACAAACTTCCATCAGGCCAGTGGACTCACCACCGCTGCCTGCAGGATCCTTCTACCTAGGCTGGCGTCCGCCGAAGCGTAGGTGTGGACCTTGTAGAATTTCACAAACGTGTGAACCGAAGACCAGGTTTCAGCTTTGCAAAGCTGCAGCGCGGAGGCTCTGTGGCGTACCGCCCAGGAAGCACCCACTGCCCGGGTAGAGTGCGCTCTGATCCCCGGAGGGGCCACTCGATGCTTAACCCGGTAGGCCTCCAAAATTGCCGATCTGATCCAGCGAGCAATAGTAGCTTTGGAAGCCGGGTGACCTTTCCGCGCCACATCTGGAATGACGAAAAGAGAGTCTGTCTTTCGCAAGGAAGTCGTCCTAGACAGATAGACTCTCATTGCCCTGACCAGATCCAGCTTGTTCAGGGACCGCTCCCGAGGGTGAGTTGGACTCGGACAGAAGGACGGCAGAACAATATCCTCATTGAGGTGAAAGGAGGACACCACCTTCGGAAGAAAAGAGGGCGGAGGCCGCAGAACTACCTTGTCCTGGTGAAGTACCAAGAAAGGAGAGCGGCAAGAAAGAGCCGCCAATTCTGACACGCGCCGGATGGAAGTGATGGCCACCAGAAAAGCTACCTTCCAAGAAAGGAGAGAAAGGGAAACATCCCTGAGAGGTTCAAAAGGAGAACCTTGCAGAACCTCAAGAACTAGATTAAGATCCCATGGATCCACGGGCGCTCGATACGGAGGAGCCGTGTGAGCCACACCCTGAAGAAAGGTTTTGACCTGAGGGCGGGAGGCCAACGTCTTCTGAAACAAAATGGACAGCGCCGAAACTTGACCCTTCAAGGAACTGAGAGCAAGCCCCGCATCCAGCCCTGCCTGAAGAAACGCCAGAACGGAAGGGAGCGAAAAGCACATGGGCGCGATGTTATTGGCCTCACACCAAGTGAAATAGGCCTTCCAAGTACGGTAGTAAATTTTGGAAGATGATGGCTTCCTGGCTCGGATCATGGTATGAATTACTCGACCGGAGAATCCTGCTCGTTTCAAAACCTCGGTCTCAACAGCCACGCCGTTAAATTGAGCGGCCGAGAATTGGGGTGGCAAATCGGGCCTTGAGACAGCAGATCTGCCCTGTCTGGAAGCTTCCAGGGGGCGTCCGCGAGAAGGTTGACAATGTCCGCGAACCAAGACCTTCTGGGGCAAATCGGGGCGATGAGAATGACTGGAATTCCTTCTGCTTTGATCTTCTTCAACAGCTTGGGAAGAAGAGGCAGGGGAGGAAACAGGTAGGGGAGCTCGAACTGCAACCAAGGAATGGCCAGGACCGTCAGCGCCCACTGCGAGAGGATCTCGAGCCCTGGATACAAACTGTGGGACTTTCCTGTTGAGGCGAGAAGCTAGCAGATCTACGTCCGGGGTTCCCCAACGACGGCAGAGCTGAAGAAATACCTCCGGATGTAGGGACCACTCTCCTGCCGCGAGACCCTCGCGGCTGAGAAAATCAGCGGCCCAGTTGTCTACGCCGGGAATGTGTACCGCGGAGATTGTCGGTACCGAAATCTCTGCCCACTGAAGGATCTTGGACACTTCTGCCAGGGCTGAGACACTCCGTGTCCCTCCTTGACGGTTGACATATGCCACCGCTGTGGCATTGTCTGTCTGAATCCGGACAGGCAGGCCCCTGAGGAGCCTCTCCCAGTGGAAGAGAGCCAGATGGATCGCTCGTATCTCTAGGACGTTGATCGGCAGAGCAGATTCTTGAGTCGACCAACGACCCTGAACAGTGTGATTGCGGAACACTGCACCCCAGCCGAGGAGGCTGGCATCCGTTGTTACAATCTGCCAGTGAACAGGAAGAAAAGACCGCCCCAAGAGGATGAGAGGTGACGTCAACCACCAGTTGAGTGACCGCTTTATCCGGCATGAAAGGCGAACAGGGCGATCCAGGGACAGAGCCGACCTGTTCCACCTAGACAGAATGGCCTGTTGGAGAGGCCTGGCGTGAAATTGGGCAAAGGGAACTGCCTCTATCGCCGCCACCATCTTTCCCAGGACCCTCATAGCTGTACGGAGGGACGGAAATCGTGTGGTCTGCAGCGATCGTACATCCTGCTGCAGGGAGAGAATCTTCTCTTGTGGGAGAAAGACCCTTGACCGACGAGTGTCGAACAGTAGGCCCAGAAACACGTTGAGTAGGGACCAGACAGGACTTTTTCCTGTTGACGATCCACCCGAAATTGGAAAGAGTGTCTAGGACGATCGCCAAACTGAGGCGTGCCTGTTGGAAAGCGGGAGCTTTGATCAGAATATCGTCGAGGTACGGAAAAAGAATGAGACCTCTGATCCTCAACAAGGCCATCAACGCAGCCATGATCTTCTTGAAGACTCTGGGAGCAGTGGCAAGACCGAAGGGCAGCGCGACGAACTGGTAATGTTCCTGGCGAACCGCAAAACGCAGGAACTTCTGATGTCCGGAGAATATGGGAACATGTAGATAGGCATCTTGGATGTCTATCGAACACATGAATTCCTGCTCCTCCATGGAAGCGATTACCGAACGAACCGACTCCAACCGGAAGTGGCGAAGGCGAACCCTCTTGTTGAGCAGCTTGAGATCCAAGATGGGTCAGACCGCCCCGTCTTTTTTCGGCACGACAAACAGGTTTGAATAAAACCCTGTAAACCGCTCCGATTCGGGAATGGGCACAATCACCCCGGAACTGAGGAGAGAGTCGATGGCCGTAAAGAACCCCGGGATCAAAGCTGGATCTTTTGGAGGACGGGATTCGAAAAAACGATCCCGTGGAAGAGAGACGAACTCTATCTTGTATCCTGACGATACAACCTCCCTGACCCAAGCGTCCTCTACTGAGGCCAGCCAGACGTCCTTGAAGAACAGGAGTCGACCTCCCAATTGGAAGGGACCCTCGGGAGTCCGAGGATAGTCATGTTGATGTGGACCGTCCAGATCCGGATCTGGATGGTCTGCCCTGCGAAGAGTGGGAGCGCCAGGAGGGAGTGGGTCTGAAGGAAAACTTTCTTCCTATCTTGGCGTGCCTGCGGTCTTTGTTGGGTGGAGGAGGTCTCCGCCGTATTGAAACGGCGGTAAGCCCAAAAGGGTCGAAACTGACGCCTTATTGGGGGTCTGCGAGGCTTGGACTGAGGCAGGAGAGAACTCGCGCCTCCGGTGGCGTCCTTAATAATCTGGTCCAATTGGGATCCAAAGAGGCGCCCTCCCTGAAAAGGGAGATTAGTAAGAGACTTTTTAGAAGACAGGTCCGCCTGCCAGGCCTTGAGCCAAATTGTACGTCGGATTGCCACAACGTTACTTGACGCCTGAACTGCGCAGGATGCGGCATCCAAAGAAGCAGAAAGCAGATAATCCCCTGCATGGGAAATCTGATTGGCGAGATCGGCCAATCGATCTGGTTGTGCTTTCTCTAGGATGCCCTGACGAAGATCCTCTGCCCAAGTGGCTATGGCCTTTGCTGCCCAAGATGAGGCAAAAATTGGGCATACCGCCGTCGAAGCCGCTTCGAAGGCAGACTTCGCTAGGGATTCTATAATCCTATCATTAGAATCCTTCAGAGACGCCACGCCTGACAGCGGGAGAACAGTGTTATTAGAAAGCCTGGACACAGGCGGATCAACCGAGGGGGAAGCAGACCAGTTGTCCGTGAGCTCTTTAGCAAACGGGTACAGAACGCCGAGACGCTTTCCTCGTTGAAAGCGTCTGGTCGGATCTCCCCTTTCCCTGGTAAAAATCTTTCTAAACTCGGAATGTAAAGGGAATACCCTGGAGGGTGTTTCCTCCTGTCTGAACAAAACCTCCTGATCTGAGGATTTCGCAGGGGGGTCAGCAATGTCGAAGGTCTGATGGATCGCTGCAATGAGGTTCTGCACAGTAACCCTCATGTTCGCATCCTGGTCCGAATCCAGCTCTAAGATCCCCTCAGATGACCTGTCCGAGAGCGCTTCACCTGACTCGGGTGAGGAGGCCCGGGAGGGAGGCTGCCGAGGACTATGTGGAGACATGGGGCGAGGAGAGGATTCCGGCTGGAGATCCTGCCTGGGTCTTTTGCGACTAACGCTGGCCGACTCAGATGGAACCTCTTGAGGCCTGCTGGACCCTGTACAGGTGTCCAGGGGCAATTTATCCAGTACAGCTACCAGGGACTGAGACACCCTGGTGAGGTCTGCTACTGACTGTGATAGAGACGAGGCCCAGCCGGGCATGGGGGGGGGGGGGGGTTCACTCTCGCCTGGGGCCCTAGATGGCTCCTGGGCGGCGTCAGGTTGAATAGGATTGCTACAATCCAGGCAGAGGGAAGTGGACTGACCTGAGGGAAGTTTGCAATTGCAGGAAGAGCATGCAAAGAACTTGACTAGAGTGCAGGGGGAGCCGCAGGGCGGTTACGGTCAGATTTGGAGTTAGACATAGTGAAAATCTGAGGGAGAGCCGGAAGGTTGGGGGACAGGGTGCAGAGAAGGGTGTCAGCCTGCAGATGCAGGGCTACTCACGGTCCGGTGACCCCAGAGACGAAGGTATCCACCACTCTGCAGATGCAGGTCAGAGGAATATACGACGGACAGGCCCAGGGAGCGATGTCTGGCTGACAGGGGCGTCCGGCTGTGCGGCTGCAAAGATGGCGACCGCCTGAAGGAATCAGGGAATACGCGCTCCGAGGGAAAGAAGGAGGGCGGAGCTAACCGCCTGCTGAATCCGGCACCGCCCCTGGCCAGGAACAGGTTAAGAAGGGCGGTGGGAGGGCCTGGAACGGGCGGGAGAGAAGCCCGCTTAGTAGAAAGGGGCGGGGGGCGTGGCCGCGATACCGGAGTAGGCCCGAACTGAAGCCGGGGCCTAAATTACTAGCGGCGGCCGCCTGTCAGCACGGGGTCGGCGCGGAGGTGCCGCAATGCGAGCGCCGCCGCGAGAGAGGACCCTGGGATACCCGATCGGAGTGTCGGGGGAGAAGAGGACGGTGAAGGGGCTGGCTGTAGGAGCAGGATGGGCGCAGGAGATCGCAGCGCCACCGCATCCCTGCTCCAGGGAAGACGCTGCGAACGCGCCCTCGGGGGAGGAATGCTGCTGGCCAAAGGGTCCCAATACTTACCCGTCCCGGACCCGCTTCTTGAAGAAAGTACCTGTACATGAAGAGCCTGCGTCTCATCCAACCGACAGGCTCTGGTAGGAGAGACTGGCGACGAGGACCCTCTGGATCGCTGACACATCTTCGTTTTGGCGTCCGCCTGGAAGGCTGGTGGTCCTGCTACGAAGAACTGTGAGGATACGGGGTGGCAGTACACGCCGTACTCACAGACTCCTTGTGGGAGTACAGTTGTGACCATTCACACTGTATCCCTCCGGGAAAACCTGAAAATGAACGACGCACGTCGAGGTAGATATGGGCCTAATTAAAGACCCGTGTCCACCTCCTACTGACACCAAGCTAAACTGAGGAATTCCCTACCGGTCGGTGGGGTGTACACTGCGGAGGAGGAGCTAACTTTTTTTGTGCATAGTGTCAGCCTCCTAGTGGCAGCAGCATACACCCATGGTATCTGTGTCCCCCAATAAGGCGAACGAGAAAGATCATCTAATCATTATCTGGACCGGCACAGAGGAGGAAGCTTTTGAATTCACCCACAATCTAAATTTGAATGCCTGGGGCCTCCGCTTCACCGCTAATACCTCCACTTCACCGCTAATACCTCCACTACGTCCATCCAATTCCTGGACCTGTTGGTACATGTTGACAAATTGGGACGGTTTTTCGCCCCCACACATTTTAAAGAAGTAGATGTGAACAGCTACCTTAGTTTCAGCAGTGGTCATTTACCCAAGTGGATTCAGAACATGCCATACGTGCAATATTGGCGTATACGAAAAAATTGCGCAGAGGATACTGACTTTATTGAGGAGGCAAAAGTTTTGAAACAGCGGTTTCAGCAGAAAGGGTACCCTAAAATATTGGTCCAAGATGCATTCCTGAGAGCCAAAACTTTCACACAGAGACTGTATAAGCAAGATTATGAATAATAAAACCGCTTGTTCTTCTGGTACGGATCTAGGTAGATGGAGTTTCGTTACCACTTTCAGCCAATCCTATGGGTTGATTAAGAAGCTCCTTACCAAGTACTGGTTCATCCTGAAAGGATACCCAATTTTGACCAAGCATATACCCCCCGACCTAGAACGGTATTCCGCAGAAACCGCACGTTACGGAACTTGTTGCACCAAGCAACATCACCTTGAGTTCAGGCTCCCTATCCTCTCTCCCAATTTCTCTCAACCCTGGTTACTATGCATGTAGAGCTCCCAAATGTCTTTGCTCCACCTCCATTTTAAATGGGGTACATGAATTTAAATCCAACACTACAGGTACCTCATAAAATAAATTTTCATGTTAACTGTCAATCCATTTTTGTGGTATACAGTATGTAGGTCGAACCATACAAACGATGCATGCTAGATTGAACAAGCATCGACAGAATATCCGAAACGGCTTTCTCCTGCACAGCCTTTCTAAACATTTTTTAACTGTGCATCCAAAAACTTTGAAACTAACGATTATTGATCACATACCTGATACCGTGGCTGATCGCTTCAACAGTTTAGGCTATGTGCCCAGGTTGCATTTTTGAAGCAGAATATTCCTGAGCAGAAACGCACACCCTTTGCCGGGAAAACGCATGCGTTTTTTGCCGCGGTTTTGTAAGCGATTTTGCCGCGTTTGTCATGCGTTTTAACATGCGTTTTCCTATGCGTTTTTGCAATACTAGTGTATGTATGCTGAATCGCACGCGATTCCACAAAATTAATGAACATGCTGCATTTTTTACCGCGAAGCGATTCCGCAGCGGTAAAAAAAACGCACAATTAGCACATGTGCAGAATCAATTAGGATTGCATGGAATGCTTTTTTAAGCGTTTCCGCGGCGAAATTGCGCATTTAAATTTGCCGCGGAAACGCTAAAAAAAACGCTACGTGTGCACACAGCCTTAATCAATAGAGAAAGCTTTTGGATATTCATGCTTGGCACACTTGCCCCTGAAGGTCTGAATTTAACTATTGATAAAGTGACCAGATAACTTTATTTGCCTTTTTATCATCAGTGCGTTTTATTTAGATGCTATTGTTTACATGCTTTTATTATTAATATGGGTTCTCGCTTTTTTATTGGTCTACTAACCTGTTAATAATTTTATTCAGTTTTATCTATATTATTTTATTGCTCCTTTTTGCACATTCTATACATTTAAAACTTGTTTAACTCATGCTGTTTTATCTCACGTTTTACATAGGTTGTTTTTATCTCTTTTTTTTTATAATATATGATGTCATCTTGTCGTAACATGCGAATATCATAACATGTGACTGTTTTGACTGTTGTGATTGGCTGCTTCCCATTTAAATACCCCATCCCCTATGTCATTAATAAACTTCCACCTGATGAAGACGGATCCTACATCGAAACGCGTTGTGGTTTAAACCCATCTCTTGTCTGAGTCTCTTTCCTGCACTCCTAAGACCGTTTTCCATATTCTCATCACAAAAAGTAATGTGATATTCAAACAATCAATTAACGTAAAATACAAATATATGTTGCATAACATTGGTGAATGAAGTTGTGGTGCTATTAGTCATTTAATATTTTGTGTGACTTCCATGAGCTTGAAGGACTGCATCCATGCAGTTCAACAATGATTCATACAATTTATTAATGAAGTAATCAGGAATAGCAAAGAATGCAGTCTTACATGCCTCCCAGAGTTCATCTAGATTCTTTGGTTTTGTCTTCCAAGCTTCCTCTTTCATCCTACCCCAAACATGCTCAATGATGTTCATGTCTGGTGACTGGGCTGGCCAGTCCTTGAGCATCTTGATCTTTTTTGCCTGGAGGAACTTTGTTGTAGAGATGGATGTATGAGATGGAGCACCATCCTGCTGAAGAATTTGACCCCTTTTATGACTTGGAATATAAGAGATAGCTAATACTTCTTGATATTTAGGCTACTGATATTGCCTTCCACCTTGCAAATGTTTCGCACACCCCCATACTGAATGTAACCCCAGACCATGATCTTTCCACCACCAAATTTAACTGTTTCCTGGGTGTATTTTGGATCCATACGGGCTCCAGTAGGTCTCCTGCAGTACTTGCAGTGGCTGTGGTGTAATTCTACTGAAGATTCATCAGAGAAATCCACCTTCTGCCACTTTTCCAGCGTCCATCTGTTTAGCAGGCTGTGGGACTTTGCAAATGCCACACGGTTTTTTATTTTTTGTTTAGTGCTGGCTTCTGGGCACTGATTCGACCATGGAGGCCATTTCGAGACAGAATCCTATAAACTGTTCTAGTTGACACAGGGACGTGAGGTGACCAGGCCTGTTGGAGCTCTGCTGCAGTGGAAGAGAGGCTTGCTTTGGGTTTTTCTAACCAACAAACATTCCTCCTGAGCAGTTGTCTTGCGGGGTCTGCCGGACCTGGGCTTGTCAAACACATCTCCAGTCTCTTTGAATCTTTTTTAAATTCTTTGTACTTGACACTGAGAAAGATTAAAGGTGCCAGCCACCTCTGCAGTGGATCTGGACTTCAGCCTCTTGATAATCCAGGCTTTGGTCGCAGGGTGGATTTTTGGCATGTTGTCAGAGCTCATGTTGCAGCTCAAGTGAAGGTCTGGGGTGCTGGGTTTCTTTTTATACACACCCACTAATTAATCGATCATATACTGAGCACAGGTGAGGATGTAAACTAGGATTGGGTGCATTATATGACCTGGCGACAAAACTTTTGTCTTGCCAAAATATGACCATTCTGTGTCCATTAAATGATTAATATTTCTGCATTGATGCCAATTTATTTTCTTAACCGAAACCACATTTCGGAGGGTTTCAGCTTTCAAAAGAATAATTTATACAACCAATGGATGAATTTAACGTTAGGTTATAAGCTTTTATTTATCAGAGACATAACTTGTCAGAGAGTGTACATTTACAACTGAATTCAATGGTTGTCTCATCTTATGAATGGGTGAAATTGCAAAGTCCTTGTACAAAAAAAAGATGGATTTTTAGTTCTTACCGTAAAATCTCTTTCTTGGAGCCTTCATTGGGGGACACAGATTACCATGGGGTGTATGCTGCTGCTAGGAGGCTGACACTATGCAAAACAAGAAAGTTAGCTCCTCCCCGGCAGTATACACCCACCGACAGGCACCGAGCACCTCAGTTGGTGAAAAAGCAGTAGGAGAAGCAACGAGAAAACTCTAAACATATGTACCAACCCAACAAGGGACTCTAAGACCCAACACGGTACAACTTAAACAGGGAGGGTGCTGTGTCCCCCAATGAAGGCTCCAAGAAAGAGATTTTACGGTAAGAACCAAAAATCCATCTTTCTTTATCGCCTTATTGGGGGACACAGATTACCATGGGACGTTCCAAAGCAGTCCCAAGGGTGGGAACAGCAAAAAGGGAACGAAAGAATCGGAAAAAGGCTCAGGTTGGCCGGTGAGCCACCGCCGCCTGCAGAACCTTCCTACCAACAACTGCATCAGACGAGGCCTGGGTATGAACCCTGTAGAACCTCGCAAAGGTGTGCAAGGACGACCAGGTTGCGGCCTTGCAAATTTGCATGGCCGAAGCCTGGTGACGAACCGCCCACGAAGCCGCCACAGCCCGGGTGGAGTGAGCTTTTACCCCCGGAGGGGGCCGTTTTTCCTGAAGTCGGTACGCTTCCAGAATGGTAGAACGAATCCAACGAGCGATCGTGGATTTGGATGCCGAAAGTCCTTTCTGGCGACCTTCAGAGATGACCAGCAAGGAATCGGACTGACGAAAGGAAGAGGTCCTGGCGAGATAAACACGCAGGGCTCTAACTACGTCCAGTTTGTGGAGAGACTTCTCAAGCGGATGAGAGGGAGCCGGACAAAAAGATGGGAGAGTGATATCCTCATTGATATGGAAAGAGGAAACCACCTTTGGAAGAAAAGAAGGAACGGGCCTGAGGACGACCTTATCCTGATGGAGAATCAGGTAAGGGGAACGACATGACAAGGCCGCCAATTCAGAAACTCTTTTGATGGATGTAATGGCAATCAAAAAGGTGACCTTCCACGAGAGAAGGGACAAAGGAATGTCCTGGATAGGCTCGAACGGCGCCTTCTGGAGAGCGCTAAGAACGGGATTGAGATCCCACGGGTCTATCGGCAAATGATGAGGAGGAGCCACATGGGAGACCCCTTGGAGAAAGCTTCTCTACCACAGGTCAAAACCTCTCTTTGGAAGAGGATAGAGAGAGCGGAAACCTGGCCCTTGAGCGTACTGAGGGACAGACCCGCTTCTAAACCAGACTGAAGAAACCCAAGGACAGATGGGATAGAAAAGGACATTGGGAAGACTTTTTTATCATTGCACCAACGGAAAAACGCCTTCCAGTACCTATGGTAGATGCGGGAAGAGGCTGGTTTCCTGGCTCTGATCATAGTTTGAATAACCTGACTGAACAGACCTGATTCCTTCAGGATTGCGGTCTCAACGGCCATGCCGTCAAACTCAGAGACTAAGAATTCTCGTGGCAAAGGGGGCCTTGTGAGAGAAGGTCTGGACGGTCTGGAAGCCTCCAGGGGACGTCCGCGAGCATGTTGACCAGTTCCGCGTACCAAGGCAGTCTTGGCCAATCTGGAGTGACAAGAATCACTGGTACGCCTTCCGATTTTATCTTTTTGACCACTCGTGGGATCAAGGCCAGAGGCGGGAACAGATAAGGAAGTTGAAACTGGGACCACGGAATCACCAGAGCGTCGCACACGATGGCCAGAGGGTCCCTGGACCTGGCTACAAACAGCGGCAGTTTGTGGTTCATCCGAGATGCCATGAGATCGACATCCGGGGTGCCCCAACGGTGGCATATCTGATCGAAGACTGTGGGGTGCAGGGACCATTCGCCGGACGCTAGGCCCTGACGACTCAAAGTCGGCTGCCCAATTTTCCACCCCTGGAATATAAACGGCGGGGATTGCCGGAACGTAACGTTCTGCCCAGCGGAATATCTTGGCCACTTCCGACATTACTTGCTTGCTGCGCGTGCCCCCCTGATGGTTTATGTACGCTACGGCCGTGGCGTTGTCCGACTGAATATGGACCGGCTTGCGGGAGAGGAGAGGCTGCCAGTGAAGAAGGGCCAGGAAGATTGCTCTGATCTCCAGAAGATTGATTGAGAGGAGAGTCTCCTGTGGGTTCCAGCGTCCTTGGGCCGCTTTCTGATGGAACACGGCTCCCCATCCCAGAAGACTGGCATCGGTGGTGATGACTTGCCACCGAGGCGGAAGGAAGGACCTCCCTTGGAGAAATGACGCCGGCAGTAACCACCAAGTGAGAGATTGCCTCACTGAGAGGGAGCCGAATAGGACGGTCCAAGGACATCGTGGTCTTGTCCCAGGCTGAAAGCAGAGACAGCTGGAGGGGGCGAAGATGAAACTGCGCAAAGGACGCTGCTTCCATGGAAGCCACCATTTTGCCCAGAACCTTCATGCAGGACCGAATGGGAATGGGAGTTGGCCTCTCGAGAATTCTGATGCCCTTGGAAAGAGCCGCAATCTTTTCCCTCGGAAGAAACACTCAGGCTAGCTCCATGTCGAATTCCATGCCCTGAAAGGTCAGACGCTGAGTGGGGAGCAGAATGGACTTCTCCCTGTTGACTAGCCAACCGAGGCGGCCGAGAGTGTCCAGAGTGATCTGAAGACTCTGGAGGCAGGCCTGACGAGACGAGCCCTTGATCAAAAGATCGTCCAGATAAGAAATGATGAGAATCCCTCTGGAGCGAAGGACGGCCATGACGGTCACCATCACTTTCGTGAAAACACGGGGCGCTGAAGCTAGGCCGAAAGGAAGAGCCGTGAACTGATAGTGGTCTCCCTGAACCGCAAAACGAAGATACTTCTGATGTTGCACACAAACCGGAATGTGCAGATAGGCGTCTCGAATGTCCACAGAGCAGAGGAATTCCTCGGGCTCCATGGAGGCAATCACCGACCGAAGAGACTCCATTTTGAAATGAAGAATCTTCACGTGGCGATTGAGCAACTTGAGGTCCAGAATTGGACGAAGGGAGCCGTCTTTCTTCGGGACTACGAAGAGATTCGAGTAAAACCCGGAAAACCGTTCGTTTGAGGGAACGGGAACAATCACTCCGGCGGAAAGAAGGGAGGCAATGGCCTGGAGAAACCCCAGAGTCTGGGACCGCTGCCGCGGAGGCAGAGACTGGAAAAAACGTCTGTTCGGGGGAGAAGCAAATTCGATCTTGTAGCCGGATGCGACGATTTCTCTGACCCAAGCGTCGTCGACAACAGACAGCCAAGCATCCACGAAAAAGGAAAGTCTGCCTCCCACCCTGGAAGAACTTCCAGGTGGGGGTGACCCGTCACTTGGAAGAAAACCTGCCGGAACTGGTGCCTGAAGCCCTGGAATATTGTCCTCTAGATCTCCAGTGGGGAGCTGGTTTGTAGGATGGCTTTTTCTGATCTCGCTCTCTAGTGGCCGATGAGCGATCCTGCTGGCCAGATCTGTCCGTGGACGAGAAGGGACGAAAGGGCCTAAACGGGCAAAAACCCCTTCTATTAAGGAAACGTCGAGGGCGAGACTGGGGAACAGAGGTGCTTTTACCACCAGTGGCATCGGAGATCAGCTGGTCCAGCTTGGCTCCAAAGAGAGTAGAACCGTGGAATGGCAGATTAGTAAGGGACTTTTTTGAAGTGGTATCCGCATTCCATGACTTTAGCCAAAGAACTCGGCGTATAGCTACTATGTTGCTATTTGCCCTGGCCACGCACCCAGCTGCATCCAAGGAGGCGGCCAAAAGGTATTTACCCGCATGGTTAATCTGATCTGCGAGATCTGCCAACTCGTCCTGAGGAGCTGTTGCCAATATGCCCCTGCGAAGGATTTTTGCCCAAGCGGATATGACTTTCGCTACCCAGGATGATGCGAAAATAGGACAGAGAGAGGCGCCGGATGCCTCAAAAATTGACTTAGCCAGAGATTCGATCTGCCTGTCCGTAGGATCTTTAAGCGATGCCCCATCTGGTAGGGATAGCACCGTTTTGGAGGCTATCCGGGAAACCGGGGGATCCACCTCAGGAGCCTTGGCCCATTTTGTGAGCAGGTCTGCCTCAAAAGGGTACAGCACGTCTAAGTACTTACGGCCTGAGAAACGTTGCTCAGGGCGCTCCCAGTGTTTGGCCAAAGTAGTATCGAAGTCTTTGTGATTGGGAAAGGTCCGAGACGGAGGTCTTGCTCGTTTAAGGAGTACAGAGCATTCCTGAGGGGGAGCCTTGTCCTGCTTAATTTTAAGGGTTTGAAAAATAGCCGAAATGAGACTATCGACCATGTCCCGCATTTTAGAAACATTGTCTGCCTCTGAACTCGATTCCGATTGAGAGTCATCGCCAGACCTGGAGTCGCCATCGGAGGAAGGAGAACGCAATCTGACAGGCTCAGAGGGACCCTGCGAGCTAGAGGACGAGGTAGACAGAGCCCGCTTCCTAGAGCTCCTGCTTTGTCTGTCTCTCGGAAGGTCGCGGTCAGGAGCGGACGACTCACCCTGAGAGGCGGTCGGCGCGCAGGTGGCAGTAGACAGCTGTGGAAGTCGTTCCAAGACCTGGACCAGCGACTGGGAAACCTTAGTCAAGTCAGAGACCGACTGAGACATTACAATGGCCCACTCCGGGGGAGGTTGAGCGTCCTCGGCCCGGGACTCTGCGTGCTCCTGGGATGCAGACATAGCGGAAGGACTGCAGGACGGGCAAAAGGGGGACGGGCGACCCGAAGCCCACTTCTTCTTACAGCGCGCACAGGCGTAATGAGTAGCGGTGGGCCTGAAGCAGAGATCCCTTGAAGGATTGGGCATAAGTAAAAATGCGTTGAGAGACCGCAATAGGTCGTGCGAAAAACTGCAGAGGGGAGCTAATTAGCACCACAGTGTAGAGCCTACCCAGATTCAGATGAGCAGCCGAACGCTGAAGTGTCCCCCAAACAGCGCAGGAAGAGAGATGAGGAACCAGGAAACACCCGATTAGGAAGGAGGGGCGGAGCTTTGCAGCCGTGCCGCGATTGGAGAAAGGCGGAGGAGGCTGGAGTAACAAAGTGAAAGGAGCCCTGTGATGGGGTAGAAAAGGGCGCGCAGGAAAGCGCGCTCAGAACAGAGGAGGAGCGCGCTGAGGCGCCCGAACGAAAGTGAAAGTGAAACTGACCCGGACTCCGGACTGCCTGAACCGGTGAAGCCACTCCGGGGGGGGGGGGGGCGATATAAGCGCCGGTATGATACTGCGCTGATGGCGACGACTCCCCCTATGATCACTGACCTGTCCCCTCTCACCGGAAGGGAGACGCGCGGCTGAGAGGTCGGCGCGCGGCATGCAGAGAAGGGACGGGAGATTCAAATCTGGGATGCAGAGGTACGCTGGCTGGCAGGCAGCTGGGTATGATGTGGGGCCTGGAGGGATCGTACAGGCACTTACCTGACGTCCCTGAAGAGGCTGTCACAGGGGCCCACGATGAAAGCCACTGGGGAAGATCCTCTATGCCCACATCTTGCAGAAGACGGCGTAGACCTCCTGCGACCGCCGTCTTTCTCTCAGCCCTGTCCAGAGAGAGGGGTGAGGAGGGTAATTGGCAAGGACTAGCCACCGGTCCACAGCCCCTAGCACCGGAAGGTGATAGGGCCAAAGTCCTGCCTGCGGAACTGAGAGGTGCGATGTGGATGACACCACACTGCTCGCTCAGCCGCCTGATATGGGAAATCAGGGTGAAGCTACACCCTGTTTCCTGACGGAGAACCTGAAAAATAAAGCGAAAAGATTAAAAGGTTCGACTGGAAACCTAAAAGAAAAAAGGGATATTAATAAGAGCGGATCTGGGGAGATCCCGGTCCGCCTCCTACAGACACCAAGCACAAACTGAGGTGCTCGGTGCCTGTCGGTGGGTGTATACTGCCGGGGAGGAGCTAACTTTCTTGTTTTGCATAGTGTCAGCCTCCTAGCAGCAGCAGCATACACCCCATGGTAATCTGTGTCCCCCAATAAGGCGATAAAGAAACAACTTTGCAAATTGCCTTTCATTAAAAGATACTCTCAGTTCTCAAGATCGGAGTGACTTGATTATATTGTGTACTGCTCATTTATTAGGTTATGGGCCAACTCAACAGTCTCAAAGGTGGCCACTTCCTAGACCAGGAGCACGTGCTTACATGCTCTATGCCTTAGAGCCGGCAAGCGCTGCTCTGAAGCTGGCCAGATCACCGGATCTGGCCACCTTCAGTGTCCATGCTGTAGAGACAAAGCTGCCGATGCTATCAGCATGGGAGAGCAAGTGCTCGGACCAGTGCCACGACCATGCTGTTGGTCTGAACTGTCAATCTATCTTATTGAGCAGCCCCTCCCCCCCCCTCCCTCATTACCATCCCCAGCAGGCGGCGAGTTTGGAAGCGGTGCAGCTCTGGAGAGAGAAGATATTTTACCTCAGTATTTGTAAGCCAAAATCAGGAGTGGAACAATCAAAGGAAAAGTATAATAGAAACACGTCACCACTTTTGGCTTTATCATCCACTCCTGGTTTTGGCTTACAAATACTGATGTGAAATACTGACCAAATACTGACTGTGTGAACGTGACCCAAGAGTCCTTATTCTCCTGATGAGAATAGAAATGAGGCATGCCCCACAGTTTCCCTGGTGAAAACAGCAGATTATGGGGGTCTCAGAAGTGTTTTAAGGGCTTGTCCAGACTGGGCATCCTTATTTGAACAATCCTTTGCTGTAATCAGAGAATATATTCGTTGCTGTGGCAAGGAGGATGAGGTTGAGAACCTTTATGCCGCTATGATTATGGCTTCAACAAGACATCTTGTAAAGCACAGTCATATCATACAGTTCAACAGTACCTCACTCAATGACGAAAGTCTTTCAACATTCAGGAAAACTGCTGTGAGCTGTGGAAGGCCTTTAATAGTTTCTGTAAGACAATAAATGGAATATATAATAGAGGGGTGAACATTTAGCGATGCCATCCTTTAGATATACCACGACACTGATATGGAAACCCTCTTTTTGCCTCTGATGACAACAAAAATGTCAGCACTGCTTAAAAAAACATGCATTAAAGGCATTATACCAGGAGTGGGAAACCTCCGTCCCGCAGGCCGCTCATGGCCCACCATCTTCTTTCCTGTGCCCCAGGGACAGCGGCTTTGAGCCATCGGCCTATTAGTCTGTCCTTACACTGTCAGCATACACATTTAGCATTCGTTACTGAACGCCGTGGCACAATGCAATATTCTTAGACTTAAGAACAAAAGATTTGCAGAACCTTGGTGCAGCAGCAACGTTGGCAATCCGTGGCCCCTGGACCACAGGACTGTGAACCCCCTTCTACCTGTGGCATCCCCGATCCTCTAACAGCTGAATCGTAGGATTGTGGAGATTTGGGACTCCCACAGTCTGACATAGGTGGACTAACTTAAGGATGGGCAATCAATATAGTGATCCCGAACAGGCTGGGAATCTTAAAGTAAATTTGTCAGCAGATTCATGCAGCTCAAACTGAGGGAGGCATGAATCAGAGCCTGGTTGCACAAATGCAGCAAAGCTCCATCTTTATCTGAAACTTTCAGGCATTTCAGAGAGAATATACACTAAAGATCCCAGCAGAAACTATAGGCAGAGAGAGACTAGTCCGACCCCACCCAGCACTGCTAGAGGCGATTTAGGCCTCATTCACACGTCAGATTTTTACGTACGAGTGCTATTTGTTGTTTTCACAAATAGCACTAATATCCATGATGTTCAATTGGACCATTCACATGTCTGATTTTATCCTTGGACCGAGTGGTCAATAGCATTGATCTGAGGGTCAATCAAAATCAGCAAAACAAGTCAACGGGTCGGTGATAAAAATGGGACCACACATAGATGATTTCCCACCACATATGGGTATGATCTGTTGCCGTCTGATTATTACGGACTCTCAGAATGGAGAACTTGGAGAAATTGTTTTTGGTGTTTTTATTTGTCCACGTTCAAGAAAAATCAGATGTGCGAATGAGGCCATAGGCCACTTTCATATATTCAGTATTTGGTCAGTATCTGTAAGCCAAACCAGGAGTGCGTGATAAATCCAGAAGTGGTGACGTGTTTCTATTAGGCTGTGTTCACACGTAGCTTTTTTTGCGTTTTCACGGCGATTTTAAACGCACTATTTTGCCGTGAAAATGCAAAAAAAAGCATCCCATGCAATCCTATGGCATTCCGCACATGCTGTGGATTTTTCCGCAGCGGAATTGCATTGCGGAAAGATACGCAGCATGCTCATTCGTTGTGCGGAATCGCAGGAAAATCCGCACACATAGGAATGCATTGTTCTGCTTACTTTCCGCATGTGGCTGTGCCCACCATGCGAAAAATAAGCAGAACATTTGCGGATGGTACCCACGGTCTGGAGGAGAGGAGATTCTCCTCCAGGCTCTGGGTACCATATCCCTGAGTTAAAATAAAAAAATCATCATATTCTCACCTTCCGATGTCCGGAGCAGCATCAGCAGGCCTCAGCGATGCTCCCGGCAGGTCCTGTTCCCAGTGATGCATTGCGCCAATGACCTCTGATGACCGTAGCGGTCTCACGAGAGCGCGATGTCATCAAAGGTCATTGGCGAATTGCAACGGGAACGGGACCTGCCGGGAGCATCGCGAGGATCGGGAACGCTGCACGGGACGTTGGAAGGTGAGAAAAAACACGATTTTTTTTTTTTTTTTTTTTTTTAACATTAGATCCTTTCACTACTGATGCCGCATAGGCAGCCTCAATAGTAAAAAGTTGGTTACACTCGTCAAACACTATGCTTGACGAGTGTGACCAACCTGTCAATCAGTTCTCCAAGCGATGCTATAGATCGCTTGGAAAACGCTAGTATTCTGCAAGCTAATTACGCTTGCAAAGCGCTAGTTTTTCCGCGGGAAATAGGCGGGAATTAAAATGCGGTTTTCTCGCATATTTTCCGCGGAATGGAATTCCTGAATTCCCGTGGAAATTCCGAAACGTGTGCACATAGCATTAGAGCTTTCCTCTGATTGTTCCTCTCCTGGGTTTAGCTTATAGATACTGATGTAAAATACTGACCGTGTGAACATGGCTATACGGATCTTTGGCTATGGAAGCGACCTGTCGATCACATGCATGGGTGCTGGGAGAAGCCGGACGTTGCTTCCTATGGACTTTGGTAGGATCTTTAAAATATTGCTTATCTGAAGTGCTGGGAGGTGTCAGAGAAATTTGCAATTGTGCAGCGAGGCTGTGATCCCTGCTGCCTGCGGTTTGGGTGGCATGAATCACGTGACAGGTTACCTTTAATATCCTGCTGATGGCAAATGTAAATAGGGTACAATATATCAAGGAGGCAAAGTAACGATACAGTATAGACAGTACCTGTAAGAAGCTGAAAATTCCCTTTGCCGAAAATGTGTTTACTATCAGGCGTTTTTGTAGACATGATAATCTGATCCACAACTATCCAGTTAGGAATGCTCTGTACAAGAGCCACAGCCTCCGCGACCTGCAAATCCGCTAGGAGAAAGCAGAAGCCATTATAAAGACTAGAACAAACATGTCCCGTCCACGCCGATCTCGAGAACCATCTGCATGAGAGAGGAAAAACCCAAACACTGAGTGGGATACTGCAGCTGCATCCCCCTCTTCTCCACCTAGTACTCACTGATTTACAGCTGTGATAAGTGTATTCAGTGGGAAAACCCCTCCGACCCCTGAAAGTGGAATACTTAACCTAAGGATAGGCCATCAGTATCTAAGTCATCAATATCCGATTGGTGGGGGTCGGACACTTGCAGTGCAATCAATTTTTCCAAATAAAAAAATGAGTTAATTTAGAAGGTGCGGTGAGCCCATATCTTTCCTGGGACACATCAGCTATTTTGAACAGCTGACATGTGCCCGGAACAGTGGCATTTAACAAGCGTTTCCGGCAATCAGGTCGGACATCTCCCCATCGGTGACCCCTATTAAGTGATCGTGGGTCACCCCCCTTTTGCCCCATTCAAAATAAAAAAAAAAAAAAAAAAATCAAACACATATCTGGTATCGCCTTGTTCAGAATTGCACGATCTATCAAGAAAAAAAGGATTAACCTGACTGCTACAACGCGCAAGGGGAGACGGGGGGGGGGCGGGCGCTACAGCGCGCCAAGGCGAGACGGGGGGGGGGGGGCGACAGGCGCTACAGTCCACGGGGGGGGGGGGGTGTCATGAAAATATGAACCATTTTCCAGGGGTTCGAGTACACTTCCAAAACTTTCCGCTGCAACTACTGGGACTCACACACTGCCCCTCCCCCCATTATACAGTACACACAAGCTGCAGCGTCCACTCCCCTCCTTCTCTCTCTGCATGTAGGTAAGTCGATCCCACTCTTTCCCCCCTCCCTCGGGAATGTGGTGTGATCAGAAATCAGCCTTTGTCTAAAAGCCCATGGTTCCTTTATGTATCTCAGATCAAATATAATGGTGCAGAATATTCATAGAAGCAGGAAGCTTATATTTCTGGAAACTGCAGGGTAAGAGCTATCCACCAGTGGGTATTGAAGCTTTGGCGCCTATCCGGAATCAAGAAAAGGGTTCCCGCTGTCCACTAGCCCTCAGGTAGTTCATGTTTGGTATCAAAAGAACGGTAATTTCATAATATGAAAAATGATAGTCCTGCCGTCATCCTACGAGCCTCGTGGCCAGAATTATAACACTATTGAATTTTAGTAACTTTTGAAAAGGGGAGTACATTCCATAGCTTCGCCCACCCAGTGAGGTCACCCAGGGAAAATCAGGCTAGGAGACTCATTCAGGCTGTGTTCAGACCTTGGGGAGACAGCATGTACCATAGTTGCTGTGGACTGAATCCTGGTCCTTGGGAACTCCCCTCATCGCATGACAATGGCTGAGATAACTAAGTTCCTTCTTTTAATCCCTGTTATTTTGTCATTGCCTGTATATATTGTAATTGTCTCGTTTGTAACATCTCTTTTTTGTAAACACCGCCTATCTTTTCTGGAGCAAAACTAAAAAAAAATTGCTAGCTTCGTTTTCCTTGCTTGCCGCATCCTCCGTGCTAAAACTACGCTACTGTTGGGTTGGCTCCTGACCTGATATTGATTTTAATATCCAAACTAAGAGCTGGAGGCAGCAAAGTGTGTCCTGGGGGATTTGGGAGAATCTGGCAGGGACGGAACGTAGGTTTTATGTACGCATTACCCGCCTGAGACTGGGGACATACATACCGACCAGGCAGACCTTCTGGCGACTACTTAGGCCTCTTTCACACTTCCGTTTTTGACCATCAGTCAAAATCCGCCAGTTTTTGAAAAAAACGGATCCGCCATTTTTTGGGGCGGATCCTTTTTTTTCCCCATTCAGTTGCATTACCGGCGGATCTTGACGGATGGCCATCCGTTGGATCCGTTTTTTTGCAGATCCGCCAAAATGTTTGTGTTTTACAGTGCACATGCACGGAGAAAGGAAGTCAGCCGGGGATTTAACCCTAAAATCCTTTCTGGCAGTGGAAAAAAATTCTCATTCTCTCGCTCTCTCTCTCCCGGACTGCGGTTCCTTTAAAATTCTGCATTCAACGGATCCGTCAAAAAAACAGTCCAGTGGCATCCGTTCACATCAGTTACAAATGGATCCGCTTTCCGCCATTTTGGCGGATTTTAACTGACAAAAAAAAACGGAAGTGTGAAACAGGCCTTATCCTAGGTGTAGTTCCCTGACTGACCTAAGGGTAAGGGGGCACCAGAGAGCTGCAAGTTCCAAACCAGGAACTGAAGGGGGGGTTCGTGAAATTGGATCCCTGACAGGGGGCATTACCTGTGGTGCTGCGCTGCTTCTTCGCCCCCCACTTCACATCTGGGTGCACTATTAGGATCCGCTGAGCCCCCTGAAGGGGCGTGGCATAAGAGACTAAGAGATCCCCATCCTCATCCTCGTCGTCAGTGTCCTCCTCTGTGGAGCTCCAGCCTCCGCTCCCTCCTCCCTGCCGGCCCCCAGGTCCCTTGGCGCTGCAGTGGTATGTGCCGCTCCACAGGCCCCGCGGCCTCAGTGCATGGTACACGTCTCCGCCGGCGGGGAGCGGGAGGCGCCCGGCACAGACTCCCCTCCCAGCAGTGACGCCGCGGCAATGACATCTGACGAGACTCCAGACCGTCCGCGGGAGCAGCATGCTTTCTGGTGCCGGGTCACATGACCTCAAAGCACAACAACTTGCAAATATGGGCGTGTGCAGCGAGTCCTCTCCTCCCCTTCCCGGCCGGTCACGTGACAGTGACGTCACGTCTTCTGCCTGGGTCACCCCGGGAAGCTGGAGGTCAGCGGCAGCTGAAGATGACAGCGCGGGGCTCCCCCAGCCGCTTCCTGCAGAGTGTGCTGCAGAATGGAGTCGGCAGGTACGTGTGCCAGCTCAAGAGGCTCACTCTGGTATTCAGCAAGGACGCACAGCCCTCCCGGGGAGCCAGGTATGTCTGGCCGCCATGTGCTTCTGTGCACTAAGGAGGTCTGCTTCATTCATGGATTATTGTTTGTGTCCAATTCATGGCCAGCGTCCTTCCTACTCATTCTAGCCCCTCTGGCTGTTGTAACTTGCTGTAGACATGCTGCATAGTCCTAGGTATCATTACTAAGGAAGCTTAGCCCACCTTAGTCTCCAGTTCACTAATATTCTGGGGTTTGCCTACTGCATCTGCATTCTTCAAATCCCGCCAAAGATTTTCTCTGGGGTTCGTGTCACGTGACTGTGATGACCACTCCAGAATCTTCCAGCACGTCTGTAACCAAGCTTTGGTGGACTTTGAGATATGCTTGGGATCTTTGTCCTATTGGACAACTTCCTGATGATTGAATTAATCTTTCCCTCCAGATGCTACAAGTTCCCAGGGCCGGAGGAAGCAACGCCATCACTGAGCCAAAGAGCCACCATCATGCTTCACTGTAGGCATGGTGTTCTAGTCAGCATATGCTTCATTCTTCCTCCCCTAGATTGATCCATAGGTGTCAAAATAATTGTGTTTCATCACTCGCCATACTGGAATTCCCAAACTTCTGTGGTTTACGTCTACTGCTTTCAGTATTTTGAAGAAACTCTGCTCGTGCTTTTTTATCATTAGAAGCGGAATAAAAATGCAAACTATACTAGTATGCGTCATTGCTATAGGTATTCACTAGAATCTCAAGCTGGTCGGAGAGATTAAAGTCCAAAATCCAAATTATTTTAATTGTGTATAGGCACAAAAATAATCATTCCCCATTATGTAAATCTGGCACCGCTGAAGGATAAAATATCTTGCGATGTGTGTGAAAGGTGAATATACAATATTCCTATCTTCCATATCTGGCTATGCTCTCATTATAAGAAACCAGCCCCCTTCTGTCGATCAATCAGCAGTGAGGGGCTGGCTTATCTACTTTATGAAACTAAATTTGGGAATCAGAATGACCTATTTGTCCATTTTATTTTTTTTTCAGGGAATATATTGAAGAAAAAGTAGTTGACTTCGCCAATCAGAATCCTGGTATTGTTGTGTATATTAGTCCCAAGCCATGCAGAGTACCCAAACTGGTGGCAGAATATTGTAAGTGCCTGCACATTACACGCTTAGATTTTATTTCCTGGAAGATTGACCACAGTTTAGTAAATGAAGCAACATTTTTCATGATGAATTTTCCATTATGAAGTTGTTTGTAGGTTGTACTTGCCTTGTACAGATGCTTCTCACAAAATTAGAATATCATCAAAAAGTTAATTTATTTCAGTTCTTCAATACAAAAAGTGAAACTCGTCTCTTAGGCTAGTTTCACATTTGCGTGTCAGGGCGCAGCGACGGCCGCCGCTAAGCCGCGCCCCCTCTGATAGCTCCGCCTCCGGGCGCATGACGCTGCATGCGTCATGCGTCCCCTATCTTTATCACTGAGGACGCAGGCAGTGCGCAGTATGTGTTTTGGCGGCGCCTGCGTCCTTTTGAAGATTGCATTTGGCGCTGGTCGGCGCACTGTGAAAAGAACGCAGGCGCCGCCAAAACGCATACTGCGCACGGCCTGCGTCCTCAGTGATAAAGATAGGGGACGCATGCAGCGTCATGCGCCCGGAGGCGGAGCTATAGGAGGGGCAGGGCTGACACGCAAATGTGAAACTAGCCTTATATAGAGTCATTACAGACAGTGATCTATTTCAAGTGTATATTGAATACACAATCAGGTAGAATAAATTGCCACGTGACACTGTACCATCTTTGAGCATGTACCATTACAAAAAAGATTGCCTTCATCAATGTCTCTACTAATTTGGAATATCTCACTTATTATATTTTTGTCTTGTGTCTCCAGTGAATGGAAGCATCAGAGAAGAGCCCATCAACCGCAAGACTGCTGAGGAAATAGCACAGCTCATACAGAAAATGGCCAACCAGTCTGGTTTGGATATCATCCGTATCCGCAAACCCTACCACACAGACAGCCCAAGCATTCAGGGACAGTGGCACCCTTTTACCAACAAGCCAACCTCTATGAACCTCCGGTCTTTTGATGCCATCAGCCAACAGACGAACTCTCCATGAGAGGCTGAGGCCAGAATTTGGTGCTCTCTTTTAGCCTGCGCCAGACTGAGAGGATTCATTACTATTTTGGGAGGTTTCTGGATCAACTGCTTAGTGGATGGAAAATGTCTGAATTAAATTGCTTTTGATAAATGTTTCTTTGGTTTTTCTTGATAATTTGCTAGTCCTAAATGTATACAAAACAAATTTGAAAAAATTAAACAATCTTCTTTTCTTTATGGGAGGCCATATAAATGTGACAGCTGTCAGCCAAGCGCTTATTCTGCTGACTGCTTTGTCACACGTCACCTCGTATAACATCCGCAGATCATGCGTGTGGCGGCGACTGTTTTTACTTATCTCTCTCGGCCTGTACTGCTGAAATCGGTGGGTTTGGCCACCATTAGTATGTACAAAGCACAGCTCTAAGGCTACATTCACATAGTTTTTGCAGAGTTTTTTCTGCAGTCAAAACCCGCTCTCTTGACACTGAAAATTCTGCATTCAAACCTCAGGTTGTGCATAAATTTCAGTTACGTTTTTTTTGTGCCTATTACATGTGATTTTTCTACAGTACATGTTTAATAAACTTTGTTTCATTTACCAAAAACACCGCAAAAGTACAGCAATACCTTTATATCTGCGTCTTTTCAACATTTTCGCACTTTGATTGCTTTTTAATGGTGAAAAAATGCTGAAAAAACACTGAAAGTATTGACCTGCTGCTGGTTTAAAATATATGTTGCAGTGTTCAAATTCAGTTAGGAAAAAAAAGCACATACATGAGGTTTCTGAAATCTCAGCTTTCCTGGTACTGTAAGGCTGAGTTCACACGTGGCGTTTTTTTCGTGTTTCCGCGGCGGTTTTAATCGCGCGATTTTGCCGCGAAAACGGCATTCCTATGGGATTCCGCAATGCTAATGCTGCAGTTTTTACCGCGGCGGAATCGCTTCACGGTAAAAACCGCAGCATGCTCATTAATTTGCGGAATCGCGGCGATCCCGCACCCGTAGGAATGCATTGTTCCGCTTACTTCCCGCATGTGGCTGTGCACACCATGCGAAAAGTAAGCTGAACAATTGCGGATGGTACCCACGGTCCGGAGGAGAGGAGACTGTCCTCCGGGCTTTGGGTGCCATATCCCTGTAAAAAAAAAAGAATTTAAAAATAAAAAATATTGTTGTTCTCACCTTCCGGCGTCCCACGCAGTCTTCCCGCCTCTCTCCACGCTCTCGTTCCCAGTAATCCTTTGCGAAAATGCCCGCGATGACGTCCGTTCTCGCGGGATCGCGAAGTCATCGCGAATCACCACGAGACATCGCGATCCCACGAGAACAGATGTCATCGCGGGCATTTTCGCAAAGGATTACTGGGAACGGCTGCGCGGGACGTCGGAGGGTGAGAATAACACTATTTTTTATTTTTTTTTGCATTTTATCTTTTACTACTGATGCTGCATAGGCGGCCTCAGTAGTAAAAAGTTGGTCACACTTGTCAAACACTATGTTTGATGAGTGTGACCAACCTGTCAATCAGTTCTCCAAGCGATGCTACAGATCGCTTGGAAAACGCTGGCATTTTGCACGCTAAATACGCGTGCAAAATGCTAGTTTTTCCGCGGGAAAATCGTGGGAATTTAAAATGCGATTTTTCCCGCAGACTGGAATTCCGGAATTCTCGCGGTAATTTCCGCGAGAGTTCCGGTACGTGTGCACTTAGCCTAAAATGTAGCTTCCGATTTGCGCACAAAAGCTACGTGGGCGCATAACCTTACTGTCCACATAAAGGAAAGTGCTGCTGTGTATTGTGTATATGTTATACCTTTTCATTTACTACTTTAGAGACAGAAAAACAATGGGCAGATTTGCTATTGTGTGTGCCAAATTGTTTAATAAATTGTCGCATCTACAGTAGTTTTAGACGATTGTGCATTCAAAACCCAGGATTGGTAAGTCTCTCGTAATGATTGCGTGGCTACAGCTTTCAGTTTTATATGGTAACCTAAACCATGTTACCAGGGGCATAGCGCTAAAATGAGTGGCAGTAACACACTGGCCTTGAAGCCTGGAGAGGGGGTGGGGAGACAATAAGTTCTTTCGTCCAATTTAAGAATACAAATCAATGCTATTAAAGATTTATGATAGTTGCATGTCCTGTTGGAGATCTTGTGCTGGAGCCTACAAGGTTCAAGTTACACCACTGTTTGTGACGTTTTCTATTCTACAGAATCTTTCGGAAAATCTAGTAGGTCAGCCTAGTGTTACAGTTGGCATGTGTATAATATGACACTTCTGCGCCCTTTTGTCCACTACCTTACAGTACTGAGCATTCCGATGCCTGCTCAGTTGTGCACAATGACAGTGCAATCTCTCGCCGGCTCTGATCACAAGTACCAAGGCTGTAAAAGAGTGCACTGTCAGTGTGCAGCGTAAGAGGATTACCGGGCGTGCAAAGATCAGCTCCGCCTCGCAAGTGATGTCCCTTACAGGGGTAGCACTGGTATCTGAAAGTCTGGTATTCGAATATCTTACAAAATGTATGAGAAGGGTGCCCTACAATCAATACGCTAAATATAAATACAGGTGCTACATCTAGTAGTTAATCAGAAATGTGAAAGAATAGGGAGACGAAAGAACTACATGATGATGTGCACACACATTAATATGCAAAATTACAGCTCTGGCAAAAATTAAGAGACCACTGCACAGGTTTATAAAAAGCAGCCTCTCTACATGTCTGACAGCCATTCCAATCCAGTGTCAGTTGAATTCCAACCAGAGTACACCTCATTATACTTAATGTGTTTCTGATTAGGTGATCACCTGGACCAAATCTTATTTAACGAAGGAAAGTATAAAAAAAAACCCTGCTGTGGTGTTCACAATCCTCTTGCAATATGACAAGCTGGATGGCAAAACAAGTGCTAGTAATATCTCAAAAGTAATAGGAATGAAAAAATAACATTTAACCATGACAAAGGAGTTGAAAAGAAAAGTCTTGAGTGAGGAAAAGAAGGGCTCAATTCTGGCTTTACTAGCAGAGTGATACAGTGAGCGTCATGTTGCCTCCATCCTTAAAATTTCTAAGATGGCAGTACATTACAACAAGGTCAAGGAGCAGACATTGGGGAGAACAAAGCTACAGACCAGCAGATGGCGAAAACGACTCCATTGACCGGGATGACCGTCATCTTATTCGAATGTCACTCAGCAACCGCATGATGACATCAAGTGACCTACAAAAGGAATGGAAAATGGCTGCTGAAGTGATGTGCACGGCAAGAACAGTTCATAACAGGCTCCTAGAGGCAGGGCTCAAGTCATGTAAAACAGGAAAAAAGCCTTTCATCGATGAGAAGCAAAGGAAAGCCTGGCTGAAGTTCGCCAAAGACCATATGGATTTGACCATAGTGGACTGGAGAAAGGTAATCGTCTGAGTCTAATTTTCAGCTTTTCACAACACCTGGTCTAACGGTTAGATGGAGACCTGGAGAGGCGTACAAGCCACAGTGTCTTGTTTACTACTGTGAAATTTGGTGGAGGATCGGTGATGGTTTTGGGATGCTTCAGCAAGGCTGGAATTGGGCAGGTTAATCTTTGCGAAGGACTTTTGAGTCAAGCCGCATACAAGGTTATCCTGGAAAAACAGTTGATTCCTTCTGCTCAGGCAACGTTCTCCAACTCTGAGGACTGGTTTTTCCAGCAGGACAATGCGCCATGCCACACAGCTAGGTCAATCAATGTGTAAATGAAGGACCACCACATCAAATCCCTGTCATGGCCAGTCCAATCTCCAGACCTGAACCCCATTGAAAACCTCTGGAATGTAATCAAGAGGAAGATGGATAGTCACAAGCCATCGAACAAAGAAGAACCGCTTACATTTTTGTACCAAGAGTGGCATAAGGTCACCCAAAAGCAGTGTGAAAGACTGGTGGGGAAGCATGCCAAGACGCATGAAAGCTGTGACTAAAAATCATGGATATTCCATAAAATATTGACTTCTGAACTCTTCCTGAGTTAAAACATTAGTATTGTTTCTAAATGATTATGAACTTGTTTTCTTAGCATTATTTGAGGTCTGCAAGCACTGCATTTTTTTGTTATTTTGACCATTTCTCATTTTCTGAAAATAAATACAAAATTTAGTACTTGGAAATTCGAAGACATGTTGCCAGTAGTTTATAGAATAAAAGAGCAATTTACATTTTACTCAAAAATATACCTATAAGGAGAAAAATCAGACAAACTGAAAATTTTGCAGTGGTCTCTTAATTTTTGCCAGAGATGTATATTTAATGTTTATTGGCAGAAAAGACATACATTAAAAAACAAGTAAAACCATACAGATGATCCAAATCCTAATGCTCTACATAATTCTATTGTGCAAACTAAGCCATATGCTCCATTATTAGAGATCCATGTGTCCTATTGCTGTCTGAGGACAATCCTATTCTGGGTGCCAGTAGGTATATCCTTCCTTGTACCTAGTTCACTTTCATCATGTTCCCAGCATCTCACTAGGGGCTGACCCCATATTTCACAGGCTTTATTGCACTTTATTCCATGTGCCATCTCTTTCAGCCTGCATATTCCTCCTTTCTCTAGTGCTAGCAGACATACTGTACATACAGATGCATCTCAGAAAATTAGAATATCATCAAAAAGTTTATTTCAGTTCGCCAATAGAAAAAGTGAAGCTCATTATATAGAGTCATTATAAACAGAGTGATCTATTTCAAGTGTTTGTTTCTGTTAATGTCGATGATTATGGCTTACAGCCAACGAAAACCTAAAAGTCATTATCTCAGTAAATTAGAATACTTTATAACACCAGCTTGAAGAATTATTTTAAAATCCAAAATGTTGGCCTACTGAAATGATTGCTCAGTAAATGCACTCAATACTTGGTCGGGGCTCCTTTGGCATCAATTTCTGCATCAATGCAGCATGGCATGGAGACGATCAGCCTGTGGCACTGCTGAGGTGTTATGGAAGCCCAGGTTGCTTTGATAGCAACCTTCAGCTCGTCTGCATTGTTGGGTCTGGTGCATCTCATCATTTTCTTGACAATACCGCATAGATTTTCTATGAGATTAAGGTCAGGCGAGTTTGCTGGCCAATCAAGCACAGTGATATTGTTTTTAAACCAGGTATTGGTACTTTTGGCAGTGTGGACAGGTGCCAAGTCCTGCTGGAGAATGAAATTTCCATCTCCAAAAAGCTTGTCGGCAGATGGAAGCATGAAGTGCTCTAAAATTTCCTGGTAGATGGCTGCACTGACTTTGGTGTAGATAAGACACAGTGGACCTACACCAGCAGATGACATGGCTCCCGAAACCATCATTGATTGCCGGGCCATTACGGCCATGTGAGCGGATCATGATATGTTTCTAGCTCTCTCTCTCTGTTCTTTCTTTCCCCTCTTTCTTTCTCTCTGTTCTTTCTTTCTTTCCCCTCTTTCTTTCTTTTCTCTCTCTGTTCTTTTTTTCCCTCTTTCGTTCTTTCTCTCTGTGTTCTTTCTTTCCCTTCTTTCTCTCTTCTTTCTTTCCCCTCTTTCTTTCTCTCTGTTCTTTCTTTCCCCTCCTTCAGACCTACTGATGACTACCCATTCCTGCTAACACATGTGGGGACAAATGACACAGCAAGAAACGACCTGGAAACCATCTGCAGTGACTTTGAAAACTTAGGTAAGAAAGTGAAAGAACTGGGAGCGCAGGTGGTCTTCTCTTCCATCCTCCCAGTGGATGGCCATGGAACAAGGAGGTGGAATAGGATTCTGCAGGTGAACAACTGGCTACGTCGATGGTGTCGTCAGCAAGGATTTGGATTTCTGGATCACGGAGTGAATTACCTATACGATGGACTCAGAGGCGTAGCTAGGGTTTCGGTTGAGGGGGGGGCGAAACTTCTGAGTGGGCCCCAAACTAGGTAACTTTGATTACAACTCAGTGACGCACCCTAATAGTGGATGTAGGAGATGACTGCGCTGTTACTGAAAATAATCCCTATATAAAGACCAACGTGGATATTACCGCAATATGGTCAGTGATAAATCCCAGTCCTGCAAAACATATGTGATTACTGCACAGGTATAGTTGGTGTCTTACCGCTGACGTTCTTTCTGATGGAATCGGTCACTTTTCACGTCTTTTCCATCTGGCCCAGACCGACATGACAACTCCTCCAGCCAGGACTCGGCTACAGAGAATACAATAACGACACGTTTCACTTCTCATATTCCAGCCCCATCACCATGTATCCCCAACCTGCACAAACCCATCATCCTGCTGATACCCCAATGCTGAGCCGCTGCTGCCGTATGTGTCCCTATTAGAGCACCTGATACCCCAATGCTGAGCCGCTGCTGCCGTATGTGTCCCTATTACTGCACCTGATACCCCAATACTAAGCCTCTGCTGCTGTATGAGGCCTTATTACTGCACCTGATACCCCAATACTGATCCGCTGCTGCCGTATGAGCCCCTATTACTGCACCTGATAAGCCAACACTGAGCCTCTGCTGCCGTATGTGTCCTTATTACTGCACCTGATACCCCAATACTGAGCCGCTGCTGCCGTATGTGTCCCTATTACTGCACCTGATACCCCAATACTGAGTCTTTGCTGCCGTATGTGTCTTTATTACTGCACCTGATACCCCAATACTGAGCCACTGCTGCTGTATGTGTCCCTATTACTGCACCTGATACCCCAATGCTGAGCCGCTGCTGCCGTATATGTCCCTATTACTGCACTTGATACCCCAATACTGAACCTCTGCTGCCGTATGTGTCCCTATTAATGCAGCTGATACCCCAATGCTGAGCCACTGCTGCCCTATGTGTCCCTATTACTGCACCTGATACCCCAATACTGAGCCACTGCTGCCGTATGTGTCCCTATTACTGCACCTGATACCCCCTATACACACACGGCTCTGCTCCACATCCTCTATACACACGCGGCTCCGCTCCGTACACCTTGTACACACCTGGCTCCGCTCTGTACACCTTGTACACACACGGCTCTGCTCCGCACACCCCGTACATACGCAGCTCCGCACCATATACCTCGTACACTTACGGCTCAAATCCGTACACCTTGCACACACGGCTCCACTCCGTACACGCCGCACTCACACGGCTCTGCTCTGTACACCCCGTACACACACGGGTCTGCTCTGTACACCGCGTACACACTTGGCTCCGCTCCGTACACAAACAGCTCTGCTCACCCCATACACACACGGCTCTGCTCCTCTGTATACCTCATACATGCATATCTCTGCTTCGTACACCTACACACACGGCTCCGCTCTGTACACCTCATACACACACAGCACTGCTACATCTGTAGGGTCGGTAGGCCGGGCTGGGGGGGTGATCCCTCTGTATACCACGCAGTGACGCACAGTCAAAAGGTGGAGGAAGATTTCGGGTGCAACAGGTCCAAGTTTATTTCCCGCCGTCCGACTGACGGCCCTCACGATACACCGCAAATTCTCTTCACGGCCCTCCGTGTCCAGGCCCCGTTACACACACACCGTACTTATCACCAGGGACATAAATACACGTACCGTCCCTTTTCGCTTAACGACGTTCCTGTCAGCTCGGTCACTGTGGCCGCCTTAGGCCCGTTCACCAACAGTAATTTTTCTGGTCAGGTATCGTCTTCAACACGGTATGTGCTGCCCCGGGACCTCGTCTGTACTGCGGTACTTTATGTCAGGACCACCCCCCGACTTCCTTTCTCCTCAGTCCCCTGGTTAGGTTTTTCCTCACAGTGCAGCAACTGTCACAGTCTCCTCGTCACTTGAGCTCCCCCTGGGGACTGGAATCTTCTGGAACCCTCCTGTCAAATTTATAGCTTTCCCGGTTCCCTGTAACCCCGCCCCCATGACCAACGGTTTCTTAGCCCTAAGCTGATGTCAAGTCCTATGCTCACACTCCTCCCTGCCCTCTAATGTCAATTCCAGGTACTGCACGCCACCTACACTTTCCTAGCTGTTTTCCCTTCTGTCAGAACTGACATCCTGCCTGACAAGTGCAAACCCCTTTGAAACCTGACCAGTCAGTCTGTCCGTCAGGTCACCTTCCCTACACATCCACCCTGTAAACCAATCCTGACCCCACACAGAAACTTACTTCACCTCATCCAGCACCATGACAACCAGCACAGCAGAGCCCTGTGCTGAAGCCCCTGATCATGTGACCCCCTGACTCCGCCCCTCCTATGACCTCATCACAGGTCCTGTGCGCACAGAAAAGCTCATAACGACGTTGCTGGCTGTGAGGTGGGGGGCCCACTGCTGGCATCGGGGCCCCCCACCGCCTTCTCAGGGGCCCATAGCGGCTGGGCGGCAGAGTAGGGAGATCGATTTTCCCTGCTCAGCCATAGAATGTAACTGTATGGGCGTGCTGTGCACGCCGATACAGTTACAGTAGTGTAGCTCACCCCCTCTGCGCCACCGGTAGATACGCTACTGGATGGACTACTTGCTAAAGATGGGGTGCACTGTTGTGAATGAGTCACCGTAGGAGGCAAAAACAACTGCTAGCTAAGTCAGAAAACCAGAGAAGTTGGCAGCTATCGGATTGCAGAACCCTGAACCTATCAACACAACTAGCAGTAGCCGTGGGGGGTTCCTACGATGCCCTAGACCCCTCGATCACAGCCGGAGGACTATATAGCCTAAAGACAGAAAGGGAAATCTAAACTGCCCCAGAGCAGACCCCAAAGCAAAAGGCAGCCCCCAACATATAATGACGGTGAAGCAAGAAGAAAGAACACTAACACAGACAGAAAGATAGACTGAGCAAAGACGGGGCCCAAGCTAACTAGATAGGAAAGGACAGGAAGGCTGCTGTCTGCAATCCGTGAAAAACCCTATGAAAATAAGAGCCAACAAACTGACAGTGAAAAAGGCCCTGAAGACGCTAGGCTTCAAAAAGGCTATGTCAGTACTCAGGAATATTCTGAAGACAGAGCAACCGGCAAAAGGAGATTCAGCTCACCCCAGCAGGGAATGGCAGAATCCAGAAAAGCAAGGCAAACAAAAACAAAACACAAATGCTAACAGGCAAATCAGAA
Source organism: Dendrobates tinctorius (assembly GCF_039654945.1). Taxonomy (NCBI): domain Eukaryota; kingdom Metazoa; phylum Chordata; class Amphibia; order Anura; family Dendrobatidae; genus Dendrobates; species Dendrobates tinctorius. Next base: position 409,545 of record NW_027361789.1, on the reverse strand, counting down.
AACTTAGCTTTAGAGGAGCAGGAATCAGACTGGTCTCCTAGAAGTCCACAGAAAAATCACCCGCAGGGCAGAAGGGCGTCGGCAGCCTTATATCCAGTCTGTGACTCCACTCAGCCAGTCATCATCATTAGGTTCAGGTGCCTGATAATCAGGCTCATTACCTTCCTTTACCAGAATAGGGAGTTCACCAGACCTCAGTGACGAAGGGGAAAATGAACTCACAACAGTGCACCTTACGAAGACTGGAAAACATGTATTTGGAAGTCGCCTTGCTACACTTATAAGGAAAGCTTTAAACTAGAACAATGTGGGAAGGGAAGCAAAAGGCCAGAAAAAGCCATACACCTGACAAATACTATTGAGAACTCTGCTATTTGAAGTAGAAAGGAAGAACAAAGACAAAAGAATCTAAATAATAAAAATATTGGAGAAAGAGAAACCAATCACAAACTAAAATGTTTCTATACTAATGCACAAAGCATGGGCAACAAACAAGGAGAATTGGAACTACTAACGCAAGAAAAGAAATATGATGTCATTGGAATCACAGAAACGTGGTGGGACAATACACATGATTGGAATACAAGGCTAGAAGGATACAACTTATTTGCAAGAAACAGACTTGATAAACGAGGAGGAGGTGTCGCATTGTATGTTAGAAACACGTATATCTGCACAGAGACTGGGAGTTCTGTGGAAACTGTTTGGGTAAGAATACAAGGACAGAACAATGGAAAGGACACCATTGTAGGCATTTACTACAGGCCGCCTGTGCAAGCTGAAGATATGGATGAACTCTTTATGCATCAAATGGCCGAGTTCTCCAAAAAATATGACATAGTTATCATGGTAGATTTCAACTATCCAGACATTTGTTGGGAATCTCTCTCAGGCAAAACTAACAGGTCAAGGAAATTCTTATCCTCTCTTGCTGACTTTATCTTCCAAAAGGTAGGGGAGAAAACAAGGGGAACTGCTACCTTGGATCTAATCCTTATAAACAGGGAGGAAATGGTTGAGGAGGTAAAAGTGGCTGGGACCCTAGGAGGTAGCGACCATGCTATTTTAGAATTTTGGATAACTAGAGGAGGAAGACCTGTGAAGACTCAGACGTCAAGGTTAGATTTCAGAAAGGCAGATTTTAAGGGATTCAGAAAGAGATTTGGAGGGATCCAATGGCTGGATATCCTAAAGGACAAAAATGTCCAGGAAGGATGGGAAATCTTGAAAAATGAAATTCTCAAAGCACAATCGTTAACAATTACGAAAAGAGGGAAGAATAGGAAGTATTTAAGGAAACTAGGATGGATGAACACAGAACTTAAGCACATGCTTAAAAGGAAGAAAGAAATGTTTATAAAATGGAAAGAGGGAGGCATAACTAAAGAAGAATATAATGCTGTCTGCAGAACCTGCAGGGCACGAATCAGATTACTAAAGCTGACAATGAATTGAGGCTTGCAAGAGACGTCAAAAGCAATAATAAAGGATTTTGGGGATATGTCAAAAGTAAAAGAAAAGTCAAAGATGCTATAGGATTTTTACAGGATGAAAATGATGAAATGGTAAGACAGGATGCTGGGAAGGCCGAACTTTTTAATTCCTACTTTGCATCTGTTTTCTCTCAGAAAGGAAATGTAACATCAACTATTCTTCAGTGTCCTATTAAGGGAATAGAAGAATCGAGGATATCTATAAACAGAAATATAGTGAGAAAACACTTAGCTAACCTAAATGAATTCAAGTCTCCAGGTCCAGATGAATTACACCCCAGAGTACTGAAGGAGATAGCAGAAGAAATTTTTGAACCGCTCTCCATAATCTTTGACAATTCGTGGAGAACAGGAGAAGTCCCAGAATACTGTAGAAGAGCAAATGTTGTTCCAATCTTCAAAAAGGGGAAGAACGTGGACCGAGGCAACTATAGGCTGGTGAGTCTGACTTCGATACCAGGAAAGATCTTTGAACAAATTGTTAAACAACATGTATGTCAGTACCTGGATAAGAATGAAGTGATTAAACAGAGTCAGCATGGGTTTGTAACTAATAACTCATGTCAGACTAACTTAATTTCCTTCTATGACAGAATCACTGATTGGGTGGATCATGGAAATGCTGTAGATATAGTATATCTTGACTTCAGCAAAGCATTTGACAAAGTATCTCACTGTATTACGCCGGAAAATACAGTACTGATGTAAAATACTGACCAAATACTGAACGTGTGAATGTGGCTTTAGGCTAGTTTCACACATCCTGATATTTCCGGTACCGGAAAAAACGGTACTGGAGATATCCGCGTGTGTAATACGTGTGGCAACTGTGTGCCGCCCATGTGCCGCATCAGTACCACACGGACGGCCGCCGAGGAAAAAGTGCTACAATAAGCACTGTTCCCTGACCAGGGGCGCACCTAAAATGAAGCAAGTTGATCACTTCGCCTCAGGCGGCATTGAGTCCCTGAAGACAAGTGTAAAGATCGATGTTTCAAATATATTCCTGTTTAAAAGTGTATGTATTTTACATGTGCGTCAGGATAGGCTAGTATAGAGTAAACCAGATTTATTTATACTGATTTTACTATGGGGGGGACATTTTGTAGTTCGCCTCAGGCAGCAGAGAGGCTAGGTTCACCCCTTTCAGTGTGAGCCGAAATGTCGCTACGCCATGTGGGTCTGAATAAATCTACTCTTTTACCTGAAGTAAATGGAGTGTTGCCTTCCTTTCTGTGGACTTGCGCAAGTATTGGATGAACTGCGGAGAAGGCCTGTGCACCCACAATAGTAGTGTTGTGCTGTTACATTTTTTTTTTATCTATCTATCCAGTGTCGGACTGGGGTGCCAAGGGCCCACCAGTAACAGTGACTTTGGGGGCCCAATTTTCACTTGCGTACTAATATTACACTACCCTCGTTCACAAATGTACCTATATCTCTATATAATAATAAACTGGGTAGTTTGGTTAATGAATGATGAGATGCTGCGTTTTTCTGTACAGAATAAATCATACAAATTATACCAAGTACTACCCATATAGTGAGGTTGGGGGCCCAAGTCTCCACAGGTGCCCACCAGGGGATTCCCCCTGTTCCCCTATGGGCCAGTCCGAAGTCCGAGCCTGTATCTATCTATCTATCTATCTATCTATCTATCTATCTATCTATCTAATATCTATCTATCCCATAGCTATCTATCTATCTCTCTATCTATCTATCTATCTATCTATCTATCTATCTAGACCAGCACCTCCTAGTGTGAACACGTGCAAGCTACAAAAACTGCACAATATAGAGAAAAAGAATACAGCAGCACATGTACATGAATCTAGGCCATGTGAAAACACAGAAAAACATTAAAACCATTCAATTTAGATATTGAGGATTATTATCTAAATTGAATGGTTTTAATGTTTTTCTGTGTTTTCACATGGCCTAGATTCATGTACATGTGCTGCTGTATTCTTTTTCTCTATATCTATCTATCCCATATCTATCTATCTATGTATAATCTATCCCATATCTAGCTCTCTATTTATCTATCTATCTATCGATCTATCTATCTATCTATCTATCTATCTATCTATAGAGCTCAAGGAGGTTGAAAGAAATCTACAGTGTTAGAAGCTGAAGTGCTTTTCTTTCTGCTTCATCCTTTGTTCTGAGGCCAATGTATCTGAGCACAGAGCATGTCTCTGTAGATGAGCAGCCATTGGCTGACCGGCGTTCATCTCAGCATCATCAGCCGGCTGTTAATACATCCCCTCAGCACAAGATACGCTCAGCATTCCTGGTGATGAGCTGCACAAAGCCCATGGCTTCCATGCCCTTCTTGGAAGAATTGTCCTCCTCTCTGTAATTTGTGCCTGGTTTAAGGATGGCAGCAGTGAGCCAGTCTGAGCCCCTGCGCCAGCCCTGCCTCTACCACTCCAGCAGCAAAGGTAGATACTCTGCTAATTCAGCATCTTGCCTGTTTCTGCATTTGATGTGTCATTATTGCATCTTTGTTGTGATGGTGCACAATGTTATGCGTAAAACCATGATATACCCTGAAGCGGTCAAGTTTGTCACAGAAGTGTACAATAGATTGTGTAACACAGAAGCTTCCTAGCCCTGATTTCTTTCAATGTGCCAACATATTCTGCGAACAAGCATCTAAAATTGACCATTTCACACGTTGAGGATTTCTTCTGGTACCTGCTATTTAAGTTAGTGCTTTTAATCAATTACGATCCCAAAAATGTTCTTGACATGTCGTGATTTAGTATCTTCTGTACAGTATGTCTTTATTCCTTGTCTGCAGTTACCTAGGCTTGTGTCATGTGTTTTAGGGAATATGTGCTCAAGAAGAACTTACCTAGATGTGACTATATCCTAATTCTGAAAATTGGAGATATTCTGATATAGCGCTTCATGGCCCCTAATCAGTTACCTTTTTTTTGTCAGTTACTTTTTCTTCTCCTTTTCTTTGTTGCTCTTTTTGTGGGTTTATGAATTTTGTGCAAAGATTCTCTTCCTTTTCTTTTACCTTTTTGCAACTTTTTTAGAGTAAAAAGTGTCATGATGCTTTTAAAATGCTAATATAAAAGTCTTCAACTGTAAAACAAAAAATTGCAACGTTTCCAAAAGTAACAAATAATTAATTAGGCTAAAAGATCTGGACAAGGAAAACTATACATACTGACACAGTAACATTAAGCTAAAGGGGTTGTCTGGAGAAAAAAGTTATCATCTGTTCTGTAACGTAGCTACCAGGGTGGCAGAGGGTGCGGTCACCCCGAGCCCACTGCTCACAGGGGTCCACCTGGAGCTACACTACCCTTAAAGGGAACCTGTCACCAGGTTTCGCCAATATAAGATACAGCCACCCCCTTTCAGGGCTTATCTACAGCATTCTATAATGCTGTAGATAAGCCCCCGATCCGACATGCAAGAGAAGAAAAATAACTTTTATTATACTCACCAGGGGCCGGTTCAGTCCGATGGGTGTTGCAGGTCCAGGTCCGGCACCTCCCATCTTCTTGCGATGCCACCCTCTTGCTTGCTTCATGGTTCTCTGGCATTGCGCTCCTGCGCAGGCGTACTTATCTGCCCTGTTGAGGGCAGAGCAAATTCCTGCAGTGCGCAGGTGCTGGGCCTCTCTGACCTTTTCCGGCGCCTGCGCAATGCAGGTGCAAATAAAAAAGTCACTAACGTATCAAAAATTGGTCCCATTCTCATCCAGATAAGTGGTATAATTTTCTCTCACTTGTCATCTATGTGCTGTCCGTGTACCATCCGTTTGTTTTACTCAGCAGCTATTAATCATTTACAGGACCATTTACAGTTTCCTATGGTACAGAATTGTAATGTATCAGTAAAAATGGGATGCCACTCTGATGGTTCATATGGTATATGCAGATCTGCACTGCCTCATTGAATAACATTGGTCCGCATGCAATCCCTTTTTTTCTCGCATTGCACTCGTCCAACATATACTCTAGTGTCAGCGAGCTCTTTCAATCAAAAGGCACAAAAACTGGAGTATCTTGAAAGGGACAAAACAGATGGGGGTTAACTTTTCCCAATGCTTGTATTTATTACTTAGCTGCCCAAATCCAACAGTTGAAAGGATGGTATCAGGGAAATTACCAGGTGAAAAGTGGACATTTAGTCAAACAGATATCTCCTTGGCATATATCTATTTATTTTGTAGAGGCGGGAGGGCGGGAGCAGGACAACAACATCCCATTTACCACCATTGTCAATGATATATAAAGTGTGGGACAGAGGGAAGAATTTGCCAAATGGTAATGGTTACACAGTGGTCATGCCACTCTGGTACAATCCCCTGTTGCCAGAGTTCATGAAGCTGGAAGGTTGTTCTGAGTGGGAAGAGAGCAGGATTGCTACTCTGGCTCAAATCCAATCCGGTAATATTTTGAAGAATTTTGTAGATTTCTGCAACTCAGACATGCCTACACAGCTCATCCTAAGGCTAAAGACCAGGCCGTATGGCATAAACATATGGTTGAATGGGCGTTGGCGGAAGGACAACGAGAGGCCTTATTTCTAACGTATATGAACTTCTGTTAACTGCATACCTAAATAAGTTCCCTCTTACTATTAAACCTCAATGGGAAGCCGATGTGGGAGCGACACTGGAGGATCAGTAGGACTCCATATTAGGCTTAGCACCTCTTCTTTCCGAGGCTCAAAGGTTGGTGCAATTATATTTGATTCACAGAAAATACAAAACACCAAAATTTCCACATCGAATTGGCGTAACAGAATTATTGGTATAGTAATAAACCCAAAATATGTAAATGAGGAGTCCTGATGAAGAGGTCTTGCGCGACCTCGAAACGCAGTGACCCTGTAAATCTGTTTTATGAATACATTTTTATCTACTGGAAACCATAGTGGATTCATCAGCAGCAGCGCAGGAGTGACAACTCCCTCCCGATCGTTTCGCATTTTTTGGTCTTTCTAGTGATCGATGTCCTTTCAACAGCTGATATCTTTCTCATGCCAGTTACATGTTGCTCTGTAGCTGTCATGGTCACGTGTGTCTGGACGCAGATGTTTCCGCAAGGCGAACCCATAACACACGTGACCCTGACATTATCACAGGCCCTACAGTTTTTTTTTTCTGGTGAGCCTTGGCCATGTGGAGACCTGTTAGTAATTGCTGCCGGGCCTCACTGAGGTGAGTGGGGAGCAGGCCCGGATTGGCAATATAACCAACCGGGCATTTTCCCGCTGGGCCGCTGTCACGTGGGCCGCGGGTGGCCGCTTGCCAGCTGCTGCGGCCACTGTTGCTCCTGCCGCCGGCCCTCTGCGGGCACGGCGGTGATAGTTTCAAGTTCCTCCCGCACTGCAGGGAGATAAGCCGCCACGCCTCCCCCCACGCCTTAGCATGAGACCCCCTCCCCTCCGCAGCCACTCACAGCGTCGCACTCGCTTGCCTGCTCCCTCTGTTCGCAGGACCTGTGATGAGGTCACAGGAGGGGAGGAGTCAGGGGGTCACATGATCAGCAGGAGCCTTTGTCCAGACCCCCGATCATGTCACCCCTGACTCCGCCTCTCCTGTGACCTCATCACAGGTCCTGTGCGCTCAGCCTTGCCTCTACCGTCTGCAAGACTCTGCTTTGCTGTTGTCATGGTACTGGTTGAGGTATGTATGTGTGGGGTCAGGATTTACAGTGTGGATGTAGCAGAGCCGTGTGTGTACGAGGTGTACGGAGCGGAACCGTGTGTGTACGAGGTGTACGGAGCGGACCCGTGAGTGTACGAGGTGTACGGAGCGGAGCCGTGAGTGTACGAGGTGTACGGAGCGGAGCCCTGTGTGTACGAAGTGTACGGAGCGGAGCCGTGTGTGTACGAGGTGTACGGAGCGGAGCCGTGTGTACGAGGTGTACGGAGCGGAGCCGTGAGTGTACGAGGTGTACGGAGCGGAGCCGTGAGTGTACGAGGTGTACGGAGCGGAGCCCTGTGTGTACGAGGTGTATGGAGCGGAGCCCTGTGTGTACGAGGTGTACGGAGCGGAGCTGTGTGTACGAGGTGTACGGAGCAGAGCCCTGTGTGTACGAGGTGTACGGAGCGGAGCCGTGTGTGTACGAGGTGTACGGAGCGGAGCCGTGTGTACGAGGTGTACGGAGCGGAGCCGTGAGTGTACGAGGTGTACGGAGCGGAGCCCTGTGTGTACGAGGTGTACGGAGCGGAGCCCTGTGTGTACGAGGTGTACGGAGCGGAGCCGTGAGTGTACGAGGTGTACGGAGCGGAGCCGTGAGAGTACGAGGTGTACGGAGCGGAGCCGTGAGTGTACGAGGTGTACGGAGCGGAGCCGTGAGTGTACGAGGTGTACGGAGCGGAGCCGTGTGTGTACGAGGTGTACGGAGCGGAGCCCTGTGTGTACGAGGTGTACGGAGCGGAGCCGTGAGTGTACGAGGTGTACGGAGCGGAGCCGTGAGTGTACGAGGTGTACGGAGCGGAACCGTGAGTGTACGAGGTGTACGGAGCGGAGCCGTGAGTGTACGAGGTGTACGGAGCGGAGCCGTGAGTGTACGAGGTGTACGGAGCGGAGCCGTGAGTGTACGAGGTGTACGGAGCGGAGCCGTGAGTGTACGAGGTGTACGGAGCGGAGCCGTGAGTGTACGAGGTGTACGGAGCGGAGCCGTGAGTGTACGAGGTGTACGGAGCGGAGCCCTGTGTGTACGAGGTGTACGGAGCGGAGCCGTGAGTGTACGAGGTGTACGGAGCGGAGCCGTGAGTGTACGAGGTGTACGGAGCGGAGCCGTGAGTGTACGAGGTGTACGGAGCGGAGCCGTGAGTGTACGAGGTGTACGGAGCGGAGCCGTGTGTACGAGGTGTATGGAGAGGAGCCGTGTGTACAAGATGTACAGAGAGGAGCCGTGTGTACGAGGTGTACGGAGAGGAGCCGCGCGTGTACGAGGTGTACGGAGAGGAGCCGTGTGTACGAGATGTACGGAGCGGAGCCGTGTCTGTGTACGAGGTGGAGCCGTGTGTGTACGGGGTGTACTTAGAGGAGCCGTGTGTATGAGGTGTACGGAGCGGAGCCGTGTGTGTGTACGAGGTGGAGCCGTGTGTATGAGGTGTACGGAGCGGAGCCGTGTGTATGAGGTGTACGGAGCGGAGCCGTGTGTATGAGGTGTACGGAGCGGAGCCGTGTGTATGAGGTGTACGGAGCGGAGCCACGCATGTACGGAGCGGAGCCGTGTGTGTACGAGGTGTACGGAGAGGAGCCGCACGTGTACGAGGTGTACGGAGAGGAGCCGCACGTGTACGAGGTGTACGGAGAGGAGCCGTGTGTACGAGGTGTACGGAGAGGAGCCGTGTGTACGAGGTGTACGGAGAGGAGCCGCGCGTGTACGAGGTGTACAGAGAGGAGCCGCGCGTGTACGAAGAGGAGCCGCGCGTGTACGAGGTGTACGGAGAGGAGCCGCGCGTGTACGAGGTGTACGGAGAGGAGCCGTGTGTACGAGGTGTACGGAGAGGAGCCGTGTGTACGAGATGTACGGAGCGGAGCCGTGTGTGTGTACGAGGTGTACGGAGAGGAGCCGTGTGTACGAGGTGTACGGAGAGGAGCCGTGTGTACGAGGTGTACGGAGAGGAGCCGTGTGTACGAGGTGTACGGAGAGGAGCCGTGTGTACGAGGTGTACGGAGAGGAGCCGCGCGTGTACGAGGTGTACGGAGCGGAGCCGCGCGTGTACGAGGTGTACGGAGCGGAGCCGCGCGTGTACGAGGTGTACGGAGCGGAGCCGCGCGTGTACGAGGTGTACGGAGAGGAGCCACGCGTGTACGAGGTGGACGGAGTGGAGCCGTGTGTATGGAGTGGAGCCATATGTGTACGGGATGTACGGAGAGGAGAAGAAGCCGCCCTCCTGGTTGTGTGGAGGCGACCAGCGAGTGTATATTTCCTCCATTTCCCGTCCCCTTCTCCTCCTGGTGTGTGCAGCAGGTGCGCTGCGGGGGAGTAGGGACAAGTCTCAACCCTCACTATTAACCAACCCTGGGAGGCGTAGACCTCATGGTAAAGAGGGTTGGAGGGTGGTGTCCCGTGGGGAATAGCGGGGGTGTGAGTGTGGTGACACAGGGGGACGCCTCTGTTGTCGAGTCCAGAATGAGTTCACGAGTGTACGAGGTGTACGGAGCGGAGCCGTGAGTGTACGAGGTGTACGGAGCGGAGCCGTGAGTGTACGAGGTGTACGGAGCGGAGCCCTGTGTGTACGAGGTGTACGGAGCGGAGCCGTGAGTGTACGAGGTGTACGGAGCGGAGCCGTGAGTGTACGAGGTGTACGGAGCGGAGCCGTGAGTGTACGAGGTGTACGGAGCGGAGCCGTGTGTACGAGGTGTATGGAGAGGAGCCGTGTGTACAAGATGTACGGAGCGGAGCCGTGTGTGTACGAGGTGTACAGAGAGGAGCCGTGTGTACGAGGTGTACGGAGAGGAGCCGCGCGTGTACGAGGTGTACGGAGAGGAGCCGTGTGTACAAGATGTACGGAGCGGAGCCGTGTGTGTGTACGAGGTGGAGCCGTGTGTGTACGGGGTGTACTTAGAGGAGCCGTGTGTATGAGGTGTACGGAGCGGAGCCGTGTGTGTGTACGAGGTGGAGCCGTGTGTATGAGGTGTACGGAGCGGAGCCGTGTGTATGAGGTGTACGGAGCGGAGCCGTGTGTATGAGGTGTACGGAGCGGAGCCGTGTGTATGAGGTGTACGGAGCGGAGCCACGCATGTACGGAGCGGAGCCGTGTGTGTACGAGGTGTACGGAGAGGAGCCGCACGTGTACGAGGTGTACGGAGAGGAGCCGCACGTGTACGAGGTGTACGGAGAGGAGCCGTGTGTACGAGGTGTACGGAGAGGAGCCGTGTGTACGAGGTGTACGGAGAGGAGCCGCGCGTGTACGAGGTGTACAGAGAGGAGCCGCGCGTGTACGAAGAGGAGCCGCGCGTGTACGAGGTGTACGGAGAGGAGCCGCGCGTGTACGAGGTGTACGGAGAGGAGCCGTGTGTACGAGGTGTACGGAGAGGAGCCGTGTGTACGAGATGTACGGAGCGGAGCCGTGTGTGTGTACGAGGTGTACGGAGAGGAGCCGTGTGTACGAGGTGTACGGAGAGGAGCCGTGTGTACGAGGTGTACGGAGAGGAGCCGTGTGTACGAGGTGTACGGAGAGGAGCCGCGCGTGTACGAGGTGTACGGAGCGGAGCCGCGCGTGTACGAGGTGTACGGAGCGGAGCCGCGCGTGTACGAGGTGTACGGAGCGGAGCCGCGCGTGTACGAGGTGTACGGAGAGGAGCCGCGCGTGTACGAGGTGGACGGAGTGGAGCCGTGTGTATGGAGTGGAGCCATATGTGTACGGGATGTACGGAGAGGAGAAGAAGCCGCCCTCCTGGTTGTGTGGAGGCGACCAGCGAGTGTATATTTCCTCCATTTCCCGTCCCCTTCTCCTCCTGGTGTGTGCAGCAGGTGCGCTGCGGGGGAGTAGGGACAAGTCTCAACCCTCACCATTAACCAACCCTGGGAGGCGTAGACCTCATGGTAAAGAGGGTTGGAGGGTGGTGTCCCGTGGGGAATAGCGGGGGTGTGAGTGTGGTGACACAGGGGGACGCCTCTGTTGTCGAGTCCAGAATGAGTTCACCAAATTTATGACAAACAAATGTGTGCAATAAACGTTCAGGTCCGGACCTGTGTGTGAACGAGCGTGTATGGGTGCCACCAAAAAACATCTTGTGGAAATGTGTTGTGGAGTCTGATCAGCTCTTAGCAAACATGCACATACATAAACTCGTTCCCCAGGTCGGCGCTGTGGAGATGAGTGGTGCCTCCAAAACGAACTTTATTGCCTATACCAGCGGTGTGTTTGTCATAAACCTGAAGTGTCAGGTAATGGTGGGGTGAACTCAGGGTCTGGGCGTCCCCGCTGTAGGTGTTTCCCTAATGAGGGGTGGTCTTGAGGGTCCAGAGGCCCCTCATTAAGGAGGGGGTACTGTCATGATCTGACAGTTTTATATTGCACTGGGTGAACTTTTTTTAGGCCTCTTTCACACATCAGGTTTTCGGCGTCAGGCGCGATCCGGCGCTTTTGACAGAAACCGGATCCGGCGAAATGCAATGCCGGATCCGGTTTCCCCCCCATTGACTTGCATTTGCGCCGGATCGCGCCGGATGGCCATGCGTTTCATCCGGTTTTCGCCGGATCCGGCAATGTGTCGCGATCCGGCGTCTGGAAAAAACGGCTACTGTAATGTTTTTTGTCTCCGGCGAAAAAGCCGGACACGCCGGATCCGGCGCGTCCGGCTTTTTCACACAATGAAAGCCTATGAGCGCCGCAATGCGCCGGATCCGGCGAAAGCCGGATCCGGCGGCCGGATCCGGTTTTTTGGTCTGAGCATGCTCAGTAGCTCTGCCCACAAGACATATATAAAAGCAAGACAGTGGGACCCACAGCCACACCCAACATGCCACCCAAGAAAGCAACCAAGCGAAGCAGGAGAAGGCAGGAGACCACTGCAGCACCATCAGCACCACCACCACCCCAAATGGAGCAGCAAATAGAACATGCTGAGGAGGGGAGGCCAGCAGCAGATGAGAGACGGTAATTATCAAATCACCCATTCCTCCAAACTAGGGCTATTGAATATCAAGATATTCATTGGCCCTTTGTTTCTCTTTATTCAACAGCCGCCCAATAGATGCAGCAGCAGCAGCAGCAATGGCAGCAGCTGGAACACCACTCACAGGCATGGAGTGTGGCCACCAGGAAGACAGCACATCATCTTCTGGGAGCCCTCCCTCGCATCGTCAGCGTTTGACGGTAAGTTTTTATTTCCAAAATCCATCTTCTCTGTAATATATGTCTATTCATTGCCTTTTATTTCAAAACAGGAATCACAAGATGAAGAGGAGCTCCCAGAAGAAGAAGGAAGGGGTGGACAGACACCTGGAGTGGGCTCACAATTGGTAAGTTTTTTGCATCAAACGCAGAAACACAACATCACACTACACACAACACATAGAAAACAATGTTCTGCAGACCACACACAGCAAACAAATGCCTACATCCAAAGACATAACATTTTTTGTTTTCTTCTCTAGTCTTCCCAATCTGGTGCTCGGCCAAGAGGTCCTCGCAGTGCCTCCCCGGGTCGTCGGCGACAGCAACGCGGCGGTCACCAGCGTGTAAGTATAAATATTTTTGCTTTGTTTTTTTGCACTTTTTATTTCATTTCTTATGTGGAGGCTAATTATGTTATTTTTGTCTTTTTCTTTAACAGCCTTCACAGCGTGCTCCCGACTCTGACGGTGAGGATGGAGGACTCGATGTGGACCACCTCATCGATCTCGTCAGAGAAAGGGAGCCGCTCTGGAATATGGCTGACCGCCGCCACGCTGACCTTATCGTTACCCGACGACTCTGGGAGGAAATCTGTTCGCTCCTTGTGGGCCGCTGGGAGGACCTCGATGTTCGGGCCCAGATTACAGAGCGTAAGTATATACAGTACCGGTTGCTTGATGTAAACCAGTGTTTCCCGAACTCCAGTCCTCGTGGTCCCCACGGATCATGTGTTCAGGATTTCTATTTACTATGGAAATCCTGAAAACATGACCCCTGGGGACATGAGGACTGGAGTTTGGGAAACACTGATGTTGTATACTAACCACTCCTTTCTCGTTTCAGGGAACAGAATTGTGAATCGGTGGCGGTCTGTGAGGGATCGTTTCAAGAAGAAGTTCAATAAAGAGATGCGGGCCCCGAGTGGATCTGGAGGACGCAGGAGCAAGTACAAGTACGCAGAAGCCCTGTAGTTCCTCCGGGAAACAATGGTCACCAGAGGGTACTGGGCGGCAGCGGCAGAGGGGTCAGGAAAAGACTTATGCGCCAGAGTTCTTGCATCTGAATGCATCTTTCCAGAACTGTCTAAAAGTCTTGTCAGAGCAAATCTCCGCAGGCTATCAGCAGATCAACTCCAGCATTCTGGAGGTGAAGACACTTCTGCAAAGCATGCATTCAGAAGCAAGATCTTCGCCAAACCACACCTTTTTCAGGTCTGTTGTGGAGCGCATGGAAACGCTCTCTCCTGCCCAGCAGATGCATGTAATGCATTCATGCCACGCTGCTCTCCAGCAAGTTACCTCCCAACCTCCTCCTCCCACCACAGTAGTTCCTCCACCTGCACCCCCTCCAACCACTTTCCATCCTCCCCCTCCTATTACATCTACACCCCCTCCAGCCACTTTCCATCCTCCCCCTCCTATTACATCTACACCCCCTCCAGCCACTTTCCATCCTCCCCCTCCTATTACATACCATCCACCTCCAGCCACTTTCCATCCTCCCCCTCCTATTACATACCATCCACCTCCCCAGCACCATCCACCTCCCCAGCACCATCCACCTCCCCAGCACCATCCACCTCCCCAGCACCAGCAACCTCCCCAGTACCAGCAACCTCCACAGTACCTGCAAACTCCCCAGTACCAGCAACCTCCCCAGTACCAGACATCTCCCCACTTCCAGCAACCTGCCCGTACCAGACATCTCCCCACTTCCAGCAACCTGCCCCGTACCAGACATCTCCCCACTTCCAGCAACCTGCCCCGTACCAAACTCCTTCCCCATACAACTTGCCATCAACATCATCTGCTCCTACAGTCCCTGCCCAACCCTCCACTCCACCACCCACCACCTCTTCTGCTTCCCACATGTCCACCCATTCTGTAGTTTTTTCCACACCTTCACCTCTAACTGTTCCTTCCCCACCACGATCCCAGTCCTCTCTCCACACTCCCAGTGTCGAAGTGTCCCGCAGCCCCTACAGCAGTATTTCCACCACACACTACACAGATTTATAATGTGTGTATTTAAATAAAAATGACCAGTTTTATGGTTTCAGTTTTATAGTTTCAAAGTTTTATTAAACAAGTTTATTAAAATTTTAAAAAAGTTTACTAAAAAAAACATTTTTCAATAAAAGTTAAATTATTTTACACTGGTTGTCTGTCATTTCTTTCTGCGGCGAAAAATGTTAAATACAGGGTATTTAAAAGGTGAAATGGTATTCAAAACTAGGTATATAACTGTGGGTAAATTTTAGCTTTTTGCCACAGTTGTGTTCCTGGTTGTGTTTGAAGCAAAGTATTTCAAATAAAAAGTTGTGTTTATTGTTGGTGATTTCCTAACAATGTACACAACTTTTGTTAAAAGGTGAAATACTTTGCATAAAACACAACCAGGTACACACCTGTGGCCTAAAGCTAAAAATAGAGACCATGACAAGATAGCCAACTTTGGTTGGCAAAGGTATATACTGTTGGTACAGAAGGTACACAAGTTTGGTTGGGCACAAATCTTTCACACTCTGTCATCCTGCCAGTGTACTCTGCCTTGAGGTGACATAAAGTATAGTGCAAAATTGTCCCTCATTACTGAAACCGTCACAGAACTTCTAGTGGTAATGTCATGGTAATCTTGCAAGGTGGTTTCTTCAGAGGTGTCCTCAATGGAAATGGGTTCCTTGCAGATAACAAAATTGTGGAGTACCATGCACGCTTTGATCACCTCGTCCACAGTTTCTGTCTTGAGGTTGATCGCAGTCAATAGGATCCGCCATTTGGCTGTCAGAATACCAAAGGTACATTCAACCATTCTTCTTGCTCTTGTGAGGCGGTAATTAAAAATGTGTTTTGGTCTTGTCAATCCTCTGCTAGAGTACGGTTTCAAAAGGTGTTCTGACAGCTGGAAGGCTTCATCCCCTACACAGACAAATGGCATAGGTGGACCAGATGTTTGCGGCAGCGATCTAGGTGGTGGGAACTGGAAGGTGTTTCCATACAGTTTACGCCCCATGGCAGACAGTTTGAAAACTTGAGAGTCATTGGAGCGGCCATAGGCCCCAATATCAACCGCAATAAATTTGTATTCCGCGTCAGCGATGGCCATGAGGACAATTGAAAAATATTTCTTGTAATTGAAATATTCCGATCCCGATCCAGCTGGCTTTACAATGCGGATATGTTTCCCGTCCACAGCGCCCAAGCAGTTTGGAAACTGACATATCTGTTGAAACTTGTCAGCAATTTCAATCCACCTCTCTGTTGTGGGCTCTGGTAAAAACTCTTCAGCTAAGGAGTCCCACAGTGCACGGCATGTGTACTTCACAATTCCAGATATGGTGGAAATCCCGAGTCTGTACTGGAAATGCAGTGACAAAAGGGATTCTCCAGTTGCAAGAAATCTGTGGGGAATTAAAAAACAATAAATTAGTTTTAAATCACAGCATTACATACCAAAACTGACCTATAACACTTGGAGATACAAACTACCACCAACAAGATTGCAGTGAAAGTGTGCTCTGATGCGATCATATCCAATAAATGTGGCTTACCTTAAAGTCACCATCAGACGCTCTGCGGGTGAAACAGAGAAGCGGCAATAGGTGTCCGCTTTTCTTATGAGGTGTGCAATGCGCTCCACCAAGTAATCAAAATTCTCCATTTTCATCCTAACATATCCAAAAAATTTATCCGGGTTTCGTCGAAGGTCCATGCATAGTGTAGAATAGACCCCACGCGTCATTCTCTTGGCTGTGATGGGGTGGATCCACAAACGTCATCTACGATGCCTGATGCGCTGCTGTCTCGCTCTCTCCTTCTCCAGAACAATCACCCTCAAACGATTTGCCTCCGCTGTAAAATCCGCCAAATTCTTCAAAATATTTCCAATGACAACATCCATCTTCGCCAGTAACTTGCTCTTCTCTCCAACCTGCACTTTCTCCTCTACAACCTGTCAAAGAAGGGCTGTAGGAACATGCTATATATAGTTTTCCAGTAGCCAATCCCGTTCGGAAGGCCACAAGGGTCAATTTTAAAAACCGGATCCGGCGTAATCCGTCGAAAAACGGATAGAAAAACGGATGAACCGGATGAGACGGATCCGGTTTTGTCTGTCAAGAAAAAGACGGATCCGGCAGAAAACCGGATCCGTCACATCCGGTTTTACGAAACATTTGCCGGATCCGGCGTTCCGGCACGACGCCGGATCGCGCCTGACGCCGAAAACCTGATGTGTGAAAGTAGCCTTACTTTGGAAAGTTCCAAGGTGTCTTGACTGTCCCCGGTGGTGGTTAGTGGTATTGCACTTTAGGTTTTTGTGCACGTAATTATGTATCAGGTGTGACACCCTATAAAGGTGTGCTAGGGGTGTGCAATCACTGCCTGTGATATTGTGAGATTGTTTTCACTCTGGGGGAGAGCCTGGAGGAAGGATGGAGCTGGTGAGGAGTCCTGCGCAGCTTAGCCAGGGGGGACGTGTTTCAGCTATGGTGTCTGGACGAAGGGCTGGCATGGCGTGGTGGGGTCGCAGTGATGGTGTCAGCGGGAAGTGTCTGCATTAGTGTTCATAGAATCATAGAATCATAGAATCGTAGAGTTGGAAGGGACCTCCTGGGCCATCTGGTCCAACCCCCTGCTCAAAGCAGGATTCGCTAAATCATCCCAGTCAGATGTCTGTCCAGCCTCTGTTTGAAGACTTCCATTGAAGGAGAACTAACTTGCTGTATCGGAATTCCGATACCGACTTCCGATATTTTTTCAATATCGGAAGTCGGCATCGGAATCGGAAGTTCAAAGTTGATTGACAGCCTGATGTCATCATGATGCGCGGTGTGTGCGCATCATGATGCGCCGTCATTTCGGGCCTTCCGGGGGTCTCTGCCGGCCTGCCGGGGGGCTGTGCCGGCCTGCCGGGGGGCTGTGTGGACTGCCCGGGGTCTGTACCGGCCTGCCGGGGGGCTGTGCCGGCCTGCCGGTGGTCTGTGCACCCTGTGGGGGTCTGTACCGGCCTGCCGGGGGGCTGTGCCGGCCTGCCGGTGGTCTGTTCACCCTGTGGGGGTCTGTACCGGCCTGCCGGGGGGCTGTGCCGGCCTGCCGGGGGGCTGTGCTGATGTCCGGGGGTCTGTGCAAGCATCGTCCGATGGGACTACAAGTCCCATCTGGCGATGCCTGCTACCATGACAGTGATTGACACATTAGCCAATGATGGGACAGTAGTAGTCCCATCATCCGGCTAATGTGTTAAATGTTAAAAAAAAAAAAAAAAAATACTACATACATACTACATGCATGCTACATACATACTACATGCTACATACATACTACATACATACTACATACATACTACATACATACCACATATATACTACATACATACTACATACATAACATATATATACTACATACATACTACATGCATGCTACATACATACTACATGCTACATACATACTACATATATACTACATGCATGCTACATACATACTACATGCTACATACATACTACATATATACTACATACATACTACATACATACTACATGCATGCTACATACATACTACATATATACTACATGCATGCTACATACATACTACATGCTACATACATACTACATATATACTACATACATACTACATACATACTACATGCATGCTACATACATACTACATGCTACATGCATGCTACATACATACTACATGCTACATGCATACTACATGCATGCTACATACATACTACATGCTACATACATACTACATATATACTACATACATACTACATACATACTACATGCTACATACATACTACATATATACTACATGCATGCTACATACATACTACATGCTACATACATACTACATATATACTACATGCATGCTACATACATACTGCATGCTACATGCATGCTACATACATACTACATACATACTACATGCTACATACATACCACATATATACTACATACATACTACATACAATACATTCATACAATACATACATAGACATACAGTACATATAACATAGAGTAACATACTTACCAATACTTGTCACATTGTTCCCCGAAGCCATTGTCTTTTACGGAATAAATATTAACATAACAAACCACAAAAATACTCACCCACGATCCGAAGCAGTCCACGAGTGTGTCCCACGACGATCTTGGGTAGAGAACTGCAGCATCAGCTGCACACAATGGCTGCACACAATGGCTGCACACAATGGCATAAAGTGAGACTAGGGACTTTTTTTTTTTTTTAAGTGGCGGAGGAATACAGTGCGGAAGGATACCTACCTTCCGTCATTGGATTCCTGCAGCCCGTAGAGAACGGCAGCAACAGCTGATGCTGCAGTTCTCTACCCAAGATCGTCGTGGGACACACTCGTGGACTGCTTCGGATCGTGGGTGAGTATTTTTGTGGTTTGTTATGTTAATATTTATTCCGTAAAAGACAATGGCTTCGGGGAACAATGTGACAAGTATTGGTAAGTATGTTACTCTATGTTATATGTACTGTATGTCTATGTATGTATTGTATGAATGTATTGTATGTAGTATGTATGTAGTATATATGTGGTATGTATGTAGCATGTATGTAGCATGCATGTAGCATGCAGTATGTATGTAGCATGCATGTAGTATATATGTAGTATGTATGTAGCATGTAGTATGTATGTAGCATGCATGTAGTATATATGTAGTATGTATGTAGCATGTAGTATGTATGTAGCATGCATGTAGTATGTATGTAGTATGTATGTAGTATATATGTAGTATGTATGTAGCATGTATGTAGTATGTATGTGGTATGCATGTAGTATATATGTAGTATGTATGTAGCATGTAGTATGTATGTAGTATGTATGTAGTATATATGTAGTATGTATGTAGCATGTAGTATGTATGTAGCATGCATGTAGTATATATGTAGTATGTATGTAGCATGTAGTATGTATGTAGTATGTATGTAGTATATATGTAGTATGTATGTGGTATGTATGTAGTATATATGTAGTATGTATGTAGCATGTAGTATGTATGTAGCATGCATGTAGTATATATGTAGTATGTATGTAGCATGTAGTATGTATGTAGCATATATGTAGTATGTATGTAGTATGTATGTAGCATGCATGTAGTATATATGTAGTATGTATGTAGCATATATGTAGTATGTATGTAGCATGTAGTATATATGTAGTATGCATGTTGCATGCATGTAGTATATATGTAGTATGTATGTTGCATGTAGTATGTATGTAGTATGTATGTTGCATGTAGTATATATGTAGTATGAATGTAGCATGTATGTAGTATGAATGTAGCATGTATGTAGTATGCATGTTGTATGTATGTAGCATGTAATTTTTTTTTTTTTTTTTTTTTTTTACATTCAACACATTAGCCGGATGATGGGACTACTACTGTCCCATCATTGGCTAATGTGTCAATCACTGTCATGGTAGCAGGCATCGCCCGATGGGACTTGTAGTCCCATCGGACGATGCCTGCACAGACCCCCGAAGCCTGCACAGCCCCCCGGCAGGCCGGCACAGCCCCCCGGAGCCTGCACAGCCCCCCGGCAGGCCGGCACAGCCCCCCGGCAGGCCGACACAGCCCACCGGAGCCTGCACAGCCCCCCTGGCAGGCCGGCACAGCCCCCCGACAGGTCGGCACAGACCACCGGAGCCTGCACAGACCCCCTGGCAGGCCGGCACAGCCCCCCGAAAGGCCCGTACAGACCCCAGAGAGGCTGTACAAGGGAAAAACAGGATTTTTCTTATTCCGATACCGGAAGTCCCATAGACTTGAATGGGACTTCCGGTATCGGAATCGGCGATACCGATACTTTTTTTTAAGATCGGCCGATCCATTCCGATCCGATACTTTGAAGTATCGGACGGTATCGCTCAACTCTAGTCTGCATGGACTGGTGGAGTGGCGACTATGGAGAGTGGCACTCACCATGTGGGACTTGGCTGCTGAGCTGGACTCAAGCATGCTTGACTTCGTGTCAGAAGCTGAACTCATCCTTGGGACTCTGGTACTAAGCAGCTGCAACTGGTGGTGGACTCTGCTCCGAGGCTGCACTAAGGTGAAGGATCCTGTTATGGTGATGGATCCAGGTGGAGGAGAAGATGCACGCAGGTGGTGGGCTCTGTTGCTAGGAGCGTACGCAACAGAGCAAAGCTAAGTGGTGTTTCCCCTGTATTGTCTCTTTCCCTCATGTGTGTTATTAGTGCAGTGGTGGGATTAGTTTCCGCACCGACCTATTCCCTAGTGAGGGTTTAGGTTCAGGGCGAGCTAGGGCGTTGAGGTACGCGTGCGGCGCCCGGTGCGAAACCGGCATAGGGAACGTTAGGAGTGCAGGGACACTGGCTCAGGGGAGCTTAGGAGGTCTCCACGTCCCCCATTCCCTATTGCAGGGCCCACCATTGTTGATGTTTCCCAGGTCCCCCTTATTATTTAAATTCGCCGTACTGGAGGTGGGGTTTCCAGATTTTATGTATAACGTGTAATTCCCAAATTCGCCAGGTGGAGGCGGCGTATCCACCTGCACGTTTTATTATTTAAATGCGCCCCACTGGAGACGGTGTTTCCAGGGTCACGTGTGTTATGGGTTCGCCTTGCGGAAACATCTGCGTCCAGACACACGTGACCATGACAGTAGCAACTATATAAGGTGAGTGGATCCCATTCCTTGCCACCTTTTTGTTACCAGTTAAAGACCCTATTGTGCTTTCTTTCTTTCCCAGTTTCATTGTTTGTAACACAATTAGGAAACACAGATGCCTAACATTGTACCAGTCAAAGATTTTACAAAGATTCCCTAATTCTAGCATCATTTGTCACCCATAGGGATCAAGCATGTGTTTATCTACGAGTCATATGTGTGTAATAAGTGGAAATGAAATGACTTTGTCTTAACAGTCAAATTATGTTTGTCTTGAAGTCATTGTCAATGTGAAGAAACCGCTGCAGCCCGTTCAGATGAGTTGTAAGCAAGTTGCACTGGAAATGTTTTCTCTGTGTTCAGAGCTTGATATTTTGATCAGAGGAGAAGTCCAGCAGGTGAGTACGGGCAAAACACATTGCAATGATACAAATGTAAGGTTGCTTTCTTGACTACGTTGACCAATGTGCTTTTTAGGCTATTTTCAAATGTTTGTAATAGATTGTATTATTTATTCTCTTTCTATTTAAAAGAGCATTGCTGAAATTGCTGTTATTTATTATGTTTACTTATATTGCGCCACAGCGCTTTATAGACATCATCACTCCCAGGGGTCCCCAACCTGTAGCTCGGAAGCCACATATGGCTCACAGGTTCGTTATGTGTGGCTCACGACTGTCTAACAGCTTGGTGCACTAGCAAACAGCTGTTAAAGGGAATCTGTCACCCATTTTTTGTGATATCAGGTAAAGATATCACACAATTGTGCGTCCCATAAGTATTCTAGTAGTACCTTCCATAGCCCCGACCCCCCACCTTTGATGCAAAAATACCTTTTTAATCTGTCTTTCGGTGTATGCAAATCTCCGCGGTCCGGTCTGATGGGCGGGGCTTATTCTCCCCCCCCTCCTGTCTTGCCCTACACACAAACCGGTTTGTTATCCGAAGCTTCCGGTGTAATGTGCAGGGCTTCAGTAAGATTTCTGGTGTCCAGGAGCAGACAGCTTGCCTTGGAAGACTCCTGGGGCATAGAAAGTGATGCAACATACCGGTGCATGCGCAATACTAATTTTATGCTTTTTCCACACTTGGGTAAAGCATACTGCGCACATGAGAGGGCCCTTTTCAATGCTCACGCGCAGAAACCCAAAGTGAACGCAGTAATAAGAAGAAACAAGTGTGTAGGACAGATTAAAAAGGTATTTTTGCATCAAAGGTTGGGGGGTCAGGGGCTATGAAAGATACTACTAGAATACTTATGGGATGCACAATTGGGTGATATCTTTACCTGATATTACCAAAAATGGGTCACAGATTCCCTTTAAGAGCAGATCTCCAGATGGTGACTTTTGTGTGTAGCCCTGCACAGAAGAGCAGATCTAAATGAGGGTAAGATAGGAAACCCTGAAGCTTGGCAAACTGCCCTGCTGTGATTTAAGTGGAAAAGCTTTGATTGTAATTATACCGGTAATGGAGGCTCTGGTTGTCACTACTGTGAGTGGGGCAGAAGCTCACGACCCTCTTTCATAAATGAATGTGACTCTCAAGGCCAGAAAGGTTGGGGACCTCTGACTCACCCCATCGGAGCTCACAATCTACAGTCCCTATTGGTATGCCTTTTGAGTGTGGGATGGGAGGAAAGCAGAGAAAACCCAGGGAGAACTCCTTGTATATGTTGTCCTTGGTAGAATCGCTGAGCCACCATACTGCCTATGTTCCTCGTAGTGTCCCATTCAGGGGTTTACTACTGGTTGGGGCTTAGTAATAAGTGGGATGTCTTGAGCTAAACAAGCCACTTCGTCTTAGTCCTCATACATATATATCAGTAATATTTTTGGTTATGAGAATAAAAGACCATTTTCATCATTCTGCTGGATCTGTATTTCCTCTACAGTCACTTGCAAAAGTACTTAAACACCCCTCCCTTGGCATTTATCGCATTTTCCTACCTCACAATCTGGAATTTCACTGGCTTTTTTTATGGTTTGCATCAGGTTTGCAGCATGCATGCCTACATCTGTGAACATTTGGTTTTCTTTTTATTGAGAAGCAAACAACAAATAGGACAAAATAATTGAAAACTGAACCCCCCCTAAATTAATTCCTTGTAGAGCCTCCTTTTGCAGCAATTAAAGCTGGAAGTCGCTTTGGATAAGTTTCTATTTGCTTTCCACATCTTCCCTTGGGATTTTCGCCTATTCCTCAAGGCTAAGCTGCTCCAGCTCCTCCAAGTTAGATGGTTTCCTCTGGTGAACAGCAAGCTTCAAGTCGGTCCACAGAATCTCAATTGGATTATGGTCTGGACTTTGACTAGGCCACTCCAAAACATTTACATGTTTCCCCTTAACCTCTTAAGTGCCGAGCCACTATGTAGGGTAATGACCGGGACTCATTTTTTAAACCTGACCTGTGTCACTTTATGTGGCAATAACTCTGGAACGTTTCAACAGATCCCACTGATTCTGAAAATGTTTACTCGTGACAATTTGTACTTCATGATAGTGGTAAAATTTATTTGATATGACGTGTGTTTATTTGTGAAAATTTCGGATCTTTGAAGAAAATTTTTCAATTTTCAAACTTTTAATTCTTATGCCCTTACACCAGAGTTATATCATACAAAACAGTTAAAGAATAACATTTTCTACATGTTTACTTGACAACATCACAATTTTTGAAGCATATTTTTTTTTGTTAGGAAGTTAGAAAGATTAAAAATTGATAATTTCTAATTTTTCCAACAAAATTTACACAACCATTTTTTTGGGACCACATCACATGACTTTGGGTGGGCTATATGACAGATAATACCCAAAAGTGACACCATTCTAAAAACTGCACCCCTCAAAGTCCTGAAAATCAGATTCAAGAAGTTTATTAACCCTTCATGTACTTCACAGTAATTAATGGAATGTGGAAGGAAAAAATAAACATTTTATTTTTTTTTTCACAAAAATTTTACTTTAGCCCCAAACTTTTTACCTTCACAAGGGTAACAAGAGAAAATGTACAGTACAATTTGTTGTGCAATTTCTCCTGAGTACGCCGAAACCCAATATGTGGAGGAAAACTACTGTTTGGGCGTACAGCAGGGCTCGGAAGGGAAGGAGCGTCAATTTGACTTTTTAAATGCAATATTTGCTGGAATAATTAGCGGACACCACGTTGCGTTTGGAGAGCCAGTGATGTGCCTAAACAGTGGAAACCTCCCATAAGTGACCCCTTTTTGGAAATTAGATCCTTCAAGGAATGTATCTAGACATGTGGTGAGCACCTTGAAATCCCAGTTTCTTTAAAGAAGTTTATAAATTAGAGTCGTGAAAATACAAAAATCTAATTTTTCCCACAAAAATGTTATTTTAGACACAATTTTTTAAAAAGAGCAACAGGAGAAAATGTACAATACAATTTGTTGTGCAATTTCTCCTGAGTATGGCGATATCCAATATGTGAAGGAAAACTACTGGTTGGGTGCATGTCTGTGCTCAGAAGGGAAGAAGTGCCAACTGACTTTTTGAACGCAAAATTTGCTGGAATCATCAGTGGACGTCATGTCGTATTTGGAGAGTTTCTGCTGTGCATAAACAGTGTAAACCTCCCACAAGTGACCGCATTTTGTAATCTAGACCTCTCAATTAATGTATCTAGTTGTGTGGTGAGCACCTTAAACCCCTGGTGTTTCACAGAAGTTTATAACGTAGAGCCGAGAAAATAAAAAAATAACATTTTTCCTGCAAAAATGTTATGTCAGCCCCAATTTTTTATTTTCACAAAGGTAACAGGAGAAAATATGCATCATACAATTTGTTGTGCGATTTCTCCTGAGTACGTTGATACCCCATATGTAGTCGAAAAATACTTTTGAGGCACAGTACAAAGCTCAGACGAGAAGAAGTGCCATATTGGAGTTCAGATTTCGTGGAATGGTTTGAGGATGCCATGTCACATTGGCAGAGCCCCTGAAGTGCCAGAACAGCAGAAATTGCCCATAAGTGATGTAATTTTACAAATCACACCCAGTCTCAATGAATTCATCGAGGGGTGCAATGAGCATGATGACACCATATGTGTGTCACAGAAATTTATACTATTGGGTGGTGAAGAAAGAATAATTACATTTTTACTGCTAAAATGTTGTTTTAGCCCCAATTTTAAAATTTTTAGAAGGGCTCATGGGAAAAATAGACCTCTCAGTTTGTTGTGCAATTTCTTCTGATTGTGCCATTACCCTACATTTAATCAGGAAATACTTTTGAGGCACAGTACAAAGCTCAGAAGGGATGGAGC
This sequence comes from Dendrobates tinctorius, assembly GCF_039654945.1. NCBI lineage: Eukaryota > Metazoa > Chordata > Amphibia > Anura > Dendrobatidae > Dendrobates > Dendrobates tinctorius. The sequence continues at coordinate 384,260 of NW_027361789.1, read as the reverse complement.
ACCATATTATAGTGCAGATTTTACTGTTATGGTTTGCGGATGCCATGACCCATGTACAAACTACACCTCTCAATGAATTAATCTAGCGGTGCAATGATCATATTGGCTCCACGGGTATGTCACAGAATGTTGCACTATTGGGCAATGAAGACAAAATTATTCAATTTTTACCACAAAAACTTAGTTTTAGACCCAGATTTTACATTTTCACATAGGGAAATGGATTAAAATGGCATCAAAATTTGTCACACAATTTCTGCTGAACGTGGCAATACCCTATATATGGCTGTAGGGACGGAGTGCTCTTTGCCTATTGGTGCTCAGATTTTCCTAGAATAGTTTGCGGACTCCATATACAGAGCACATAAGTGCTAAAAGAGCAGAATACCCCAAGTGACCCCATTTTGGAAATTATACTACTTTGGGAATTTATCTACAGATGTAGTGATGATATGACTCCATGGGTGTTTTCCCGAAACAAGCAGCAGTAGATATTGCTGAGTGAACATCTGTTATTGAGGTGCCCGTACATTGTAGTGTGAAGTACATTGTAATGCCTAGTATGTTATTCCCAGCTTGTGCTTTTGGAGACATGCCCCCAAAAATTAGACGGACTCTCATCGCTACAGAAATGCCAAACATGTGGCTTAGGCCCACTGTGGGTCTCAGAAGGGAGTGGGGTATTTGGATTTGGGAGTGCAGAATTAGTTGAATTTCTTTTGGCAAGTGAGGAGACATAGCACTTTTCCAGAGTCTTTGTGCTACCAGTAACATGGAAGCCCCCTATATTTCTGTTAACAGATGACAAAACTGAGTCAGGGCTTGCTTTTTTGTGGATTGAGTTGACGCTTTTATTGGAAACATTTTATATGGGACAAGATGTTGCTTTCAGTCATACCATTTTTATTTACATTTGTCTTTTTGATCGCGTTTTATTCCACTTTTTTTTTCCCAGTGGTATGATGGAAATGCCTAATTTGCCATGCTTTGTTATTTTTGTACGGTGTTAACTGAAGGGGTTAGCTAGTGTGTCAGTTTTATAGATCAGGTCCTTTCAGATGCAGCAATGCCAATTAGGTGAACATTTTTTTTTTTTTTACTTAGTCATTTGATGGGATTTTCATACATTGCAATGCATTATACCGATACGGAAGCATCTAAATGTTGCGATCGCTATTGATCGCAGTATTTAGGAGGTTAAACAGCGAGGGGCAGTCCTAGCACTGCCTCTGGTTGTCACAGCAGGAGCTCAGTCACTAGCATTGCTGAGCTCCTGCTGTGATCATGCAGGAGTGCAGGTGGTGCTGATATTTCAGAGATCATGTTGAGATCCGTCATACAGATTGATGGGCTGCTTTGCCTCCTTGTAGTGCTCAGAAAGAGTAATGATATAGGATATATTTCTTAATCTGAAAATAGGTGTAGAAATAAAGAAGTATGGTTTGAACCCCTAACAGACTATAGGTGTCAAGGGTTTACTGCGACAGAGAGAGGCCAGAAGACTGCAGTGTCTGATTTCTCATACTTCTGCACTGATTTGAAGCACCTCACCTTCATATTAAACAGTGCAGGTTTCTGCTAGCAAATCAGGGGTTATTTTTTGCAGTTGAGAGCTCTTGGAAGCTTTCCTGCTTTGATGGTTTCAGCTGTTCAGTATTGACCACTCCCCTCTGCTATGTATACTCTCCTCTGACAAGCAGGGATTGCCAATGTTAGTTTTATACTGCATAGTTAAGGAGTGGGAGGTGTTGGTTGATAGTAAGCATTTCAAGTGTTGTTCTAAATACTGTTGCTTGGTGATTTGTCTGTGTATATCCTCATCCTCTCCTTTTTTTTCCTCAGTTTACTTCCCTGTGTTCCACTTTGTAATTTGTGAGTGCATATTTGTATGATTGGTATTTTCATTTATCCCTGTACATCTTCCCCTGTTAGTTTGGTTACTTCCCACTTCCCTGGGTGGGGGAGGACTGATTTAGAAGCTCAGTAAGGCTTGTGGCCCGGCGTCTTCACCATCAGAAATAATCCGTGGAGCAGGGATAGCTGGGGTGCCCCGAGCTTTAGAGATAGGGGAGGAGCCACTAGCCCCAGAATCTCTTACAACAGGTCTGAAAATAGGTCTTGTACTACAGGTCTATACAACTCCCTGCAAGAAGAATAAGACTGTATGTATCATAACCTGAAGATGAATAAACTTTGTAATGCACATGATGCAAATTGCCACTATTTTGAGACCGCTGCAGTGTGACGGATGAAGCTCTTCTATACAGTCAGCATTACAGACAAGCATAAAAGAATTACAACATGACTTCCATACAGCTGTGCTCCTTTAAGTTCTCAGTTTTATATAAAAGACATTGTAAAGCTCTGCATTATTTTTAGAATACATTAACAATGAAGGAATAAAATCATATGCTGGCATCCAGAGTTGAAACTTTACAAAATCTGTAATAGTATCCCCAACAAGGGCTGACATACCGTTGGTGCAACCTGTGCAGCCGCACAAGGGCCCATGAGGTAAAGGGGCCACTTCTACCTCCCTCCAAAGCAAATGTAATTGTGCATTATGATGGGAATTTGGACTGCAAAAAAACCATAAATTGTTCTTGCATAGGGGCCCTTTTCTGCCGGAGTTCACCAGTGGCCCCTAAATACCACATTTTATTTATAGGACCGTTTTCACAATGTTGGACCTTTTGAGCCCAACGTTCGGGTGTTCTACAGTTATTCTGCGATCTCAGCCTATTTGCAGTATATACACTTCATGTTATAAAATCACAGATGTCCGAGGGCTGAGTGGATCTGGAATACACAGAATCACCGATCTTTTGTATGTATTGTGTGGTATATTCAAAATGTTTTCTGCTGCTTAAATTTTTACTTTAACTTAAAATCTAACTTTTTCAATAGTTACAGGATCAAGTTGCGGACGGTATGGTCTTTGGGGAATCTGCCATATTTCACATATTAGGTGAGTAATAAAAAAAAATTTAATTGGCTACCGTAAATAGCTTTCATTTGTCTACAAATAACATCTGTGTGATGACATTTGGTGAAATTTGATAAGTAAAATGTAATATGTACTTTTGATATTTTTGTGATCTATATATAAGATGTAAAAATATAACCAGAAAAAATAATGTTAAAATTACACCAAATTGTTTTCCCTTCAATCTAGGTTCTGAAATCGTTGAAAGAATGAAGGAGTGTTTAAGTCTCTTACCTGAGCCAGCACCTGGCCTAGAGGTTGGTATCACTGCAAAAACTACAATATCAGATACCTTGGTCCTCAACATGAAGCCACAATGAACTTACAATGTCAGAGATATCCAAGAAGTATCATTTCTCCTTGCGGAGAATAACATGCTAAGCATGTCGAGGTGAGGAGACTTAGAGCCGCAATGCTCCTCTGGGAAATATGCTAATTATGCAAATTGTCTCTTCAGAGAGGAAGAGAACTAGAACTCTAGTGCCACCTATTGGAGGTAGCAATCCTAAAAGTCAATGTTGACCCTTTAACGAGCCTAGTTACATGACTTAGGATAAAAGCCAAGCCAGAATCTCCATTTGCAGACACTGTGTTTCGGGGTACTGCCCCTCATCAGTGCAAAGTTGGAGAAGATCTGGTTTGGCTGTGAGAGAGGCGTCTGACCGATATCCAAGAAGTATCATTTCTCCTTGCGGAGAATAACATGCTAAGCATGTCGAGGTGAGGAGACTTAGAGCCGCAATGCTCCTCTGGGAAATATGCTAATTATGCAAATTGTCTCTTCAGAGAGGAAGAGGACTAGAACTCTAGTGCCACCTATTGGAGGTAGCAATCCTAAAAGTCAATGTTGACCTTTTAACGAGCCTAGTTACATGACTTAGGATAAAAGCCAAGCCAGAATCTCCATTTGCAGACACTGTGTTTCGGGGTACTGCCCCTCATCAGGGGGGCTCACTAGGCTCGTTAAAGGGTCAACATTGACTTTTAGGATTGCTACCTCCAATAGGTGGCACTAGAGTTCTAGTCCTCTTCCTCTCTGAAGAGACAATTTGCATAATTAGCATATTTCCCAGAGGAGCATTGCGGCTCTAAGTCTCCTCACCTCGACATGCTTAGCATGTTATTCTCCGCAAGGAGAAATGATACTTCTTGGATATCGGTCAGTTGCCTCTCTCACAGCCAAACCAGATCTTCTCCCACTTTGCACTGATGAGGGGCAGTACCCCGAAACACAGTGTCTGCAAATGGAGATTCTGGCTTGGCTTTTATCCTAAGTCATGTAACTAGGCTCGTTAAAGGGTCAACATTGACTTTTAGGATTGCTACCTCCAATAGGTGGCACTAGAGTTCTAGTCCTCTTCCTCTCTGAAGAGACAATTTGCATAATTAATGTCAGAGATAATGTCAGTAGGTGGCACATGCGATTTAGAGGAATACCCAGGCATTTCAATGGTAAAACTACCTTGAATGAGGTGCATCGAATTGGGGAAATCTCTTAAAGGTGGAAGTGCTTTAGGTATTTCTTGTAAGATATTTATCCCTAAACATACAGTATACTATATAGTGAATATACACATCAATGATATTGTATATTCAGTATACCGTACATTTCTTTTTCCTGCAGGACTATCTTGACACTTCAGGGTTATCTGTACTGTTCCCAAGGGTTGAGATATACATTATACACGAGAGACCTGTTGATATTTTAGAGAGACCTCCAATGGATGGTAAGTTTTTAAGAGGCAGAGTGTCTGAATGATCCCCATTTACTATGTGACACTTAATAATAATAATAATAATAATAAATTTTATTTTTATAGCGCCGACATATTCCGCAGCACTTTACATTTCAGAGGGGATTTGTACAGACAATAGACATTACAGCATAACAATAATCACATACAGTAGATTATAACAAATAACAAGAGGAGTGAGGGCCCTGCTCGCAAGCTTACAGTCTATGAGGAAAGAGGGAGACACGAAAGGTGGGTGGTAACAGTTGCCCTGATTGTATGGACCAGCCATAATGTTAAGTGTGTAACAGTACAGACACAGAGGGCTAATGGATGCATAAAGCATGTGGGAACATAATGCTGGGAACCTGGTTATGGTAAAACTTTTGGCTCTGCCACACAGGGATAGGTTAGGTTAATGTGTTGAGGCGATAGGCCAGTCTGAATAAATGCGTTTTCAGGACTCGCTTAAAATTGTGGGGATTGGGGACTAATCGTATTGACCTGGGAAGTGCATTCCAAAGAATTGGCGCAGCACGTGTAAAGTCTTGGAGACGGGAGTGGGAGGTTCTGACTATTGAGGATACTAACCTCAGGTCATCACCAGAACGGAGGGCGCGGGTAGGGTGGTATACTGAAACAAGGGAGGAGATGTAGGATGGTGCTGAGCCATGGAGGGCTTTGTGGGTGAGGGTAATAAGTTTATACTGAATTCTGGAGTGGATGGGTAGCCAGTGTAATGACTGGCACAAGGTAGAGGCATCGGTGTAACGATTGGTGAGGAATATGATCCTGGCTGCAGCATTCAAGACAGATTGGAGAGGGGAGAATTTGGTAAGAGGGAGACCGATTAGAAGAGAGTTACAATAGTCGAGACGAGAATGAATAAGAGAAACAGTAAGAGTTTTTGCAGAGTCAAAAGTAAGAAAAGGTCGAATTCTAGAAATGTTTTTGAGGTGCAGATGACAAGAGCGAGCCAGTGATCGAATGTGGGGGGCAAAGGAAAGCTCGAAATCAAGTATGACCCCAAGACAGCGGGCATGTTGCTGGGGAGTAATAGTGGAACCACACACAGAAATATCAATGTCGGGTATAGGTACATTAGTAGCGGGAGGAAACACCAGGAGTTCAGTCTTTGACAGGTTCAGTTTCAGATATAGTGAGGACATGATATTAGACACAGCGTTTAGACAATCGCCAGTGTTTTCTAGAAAGGCTGGCGTGATGTCAGGAGAAGAAGCGTATAATTGGGTGTCATCAGCATAGAGATGGTACTGGAAACCAAATCTACTGATTGTTTGACCAATAGGGGCAGTGTACAAGGAGAAGAGGAGGGGGCCTAGAACCGATCCTTGAGGAACCCCAACAGTAAGGGGAAGGTGAGAGGAGGAGGAACCGGCAAAAGAAACAGTAAAGGAGCGGTCGGAGAGATAGGAGGAGAACCAGGAGAGAACGGTGTCCTTGAGGCCAATGGAATGGAGCATAGTGAGGAGGAGCTGATGATCCACAGTGTCGAATGCTGCAGAGAGATCTTAATACACTGTTAGCTTTCTTTTGTGTCAGAGCTATCTGCCATCTTGTGCAGAAAGACCCAAGTGCTACCTTTGACAACATTTTAACTTTTTTTTTAGTTGGTACTGTAGATGAACGAATGGATTCACAAAACACTAGTCCAGCAGCCATGTCTGTAGCCACTGGACGAGAGCTCTGCGAACCACATTCTATCTGCATTCCTGGTGGCTCGCTTGATGAGTAGAACTGGTGCGACGTCATACATGCATCATGCTGCAACAACGTATTTGAATCTGGCCTACAAATCAGAAGAGATTTTAGAGAGTCCAGCAAATAGGAGACAGTCGCCGAGCTCCCATCTGGTGGCCACGGACTACTGACATAGCCGATGGACCAGAGATCTGTAGATTGTTTGATTCATCTCTACTTGACAGCTTTTCAAGATCCTTTGGTTAGTTTCATTGTTTTTATCATTGATTTGGTTATTTTGCAGATGAATTTAATATACCGGTACTTTTAAATAGTTTATAAGAATGAGATGTTACAAACCTTCAGATAAATGAATGATACAACATCAGAAGCATAGGTTTAAGAAGGAAGCAAACAAGGTCATTTTCTTTTCTGATTATTGTTTTTGCAGTAATTTACAGTGGACACTTTTGTGTAGGGAAGAAAAAAAAGCAAATAAACCAATGCTGTCTGGTGCTCCAATCACTGGTCCAACCGGCTGGCCAGAGCTGAGCGTACAGGGATCCTAATATACAGACATCCACACTGTAGTGCAGCAGTATCACACTTATGCAGTGATGAGGCAGTGACCCAGGAAAGTTCAAAGCAAAACGTCTCTTTAATGTTCAGCTCAGCAAAACACAGCTCGATTTCCTCCGGATCGCAGCCAGGAAACATATCCTCTGTATTACAGTCACTAAACATGCCAGTCCTTCTCTGGCAAGTTGCCATCGGCTTTACACAGAACACGATATCCTCCGGATCACAGCTGGGAACCATATTCTTCAGTTTACAGTTAATCGCCAGTCCTCATCCATGACCAGATCCGTGGGTGACTACACCGCTGTGTACACTATGGGTGCCAGGCTCTTCAGCTGCCTTGGCGGTTTGACTCTGCAGGCCTGTGTTGCCTCACACAGGTGGAACTCTGCAAAGCTGACTTCTCTGCACTCTAACAAACACCAACTGGCTCTGGGCCTGATACACCCAAACCCTATACTGCAGGGTTTTTAACTAGCAACCAGTAGCCTTCAGCCACATGGAAAACCTGGCCAGGAATGAAATGGACTGCAACACTACCATCTTGCAGTCTGTTTCAAAACACAAACCCAGAGCAGGTTTTCCCTAAATCTGCCTTGGACAACCAGCATGTCCAAGACCTAGACTCACTTTTAGTCTGCATTGCAACCACAGCTATTCCTGTAACTGCAATGCACCCTCATGGCCTCAATACGCCTCCATGCGCATCCTAGGGGAACATAGTCACCCTCACATGTAACACCAGTCACTGCCTCACAACACACAAATCTCTCACAAAATATACTTGCCTACTTTTCATGTTTCTAAGCTGTAATAAGCAATTGTTTTAACATATGCCTGCCCTTTATGAAGGCCATGCTCCCAAACACCTCCAGCTATACGTTTTACATCACACCCCCAAATTAAAAAGAAACACAGATCATATCCCCTAGTAAAAACAGTCCTGTGACTAAATTCTGAAATAAATATAAGTTCATATAGGTGTAATAAATACAGATGCCAGAGCTAAAAAAATATGCACACCCCACAAAAACAAACGTTCCCTAAATAAACTCCGACCAATGACGAAAGAAAATGTAGGCACCATACCAGACCCTTAAATAAACACAAACTCCAGACATCTCCTTTGTGGAATCTTGAGGGTTTCCCATGGCTTCAGGATCCCTGTCATACATTTGGGCAATAGTATCATTGCACAGTACAATGGATGGATTTTTTTCCGACAGTTTGTAGGAAACATATGACAAAAACTCAATGACCATCACATTCCTATAATTATTTTGTTCCTAGAATTGCTCGCTGTAATTCCTGTTGCCAGGTGGGACCCCCAATCGGTTGCCTACCATACCTTTAGCATGGCTCACTTCTATGGCGCTTTTGAGTCCTATAAACAAACTAACACTGATAACGACTGGAATTTAAGTAACAAATCTGCCACACATGAGTTCACCTTTATAACCCAGGTAGTAAGAGATAAATCCTTAACTATGGGAATGCCATTGGTTGTGTTGTAATCTAGAAACCATGCAGCAATCTCTTTTATGGCTTATTTATGCTACTGCTGTGCTTGGTTTTTTTTTACAGACTACTATGCTCATATAGGCAAACTTAATCAGCTGTTGGTTTTGAGCCAACAACTCGAAGACGACGTCAAGCACTTGGGAAGCCATAAATATGTAGCTCATCAGCTGTCGGTGTTGTATGTGAGTAATTTTCTCTATTGTTTATTACCATACTTCATATTTGTCAGAGATTGTGCTATTTTATTTGCTTTGTATACAAGGCATTGTGCTAAGAGAATTGCTTTCTTCTTTTGCTGAGGCACCCAGGGAAATCAGTAAAACGGGATTGACTATTATAGTCCCCTGGACAAAAAAAAAGGAAATAGAAAGGATGGCCCTGTGGCAAGTGCTCTTTAAAAATAGAAATCCAATGAAGTATTGTGTAGTTATCCCATCACTTTAAATCCACCCCTCAATATTTCATGTTTTACCTCCTTCACCATACTATAGTATACGTATTATTGTCCTATACTTGCACAATAGAAGATATGCCTGCCGATCTATGAGAACATGAACCTTGACACTGCTTGTTGCTTTCACCTTGTCTAAATAAACACAGTACTGTGCAAAAGTTTTAGGCAGATATGGAAAATGCTACAAAGTGAGAATACTTTTTCACATAGAAGTATCAATAGTTTGTTTTTATCAACTGAACATTAGTACTGTCACACTTAGCGATGTACCAGCGATCCCGACCAGCGATATGACGCGGTCAGGATCTCTGGTACATCGCTAAGTGGTCGCTAGTGAGCTGCCACACAGGCAGATCTCACCAGCGACATCACTGGGGATGGGGGTCGCTACTTACCTGTCACACCAGGCGATCCTGCGTCCTCCCGCCCGGCTCCACGCGTCGCTCGTCGTCACAGCAGGAAGCGCCGCAGGAAGCTGACGATGAGAAACGGTCCAGGACGTTCTCGCGCGATCAGCGATAACCAGCGGGGGAGCGGGTTGTAGGTAAGTATCACACACAGCGATATCGCTAGCAATATCGCTATAACGTCACAAGTTATAGCGATATTGCTAGCGATATCGCTTAGTGTGACAGGCCCTTTAGAGATCTAAATCAAATCGAAATTTGGTGCTTGCCTACACAAAGCATCAAAGTATCAATTCTTCTAGATACACTTGCACTCAGTTTTTTAAGGAACTTGGCAGGAAGGTTGTTCCAAAAGTCTTGGAAGATTAACCACAGATTGTCTATGGATGTAGGCTTACACAAATCCTTATGTCTCTTCATGTAATCCCATACAGACTCAATGAAGTTGAGATCAGGACTATGTGGGGGTCAAATCATCACTTCCAGGATTCCTTGTTCTTTTAAAGATTGAAGATAGTTCTTAATGGTATTGACTGTATGTTTGGGGCCGTTGTCCTGCGGCAGAATAAATTTGGAGCCAATCAGATGCCTCCATGATAACATTGCATGATGGATAAGTATCTGATTGTATTTGTCAGCATGGAGAACTCCAAGAAACGGGCAATGTTGAGTACCGTAAACTCACTGGTCAGCCAAGGAATCTTAGAGTAGCAGATGAAAAAACTATATCTTTGTCATGTAAACAAGGTCAACTATGAATGAAAACATAGGAACTGGGGTGCAAAAAAATGGCCACAGATGTAGACAGTTTGTTCACCCAATATTTGGAGAGCGGTACAATAATGAGTGTCTACAGGAAACAGTGGAGGGTGGGGGAGGTTCATTGCAAGTTTGCGACTGCATTTCAGCAGATGGCGTTGGGTATTTCGTCAGCATGAATGGTCTGGTCTACTCAGTCCTGAGAAATACAGGCAGATTCTTATTTATCAGACAATATCATCAGGGAGCCATATGATTGGCTCCAAAAGTATTCTGGAGGAGGACAACATACAGCCTTCAAAAGTTTCTTCAAAAACTGTCTGCAAGTGTACCAAGAAGAACTGATGCTTTGATGCTGTTTTGAAGGTAAAGAATGCTCACTCCAAATATTGATTTGATTTAGATTTGTCTTTTGTTCATTCATTTTGCATTTAATTGATAAAAAAATTAAACATTAATGCTTCTATTTTTAAAAGCATTCTTACTTTGCAGCATTTTTTTCATACATGCCTTAAACATTTGCACAAGAATGTTTAGCTAGAATATTTCCTAGGATCCAGACAGGTAAATTATGTAGAAATATTAGGCATAGCTAAGCAATGGTCTGAAAAAGTTGGGTGACAATTAAGTTGGCAGCACAATCAGTTACCATACATTATTTCCAGAAAAAAAAAATTAAGAAACAGCTGAAATGAAAATTTACTTAGGGCACATACACACATCATCTTTTAAATGATGGCGTACTGCTGAGTTTTTGATGCAGAAAATGCTTCACGAAAATGTCAGCGGTGTTTTTCCTGAAGCATCTTCTTTGGTGTCTTTTGATAGTTTTTGCGTCATCTCTTTTAAAAAAACTATCCATCAAAAATTGAAAGCAGCATGCCTTTTGAAAAGTATGAAGAAAATTTATTCAGCCCATCAGGCTATGTGCCCATTCAGTGCAACGTTTCGGTCCAGAAAGGGAGCGAACCTTTCTCAAGCAGCCTTTCTGGACCGAAAATGTTGCACTGAATGGGCACATAGCCTGATGGGCTGAATAAATTTTCTTCATACTTTTCAAAAGGCGTGCTGCTTTCAATTTTTGATGGATGCTTTAAAGGTTTGGTCTATACCTGGGAGCGTGCACCCCCTTTTTTCTTATATTGTTTGTGCTACTTTTTCAACTTTTTAAAAAAACTATATATACCGGTACTTTATGAACTAGTAAGCAGCTTCCAAAACTAAAGCCACCTAAAGACAGGACAGGGCCACCTGAAGACAAGACCGGTCACTTCCTTTAGCTCCTTCACTACTTTTGAAGCGTGAAGTGGTTAAAAGAAGCTCAAAAAGACTGCACACATGCACAAGTGGTTTTGACATTGCAGCGCATGTATTAATTCTTTGTAGTATTTTTAAGTGCTTTTTCAGGTGTATTTCGGGGGTAATCTGCCTGAAAAATATATTGCGTGCACAAAAGGTTACTACTAGGAGATGGCAAAATATCTCTTTCTCTTTAATAATTTTCTTTGTTCTTTTTCCCAGAAAGTTCTCAGTTATTTTAATGGATGCCTATACTTGGATGTTCTAAAGAGAGATATTGAAACCAACTTTAAGTCTGTGAAAACCGCACTGACTACTTGTGAGGGGACAAGACAGGAACCCCTCTTACCAGGACATCTTCTTGCATGGTAATATAATTTGAGTATGTAATTTCCAAAACTGTAAAAAGATCACAAAGCGGAGAATGTTGACCATCACTGGGCTGTGAAGACAATGCCATTTATAGTTCCAGTTGTCTGTCTTCATTGCAGCACGTTACAGGGCCAGTTTACAACACATGTAAGTGATAACTCATAACATAAAAGAATAGAGGATTGCTGGAAATGGAATTCTCTAAGGCGTAAGCAAATATTTACCATCTGTCATAACATTTTAACATTGATAAATGAATATCAGGATCAGACTGAGAGTGATCTTTGCACTTTGCACTGAAGGTCATGGGCCACTAAACCAACCTAATAATAAACCTAAACTTTAAAGAGTTGTAAATGACTAAGAGGTCTTGAAGCCTTACAGTCCTTGGCCCATGGACACTGCCCTAATGCACAAACTTTGACCAGTAAAATATTCTAAACCATTTTATTGTACATTTTGAATACAGTAGAGTTTAAATATCTATGAATTGACCGACTTCGTATTCTTTCTTTCCAGGTTGCTAGGACTAACTCAAACAATTATTACAACAGTCTCCTTACTTCCTGAAGAGCTTACTGGTGAAATAATGTCTGTTCTGGCGTTCTCTTTATCATACTGATTTTCTGTAATTTTTGAAGCCAGTTTCATACAGTATATGCTGAACTATCACAGGATTCTCCAGATATCAAGTCTTGGTCAAAATTAACAACTCTGCAGAATCTAGTCTGACAGCCCAAACTGACAGTATAAAGTAAGCACACAGCCTTGTAGGGGATGAAGCCCCTATAAAAAATTACATCTTCAGTGTTCTTATCCCTGTCTCCGTTTTGCATAAATTGAAGATTAATAAATTATGCAGATTATGGTGCTTGATGCTCCCTTGGTGTCCTTTCTGGTTTAGCATGTCCCCGTCTCACTCAATGGTGATGGACAGCGCTGGCTTGCCTGACCTTTCCTTTGCAGAGTTCTCGCTTCAGACAACCAGCGCTGTCAATCACCACTAAGGGAGTGGGGACAAACAAAATCAGTGTGCGGAAAGATGCATTCAACCTCTTGGCCACACCAAGGGTGCACTGAGTGACATTACTAGCATATTCAATTAGTCTTCAGTTTCTGCAGAATGGAGTCAGCAATTTAAGCACTAGTGGTGCTATTTTTGTATTGGCTGTATCCCCTTCCAGGCTATGTGCTTAGTTTATAACGTCAGTTTGGACTGATTGATTCCATTTAAAAGTTGTTAAATTCTGTGCTCAAATGTAAGAAGAAAAAATAATAAATTGTATTTAATGTGATTAAATGTATTGTAACAACTCAGGCATGCTGGATGTCTGATGAAGTATATAGTGCCACTTATTGTGTAACCTGTTTAGATAAAACATCTGGAACAAGATAGGAACCATTTAGCATGACCCGCATGAACTAGAAGAAGACATCAGCAAGGTGGGAGGAGAAAGGGCATCCTTCGAGCCTTCCTTTTGACTTCTATTCTAAAGTATAGCGTGTCTTTTGAGCGGACAACGCTTGAAGCATGTGGTCTGCTGACTTCTCTAAATCTTGACGTCCTTGGTATCCCAAAGCTGTTAGGAAATGCATATGTTCTGTCTCTTGAGAGTTTAGATAGGGCTTTCTCTAGGAAGTTTTCGGAGCAGAATCCGCTGGAAAAAGAAGTGTGCACACTCCCCTGCTCTGAAAAACTGCACAATTTCAGAATAATTGTTTGAAAATGAACCAGAAAGGAAGAGAAGTGTCAGGTGCTTGGTACCGCCTCTGTCTTCTTCCTGTTGGACTTAGCCTGATTGACAGGTTTTTCCTTATTTGTGTGTAAAGATACTTTACGATCAGCTTACTTAAATTTGCATAAAAACAAACACAAATAAATGAATAGGAATTGAAGAAAATACGCCTCGGCTGTTATGAATGTTCTTGCTGCGGCAGGCTGCTTCAAAGACATTGGTTTGTAGTAGTATCTGTGAGGGGGAAGAAAATAATGGGACACATTATTCCTCCTAAATGGTACATCCACATTAAATTATCATTACCTGAAAATGATTGGAATTATTTGTTGATCTACTTGGTATGAGGGCAGCCCAAACTGTACAATATGACCGAGGGAAAGAAGGGGATATTAGTAATGGTCTCTGAAGGTTGCCATTTGGAAAACAATGAAACAAGTTAAAAAAGTAAATTATGGATCAACTTCTGATGATGAAATTTAGATGTGTTACGGAGCAACTTCGCAACAACTGCATATCGAAAAATGCTGAAAATAAAATGACACTGCAAACCACATTTCATATACGGTAGATATCAGCCTCCAATTAGCACCTGTCACACTCATTCATGTTGTGAATAGGCACTGACGGGTGCAGAAGATTTTCTAAATTGGCGTTTATGAATGTCTAAAATCTCTAGTGTATAGATAGCCTTAGACATGTTGGATTTCAACATGTTTGATCTTGGACCTTCTCGTTTACGCTAATCAGAACTAAGCAAAAAGAAGCGGTACATAAAAAATGTGCACTAATGACCATTATCCTTCATGAAAATGATTGCATTTGGCCCAACTTGCTGATATCGGCAGGCTCAGACGACAGTCTAATGTGTATGGGGCCCTCCCGACAAAGGATATCAGGGAAGATAAGTATCTGTCATGTCCTATTTTGGAATGGTGATCATTTTGTTTTCGGTGAGATAAGCAGCCACCAAAACAGTCCAGCAGCGCTCCCTCAGAAAACCAGGATCTGTCTGCAGATTGTTCCTGTGTATGGAAGGATCGGGAGAGATGGCTGCTGGACAAACCATCATTGGTCTAACAGCTATTGTGTACGGGTCGCTTTAGTTTCTTGGATGTGTTCATTACCTGACGAAAATGTAAATTGTCTCTTCAGAGAAGAAGAGGACTTGAACACTATAGCTTTGCTTGTTGTAAGCAGCTTTCCCACAAATCACCATGAACCCTTTAATGAGCCTTGAAATGTGACATAGGATATAAGCCAAATCAGAATCTCAACTTGCAGACACGGTGTTTCAGTGTATTGCACCTCATCAGTGCAAAGACTGAGAACTGATTTGGCTAGGTGAGAGGCTCTGGACTGAAGTCTAGGGAGTAACAGTTCCCCTTTCAGAGAGTGACATACCGGCTACGGCATGCCAAGGACTCCCATCCAGAGACAAAAAGCTGCTTGTACTGTGAACCTTCATATATCTACCAATAAAGAAGTGTTGTGTTTAGGTTATGTTCACACATTCAGTATGTGGTCGGTATTTTACCTCAGTATTTGTAAGCCAAAATCAGGAGTGGAACAATCAGAGGAAAAGTATAATAGAAACACGTCACCACTTCTGTATTTATCACCCACTCCTGATTTTGGCTTACAAATACTGAGGTAAAATACTGAACAAATACTCAACGTGTGAATTTGGCCTAACACCATAATATGGAAGGATCATATGTTTTATCCCTTTTGAATTACCTTTCTCTCTGGCAGTCCTGTGCCAATTACTACTGTGTAGGTTTAGTAGATGTTAGATGTTTTACTTTGGGACGGCAATCATCATTTGTGTGTGAACACTAGTCCCATATCTCATCAGTAATCCTACATGGCTTGGCGCCATAGAAAATTCTATCAGCAACAGTCAGCTAATGCATCATGTGACTATAAAGGCTGTGTCATGCTTGCACCTTGGCTGATTGGCGCGGGCCGGGGGGTTGTGGCCCCACTGTGCCACAGACCAGACTACCCTGGAAGGGGCATGACTAAGACAGCTGTCTTGGTCTTCTCTGGAGCCTCCAATGGTGAGGTCAGGGTTGTGCTGCAGGCAGCTGCCAGGTACCACTCCAGGGTGGTGTCTGGCTGTGGCTGCTGATCTCACTCGGGGACAAGTCACTAGGACAGGTGCGACTGATAGGCAGGTAGGCACGGCTAGTACCAAGGCAGGCACGGCTTGAGACACAGGGCAGGCTGGAGTGATATATGAAGGAACAGGTAGAGGCCTCTTCACCCCTCCTGTCTGTTCCAGTACTAGCACCCGCTGTGTGGAGTATGACAGAACAGGGTTGGACCTGTTCACACAGGAGGTGCAGGTACGGATACAGGCAGGAGTGCGGAGCAGGTGGAGCCGCAGGAGCAGGCAGAGCCGCAGGGCTTGCAAGGGTGCAGAGCACAGGCAGGGCTTGCAAGGGTGCAGAGCACAGGTAGAGCTTGCAAGGGTGCAGAGCACAGGCAGGGCTTGCAAGAATGCAGAGCACAGGCAGGGCTTGCAAGGATGCAGAGCACAGACAGGGAGGCAAAGGTAGGACAGAGTTCAGACAGGGAGACAGCACGAGACAAGGTACAGGGTCCAGGAAATGCTGCCTCCTGGAGGGCGGAAGATTAGGTATAAGACAAAGCTAGGACGGAGACACAGAGACCAGGATATTCTGCCTCCTGGAGGGCAGACATAGAATACTAAGCAAGGCTAGGAGTTTTCCTCCAGAGAAGGAGGAGATACACAGGAGAGGACCTGGCAGGCTCAGTAGCAAGATGCTAACTAAGTTTAGACAATACTCAGGCAATGTTCTAGTGGGTCAGGCAGCCCTAAATAGTAGAGAGCTCTAGGTAATTGGTCAGGGACACATTAGACAGGTGCACCCTGACTGCATAAGAATCAGAGAGTTCTGGCGCTGCCCCCCTATACACACACACAGCCAGGAGGCATGCAGGAGAGCAGAGGAACAGAGCACACAGCTGGCAGCAGACAGAAATCACAGCATGGCTTGGAGCAGTGAGCAAGTTGGTGAGTGGGGAAAGGGAGGCCATGCAGCGATGCCAGCAGGGTTGTTACAGGCTGGTGGGAGAGGTCACCACCCACATCAGCTGACCAGCAACACAGCAGCTTCCAGCAAGGAAAACTGATATTAACCCTTGCTGGCACGAAAGGAAAAAACAACATTTAAATTAAACCAGAACCAGACGTGTCACGAATCCAAAAATGGATCGCGACACCCGCTGCATACAATGGATTTTTCAACGTTCACAGTGGTGGTCCAACATCCCAAACATCAGGGTCCTCTGCCATTCTAGCGTCCTCTTGTACAATGAATGGTCCCCTCCTGACTTGCAGTCCAGGCCCTCTCTCTCACTACGCCCTCTTGCACAATGGATGGTCCTATCCAGACATGCACGCCGGGCGCTTGCTCTTACAGTGTTCATTTGCACAGTGCCCTTCTGGACTTCAACCTGCACCAAAGACCCTCGTCCCTACTTTTGTTACTCTCTCGGGGCTTTTGGTTTGGACACTCGCCAGTAGCGTAGCTACTGTGGGGGCAGAGGGGGCCTTCGCCCCGGGCCCTGTCACATGAAGGGGCCCACTGAGAGCCGGCACTGCCACTTCAGTGATGAGGCACAATACAGCACAGGAGGAGAGCAGTAAAATACCTGCCCCCCTACCTGACTGAGATTCTGCACGCTGGTAGAATTGTGCTGACTGACCTCAGGAGCTTCTCCCAGGCTGCAGTTTTCTTCACTTAATGAGTCCACATGCATGCAGGGATTGCCTCAGGACAGGCACGCTGGGTCCTAGTGCCCACCCACATTTCACTCAGATACTTCCTGGTCCTGCTGCAAACTTCATCGGTAAGGCTGGTTTCACACTAACGTTTTTTTGCGCTGCATTTTTGCGCATACATGCGCATGCGTCCTTTTCCCCTATCTTTAACATGGGGGCGCATGGTCTAGCGTTTGCACGCGTTCGTACACGTTTTATGTGCGCATGTGTTTTTTTTGTAGTGTGCGCCCAGGCGCGCCGGACGCTACCTGTTACATTTTTGGTCCATCCGACCTCTCTCAAAAAAATGCATGCGCACGGAATGCGCAAAAAACCAGATTACAGTCTATGGGAACGCAGATGTGCGCATGGATATGCGCACGTCTGCGTTTAAAAACGCATACATTTTAAGAGTAAAAATGGCTAAAAAATGGTTAAAACACATGCACAAAAAGCAGCAAACGCATACAAAACGCATGATGCTTTTTTTGTATGCGTTTGCACTGCGCAAAAACTAAGCGCAAAAAAACGCTAGTGTGAAACTAGCCTAAGTGGGGATGAAATGTATTAGATTGATAGGCATGTCACAGTCACTGGGGGGTAAATGTGAGAGGATGGGGTATTGTGGGGGCTGAGGTGGAGGAGGGGGACAGGGCACTTGGGTGTGAATGTGAAAGGATGGGGGTGTTTGTGGGGGAGGGAGAGGATGAGGGTATTGTGCGGGATGGGGATGAGGTGAGGGAGGGTCAACAAGGCACTGGGGGGTGAATGTGAGAAGACAAGGGTATTTTGAGGGCTGAGGTGGGTGAGAGGCAACAACACTGGGGGGCTGATTATTATACGGTTTTGTTATGAGATTATATGCACTCCAACACATGTAATAGTTGTTCTCTGGGATGGGGAGGTCTGGGGCTTTTCATACTTAACAACTGGGTAAGCCATGAGCTGCATCACATTTAAAGCACCACTCCAGCATTTTTTTTTATTTCACCACTGGAGTGGCGCTTTAAATCCAAGACCGACTGTCTGATACTCACCTTCTGGCGATTTCATCTGTTTTCGCCAGCGCACTGCTCGGCTCCATCTCCTGCAGTTTGTGACCTGTCCGCTGCCCCAGTGTGTTATGGAGCGGTACGGAGGTCACTAAATCAATTTGAGTCTATGAGAGCCTCGTTCTGGCCTCTTTCTCGCCTCTTCCTGGCCCTCATAGACTTATGTGGTGCCCCCAGGGGTATGGTCGCCACAGTGGCTTTGCCTTCCTCCAGGGGAGGGTAATGCCAGGCTTGGAGGCAATGATGGGTCTCTCTCGCAGTCAATCTATGCATGCAACACAGTTCCACTCCAGGCCAGCAGGGGGAACTCTGAACCGGGATTAGGGGGAGGAGTGCTCTCTGAGGGCCAAGGGGAAGGAGTGGTTAGTTAGTCTGCGGAGGGTGAAGTGTGCAGACGTGTGGAAGGAGCGCTGAGATAGAGCTGAGAGCAAGAGCTCATTTCTGGAGTCTGGAGAGAGCGCATGAACTGGAGCCTGGTCTCCACGGTTGTACGGATACTAACGGTCCTGCAACTGACACCAGAGGAGTAGGAGGCTGTAAATGCCCTACTCCCATCTAAGACTTGAGGGCACAACAGCAGCTTGGATAGTGAGCCGAGACTCAGGAGAGAGGAGCCCCCGAGATAGGCTACAGCTGTCTGCCGTTCAAGTGAGGTTCTTGAGAACATCTGACAGGAGGAACTTCAGTGAAACTCGGTACTGGAGATCCCGCAAATAAGCGCTAGTAAGGAGACTGCACAACCCATCTGCTGAGAGAGAATCCCTGAATTGCTTCCAGGCTAGCCTGCTCCAATACCATCTGTAATCAGGACCCTGGACTGCAGTTATCAAGTAAAGGTACAGAAATTGCACCCCGCTGTGTCTTGTCTGCTTCCTACCTTTCCGTCACTGCTACATCCCCGTGCCAACCACATCTACACTGCCCTGGGACTATAGCTTCACCTGTGGGGAGCTTTTACATCTTTGCTGCACCATACCATCAGTCCAAGCAGATCTGCATGCAGCGTCAGCTTAACACCTCCCTTGCTGAGCACCACAGGTGGCGTCACGAACTATTCATCTAACTACATTCCACCATTCACATCTTCCTATTACTTGGGCGCCAAGGGCCACGGTCCGGGTCACCGCTGCTGTGACACATCCCACTGATACCGGCCCTGTACCGAGTACCCCACAGCCCTGGGAGGGCGACCCAATTTGGCGCCACAAACAGGCTTACGGAGCCCGGTACCCCCCGGGTCCTGTGTGCCATAGACTGTGTTTGTGTAAAAGACTGTGTGTGATATTGGCGCCAATTGCCGCCATTGCCGCGCTGTTTGGCGAGCGCGGGAAGAAGAAGGGGCAGGCCTTCGTGGGCGGAGCCTGCCACAGAGCGCAAAGAAGTGAAGTGCTGCGTGGGAAGAGAGGACAGTGTGTGAGTAGGGGAGGAGCTGAGGCCTACAGCCCGGAGCGTCGGGCCTTCGAAGCGGTCGCCGGTGAGCTCACACAAACCCCGGCCCTGGCTAACGTTAACTGGGGGGGAAGAGAATGCCCGCGCCACACGGTGATGCAGCGGCGTACGCTGTTGCCAACCCCGCGGCGCCGCAAGGAGGAGTGTCCGCCGCAGCGGTCCCCATAATGCCGCTATCTATGCCATACATACCGGGAGCGGCCTGGCTACTGCAGTACTCGGGTGAGTCACATACCCTGAGTGAATTTAAAGAGAGACTGTGCAGTTTGTTTAAAGTCTACCCTCTAAGAGAGCCAGAAAGTGAATATCCTGATTGGACAGTTACGGGTGCAGCGCAGAGAGAAGTGAAAGCCTGGCAGGACACTGATAAAGAGACTGTTGCGAAGATCCTGGCGAAGCTGAGAAGCACCTTTGACACTCGCCCTGCAGCTGAAATCAAGATGAGGTTCTTTGGCTGTAAACAGAAGGCGCAGGACAGTATAAGGGACTATGCTGTCAACCTGCAGGAGGCGCTGTGAGCAGTTAAGCAAGTTGATCCTGACAGTGTGAAGGAGGAGGATAAGCTGTTAAAGGAGCAGTTCATTGAAGGACTCCTATCCAGTACCCACAGAGGACAGTTGCGTATCATAACCCTGCAAAACCCTGATCTGGACTTTGCTGATTTTAAGGACAGGGCTATTCGGGTACTGCAGGAATCAACTGACAGCCGCCCAGTGCCCTCTAGGCGCCCAGCAATCACCTACCATCAGGAAGCAACATCCTTTCCTTCCCTCCCTGCAGAGGCTGATGCACAGATTCTGGATAAAGATCCAACTGAGGAGCTGCGTCTTCAAGTCCAGGAGTTGACCAGAGGGATGGCTGCACTTACCAAAACTGTGCAGTCCCTGCAGGTGTCCTCCAAGGAAAAGATCCAGCTTTCTTCCAGCCCAGAGGATGTAGCGTGGCTCCGGAGGAGGAGAGCCCCGCCACTTCGAGGGAGGAACAACGATCGCTATGACCAGGACGGACGTCCCATCTGTCGTCGCTGCTACAAGGCTGGTCATCTTGCAAGATTTTGTCCTTTAACCCCTTCCTGACATGAGACGTACTATCCCGTCCACGGTACCCGGGCCCGTATGACCGGGGACGGGATAGTACGTCTACCGCGATCAGCGGCGCCCACGTGGTGAGCGCCGCTGATCGCGGCCGGGTGTCAGCTGATTATCACAGCTGACACCCGGCACAATGTGTCAGGGGCGGTCACGGACCGCCCCCGACACATTAACCCCTTGCACACCGCGATCAAACGCGATCGTGGTGTACCGGGAGTTAAAGGGAAGCATCGGCAGGGAGGGGGCTCCCTCCGTGCTTCCCTGAGCCCCCCACGGCAGCGCAATGTGCAGCGCTGCTGCGGGGGACTCCTATCCTCCAGGCCCCCGAATCCAAGATGGCGACGGGGGCCTTCGGGGGCCTGGGGAAGCTGGCTTCCTCAGTGCCTGCAAAGCGCAGGCATGAGGAAGCCTTGTGCACTGCCTGTGACAGATTGCTGATCTGTCACAGTGATCTGTGATGTGACAGATCAGCGATCTGTCACAGGACAGTGATGTCCCACCTGGGACTATGTAATAAAGTAAAAAAAAATTTAAAAAAAAGTGTAAAAATAAATTTAAAAAAATCGCCAAATAAATTAGTAAAAAAAAAAAAAAAATATTCCCCAATAAATTCATTTTTTTAAAATAATAAAAAAAAAAAACAATAAATGTACACATATTAGGTATCGCCGCGTCCGTAACGACCTGCCCTATAAAACTGTCCCATTAGTTAACCCCTTTAGCGAACCCCTTAAAAAATAAAAATAAAAAACGAAGCAAAAAATAATGATTTATTATCATACCGCCAAACAAAAAGTGCAATAACGCGAGATCAAAAAGACGCATATAAATATCCATGGTACCGCTGAAAACGTCATCTTGTCCCGCAAAAAACAAGCTGCCACACAGCATCATCAGCGAAAAAATAAAAAAGTTATAACTCGCAGAATAAAGCGATGCAAAAATAATTATTTTTTATATAAAATAGTTTTCATTGCATAAAACCGACAAAAACATAAAAAAACGACCTAAATGAGGTATCGCTGTAACCGTACTGACCCGAAGAATAAAAGCGCTTTATCAATTTTACCGCACGCGGAACGGTGTAAACGCACCCCCCCCAAAAGAAATTCATGAAACACTGGTTTTTGTTCATTCTGCGTCCCAAAAATCGGAATAAAAAGCGATCAAAAAATTTCACGTGCCCGAAAATGGTACCAATAAAAACGTCAACTCGTCCCGCAAAAAATAAGACCTCACATGACTCGGTGGGTCAAAATACGGAAAAATTATAGCTCTCAATATGTGGTGATGCAAAAACTATTTTTACAATAAAAAGCGTCTTTTAGCGTGCGACAGCTGCCAAATATAAAAACCGCCATAAATAGTAAATCAAACCCCCCGTTATCACCCCTTTAGTTAGGGAAAAATAATAAAATAAAAAAAATGTATTTATTTCCATTTTTCCATTAGGGTTAGGGCTAGGGTTAGGGCTAGGGGTGTGTTGGGGTAGGGTTAGGTTAGGGTTAGGGCTAGGGTTAGGGTTAGGGCTAGGGTTAGGGTTAGGGCTAGGGTTAGGGCTAGGGTTAGGGCTAGGGTTAGGGCTAGGGTTAGGGGCGTGTTGGGGTTCGGGTTGGAGTTAGAATTGGGGGTTTCCACTGTTTGGGCACATCAGGGGCTCTCCAAATGAAACATGGCGTCTGATCTCAATTCCAGCCAATTCTGAGTTGAAAAAGTCAAATGGTGCTCCTTCCCTTCCAAGCTCTGCTATGCGCCCAAACAGTGTTTTACCCCCTCATGTAGGGTATCAGCCTACTCAGGACAAATTGCAAAACAATTTTTGGGGTCCAATTTCTCCTGTTACCCTTAGGAAAATAAAAAATTGGGGGCAAAAATATCATTTTTGTGGAAAAAAAATGTTTTTTTTTATTTTCACGTCCGAGTGTTATAAACTTCTGTGAAGCACTTGGGGGTTCAAAGTGCTCACCACACATCTAGATAAGTTCCGTGGGGGGTCTAGTGTCCAAAATGGGGTCACTTGTGGGGAGTTTCAATAGTTTAGGTACATCAGGGGCTCTCCAAACGCACATGACAACCGCAGACCATTCCATCAAAGTCTGCGTTCCAAAACGTCACTGCTTCCCTTCCGAGCCCCGACGTGTGTCCATACAGTAGTTTTCTCCCACATATGGGGTGTCAGCGTACTCAGGACAAATTGGACAACAACTTTTGGGGTCCAATTTCTCCTGGTACCCTTGGGAAAATAAAAAAAATGGTGACTAAAAGATCATGTTTGTGGAAAAAATACGAATTTTTTATTTTCACGCCCGGGCGTTGTAAACTTCTGTGAAGCACTGGGGGGGTCAAAGTGCTCACCACACATCTAGATA
The DNA here is from genome assembly GCF_039654945.1 of Dendrobates tinctorius. Lineage (NCBI taxonomy): Eukaryota > Metazoa > Chordata > Amphibia > Anura > Dendrobatidae > Dendrobates > Dendrobates tinctorius. The sequence continues at coordinate 360,959 of NW_027361789.1, read as the reverse complement.
AGTTCCTTGGGGGGTCTAGTTTACAAAATGGTGTCATTTGTGGGGGGTTTCCACTGTTTAGGTACATTAGGGGCTCTCCAAAGGCAACATGACACCCGCAGACCATTCCATCAAAGTCTGCATTCCAAAACGTCACTACTTCCCTTCCGAGCCCTGACGTGTGCCCATACAGTAGTTTTCTCCCACATATGGGGTAGCAGCGTACTCAGGACAAATTGGAAAACAACTTTTGGGGTCCAATTTCTCCTGGTACCCTTGGGAAAATAAAAAAAATGGTGACTAAAAGATCATGTTTGTGGAAAAAATACGAATTTTTTATTTTCACGCCCGGGCGTTGTAAACTTCTGTGAAGCACTGGGGGGGTCAAAGTGCTCACCACACATCTAGATAAGTTCCTTGGGGGGTCTAGTTTACAAAATGGTGTCATTTGTGGGGGGTTTCCACTGTTTAGGTACATTAGGGGCTCTCCAAAGGCAACATGACACCCGCAGACCATTCCATCAAAGTCTGCATTCCAAAACGTCACTACTTCCCTTCCGAGCCCTGACGTGTGCCCATACAGTAGTTTTCTCCCACATATGGGGTAGCAGCGTACTCAGGACAAATTGGAAAACAACTTTTGGGGTCCAATTTCTCCTGGTACCCTTGGGAAAATAAAAAAATGGTGACTAAAAGATCATGTTTGTGGAAAAAATACGAATTTTTTATTTTCACGCCCGGGCGTTGTAAACTTCTGTGAAGCACTGGGGGGGTCAAAGTGCTCACCACACATCTAGATAAGTTCCTTGGGGGGTCTAGTTTACAAAATGGTGTCATTTGTGGGGGGTTTCCACTGTTTAGGTACATTAGGGGCTCTCCAAAGGCAATATCACACCCGCAGACCATTCCATCAAAGTCTGCATTCCAAAACGTCACTACTTCCCTTCCGAGCCCCGACGTGTGCCCATACAGTAGTTTTCTCCCACATATGGGGTATCAGCATACTCAGGACAAATTGGACAACAACTTTTGGGGTCCAATTTCTCCTGGTACCCTTGGGAAAATAAAAAAATGGTGACTAAAAGATCATGTTTGTGGAAAAAATACGAATTTTTTATTTTCACGCCCGGGCGTTGTAAACTTCTGTGAAGCACTGGGGGGGTCAAAGTGCTCACCACACATCTAGATAAGTTCCTTAGGGTGTCTAGTTTCCAAAATGGTGTCATTTGTGGGGGGTTTCCACTGTTTTGGTACATCAGGGGTTTTCCAAACGCGACATGGTGTCCGATCTCAATTCCAGCCAAAAACGTCAAATGGCGCTGCTTCCCTTCCGAGCTCTGCCATGCGCCCAAATAGTGGTTTACCCCCACATGTGGGGTATCAGCGTACTCAGGACAAATTGCACAATAACTTTTAGGGTCCTGTTACCCTTGGAAAAATAAGAATTGAGGGTGAAAAGATCATTTTTGTTTAAAAAATATGATTTTTTAATTGTATGGCTTTATGTTATAAACTTCTGTGAAGCCCATGGGGGTTCAAAGTTCTCACCACACATCTAGATAAGTTCCTTAGGGTGTCTAGTTTCCAAAATGGTGTCATTTGTGGGGGGTTTCCACTGTTTTGGTACATCAGGGGTTTTCCAAACGCGACATGGTGTCCGATCTCAATTCCAGCCAAAAACGTCAAATGGCGCTGCTTCCCTTCCGAGCTCTGCCATGCGCCCAAATAGTGGTTTACCCCCACATGTGGGGTATCAGCGTACTCAGGACAAATTGCACAATAACTTTTAGGGTCCTGTTACCCTTGGAAAAATAAGAATTGAGGGTGAAAAGATCATTTTTGTTTAAAAAATATGATTTTTTAATTGTATGGCTTTATGTTATAAACTTCTGTGAAGCCCATGGGGGTTCAAAGTTCTCACCACACATCTAGATAAGTTCCTTAGGGTGTCTAGTTTCCAAAATGGTGTCATTTGTGGGGGGTTTCCACTGTTTTGGTACATCAGGGGTTTTCCAAACGCGACATGGTGTCCGATCTCAATTCCAGCCAAAAACGTCAAATGGCGCTGCTTCCCTTCCGAGCTCTGCCATGCGCCCAAATAGTGGTTTACCCCCACATGTGGGGTATCAGCGTACTCAGGACAAATTGCACAATAACTTTTAGGGTCCTGTTACCCTTGGAAAAATAAGAATTGAGGGTGAAAAGATCATTTTTGTTTAAAAAATATGATTTTTTAATTGTATGGCTTTATGTTATAAACTTCTGTGAAGCCCATGGGGGTTCAAAGTTCTCACCACACATCTAGATAAGTTCCTTAGGGGGTCTAGTTTCCAAAATGGTGTCATTTGTGGGGGGTTTCCACTGTTTTGGTACATCAGGGGTTTTCCAAACGCGACATGGTGTCCGATCTCAATTCCAGCCAAAAACGTCAAATGGCGCTGCTTCCCTTCCGAGCTCTGCCATGCGCCCAAATAGTGGTTTACCCCCACATGTGGGGTATCAGCGTACTCAGGACAAATTGCACAATAACTTTTAGGGTCCTGTTACCCTTGGGAAAATAAAAATTGGGGTGAAAAGATCATTTTTGTGGAAAAAATATGATTTTTTAATTGTACCGCTGTACGTTATAAACTTCTGTAAAGCCCTTGTGGGTTCAAAGTTCTCACCACATATCTAGATAAGTTCCTTGGGGGGTCTAGTTTCCAAAATGGGGTCACTTGTAGGGGGTTTCCACTGTTTAGGTACATCAGGGACTCTCCAAACGTGACATGGCGTCCAATCTGAATTCCAGCCAATTTTGCATTGAAAAAGTCAAACGGCGCTCCTTCCATTCTGAGCTCTGCCATGCGCCGAAACAGTCGTTCCCCCCCACATATCAGGTATCTGCGTACTCAGGACAAATTGCACAATAACTTTTGCAGTTCAATTTCTCCTGTTACCCTTGGTAAAATAAAAAAAATTGAACCTGAAGTATTTTTTTTATGAAAAAAAGTTAGATGTTCATTTTTTTTTAAATATTCAAAAAAATTCCTGTGACGCACCTAAAGGGTTAATAAACTTCTTGAATGTGGTTTTGAGCACCTTAAGGGGTGCAGTTTTTAGAATGGTGTCACTTTTGTGTATTTTCTATCATATAGACCCCTCAAAGTGGCTTCAAATGTGATGTGGTCCTAAAAATAAAATGGTGTTGTAAAAATGAGAAATCGCTGGTCAACTTTTAACCCTTATAACTTCCTAACAAAAAAAAATTTTGGTTCCAAAATTGTGCTGATGTAAAGTAAACATGTGGGAAATGTTAGTTATCAAGTTTTTTGTGTGCCTTATCTCTGTGATTTAAGGGCATAAAAATTCAAAGTTGGAAAATTGCGAAATTTTCAAAATTTTCGCCAAATTTCCGTTTTTCTCACAAATAAATGCAAGTTATTTGAATGAAATTTTACCACTAACATGAAGTACAATATGTCACGAGAAAACAATGTCAGAATCACCGGGATCCATGGAAGCGTTCGAGAGTTATGACCTCATAAAGGTACAGTGGTCAGAATTGTAAAAATTGGCCCGGTCATGAACGTGCAAACCACCCTTGGGGGTGAAGGGGTTAAACGAGCAAACCCTGGGGCAGAGGGCCAACCCCCAGGAGTAGGACCACAAGGCCCAAGGAACTGGCGAGCCAAGTATGTGGGAGGGAGACCGATCCTTTCTGTGGTGATTGACGGCATCCCCATGAACGAATTGCTGGACACTGGCTCCCAGGTGACCACTATGCCGTATATTCTTTACAAGAGGTATTGGGCTGATTCAGAACTTACCCGTGGCCCAACTGATGAACTGACAGTAGTTGCCAGTAATGGTCAGTCTTTACCGCAGATAGGATGTAAAGAAATTACTGTTAAAGTGGGTCGGGTAGAGCTAAAATCTCAAGGTCTGATAGTTGTTGATATTGATCGATGTGAATGTAATCCCATGATGACTCTTGGTACAAATGTAATTGAAAATTGTCTTTCCGAGGTTATTGTCTTGTTGCAACAGGTGGCTGAGACTGCTGGTTCTAGTGAACAACAAGTCCTGCAGAAGGAGATCAGAGCCCTGATGCAAAGACAACAGGTAGAACTCTCTGGTGGAGAAATTGGCAGTTTCAGAGTGAGTGATCCCTTCCCCATTGCAATACCCCCCAGATGTGAAATGTTGGTTTGGTGTCGGGCAGCTATAGGTCTTAGAGGGAGAGATTACCAGGCATTGGTAGAACCAGTATACTCCGATAGCAGGCCCACTGTCCTGACAGCCAGAGGGGTGGTTGACGTACGAAAGGGGAGAGTACCTGTACGCCTTTTGAATTGTGGGGAGGAGGCGGCCACGATACCTCGGTACGCCACAGTTGCTAAGCTGCTCACTGTCAATAACAACTCTTTGCAGGCAGCAGAGCCCTTGGTCTCATCCGATCAGGTGGGGGACAATGGCCCCGTGAAGCAGATGGAGGAGTGGTGCCAGCAACTGCAGGTGGGAACTGACTCCATGCCCTCCTACCAGAAAAATGGGGTTTACAGAGTGACACAAGAGTATGAGCGGGTATTCAGCAAACACCCACTAGATTTTGGGCAGGCAAAAGGGGTTCAACATCATATCCCCACTGGAGACCATCCACCCATAAAGGTGAGGTACAGACCTATACTCCCAACACAATACCAATGTGCTAAGAGTATGTTGAGGGAGATGAAGGAAGCTGGGGTTATCAGAGACAGTTGTAGCCCCTGGCAGCTCCCATAGTTTTTGTAACGAAAAAGGATGGTACCATGAGAATGTGTGTTGATTACAGGAAAATTAACAGCTTTACACATAAAGACGCCTACCCACTACCTAGAATTGAGGAATCATTAGCTGCACTTAAAACTGCTACCTACTTTTCCACCTTAGATCTCACTAGTGGGTATTGGCAGGTTCCTGTGGCAGAGGCAGACAAGGAGAAAACGGCATTTACCACTCCAATGGGTCTCTGTGAGTTCAATTATATGCCATTCGGGCTCTGCACAGCCCCAGGAACATTTCAACGGCTGATGGAGTGCTGCCTGGGACACATGAACTTTGAGACGGTCCTGTTGTATCTGGATGATGTCATTGTTTTCTCCAAAACCTATGAAGATCATCTGGAACACCTGGCTGAAGTGTTTGAAGCTTTGTCCAATTTTGGCCTGAAGGTGAAGCCCTCCAAGTGCCACCTCCTGAATCCCAAGGTGCAGTATCTCGGTCATGTGGTCAGTGCAGAAGGTGTGGCACCAGATCCTGATAAGGTCACAGTCATTCGACACTGGCCGATGCCCAGCAACCTTCATGAAGTACGCCAATTCCTTGGACTGGTAGGCTACTACCAAAGATTCATCAAAGGCTTTACTGAAATAGCCACCCCTATGCAAAATCTTCTGGTGGGGCAGTCCAAGAAGTCCAAACGGAAAAATTCCACCTTTGAATGGACTGAAGAGTTGGAAAGGTCCTTCACCAGATTGAAGATGGCTCTCACAGGAGATGAAGTTCTGGCCTACCCAGATTATGACAAACCCTTTGTGCTGTACACTGATGCCAGCAACGTGGGACTAGGAGCAGTACTGTCGCAGGTACAGAATGGGAAAGAAAGATTGATCTCCTACGCCAGCAGGAAGCTGCGCCCCACTGAAAGGAACCCTGACAACTACAGTTCTTTCAAGCTGGAGTTCCTTGCCATAGTCTGGGCTATCCCTGAAAGGTTCAAACATTACCTAGCCTCCGCTAAGTTCACTATCTTCACGGACAACAACCCGTTGACGCACTTGGACACTGCAAAACTAGGTGCACTGAAACAGCGATGGATGGCTCGGCTATCTAACTATGAGTTTACCATCAAGTACCGGGCAGGACACAAGAATGTCAATGCTGATGCGCTGTCCAGAATGCCTAACCTACCAGATGCAGGAGAAGACCCTGAGGCTCTTGAAGAAATAGAGTTACCTCCCTTCCACCGGCCACTTGCGGCCCAGCGTGCTCAAGGAGTGAGAAACAGATGGTCTGGCTTGAAGGAGGTCACCCTGAATCCATTGCCCCATCATGACTGGGCAGAAACGCAAGATAGTGACCCTGCAGTCCGCCTGGTGAAGGAGCTACTGTCACAAGCTGACTCACGCCCAGAGTCGGATGCTCCTGAAGAAACCCAACAGTTGTGGAAGGAGAAAGGCCGGCTGTTCATCTAAGAAGGAAAGCTGTGTTGGAGGAGTATCAATGCCCGCACTCATGAGCTGGTTTGGCAGGTGATAGTCCCAAAGAGAGAGGCATCAATGGTCCTGGAAGCATACCACAATGGAGCTGGACACTTCGGATGGAAGAAGTTGGAAGCATTGCTCCAGGAAAGGTTTTACTGGGCTGGTATGAGGAAAGCCATTGAGAGGTGGTGCCGGGAGTGTGGACAATGTAACCTACGCAGAAAGGATCGAAACAGCCAGAGAGCTCCTCTACAGCCAATCATCACCAAACAGCCCCTTGAGTTGGTAGCCCTGGACCATGTGAAGCTGGTTCCAAGCCGGTCCGGCTACATCTTTGCTCTTACCATTGTGGGCCACTACTCAAGATTCCTGGTAGTTGTGCCTGTCAAACATCAGACAGCCAGGACAGCAGCCAGAGCGTTCCAACAGAACTTCTGTAGACCGCATGGATATCCTGAAAGAGTGCTTACAGATCAAGGTCCAACTTTCGAGGCAGAAGTGTTCCAAGAATTCTGTAACTTGAATGGTTGTAAGAAGATCCGGACAACACCGTACCACCCACAGACCAATGGCATGTGTGAGAAGATGAACCAGGTAGTGATTGACCTACTGAAGACTTTGCCCTTGGAGGAGAGGAATCTGTGGCCAGAGAAGTTGCCAGATCTGGTGGACCTCTACAACCATACTCCAGTGAACTCCACCAACTGTACCCCAGCCTACTTAATCAGAGCAAGACCTGGTAAACTGCCTATTGATTTGGACATGGGAGTCCTTACGCCCGAAGTAACGTCACCAGATGCTGACTGGGATACAGAAAGACAACAACAGTACAGAAGAGTTCAAGAATGTGTGGAAAAGAGTCTAGCCCAGGCAAGACAAAAGCAGGAAAAGCTTTACAATCAAAACACACCTGCCATTCCTTTGTCTTCGGGAGAACAAGTCCTAAAAATGAAGAGAAGATTGCACAAATTGGATGATCAATGGGAAGCTGAACCTTATACCATTCTGCCCTCAAACCTTGATAATACCAAGGTATGACTTATTAGCAAAGATGGAGGAGAAACCTCAGCAGCAATATCAAGAGATCACCTGAAACTACGTCCTGACCTGCTGAAGGAAATAGTGGAAGAACCAGATAACATCCAACCCATAGAGGAAGAAGAGAAGGTCAGCACAATACTTGGGGAATTCCCTGCAAATTGGACTAAAGTAAATGATGCTATAGTGGTGCTGGTGTTGACATTTCCCCAATTGGTAGCACAGGAAGACGTGACTCAAGGAAATCCTGAGGATCAGGAAAATCAGGCAGCAGATGCCACACCAGCAGTGGAGCCAGAGAACCCTCGCCCTGCCAGTGGTGAACCTGTTATGCCCCTGGTGAGTCTAAGAGTTCACCGACAATCTAGGATCCCTGTGCCATGCAGAACCCCCAGTAGTGTATCCAGTACATTAACCACTACACCAGTATTACGCAGGTCTACCCGCATTACACAAGGGATACCACCCATCAGATATCGCATATAGATAAATGTAAATGTTGAAATTGTATGTGTATATATGTAACTATTTTTCAAGTTTTGTGCCTACAGGTAACCTGTAAGAGTTTCCTTTGGATTTGCCAGTTTTGTTTTATGGACATTGTACCACAGGACTTGTGTGGTCAAAACTTTCCTGTATATAGTTCACCATTTGCCCAGGAATGGACCATGGACATTGATGCTTGGACTTATCATCATAGGACCATTTTTGAAGCTCTTGGTTTTTGTAACTTTTTCATTTTTAACTCTTGTACAATTATTATTGTTTAACTGTTTACATGCTTCATGTTTTTGTTCAGCCCAGGAGTGCTGACTTGCACTAAGGGGGAATGTGGCGCCCCCAGGGGTATGGTCGCCACAGTGGCATTGCCTTCCTCCAGAGGAGGGTAATGCCAGGCTTGGAGGCAATGATGGGTCTCTCTCGCAAGTCAATCTATGCATGCAACACAGTTCCACTCCAGGCCAGCAGGGGGAACTCTGAACCGGCATTAGGGGGAGGAGTGCTCTCTGAGGGCCAAGGGGAAGGAGTGGTTAGTTAGACTGTGGAGGGTGAAGTGTGCAGACATGTGGAAGGAGCGCTGAGATAGAGCTGAGAGGAAGAGCTCATCTCTGGATAGAGCGCATGAACTGGAGCCTGGTCTCCACGGTTGTACGGATACTAACGGTCCTGCAACAGACACCAGAGTAGTAGGAGGCTGGAAATGCCCTACTCCCATCTAAGACTTGAGGGCACAACAGCAGCTTGGACAGTGAGCCGGGACTCAGGAGAGAGGAGCCCCCCGAGATAGGCTACAGCTCTCTGCCGTGCAAGTGAGGTTCTTGAGAACATCTGACAGGAGGAACTTCAGTGTAACTCGGTACTGGAGATCCCGCAAATAAGCGCTAGTAAGGAGACTGCACAACCCATCTGCTGAGAGAGAATCCCTGAATTGCTTCCAGGCTAGCCTGCTCCAATACCATCTGTAATCAGGACCCTGGACTGCAGTTATCAAGTAAAGGTACAGAAATTGCACTCCGCTGTGTCTTGTCTGCTTCCTACCTTTCCGACACTGCTACATCCCCGTGCCAGCCACATCTACACTGCCCTGGGACTATAGCTTCACCTGTGGGGAGCTTTTACATCTTTGCTGCACCATACCATCAGTCCCAGCGGATCTGCCTGCAGCGTCAGCTTAACACCTCCCTTGCCGAGCACCACAGGTGGCGTCACAAACTATTCATCTAACTACATTCCACCATTCACATCTTCCTATTACTTGGGCGCCTAGGGCCACGGTCCGGGTCACCGCTGCTGTGACACATCCCACTGATACCGGCCCGGTACCGAGTACCCCACAGCCCTGGGAGGGCGACTCACTTACATTGAGCGCTTGTGATGTAGCTTCGAATGTCTAGACAATCAGAAGCTGCGCTCAAAAGATGGTGCCGCGGGATTGGAGCGGTGCCAAAAAGTAGTGAATACGGCAGAGGATGAGTATATGACCGGGGCAGGAGACTTGCGCTTAAAGCACCACTCCAGCAGTGAAAAAAAATCCTGCTGGAGTGGTGCTTTAATAACTTAATAATAAACAGACTGCCAAATCATGACAGGGAGCGCCTGCTGCATGAGACCCCAATATCACTGTATTTATCAGGCGGTCATGGACCCCACGTTTGACATATACTTGTGTCGACTAGAAAGGTTTGGTTTCTTTCAATAGAAGAGAATTGAGAGAATCCGAAAGAGTCGTCACTTGACTGCCTGCTGACATCAGTGATGCTGAGGCCATTGTTACTGTACATTAGGGGACTCAGGGGACACTATTAAATGTCAAGTCGGCACTTAAGAAGCATTATTTATAGGGGCACCAGTGCGCAGCTACTGGGTGGTAGAGGCTGCTGAGCCGGCTGTCAGTCTGGGTAAGAGGTGCAGTTACAGCTACTGCTCTCTATACACAGAGCAGTGACTGAAACCGTGCTGGTCCTGACGCCACCCCCGAGGCTGCAGTGATGAATAAAGTTAATTTACTCCTGGCAGTGTTACTCTCAGTGCAGGTAACGCATGATGTCAGAACACTATTAACTATTATACTGTGTTTTGGGGGACCAGTGGGGACATCATTCTATGTATAGGGGAACTCTAATGGACATCATATGGTATGTACGGGAGCTGTGGGCCCATCATCTAATATATAAAGCTCAAGTGTGTGTGTGTGTGTATGCATGTATGTATGTATGTATGTCCGGGATTGGCAACCGCACCGTTGCAGCTACAGCCACAAAATTTGGCACAGTCACACGTCTGGACCCCGAGAGTGTCCTAGGCTATGTTGTGAGGCGAAAGTTTAACCCCGCGTGCTCCAATTCACCAAACAATTTTGCCCCTATCTACATAATGGGGAAAAAGTGTTTGTGTATCAAGCCCCGCCCCTCATTATGATGTCATAATGGTTGCCATGGCGACGCTGATGTCATCATAGGTTGCAAGCCCCGCCGCTCATTATGATGTCATAATGGTTGACTATGGGATGGAGGATGTGTGATGGGTATATGGGCTCTGGACTATGGGATGGAGGATATGTATGACGGGTATATGGGCACGGGACTATGGGATGGCGGATATGTATGATGGGTATATGGGCACGGGACTATGGGATGGCGGATATGTATGATGGGTATATGGGCACGGGACTATGGGATGGAGGATATATATGATGGGTATATGGGCATGGGACTATGAGATGAAGGATGTGTGATGGGTATATGGGCACTCAACTATGGGATGGCGAATATGTATGATGGGTATATGGGCATGGGACTATGGGATGGAGGATGTGTGATGGGTATATGGGCACTCGACTATGGGATGGAGGATATGTATGATGGGTATATGGGCACGGGCCTATGGGATCATGGATATGTATGATGGGTATATGGGCACGGGACTATGGGATGGAGGATAATTATAATTTGCTATAACTAACCACAGTTAGTTACTATGCCCGGGCAGCGCGGGGCTCTTCAGCTAATCTAATATATAAAGCTCAAGCGTGTGTATGTATGTATGTATGTATGTCCGGGATTGGCATCCGCACCGTCGCAGCTACAGCCACAAAATTTGGCACAGTCACACGTCTGGACCCCAAGAGTGTCCTAGGCTATGTTGTGAGGCGAAATTTTAACCCCGCGTGTTCCAATTCGCCAAACAATTTTGCCCCTATCTACATAATGGGGAAAAAGTGTGTGTGTGTCAAGCCCCGCCCCTCATTATGATGTCATAATGGTTGCCATGGCGATGCTGATGTCATCATAGGTTGCAAGCCCCGCCGCTCATTATGATGTCATAATGGTTGACTATGGGAAGGAGGATGTGTAATGGGTATATGGGCACTGGACTATGGGATGGAGAATATGTATGATGGGTATATGGGCACGGGACTATGGGATGGAGGATGTGTGATGGGTATATGGGCACTGGACTATGGGATGGAGGATATGTATGATGGGTATATGAGCAAGGGACAATGGGATGGAGGATGTGTGATGGGTATATGGGCACGGGACTATGGGATGGAGGATATGTATGATGGGTATATGGGCATGGGACTATGAAATGAAGGATGTATGATGGGTATATGGGCACTCGACTATGGGATGGCGAATATGTATGATGGGTATATGAGCATGGGACTATGAAATGAAGGATGTGTGATGGGTATAGGGGCATGGGACTATGGGATGGAGGATGTGTGATGGGTATATGGGCACTCGACTATGGGATGGAGGATATGTATGATGAGTATATGGGCACGGGCCTATGGGATCGTGGATATGTATGATGGGTATATGGGCACGGGACTATGGGATGGAGGATAATTATAATTTGCTATAACTAACCACAGTTAGTTACTATGCCCGGGCAGCGCCGGGCTCTTCAGCTAGTACTGTATATAAGGGATCTTTGGGCCTACCATACTGTGTATAGGGGAGCTGTGAGCATACCACACTGTGTATAGAGGAGCTGTGGGGGCATTTTACTGTGTATAAGGGAGCGGTTAGCCCATTATACTGTGTACAGGGGAATTGTGGGGGACACCATACTGTATATATGGAAGCTATGGGCCCACCATACTGTTTTTAGGGGAGCTATGAAGGCATTATACTGTGCATAGGTGAGCTGTTGGCCCATTATACTGTATATAGGGAAGCTCTGGGGGGCATTATACTTTCTATAGTGGAGCTCTGTCGGCATAAGACTGTGCATAGAGGAGCTGTGGGCTCATCATACTGTGTATAGGGGAGCTGTGGGCTCATCATACTGTGTATAGGAGAGCTGTGGACCTACCATACTGTGTATAGGGGAGCTGTAGGATCATCATACTGTGTATAGGGGAGCTGTGGGCGCATCATACTGTGTATAGGGGAGCTGTGGGCGCATCATACTGTGTATAGGGGAGCTGTGAGCTCATCATACTGTGTATAGGGTAGCTGTGGGCTCATCATTCTGTGTATAGGTGTCACGTGGACCAGTCCTGTGTGACACGGCCCGCAGGCCGGTACTAAAACAACAAGACACGGGGAAAGGGGCAACAGTTACAACGGTGGGCCCTGCGATAGGGAACGGGGACGTGGAGACCTCCTGCACTCCCCTGAGTCAGTGTCCCTCCACTCCCTAGGCCGGTTCCGCACCAGGCGCCGATCAGGATACCTGTCACCCTAGCACACCCTACACCTATGCCTTGCTAGGGAGCAGGGTGATGCAGGCACTGGCCCCACCACTGTACTAATACACACCAGGGAAAAATACAAACAGGGGAAACACTAAAAGACTTATCTTGCTCTGCTGTAGCACCAGGCAGCAGAGTGCATAACCGGATTAACTTTTCGCAGTGGCTTGACATCTCAGAGCCAGCTGCCACCTTCACCATCTCACTCTGCTGTGGACACCGAGCAGCCAGAGTTCAACACCAGTTTCAGCAGTGGCTCCAACCTTCAAGCCAGCTGCTTACTTCACCAGGTTTCTGCAGTGGCTTCACACCTCAGCCAGCTGCTCCCTTCACCGTGGTTGGAATCCCAAAAAGACGCTATCACCAACACCTGCTCATAGACCATGTGGCCCTATATAGGAAAAGGGAATGGTCAAATGATCAGGGGCTAAAGGCTGCTATAATCCCAGTGACCACCGGGGGCAAAAGGCAAAGCAAAGAAAACATCAAGTGCAATGACCCTAACGGCCACCGGGGGCAAAACTAGAACTGGAACCACCAGCGCGCAATGACCTTAATGGCCACCGGGGGCAAAACTAGAACTGAAACCACCACAGTGCAAGAAAAAAAAAGGTTACTAGTGAATTTTATCTGTCATGATCCAGCATGGATCATGACAATAGGGAAGCAGTGGGGACATCATACTTTGTATAGGGGAGCTGTGGGATCATCATAGTGTGTATAGAGGAGCTGTGGGGGCATTATACTGTGTATAAGGAAGCTGTGTGCCCACCATACTGTGTATAGTCGAGGCTGTAAATGGGGGCTACTTAGGGGACTTTATTAAATGTTAAGCGGGCACTTAAACATTATTGTTGTAGGGGCACTCAGAGTAGTGTGACCATCAAAATTGCATACGTGGTATTATTACTTTCTAGGGACAAAATGTGGAGGGCACTAGCCCAGGGCATTAATGTTTTCTAGGGGTGAATTTTATTATCTAGAGATACAAAGGAGTCATTATTATTATGTAAGGGGCACAGTGATGGCATTACTATGTGGGGCGGTACCATTATTGTACCACACAGCAGGTACTGTAGTACAGATATGGCAGCAGCGGCTCAGTATTAGGGTATCAGCAGAATGAGGAGTTTGTGCAGGTCTGGGAATAGATATGGACAGTGCAGGAATTATGAGAAGTCAAATGTGTATTTGTGGTAATTTCTGCAGCCGAGTCCTGGCTGGAGAAGTTGTCATGTTGGTCTGGGCCAGATGGAAAAGGTGAGAAAAGTGAACGATTCCATCAGAAAGAATGTCAGCGGTAAGTCACTATTTATAACTGTACTGTGATCTCCTATATGTTCTGCAGGACTGGTATCTACCACTTTATGGTCGCCATATAGTAATATCAGTGTTCGTTTTTGTATATAGATTTTCAATCAGCACGGTCATCTGCTGATGTTCCCCCATGCTCACAATTAGGGTGCACCACGTAGCTGTAGTAAGGATTACCTGGTTAGGGGCCCACTCATATTTTTCGCCCCCCTAAGCTGAAACCCTAGCTACGCCTCTGACACTCGCCTATCTGGTGACCCCTCTGCATCTCCCTCGCTGTCACTTAGAGGTCAACTTCTCACTTTACGGCCCAAATAGCTTCTTCAACAAGGGTCAATTACAGGCGCAATATGGCGCTGTCATGGGGCAGTTCGGTGGGTCCGTGCAATTTAGTAGCTGTGGGGATAATGTGATAACTTTTGGGGGCACAACAAGGAGAAAGTCTGACTAACACTCTAATTGTATAGCCAGTCTGTCACTTCTAGGGCAATGCCATTATAACTCGTGAGCACAGTGTGTTTGGAACTTGAGGGGAAAAGCAGTATTGTTGGCACTGTTATAGATCAGTATGACTGGCACTAGGCAGGACGTGTGACTGGCACTGCTGTAGGACCGTGTTGTTGGCAAGCACTACTATAGCACAGTGTGACTCCCACTTGTATAGGACCGTGTTGTTGGCACTGCCATGGGACAATGTGACTAGCAATGCTATAGCACAGTCTGACTGGCACTACTGAGTATATTGTGGTTGGCACTGCTATAGCACAGTGTGACTGGCACTACTGAGTATATTGTGTTTGGCACTGCTATAGGACAGTGTGACTGGCACTGCTGGGTATATTGTGGTTGGTACTGCTATAGGACAGTAAAAAAATTTACGCAGAGTAATTGAGGTAAAATCATTAATTTTTTTGCAATCCAGGCACTTTCCTTGATTTTCATGCTGTAAAATCACTAATAATGTCACTAAAGTCCAATTCACGTAGTATACAGTATCTGACTCAATGCTCATGATAGCCAAATTTACAAGTCGTTCCTGCTTCATGGATGTCCTTAATCGGTTTTCAACTAATTTAAGTTTTGAGAAGGAACGCTCACCATTTCAGTTTGTTACCATCAAAATTAGATATATCCTTAGAGCTATCTCAATATTTGGAAAGTGTCCTGCACACCCTTTTCCATGATAAGCTTGTACACGAAAAGTTCAGTGTTGATATCTTTTGGCTCCTCGTCTGTGAATAAATTGGCAAATGTTACAAGCTGACACAGTTCATCGATAAATATAATGTCCAAGTCATCTGAATAAGACCTGACAAGTTGCTCTGATTTGGCCTTAAGGTCGTCTGAAGACAGTTCTTTCAGATGGCTAAAAAAGCTAAATTTGCTTGATATATCATTATATGCTTGAAGATGTTGGTCAAGAGAAGCGATAAACCGATCAATGATGGGCAAGAAAGTTTCTGTTCTGTATTTTTCAGAAGGGCTGAGTTGTACTTCTTCGGTATGACCATAATCCAATGGATTGACACACACGTTTCGGCGCCTGTGTCGAGTTATCGTTTGAACATACTCAGATGAACCAGACAGCTCTTTGCCTTGCTTCTCATAAATTTTGAAGGAGTCACGCTTTGATGCGACATAGTTTATTAGGCTGGTAAGTGACGCCACAGCAGTGTTTAGATCGAGTTTTGTGTGTTGTAGATTTTTACTAGTAGCATCTGTTCTCTGCAAGATATCATTCCAGAAAGTAGTGTTAATACCAATTAAAGCCGATTCATTTGTATTCATTTGGGCTGAATAAAGTGTATACACGGCACTATACTGTAAACAGGCCCACACTATATACATACGGTATACACAGACACACTGTAATGCAGGATAGAGTGTGGACCTGTATATACAGTATGGTACTGTGTAGGACAGGAGCTGCAAGAAAGATACACACACACATCATACTCACCCACCGAAACACTGTGAAGACTGAACTACTTCACCTCTGGATCTTCAGTGACTGAAGATCCATTCCAGAGTGAAGTCCAGCCGTGCTCAGCGGTGGAGAATCCGCTTCTCACGCCAATGTGGTAGGGGCCCAGATTGGTGGGTGGTCCACTGCTTACCACGACCGGATGCGCCAAAGACGAGTCGGAGGCAGAATTCAGTTGTAACAGATCCGGGTTTATTTGCCGTCCTCCTGACGACCTTAGCCATGCACCGCAGTTCCTTTACAGCTCTCCATTTCCAGGCCCGGGTACCTTTTACCTCTCCTTTAGTCGTGATGACGTCCCTCACGGATCTTTCGCTGGGGCTGTCCTAAACCAATCTACTGCCAGTGCTTCACCTGCCCGAGGTCGTTGTCCAGTCGGTATTCCCGGGGCCTCGTCTGTCCTGCGGTACGTCGTGTCAGGGCCACCCCCTTGTCTTCTCTTATCAGTCCCCTGGTCGAGTTCTTCACCGTTCTCCATCTGTCCTGAGTCCTCCTCTGTTGAGCTCCTCCCGGGACTAGCCTAGCCTCTGGAACCCCAACCAGTCCTATTTATCCCCTCTCTAACTGGGAATTTCTCTCCTGGGTTCCTATCTCCCCGCCCCCCATGACTAAGCAGTTTCTATAGCAGTAAGTTGATGTCAAGTCCTGAACTACACTCCCTCCTGCCATCTTGTGGTCAAATCCCGGTATTGCACTCCCTTTTCTGTCTTTCCCTGCTGTTACCTTTCTGTAATTGCCAATCTCCGTCTGTAGTGCACAAATCGTCCCCTTCTACTTCCAGTTAAGTCTGTCCGTCAAGTCACCTTACCCACACCGACATTGTGGCTCCGTCTCCTTCCTCGAAGGTAGCTGAGCAATCTCTCATCTGATCTAATCTGAGGGAGCGATCATATAGCTGAATAGGTAGCGCCTAGAAGCTTCTGTTTGGATAAGAGAAGGCTGCCGCATGCCATAAGCTAAGCATTAGGTATAGGCTACTAAGGAAGTCTGGTTAGCCAGGTTAGTGGATGCTGATGAAGATCAGGTGCCATGACTCTGCCGCTCTGCGCCAGCCACTGAGATGTAGGACCGTAGCTAGGTCCCTACACTTTCAATAGTTTCTCTTTTGTTAAATGTTCCTTATCATTAGAAATGGTTCACAGCAAAGAGACGTGTATTTTACATGTTTTGAGATATTTATCCCTATATTGGTGAGAGGCCCCCGCTTGGTAGCCCCCCCTAAATCCGGGCCTGCTGCTATATGTAGCACAGTGTGGTTGGCACTGCTATAGGACAGTGTGACTGGCACTGCTGGGTATATTGTGACTGGCACTGCTATAGGACAGTGTGACGGGCACTGCTGGGTATATTGTGACTGGAACTGCTATAGCACAGTGTGACTGGCACTACTGGATATATTGTGGTTGGCACTGCTATAGGACAGTGTGACTGGCACTGCTGAGTATATTGTGGTTGGCACTGCTATAGGACAGTGTGACTGGCACTGCTGAGTATATTGTGACTGGCACTGCTATAGGACAGTGTGACGGGCACTACTGGGTATATTGTGACTGGAACTGCTATAGCACAGTGTGACTGGCACTACTGGGTATATTGTGGTTGGCACTGCTATAGGACAGTGTGACTGGCACTGCTGAGTATATTGTGGTTGGCACTGCTATAGGACAGTGTGACTGGCACTGCTGGGTATATTGTGGTTGGCACTGCTATAGGACAGTGTGACGGGCACTGCTGGGTATATTGTGGTTGGCACTGCTATAGGACAGTGTGACGGGCACTGCTGGGTATATTGTGGATGGCACTGCTATAGGACAGTGTGACTGGCACTGATGGGTATCTTGTGGTTGGCACTGCTATAGGACAGTGTGACGGGCACTGCGGGGTATATTGTGGTTGGCACTGCTATAGCACAGTGTGACTGGCACTGCTGGGTATATTGTGACTGGCACTGCTATAGGACAGTGTGACTGGCACTGTCGGGTATATTGTGGATGGCACTGCTATAGGACAGTGTAACTGGCACTGCTGGGTATATTGTGGTTGGCACTGCTATAAGACAGTGTGACTGGCACTGCTGGGTATATTGTGGTTGGCACTGCTATAGGACAGTGTGACTGGCACTGCTGGGTATATTGTGGTTGGCACTGCTATAGGACAGTGTGACTGGCACTGCTGGGTATATTGTGGTTGGCACTGCTATAGGACAGTGTGACTGGCACTGCTGGGTATATTGTGACTGGCACTGCTGGGTATATTGTGACTGGCACTGCTATAGGACAGTGTGACTTGCACTGCTGGGTATATTGTGGATGGCACTGCTGGGTATATTGTGGTTGGCACTGCTATAGGACGGTGTGACTGGCACTGCTGGGTATATTGTGGTTGCACTGCTATAGGACAGTGTGACTGGCACTGCTGGGTATATTGTGGTTGGCACTGCTATAGGACAGTGTGGTTGGCACTGCTATAGGACAGTGTGACGGGCACTGCTGGGTACATTGTGGTTGGCACTGCTATAGCACAGTGTGACGGGCACTGCTGGGTATATTGTGGTTGGCACTGCTATAGGACGGTGTGACTGGCACTGCTGGGTATATTGTGGTTGCACTGCTATAGGACAGTGTGACTGGCATTGCTGGGTATATTTTGGTTGGCACTGCTATAGGACAGTGTGGTTGGCACTGCTATAGGACAGTGTGACGGGCACTGCTGGGTACATTGTGGTTGGCACTGCTATAGCACAGTGTGACGGGCACTGCTGGGTATATTGTGGTTGGCACTGCTATAGGACAGTGTGACTGGCACTGCTGGGTATATTGTGGTTGGCACTGCTATAGGACAGTGTGACTGGCACTGCTGGGTATATTGTGGTTGGCACTGCTATAGCACAGTGTGACTGGCACTGCTGGGTATATTGTGACTGGCACTGCTATAGGACAGTGTGACTGGCACTGCTGGGAATATTGTGGTTGGCACTGCTATAGGACAGTGTGACTGGCACTGCTGGGTATATTGTGGTTGGCACTGCTATAAGACAGTGTGACTGGCACTGCTGGGTATATTGTGGTTGGCACTGCTATAGGACAGTGTGACTGGCACTGCTGGGTATATTGTGGTTGGCACTGCTATAGGACAGTGTGACTGGCACTGCTGGGTATATTGTGGTTGGCACTGCTATAGGACAGTGTGACTGGCACTGCTGGGTATATTGTGGTTGGCACTGCTATAGGACAGTGTGACTGGCACTGCTGGGTATATTGTGGTTGGCACTGTTATAGGACAGTGTGACTGGCACTGCTGGTTATATTGTGGTTGGCACTGCTATAGGACAGTGTGACGGGCACTGCTGGGTATATTGTGGTTGACACTGCTATAGGACAGTGTGACTGGCACTGCTGGGTATATTGTGGTTGGCACTGCTATAGGACAGTGTGACGGGCACTGCTGGGTATATTGTGATTGGCACTGCTATAGGACAGTGTGAACTGGCACTGCTGGGTATATTGTGGTTGGCACTGCTATAGGACAGTGTGGTTGGCACTGCTATAGGACAGTGTGACGGGCACTGCTGGGTACATTGTGGTTGGCACTGCTATAGAACAGTGTGACGGGCACTGCTGGGTATATTGTGGTTGGCACTGCAATAGGACGGTGTGACTGGCACTGCTGGGTATATTGTGGCTGGCACTGCTATAGTACAGTGTGACAAACACTGATGGGTATATTGTGGTTGGCACTGCTATAGGACAGTGTGACGGGCACTGCTGGGTATATTGTGGTTGGCACTGCTATAGGACAGTGTGACTGGCACTGAAGGGTATATTGTGGTTGGCACTGCTATATGACAGTGTGACGGGCACTGCTGGGTATATTGTGGTTGGCACTGCTAAAGGACAGTGTGACTGGCACTGCTGGGTATATTGTGGTTGGCACTGCTATAGGACAGTGTGACTGGCACTGCTGGGTATATTGTGGTTGGCACTGCTATAGCACAGTGTGACTGGCACTGCTGGGCATATTGTGACTGGCACTGCTATAGAACAGTGTGACTGGCACTGCTGGGTATATTGTGGTTGGCACTGCTATAGGACAGTGTGACTGGCACTGCTGGGTATATTGTGGTTGGCACTGCTATAGGACAGTGTGACGGGTACTGCTGGGTATATTGTGGTTGGCACTGCTATAGGACAGTGTGAACTGGCACTGCTGGGTATATTGTGGTTGGCACTGCTATAGGACAGTGTGGTTGGCACTGCTATAGGACAGTGTGACGGGCACTGCTGGTTACATTGTGGTTGGCACTGCTATAGCACAGTGTGATGGGCACTGCTGGGTATATTGTGGTTGGCACTGCTATAGGACAGTGTGACTGGCACTGCTGGGTATATTGTGGTTGGCACTGCTATAGGACAGTGTGACTGGCACTGCTGGGTATATTGTGGTTGGCACTGCTATAGTACAGTGTGACTGGCACTGCTGGGTATATTGTGGTTGGCACTGCTATAGGACAGTGTGATGGGCACTGCTGGGTATATTGTGGTTGACACTGCTATAGGACAGTGTGACTGGCACTGCTGGGTATATTGTGGTTGGCACTGCTATAGGACAGTGTGACGGGCACTGCTGGGTATATTGTGGTTGGCACTGCTATACGACAGTGTGAACTGGCACTGCTGGGTATATTGTGGTTGGCACTGCTATAGGACAGTGTGGTTGGCACTGCTATAGGACAGTGTGACGGGCACTGCTGGGTACATTGTGGTTGGCACTGCTATAGAACAGTGTGACGGGCACTGCTGGGTATATTGTGGTTGGCACTGCAATAGGACAGTGTGACTGGCACTGCTGGGTAAATTGTGGCTGGCACTGCTATAGGACAGTGTGACTGACACTGATGGGTATATTGTGGTTGGCACTGCTATAGGACAGTGTGACGGGCACTGCTGGGTATATTGTGGTTGGCACTGCTATAGGACAGTGTGACTGGCACTGAAGGGTATATTGTGGTTGGCACTGCTATAGGACAGTGTGACGGGCACTGCTGGGTATATTGTGGTTGGCACTGCTAAAGGACAGTGTGACTGGCACTGCTGGGTATATTGTGGTTGGCACTGCTATAGGACAGTGTGACTGGCACTGCTGGGTATATTGTGGTTGGCACTGCTATAGCACAGTGTGACTGGCACTGCTGGGCATATTGTGACTGGCACTGCTGTAGGACAGTGTGACTGGCACTGCTGGGTATATTGTGGTTGGCACTGCTATAGGACAGTGTGACGGGCACTGCTGGGTATATTGTGGTTGGCACTGCTATAAGACAGTGTGACTGGCACTGCTGGGTATATTGTGGTTGGCACTGCTATAGGACAGTGTGACTTGCACTGCTGGGTATATTGTGGTTGGCACTGCTATAGGACAGTGTGACTGGCACTGCTGGGTATATTGTGGTTGGCACTGTTATAGGACAGTGTGACTGGCACTGCTGGGTATATTGTGGTTGGCACTGCTATAGGACAGTGTGACGGGCACTGCTGGGTATATTGTGGTTGACACTGCTATAGGACAGTGTGACTGGCACTGCTGGGTATATTGTGGTTGGCACTGCTATAGGACAGTGTGGTTGGCACTGCTATAGGACAGTGTGACGGGCACTGCTGGGTATATTGTGGTTGGCACTGCTATAGGACAGTGTGACTGGCACTGAAGGGTATATTGTGGTTGGCACTGCTATAGGACAGTGTGACGGGCACTGCTAGGTATATTGTGGTTGGCACTGCTAAAGGACAGTATGACTGGCACTGCTGGGTATATTGTGGTTGGCACTGCTATAGGACAGTGTGACTGGCACTGCTGGGTATATTGTGGTTGGCACTGCTATAGGACAGTGTGACGGGTACTGCTGGGTATATTGTGGTTGGCACTGCTATAGGACAGTGTGAATTGGCACTGCTGGGTATATTGTGGTTGGCACTGCTATAGGACAGTGTGGTTGGCACTGCTACAGGACAGTGTGACGGGCACTGCTGGGTACATTGTGGTTGATACTGCTATAGCACAGTGTGACGGGCACTGCTGGGTATATTGTGGTTGGCACTGCTATAGGACAGTGTGACTGGCACTGCTGGGTATAATGTGGTTGGCACTGCTATAGTACAGTGTGACTGGCACTGCTGGGTATATTGTGACTGGCACTGCTATAGGACAGTGTGACTGGCACTGCTGGGAATATTGTGGTTGGCACTGCTATAGGACAGTGTGACTGGCACTGCTGGGTATATTGTGGTTGGCACTGCTATAGGACAGTGTGACTGGCACTGCTGGGTATATTGTGGTTGGCACTGTTATAGGACAGTGTGACTGGCACTGTTGGTTATATTGTGGTTGGCACTGCTATAGAACAGTGTGACGGGCACTGCTGGGTATATTGTGGTTGGCACTGCAATAGGACAGTGTGACTGGCACTGCTGGGTAAATTGTGGCTGGCACTGCTATAGGACAATGTGACTGACACTGATGGGTATATTGTGGTTGGCACTGCTATAGGACAGTGTGACGGGCACTGCTGGGTATATTGTGGTTGGCACTGCTATAGGACAGTGTGACTGGCACTGAAGGGTATATTGTGGTTGGCACTGCTATAGGACAGTGTGACGGGCACTGCTGGGTATATTGTGGTTGGCACTGCTAAAGGACAGTGTGACTGGCACTGCTGGGTATATTGTGGTTGGCACTGCTATAGGACAGTGTGACTGGCACTGCTGGGTATATTGTGGTTGGCACTGCTATAGCACAGTGTGACTGGCACTGCTGGGCATATTGTGACTGGCACTGCTATAGGACAGTGTGACTGTCACTGCTGGGTATATTGTGGTTGGCACTGCTATAGGACAGTGTGACTGGCACTGCTGGGTATATTGTGGTTGGCACTGCTATAAGACAGTGTGACTGGCACTGCTGGGTATATTGTGGTTGGCACTGCTATAGGACAGTGTGACTTGCACTGCTGGGTATATTGTGGTTGGCACTGCTATAGGACAGTGTGACTGGCACTGCTGGGTATATTGTGGTTGGCACTGTTATAGGACAGTGTGACTGGCACTGCTGGGTATATTGTGGTTGGCACTGCTATAGGACAGTGTGACGGGCACTGCTGGGTATATTGTGGTTGACACTGCTATAGGACAGTGTGACTGGCACTGCTGGGTATATTGTGGTTGGCACTGCTATAGGACAGTGTGGTTGGCACTGCTATAGGACAGTGTGACGGGCACTGCTGGGTATATTGTGGTTGGCACTGCTATAGGACAGTGTGATGGGCACTGCTGGGTATATTGTGGTTGACACAGCTATAGGACAGTGTGACTGGCACTGCTGGGTATATTGTGGTTGGCACTGCTATAGGACAGTGTGGTTGGCACTGCTATAGGACAGTGTGACGGGCACTGCTTGGTATATTGTGGTTGGCACTGCTATAGGACAGTGTGACGGGCACTGCTGGGTATATTGTGGTTGGCACTGCTATAGGACAGTGTGACGGGCACTGCTGGGTATATTGTGGTTGGCACTGCTATAGGACAGTGTGACTGGCACTGATGGGTATATTGTGGTTGGCACTGCTATAGCACAGTGTGACTGGCACTGCTGGGTATATTGTGGTTGGCACTGCTATAGGACAGTGTGACGGGCACTGCTGGGTATATTGTGGTTGGCACTGCTATAGCACAGTGTTACTGGCACTGCTGGGTATATTGTGGTTGGCACTGCTATAGCACAGTGTGACTGGCACTGCTGGGTATATTGTGGTTGGCACTGTTATAGGACAGTGTGACTGGCACTGCTGGGTATATTGTGGTTGGCACTGCTATAGGACAGTGACGGGCACTGCTGGGTATATTGTGGTTGACACTGCTATAGGACAGTGTGACTGGCACTGCTGGGTATATTGTGGTTGGCACTGCTATAGGACAGTGTGGTTGGCACTGCTATAGGACAGTGTGACGGGCACTGCTGGGTATATTGTGGTTGGCACTGCTATAGGACAGTGTGATGGGCACTGCTGGGTATATTGTGGTTGACACTGCTATAGGACAGTGTGACTGGCACTGCTGGGTATATTGTGGTTGGCACTGCTATAGGACAGTGTGGTTGGCACTGCTATAGGACAGTGTGACGGGCACTGCTTGGTATATTGTGGTTGGCACTGCTATAGGACAGTGTGACGGGCACTGCTGGGTATATTGTGGTTGGCACTGCTATAGGACAGTGTGACGGGCACTGCTGGGTATATTGTGGTTGGCACTGCTATAGGACAGTGTGACTGGCACTGATGGGTATATTGTGGTTGGCACTGCTATAGCACAGTGTGACTGGCACTGCTGGGTATATTGTGGTTGGCACTGCTATAGGACAGTGTGACGGGCACTGCTGGGTATATTGTGGTTGGCACTGCTATAGCACAGTGTTACTGGCACTGCTGGGTATATTGTGGTTGGCACTGCTATAGCACAGTGTGACTGGCACTGCTGGGTATATTGTGGTTGGCACTGCTATAGCACAGTGTGACTGGCACTGCTGGGTATATTGTGGTTGGCACAGCTATAGGAAAGTGTGACTGGCACTGCTGGGTATATTATGGTTGGCACTGCTATAGGACAGTGTGACGGGCACTGCTGGGTATATTGTGGTTGGCACTGCTATAGGACAGTGTGACGGGCACTGCTGGGTATATTGTGGTTGGCACTGCTATAGGACAGTGTGACTGGCACTGCTGGGTATATTGTGGTTGGCACTGCTATAGGACAGTGTGACTGGCACTGCTGGGTACATTGTGGTTGGCACTGCTATAGGACAGTGTGACTGGCACTGCTGGGTATATTGTGGTTGGCACTGCTATAGGACAGTGTGACTGGCACCGCTGGGTATATTGTGGTTGGCACTGCTATATGACAGTGTGACGGGCACTGCTGGGTATATTGTGGTTGGCAGTGCTATAGGACAGTGTGACTGGCACTGCTGGGTATATTGTGGTTGGCAGTGCTATAGGACAGTGTGACGGGCACTGCTGGGTATATTGTGGTTGGCACTGCTATAGTACAGTGTGACGGGCACTGCTGGGTATATTGTGGTTGGCACTGCTATAGGACAGTGTGACGGGCACTGCTGGGTATATTGTGGTTGGCACTGCTATAGTACAGTGTGACGGGCACTGATGGGTATATTGTGGTTGGCACTGCAATAGGACAGTGTGACGGGCACTGCTGGTTATATTGTGGTTGGCACTGCTATAGGACAGTGTGACTGGCACTGCTGGGTACATTGTGGTTGGCACTGCTATAGCACAGTGTGACGGGCACTGCTGGGTATATTGTGGTTGGCGTTGCAATAGGACAGTGTGACTGGCACTGCTGGGTACATTGTGTTTGGCACTGCTATAGGACAGTGTGACTGGCACTGCTGGGTATGTTGTGGTTGGCACTGCTATAGGACAGTGTGACTGGCACTGCTGGGTACATTGTGATTGGCACTGCTATAGGACAGTGTGACTGGCACTGCTGGGTATGTTGTGGTTGGCACTGCTATAGGACAGTGTGACGGGCACTGCTGGGTATATTGTGGTTGGCACTGCTATAGGACAGTGTGACTGGCACTGCTGGGTATATTGTGGTTGGCACTGCTATAGGACAGTGTGGTTGGCACTGCTATAGGACAGTGTGACGGGCACTGCTGGGTATATTGTGGTTGGCACTGCTATAGAACAGTGTGACGGGCACTGCTGGGTATATTGTGGTTGGCACTGCTATAGCACAGTGTGACGGGCACTGCTGGGTATATTGTGGTTGGCACTGCTATAGGACAGTGTGACGGGCACTGGTGGGTATATTGTGGTTGGCACTGCTATAGGACAGTGTGACTGGCACTGATGTGTATATTGTGGTTGGCACTGCTATAGGACAGTGTGACGGGCACTGCTGGGTATATTGTGGTTGGCACTGCTATAGGACAGTGTGACTGGCACTTCTGGGTACATTGTGGTTGGCACTGCTATAGCACAGTGTGACGGGCACTGCTGGGTATATTGTGGTTGGCACTGCTATAGGACAGTGTGACGGGCACTGCTGGGTATATTGTGGTTGGCACTGCTATAGGACAGTGTGACGGGCACTGCTGGGTATATTGTGGTTGGCACTGCTATTGGACAGTGTGAATGGCACTGCTGGGTACATTGTGGTTGGCACTGCTATAGCACAGTGTGACTGGTACTGCTGGGTATATTGTGTTTGGCACTGCTATAGGACAGTGTGACTGGCACTGATGGGTATATTGTGGTTGGCACTGCTACAGGACAGTGTGACGGGCACTGCTGGGTATATTGTGGTTGGCACTGCTATAGGACAGTGTGACGGGCACTGCTGGGTATATTGTGGTTGGCACTGCTATAGGACAGTGTGACGGGCACTGCTGGGTATATTGTGGTTGGCACTGCTATAGGACAGTGTGACTGGCACTGCTGGGTACATTGTGGTTGGCACTGCTATAGCACAGTGTGACTGGCACTGCTGGGTATATTGTGGTTTGCACTGCTATAGGACAGTGTGACTGGCACTGCTGGGTATATTGTGGTTGCACTGCTATAGGACAGTGTGACTGGCACTGCTGGGTATATTGTGGTTGGCACTGCTATAGGACAGTGTGGTTGGCACTGCTATAGGACAGTGTGACGGGCACTGCTGGTTACATTGTGGTTGGCACTGCTATAGCACAGTGTGATGGGCACTGCTGGGTATATTGTGGTTGGCACTGCTACAGGACAGTGTGACTGGCACTGCTGGGTATATTGTGGTTGGCACTGCTATAGTACAGTGTGACTGGCACTGCTGGGTATATTGTGGTTGGCACTGCTATAGGACAGTGTGACGGGCACTGCTGGGTATATTGTGGTTGGCACTGCTATAGGACAGTGTGGTTGGCACTGCTATAGGACAGTGTGACGGGCACTGCTGGTTACATTGTGGTTGGCACTGCTATAGCACAGTGTGATGGGCACTGCTGGGTATATTGTGGTTGGCACTGCTACAGGACAGTGTGACTGGCACTGCTGGGTATATTGTGGTTGGCACTGCTATAGTACAGTGTGACTGGCACTGCTGGGTATATTGTGGTTGGCACTGCTATAGGACAGTGTGACGGGCACTGCTGGGTATATTGTGGTTGACACTGCTATAGGACAGTGTGACTGGCACTGCTGGGTATATTGTGGTTGGCACTGCTACAGGACAGTGTGACGGGCACTGCTGGGTATATTGTGGTTGGCACTGCAATAGGACAGTGTGACTGGCACTGCTGGGTATATTGTGACTGGCACTGCTATAGGACAGTGTGACTGGCACTGCTGGGAATATTGTGGTTGGCACTGCTATAGGACAGTGTGACTGGCACTGCTGGGTATATTGTGGTTGGCACTGCTATAAGACAGTGTGACTGGCACTGCTGGGTATATTGTGGTTGGCACTGCTATAGGACAGTGTGACTGGCACTGCTGGGTATATTGTGGTTGGCACTGCTATAGGACAGTGTGACTGGCACTGCTGGGTATATTGTGGTTGGCACTGTTATAGGACAGTGTGACTGGCACTGCTGGTTATATTGTGGTTGGCACTGCTATAGGACAGTGTGACGGGCACTGCTGGGTATATTGTGGTTGACACTGCTATAGGACAGTGTGACTGGCACTGCTGGGTATATTGTGGTTGGCACTGCTATAGGACAGTGTGACGGGCACTGCTGGGTATATTGTGATTGGCACTGCTATAGGACAGTGTGACTGGCACTGCTGGGTATATTGTGGTTGGCACTGCTATAGGACAGTGTGGTTGGCACTGCTATAGGACAGTGTGGTTGGCACTGCTATAGGACAGTGTGACGGGCACTGCTGGTTACATTGTGGTTGGCACTGCTATAGCACAGTGTGATGGGCACTGCTGGGTATATTGTGGTTGGCACTGCTATAGAACAGTGTGACTGGCACTGCTGGGTATATTGTGGTTGGCACTGCTATAGGACAGTGTGACTGGCACTGCTGGGTATATTGTGGTTGGCACTGCTATAGTACAGTGTGACTGGCACTGCTGGGTATATTGTGGTTGGCACTGCTATAGGACAGTGTGACGGGCACTGCTGGGTATATTGTGGTTGACACTGCTATAGGACAGTGTGACTGGCACTGCTGGGTATATTGTGGTTGGCACTGCTATAGGACAGTGTGACGGGCACTGCTGGGTATATTGTGGTTGGCACTGCTATAGGACAGTGTGAACTGGCACTGCTGGGTATATTGTGGTTGGCACTGCTATAGGACAGTGTGGTTGGCACTGCTATAGGACAGTGTGACGGGCACTGCTGGGTACATTGTGGTTGGCACTGCTATAGAACAGTGTGACGGGCACTGCTGGGTATATTGTGGTTGGCACTGCAATAGGACAGTGTGACTGGCACTGCTGGGTAAATTGTGGATGGCACTGCTATAGGACAGTGTGACTGACACTGATGGGTATATTGTGGTTGGCACTGCTATAGGACGTGTGACGGGCACTGCTGGGTATATTGTGGTTGGCACTGCTATAGGACAGTGTGACTGGCACTGAAGGGTATATTGTGGTTGGCACTGCTATAGGACAGTGTGACGGGCACTGCTGGGTATATTGTGGTTGGCACTGCTAAAGGACAGTGTGACTGGCACTGCTGGGTATATTGTGGTTGGCACTGCTATAGGACAGTGTGACTGGCACTGCTGGGTATATTGTGGTTGGCACTGCTATAGCACAGTGTGACTGGCACTGCTGGGCATATTGTGACTGGCACTGCTATAGGACAGTGTGACTGGCACTGCTGGGTATATTGTGGTTGGCACTGCTATAGGACAGTGTGACGGGCACTGCTGGGTATATTGTGGTTGGCACTGCTATAAGACAGTGTGACTGGCACTGCTGGGTATATTGTGGTTGGCACTGCTATAGGACAGTGTGACTTGCACTGCTGGGTATATTGTGGTTGGCACTGTTATAGGACAGTGTGACTGGCACTGCTGGGTATATTGTGGTTGGCACTGTTATAGGACAGTGTGACTGGCACTGCTGGGTATATTGTGGTTGGCACTGCTATAGGACAGTGTGACGGGCACTGCTGGGTATATTGTGGTTGACACTGCTATAGGACAGTGTGACTGGCACTGCTGGGTATATTGTGGTTGGCACTGCTATAGGACAGTGTGGTTGGCACTGCTATAGGACAGTGTGACGGGCACTGGTGGGTATATTGTGGTTGGCACTGCTATAGGACAGTGTGACTGGCACTGAAGGGTATATTGTGGTTGGCACTGCTATAGGACAGTGTGACGGGCACTGCTGGGTATATTGTGGTTGGCACTGCTAAAGGACAGTATGACTGGCACTGCTGGGTATATTTTGGTTGGCACTGCTATAGGACAGTGTGACTGGCACTGCTGGGTATATTGTGGTTGGCACTGCTATAGGACAGTGTGACGGGTACTGCTGGGTATATTGTGGTTGGCACTGCTATAGGACAGTGTGAATTGGCACTGCTGGGTATATTGTGGTTGGCACTGCTATAGGACAGTGTGGTTGGCACTACTATAGGACAGTGTGACGGGCACTGCTGGGTACATTGTGGTTGGTACTGCTATAGCACAGTGTGACGGGCACTGCTGGGTATATTGTGGTTGGCACTGCTATAGGACAGTGTGACTGGCACTGCTGGGTATATTGTGGTTGGCACTGCTATAGTACAGTGTGGCTGGCACTGCTGGGTATATTGTGACTGGCACTGCTATAGGACAGTGTGACTGGCACTGCTGGGAATATTGTGGTTGGCACTGCTATAGGACAGTGTGACTGGCACTGCTGGGTATATTGTGGTTGGCACTGCTATAAGACAGTGTGACTGGCACTGCTGGGTATATTGTGGTTGGCACTGTTATAGGACAGTGTGACTGGCACTGTTGGTTATATTGTTGTTGGCACTGCTATAGGACAGTGTGACGGGCACTGCTGGGTATATTGTGGTTGACACTGCTATAGGACAGTGTGACTGGCACTGCTGGGTATATTGTGGTTGGCACTGCTATAGGACAGTGTGACGGGCACTGCTGGGTATATTGTGGTTGGCTCTGCTATAGGACAGTGTGAACTGGCACTGCTGGGTATATTGTGGTTGGCACTGCTATAGGACAGTGTGGTTGGCACTGCTATAGGACAGTGTGACGGGCACTGCTGGGTACATTGTGGTTGGCACTGCTATAGAACAGTGTGACGGGCACTGCTGGGTATATTGTGGTTGGCACTGCAATAGGACAGTGTGACTGGCACTGCTGGGTAAATTGTGGCTGGCACTGCTATAGGACAATGTGACTGACACTGATGGGTATATTGTGGTTGGCACTGCTATAGGACAGTGTGACGGGCACTGCTGGGTATATTGTGGTTGGCACTGCTATAGAACAGTGTGACTGGCACTGCTGGGTATATTGTGGTTGGCACTGCTATAGGACAGTGTGACTGGCACTGCTGGGTATATTGTGGTTGGCACTGCTATAGGACAGTGTGACGGGTACTGCTGGGTATATTGTGGTTGGCACTGCTATAGGACAGTGTGAACTGGCACTGCTGGGTATATTGTGGTTGGCACTGCTATAGGACAGTGTGGTTGGCACTGCTATAGGACAGTGTGACGGGCACTGCTGGTTACATTGTGGTTGGCACTGCTATAGCACAGTGTGATGGGCACTGCTGGGTATATTGTGGTTGGCACTGCTACAGGACAGTGTGACTGGCACTGCTGGGTATATTGTGGTTGGCACTGCTATAGGACAGTGTGACTGGCACTGCTGGGTATATTGTGGTTGGCACTGCTATAGTACAGTGTGACTGGCACTGCTGGGTATATTGTGGTTGGCACTGCTATAGGACAGTGTGACGGGCACTGCTGGGTATATTGTGGTTGACACTGCTATAGGACAGTGTGACTGGCACTGCTGGGTATATTGTGGTTGGCACTGCTATAGGACAGTGTGACGGGCACTGCTGGGTATATTGTGGTTGGCACTGCTATAGGACAGTGTGAACTGGCACTGCTGGGTATATTGTGGTTGGCACTGCTATAGGACAGTGTGGTTGGCACTGCTATAGGACAGTGTGACGGGCACTGCTGGGTACATTGTGGTTGGCACTGCTATAGAACAGTGTGACGGGCACTGATGGGTATATTGTGGTTGGCACTGCAATAGGACAGTGTGACTGGCACTGCTGGGTAAATTGTGGCTGGCACTGCTATAGGACAGTGTGACTGACACTGATGGGTATATTGTGGTTGGCACTGCTATAGGACAGTGTGACGGGCACTGCTGGGTATATTGTGGTTGGCACTGCTATAGGACAGTGTGACTGGCACTGAAGGGTATATTGTGGTTGGCACTGCTATAGGACAGTGTGACGGGCACTGCTGGGTATATTGTGGTTGGCACTGCTAAAGGACAGTGTGACTGGCACTGCTGGGTATATTGTGGTTGGCACTGCTATAGGACAGTGTGACTGGCACTGCTGGGTATATTGTGGTTGGCACTGCTATAGCACAGTGTGACTGGCACTGCTGGGCATATTGTGACTGGCACTGCTATAGGACAGTGTGACTGGCACTGCTGGGTATA
This sequence comes from Dendrobates tinctorius, assembly GCF_039654945.1. Taxonomy (NCBI): domain Eukaryota; kingdom Metazoa; phylum Chordata; class Amphibia; order Anura; family Dendrobatidae; genus Dendrobates; species Dendrobates tinctorius. The sequence continues at coordinate 329,496 of NW_027361789.1, read as the reverse complement.
TTGTGGTTGGCACTGCTATAGGACAGTGTGACGTGCACTGCTGGGTATATTGTGGTTGGCACTGCTATAAGACAGTGTGACTGGCACTGCTGGGTATATTGTGGTTGGCACTGCTATAGGACAGTGTGACTTGCACTGCTGGGTATATTGTGGTTGGCACTGCTATAGGACAGTGTGACTGGCACTGCTGGGTATATTGTGGTTGGCACTGTTATAGGACAGTGTGACTGGCACTGCTGGGTATATTGTGGTTGGCACTGCTATAGGACAGTGTGACGGGCACTGCTGGGTATATTGTGGTTGACACTGCTATAGGACAGTGTGACTGGCACTGCTGGGTATATTGTGGTTGGCACTGCTATAGGACAGTGTGGTTGGCACTGCTATAGGACAGTGTGACGGGCACTGGTGGGTATATTGTGGTTGGCACTGCTATAGGACAGTGTGACTGGCACTGAAGGGTATATTGTGGTTGGCACTGCTATAGGACAGTGTGACGGGCACTGCTGGGTATATTGTGGTTGGCACTGCTAAAGGACAGTATGACTGGCACTGCTGGGTATATTTTGGTTGGCACTGCTATAGGACAGTGTGACTGGCACTGCTGGGTATATTGTGGTTGGCACTGCTATAGGACAGTGTGACGGGTACTGCTGGGTATATTGTGGTTGGCACTGCTATAGGACAGTGTGAATTGGCACTGCTGGGTATATTGTGGTTGGCACTGCTATAGGACAGTGTGGTTGGCACTACTATAGGACAGTGTGACGGGCACTGCTGGGTACATTGTGGTTGGTACTGCTATAGCACAGTGTGACGGGCACTGCTGGGTATATTGTGGTTGGCACTGCTATAGGACAGTGTGACTGGCACTGCTGGGTATATTGTGGTTGGCACTGCTATAGTACAGTGTGGCTGGCACTGCTGGGTATATTGTGACTGGCACTGCTATAGGACAGTGTGACTGGCACTGCTGGGAATATTGTGGTTGGCACTGCTATAGGACAGTGTGACTGGCACTGCTGGGTATATTGTGGTTGGCACTGCTATAAGACAGTGTGACTGGCACTGCTGGGTATATTGTGGTTGGCACTGTTATAGGACAGTGTGACTGGCACTGTTGGTTATATTGTTGTTGGCACTGCTATAGGACAGTGTGACGGGCACTGCTGGGTATATTGTGGTTGACACTGCTATAGGACAGTGTGACTGGCACTGCTGGGTATATTGTGGTTGGCACTGCTTTAGGACAGTGTGACGGGCACTGCTGGGTATATTGTGGTTGGCTCTGCTATAGGACAGTGTGAACTGGCACTGCTGGGTATATTGTGGTTGGCACTGCTATAGGACAGTGTGGTTGGCACTGCTATAGGACAGTGTGACGGGCACTGCTGGGTACATTGTGGTTGGCACTGCTATAGAACAGTGTGACGGGCACTGCTGGGTATATTGTGGTTGGCACTGCAATAGGACAGTGTGACTGGCACTGCTGGGTAAATTGTGGCTGGCACTGCCATAGGACAATGTGACTGACACTGATGGGTATATTGTGGTTGGCACTGCTATAGGACAGTGTGACGGGCACTGCTGGGTATATTGTGGTTGGCACTGCTATAAGACAGTGTGACTGGCACTGCTGGGTATATTGTGGTTGGCACTACTATAGGACAGTGTGACTTGCACTGCTGGGTATATTGTGGTTGGCACTGCTATAGGACAGTGTGACTGGCACTGCTGGGTATATTGTGGTTGGCACTGTTATAGGACAGTGTGACTGGCACTGCTGGGTATATTGTGGTTGGCACTGCTATAGGACAGTGTGACGGGCACTGCTGGGTATATTGTGGTTGGCACTGCTATAGGACAGTGTGACTGGCACTGCTGGGTATATTGTGGTTGGCACTGCTATAGGACAGTGTGGTTGGCACTGCTATAGGACAGTGTGACGGGCACTGCTGGGTATATTGTGGTTGGCACTGCTATAGGACAGTGTGATGGGCACTGCTGGGTATATTGTGGTTGACACTGCTATAGGACAGTGTGACTGGCACTGCTGGGTATATTGTGGTTGGCACTGCTATAGGACAGTGTGCTTGGCACTGCTATAGGACAGTGTGACGGGCACTGCTTGGTATATTGTGGTTGGAACTGCTATAGGACAGTGTGACGGGCACTGCTGGGTATATTGTGGTTGGCACTGCTATAGGACAGTGTGACGGGCACTGCTGGGTATATTGTGGTTGGCACTGCTATAGGACAGTGTGACTGGCACTGATGGGTATATTGTGGTTGGCACTGCTATAGCACAGTGTGACGGGCACTGCTGGGTATATTGTGGTTCGCACTGCTATAGGACAGTGTGACTGGCACTGCTGGGTACATTGTGGTTGGCACTGCTATAGGACAGTGTGACTGGCACTGCTGGGTATATTGTGGTTGGCACTGCTATAGGACAGTGTGACTGGCACTGCTGGGTATATTGTGGTTGGCACTGCTATAGGACAGTGTGACGGGCACTGCTGGGTATATTGTGGTTGGCACTGCTATAGGACAGTGTGACGGGCACTGCTGGGTATATTGTGGTTGGCACTGCTATAGGACAGTGTGGTTGGCACTGCTATAGGACAGTGTGACGGGCACTGCTGGTTACATTGTGGTTGGCACTGCTATAGCACAGTGTGATGGGCACTGCTGGGTATATTGTGGTTGGCACTGCTACAGGACAGTGTGACTGGCACTGCTGGGTATATTGTGGTTGGCACTGCTATAGTACAGTGTGACTGGCACTGCTGGGTATATTGTGGTTGGCACTGCTATAGGACAGTGTGACGGGCACTGCTGGGTATATTGTGGTTGACACTGCTATAGGACAGTGTGACTGGCACTGCTGGGTATATTGTGGTTGGCACTGCTACAGGACAGTGTGACGGGCACTGCTGGGTATATTGTGGTTGGCACTGCAATAGGACAGTGTGACTGGCACTGCTGGGTATATTGTGACTGGCACTGCTATAGGACAGTGTGACTGGCACTGCTGGGAATATTGTGGTTGGCACTGCTATAGGACAGTGTGACTGGCACTGCTGGGTATATTGTGGTTGGCACTGCTATAAGACAGTGTGACTGGCACTGCTGGGTATATTGTGGTTGGCACTGCTATAGGACAGTGTGACTGGCACTGCTGGGTATATTGTGGTTGGCACTGCTATAGGACAGTGTGACTGGCACTGCTGGGTATATTGTGGTTGGCACTGTTATAGGACAGTGTGACTGGCACTGCTGGTTATATTGTGGTTGGCACTGCTATAGGACAGTGTGACGGGCACTGCTGGGTATATTGTGGTTGACACTGCTATAGGACAGTGTGACTGGCACTGCTGGGTATATTGTGGTTGGCACTGCTATAGGACAGTGTGACGGGCACTGCTGGGTATATTGTGATTGGCACTGCTATAGGACAGTGTGACTGGCACTGCTGGGTACATTGTGGTTGGCACTGCTATAGGACAGTGTGACTGGCACTGCTGGGTATATTGTGGTTGGCACTGCTATAGGACAGTGTGACTGGCACTGCTGGGTATATTGTGGTTGGCACTGCTATAGGACAGTGTGACGGGCACTGCTGGGTATATTGTGGTTGGCACTGCTATAGGACAGTGTGACGGGCACTGCTGGGTATATTGTGGTTGGCACTGCTATAGGACAGTGTGGTTGGCACTGCTATAGGACAGTGTGACGGGCACTGCTGGTTACATTGTGGTTGGCACTGCTATAGCACAGTGTGATGGGCACTGCTGGGTATATTGTGGTTGGCACTGCTACAGGACAGTGTGACTGGCACTGCTGGGTATATTGTGGTTGGCACTGCTATAGTACAGTGTGACTGGCACTGCTGGGTATATTGTGGTTGGCACTGCTATAGGACAGTGTGACGGGCACTGCTGGGTATATTGTGGTTGACACTGCTATAGGACAGTGTGACTGGCACTGCTGGGTATATTGTGGTTGGCACTGCTACAGGACAGTGTGACGGGCACTGCTGGGTATATTGTGGTTGGCACTGCAATAGGACAGTGTGACTGGCACTGCTGGGTATATTGTGACTGGCACTGCTATAGGACAGTGTGACTGGCACTGCTGGGAATATTGTGGTTGGCACTGCTATAGGACAGTGTGACTGGCACTGCTGGGTATATTGTGGTTGGCACTGCTATAAGACAGTGTGACTGGCACTGCTGGGTATATTGTGGTTGGCACTGCTATAGGACAGTGTGACTGGCACTGCTGGGTATATTGTGGTTGGCACTGCTATAGGACAGTGTGACTGGCACTGCTGGGTATATTGTGGTTGGCACTGTTATAGGACAGTGTGACTGGCACTGCTGGTTATATTGTGGTTGGCACTGCTATAGGACAGTGTGACGGGCACTGCTGGGTATATTGTGGTTGACACTGCTATAGGACAGTGTGACTGGCACTGCTGGGTATATTGTGGTTGGCACTGCTATAGGACAGTGTGACGGGCACTGCTGGGTATATTGTGATTGGCACTGCTATAGGACAGTGTGACTGGCACTGCTGGGTATATTGTGGTTGGCACTGCTATAGGACAGTGTGGTTGGCACTGCTATAGGACAGTGTGGTTGGCACTGCTATAGGACAGTGTGACGGGCACTGCTGGGTACATTGTGGTTGGCACTGCTATAGAACAGTGTGACGGGCACTGCTGGGTATATTGTGGTTGGCACTGCTATAGAACAGTGTGACTGGCACTGCTGGGTATATTGTGGTTGGCACTGCTATAGGACAGTGTGACTGGCACTGCTGGGTATATTGTGGTTGGCACTGCTATAGGACAGTGTGACGGGTACTGCTGGGTATATTGTGGTTGGCACTGCTATAGGACAGTGTGAACTGGCACTGCTGGGTATATTGTGGTTGGCACTGCTATAGGACAGTGTGGTTGGCACTGCTATAGGACAGTGTGACGGGCACTGCTGGTTACATTGTGGTTGGCACTGCTATAGCACAGTGTGATGGGCACTGCTGGGTATATTGTGGTTGGCACTGCTACAGGACAGTGTGACTGGCACTGCTGGGTATATTGTGGTTGGCACTGCTATAGGACAGTGTGACTGGCACTGCTGGGTATATTGTGGTTGGCACTGCTATAGTACAGTGTGACTGGCACTGCTGGGTATATTGTGGTTGGCACTGCTATAGGACAGTGTGACGGGCACTGCTGGGTATATTGTGGTTGACACTGCTATAGGACAGTGTGACTGGCACTGCTGGGTATATTGTGGTTGGCACTGCTATAGGACAGTGTGACAGGCACTGCTGGGTATATTGTGGTTGGCACTGCTATAGGACAGTGTGAACTGGCACTGCTGGGTATATTGTGGTTGGCACTGCTATAGGACAGTGTGGTTGGCACTGCTATAGGACAGTGTGACGGGCACTGCTGGGTACATTGTGGTTGGCACTGCTATAGAACAGTGTGACGGGCACTGCTGGGTATATTGTGGTTGGCACTGCAATAGGACAGTGTGACTGGCACTGCTGGGTAAATTGTGGCTGGCACTGCTATAGGACAGTGTGACTGACACTGATGGGTATATTGTGGTTGGCACTGCTATAGGACGTGTGACGGGCACTGCTGGGTATATTGTGGTTGGCACTGCTATAGGACAGTGTGACTTGCACTGCTGGGTATATTGTGGTTGGCACTGCTATAGGACAGTGTGACTTGCACTGCTGGGTATATTGTGGTTGGCACTGTTATAGGACAGTGTGACTGGCACTGCTGGGTATATTGTGGTTGGCACTGTTATAGGACAGTGTGACTGGCACTGCTGGGTATATTGTGGTTGGCACTGCTATAGGACAGTGTGACGGGCACTGCTGGGTATATTGTGGTTGACACTGCTATAGGACAGTGTGACTGGCACTGCTGGGTATATTGTGGTTGGCACTGCTATAGGACAGTGTGGTTGGCACTGCTATAGGACAGTGTGACGGGCACTGGTGGGTATATTGTGGTTGGCACTGCTATAGGACAGTGTGACTGGCACTGAAGGGTATATTGTGGTTGGCACTGCTATAGGACAGTGTGACGGGCACTGCTGGGTATATTGTGGTTGGCACTGCTAAAGGACAGTATGACTGGCACTGCTGGGTATATTTTGGTTGGCACTGCTATAGGACAGTGTGACTGGCACTGCTGGGTATATTGTGGTTGGCACTGCTATAGGACAGTGTGACGGGTACTGCTGGGTATATTGTGGTTGGCACTGCTATAGGACAGTGTGAATTGGCACTGCTGGGTATATTGTGGTTGGCACTGCTATAGGACAGTGTGGTTGGCACTACTATAGGACAGTGTGACGGGCACTGCTGGGTACATTGTGGTTGGTACTGCTATAGCACAGTGTGACGGGCACTGCTGGGTATATTGTGGTTGGCACTGCTATAGGACAGTGTGACTGGCACTGCTGGGTATATTGTGGTTGGCACTGCTATAGTACAGTGTGGCTGGCACTGCTGGGTATATTGTGACTGGCACTGCTATAGGACAGTGTGACTGGCACTGCTGGGAATATTGTGGTTGGCACTGCTATAGGACAGTGTGACTGGCACTGCTGGGTATATTGTGGTTGGCACTGCTATAAGACAGTGTGACTGGCACTGCTGGGTATATTGTGGTTGGCACTGTTATAGGACAGTGTGACTGGCACTGTTGGTTATATTGTTGTTGGCACTGCTATAGGACAGTGTGACGGGCACTGCTGGGTATATTGTGGTTGACACTGCTATAGGACAGTGTGACTGGCACTGCTGGGTATATTGTGGTTGGCACTGCTATAGGACAGTGTGACGGGCACTGCTGGGTATATTGTGGTTGGCTCTGCTATAGGACAGTGTGAACTGGCACTGCTGGGTATATTGTGGTTGGCACTGCTATAGGACAGTGTGGTTGGCACTGCTATAGGACAGTGTGACGGGCACTGCTGGGTACATTGTGGTTGGCACTGCTATAGAACAGTGTGACGGGCACTGCTGGGTATATTGTGGTTGGCACTGCAATAGGACAGTGTGACTGGCACTGCTGGGTAAATTGTGGCTGGCACTGCTATAGGACAATGTGACTGACACTGATGGGTATATTGTGGTTGGCACTGCTATAGGACAGTGTGACGGGCACTGCTGGGTATATTGTGGTTGGCACTGCTATAGAACAGTGTGACTGGCACTTCTGGGTATATTGTGGTTGGCACTGCTATAGGACAGTGTGACTGGCACTGCTGGGTATATTGTGGTTGGCACTGCTATAGGACAGTGTGACGGGTACTGCTGGGTATATTGTGGTTGGCACTGCTATAGGACAGTGTGAACTGGCACTGCTGGGTATATTGTGGTTGGCACTGCTATAGGACAGTGTGGTTGGCACTGCTATAGGACAGTGTGACGGGCACTGCTGGTTACATTGTGGTTGGCACTGCTATAGCACAGTGTGATGGGCACTGCTGGGTATATTGTGGTTGGCACTGCTACAGGACAGTGTGACTGGCACTGCTGGGTATATTGTGGTTGGCACTGCTATAGGACAGTGTGACTGGCACTGTTGGGTATATTGTGGTTGGCACTGCTATAGTACAGTGTGACTGGCACTGCTGGGTATATTGTGGTTGGCACTGCTATAGGACAGTGTGACGGGCACTGCTGGGTATATTGTGGTTGACACTGCTATAGGACAGTGTGACTGGCACTGCTGGGTATATTGTGGTTGGCACTGCTATAGGACAGTGTGACGGGCACTGCTGGGTATATTGTGGTTGGCACTGCTATAGGACAGTGTGAACTGGCACTGCTGGGTATATTGTGGTTGGCACTGCTATAGGACAGTGTGGTTGGCACTGCTATAGGACAGTGTGACGGGCACTGCTGGGTACATTGTGGTTGGCACTGCTATAGAACAGTGTGACGGGCACTGATGGGTATATTGTGGTTGGCACTGCAATAGGACAGTGTGACTGGCACTGCTGGGTAAATTGTGGCTGGCACTGCTATAGGACAGTGTGACTGACACTGATGGGTATATTGTGGTTGGCACTGCTATAGGACAGTGTGACGGGCACTGCTGGGTATATTGTGGTTGGCACTGCTATAGGACAGTGTGACTGGCACTGAAGGGTATATTGTGGTTGGCACTGCTATAGGACAGTGTGACGGGCACTGCTGGGTATATTGTGGTTGGCACTGCTAAAGGACAGTGTGACTGGCACTGCTGGGTATATTGTGGTTGGCACTGCTATAGGACAGTGTGACTGGCACTGCTGGGTATATTGTGGTTGGCACTGCTATAGCACAGTGTGACTGGCACTGCTGGGCATATTGTGACTGGCACTGCTATAGGACAGTGTGACTGGCACTGCTGGGTATATTGTGGTTGGCACTGCTATAGGACAGTGTGACGGGCACTGCTGGGTATATTGTGGTTGGCACTGCTATAAGACAGTGTGACTGGCACTGCTGGGTATATTGTGGTTGGCACTGCTATAGGACAGTGTGACTTGCACTGCTGGGTATATTGTGGTTGGCACTGCTATAGGACAGTGTGACTGGCACTGCTGGGTATATTGTGGTTGGCACTGTTATAGGACAGTGTGACTGGCACTGCTGGGTATATTGTGGTTGGCACTGCTATAGGACAGTGTGACGGGCACTGCTGGGTATATTGTGGTTGACACTGCTATAGGACAGTGTGACTGGCACTGCTGGGTATATTGTGGTTGGCACTGCTATAGGACAGTGTGGTTGGCACTGCTATAGGACAGTGTGACGGGCACTGGTGGGTATATTGTGGTTGGCACTGCTATAGGACAGTGTGACTGGCACTGAAGGGTATATTGTGGTTGGCACTGCTATAGGACAGTGTGACGGGCACTGCTGGGTATATTGTGGTTGGCACTGCTAAAGGACAGTATGACTGGCACTGCTGGGTATATTTTGGTTGGCACTGCTATAGGACAGTGTGACTGGCACTGCTGGGTATATTGTGGTTGGCACTGCTATAGGACAGTGTGACGGGTACTGCTGGGTATATTGTGGTTGGCACTGCTATAGGACAGTGTGAATTGGCACTGCTGGGTATATTGTGGTTGGCACTGCTATAGGACAGTGTGGTTGGCACTACTATAGGACAGTGTGACGGGCACTGCTGGGTACATTGTGGTTGGTACTGCTATAGCACAGTGTGACGGGCACTGCTGGGTATATTGTGGTTGGCACTGCTATAGGACAGTGTGACTGGCACTGCTGGGTATATTGTGGTTGGCACTGCTATAGTACAGTGTGGCTGGCACTGCTGGGTATATTGTGACTGGCACTGCTATAGGACAGTGTGACTGGCACTGCTGGGAATATTGTGGTTGGCACTGCTATAGGACAGTGTGACTGGCACTGCTGGGTATATTGTGGTTGGCACTGCTATAAGACAGTGTGACTGGCACTGCTGGGTATATTGTGGTTGGCACTGTTATAGGACAGTGTGACTGGCACTGTTGGTTATATTGTTGTTGGCACTGCTATAGGACAGTGTGACGGGCACTGCTGGGTATATTGTGGTTGGCACTGCTATAGGACAGTGTGACGGGCACTGCTGGGTATATTGTGGTTGGCACTGCTATAGCACAGTGTGACTGGCACTGCTGGGTATATTGTGGTTGGCACTGCTATAGCACAGTGTGACTGGCACTGCTGGGTATATTGTGGTTGGCACTGCTATAGCACAGTGTGACTGGCACTGCTGGGTATATTGTGGTTGGCACTGCTATAGGACAGTGTGACTGGCACTGCTGGGTATATTGTGGTTGGCACTGCTATAGGACAGTGTGACGGGCACTGCTGGCTATATTGTGGTTGGCACTGCTATAAGACAGTGTGACTGGCACTGCTGGGTATATTATGGTTGGCACTGCTATAGCACAGTGTGACTGGCACTGCTGGGTATATTGTGGTTGGCACTGCTATAGCACAGTGTGACTGGCACTGCTGGGTATATTGTGGTTGGCACTGCTATAGGACAGTGTGACTGGCACTGCTGGTTATATTGTGGTTGGCACTGCTATAAGACAGTGTGACGGGCACTGCTGGGTATATTGTGGTTGGCTCTGCTATAGGACAGTGTGACTGGCACTGCTGGGTATATTGTGGTTGGCACTGCTATAGGACAGTGTGACGGGCACTGCTGGGTATATTGTGGTTGACACTGCTATAGGACAGTGTGACTGGCACTGCTGGGTATATTGTGGTTGGCACTGCTATAGGACAGTGACTGGCACTGCTGGGTATATTGTGGTTGGCACTGCTATAGCACAGTGTGACTGGCACTGCTGGGTATATTGTGGTTGGCACTGCTATAGGACAGTGTGACGGGCACTGCTGGGTATATTGTGGTTGGCACTGCTATAGCACAGTGTGACTGGCACTGCTGGGTATATTGTGGTTGGCACTGCTATAGGACAGTGTGACTGGCACTGCTGGTTATATTGTGGTTGGCACTGCTATAAGACAGTGTGACGGGCACTGCTGGGTATATTGTGGTTTGCACTGCTATAGGACAGTGTGACTGGCACTGCTGGGTATATTGTGGTTGGCACTGCTATAGGACAGTGTGACGGGCACTGCTGGGTATATTGTGGTTGGCACTGCTATAGGACAGTGTGACGGGCACTGCTGGGTATATTGTGGTTGGCACTGCTATAGGACAGTGTGACTGGCACTGCTGGGTATATTGTGGTTGGCACTGCTATAGGACAGTGTGACTGGCACTGCTGGGTATATTGTGGTTGGCACTGCTATAGCACAGTGTGACTGGCACTGCTGGGTATATTGTGGTTGGCACTGCTATAGGACAGTGTGACGGGCACTGCTGGGTATATTGTGGTTGGCACTGCTATAGCACAGTGTTACTGGCACTGCTGGGTATATTGTGGTTGGCACTGCTATAGCACAGTGTGACTGGCACTGCTGGGTATATTGTGGTTGGCACTGCTATAGCACAGTGTGACTGGCACTGCTGGGTATATTGTGGTTGGCACTGCTATAGGAAAGTGTGACTGGCACTGCTGGGTATATTATGGTTGGCACTGCTATAGGACAGTGTGACGGGCACTGCTGGGTATATTGTGGTTGGCACTGCTATAGGACAGTGTGACGGGCACTGCTGGGTATATTGTGGTAGGCACTGCTATAGGACAGTGTGACTGGCACTGCTGGGTATATTGTGGTTGGCACTGCTATAGGACAGTGTGACGGGCACTGCTGGGTATATTGTGGTTGGCACTGCTATAGGACAGTGTGACGGGCACTGCTGGGTATATTGTGGTTGGCACTGCTATAGGACAGTGTGACGGGCATTGCTGGGTATATTGTGGTTGGCACTGCTATAGGACAGTTTGACGGGCACTGCTGGGTATATTGTGGTTGGCACTGCTATAGGACAGTGTGACTGGCACTGCTGGGTATATTGTGGTTGGCACTGCTATAGGACAGTGTGACGGGCACTGCTGGGTATATTGTGGTTGGCACTGCTATAGGACAGTGTGACTGGCACTGCTGGGTATATTGTGGTTGGCACTGCTATAGGACAGTGTGGTTGGCACTGCTATAGGACAGTGTGACGGGCACTGCTGGGTATATTGTGGTTGGCACTGCTATACGACAGTGTGACTGGCACTGCTGGGTATATTGTGGTTGGCACTGCTATAGGACAGTGTGACGGGCACTGATGGGTATATTGTGGTTGGCACTGCTATAGGACAGTGTGACGGGCACTGCTGGGTATATTGTGGTTCGCACTGCTATAGGACAGTGTGACTGGCACTGCTGGGTATATTGTGGTTGGCACTGCTATAGGACAGTGTGGTTGGCACTGCTATAGGACAGTGTGACGGGCACTGCTGGGTATATTGTGGTTGGCACTGCTATAGGGCAGTGTGACTGGCACTGATGGGTATATTGTGGTTGGCACTGCTATAGGACAGTGTGGTTGGCACTGCTATAGGACAGTGTGACGGGCACTGCTGGGTATGTTGTGGTTGGCACTGCGATAGGGCAGTGTGACTGGCACTTATGGGTATATTGTGGTTGGCACTGCTATAGGACAGTGTGACGGGCACTGCTGGGTACATTGTGGTTGGCACTGCTATAGCACAGTGTGACGGGCACTGCTGGGTATATTGTGGTTGGCGTTGCAATAGGACAGTGTGACTGGCACTGCTGGGTACATTGTGGTTGGCACTGCTATAGGACAGTGTGACTGGCACTGCTGGGTATGTTGTGGTTGGCACTGCTATAGGACAGTGTGACGGGCACTGCTGGGTATATTGTGGTTGGCACTGCTATAGGACAGTGTGACTGGCACTGCTGGGTATATTGTGGTTGGCACTGCTATAGGACAGTGTGGTTGGCACTGCTATAGGACAGTGTGACGGGCACTGCTGGGTATATTGTGGTTGGCACTGCTATAGAACAGTGTGATGGGCACTGCTGGGTATATTGTGGTTGGCACTGCTATAGGACAGTGTGACGGGCACTGCTGGGTATATTGTGGTTGGCACTGCTATAGCACAGTGTGACGGGCACTGCTGGGTATATTGTGGTTGGCACTGCTATAGGACAGTGTGACCGGCACTGCTGGGTACATTGTGGTTGGCACTGCTATAGCACAGTGTGACGGGCACTGCTGGGTATATTGTGGTTGGCACTGCTATAGGACAGTGTGACTGGCACTGCTGGGTACATTATGGTTGGCACTGCTATAGGACAGTGTGACTGGCACTGCTGGGTATATTGTGGTTGGCACTGCTATAGGATAGTGTGACTGGCACCGCTGGGTATATTGTGGTTGGCACTGCTATAGGACAGTGTGACGGGCACTGCTGGGTATATTGTGGTTGGCAGTGCTATAGGACAGTGTGACTGGCACTGCTGGGTATATTGTGGTTGGCACTGCTATAGGACAGTGTGACGGGCACTGCTGGGTATATCGTGGTTGGCACTGCTATAGTACAGTGTGACGGGCACTGCTGGGTATATTGTGGTTGGCACTGCTATAGGACAGTGTGACGGGCACTGCTGGGTATATTGTGGTTGGCACTGCTATAGTACAGTGTGACGGGCACTGATGGGTATATTGTGGTTGGCACTGCAATAGGACAGTGTGACGGGCACTGCTGGTTATATTGTGGTTGGCACTGCTATAGGACAGTGTGACTGGCACTGCTGGGTACATTGTGGTTGGCACTGCTATAGCACAGTGTGACGGGCACTGCTGGGTATATTGTGGTTGGCGTTGCAATAGGACAGTGTTTCTGGCACTGCTGGGTACATTGTGGTTGGCACTGCTATAGGACAGTGTGACTGGCACTGCTGGGTATGTTGTGGTTGGCACTGCTATAGGACAGTGTGACGGGCACTGCTGGGTATATTGTGGTTGGCACTGCTATAGGACAGTGTGACTGGCACTGCTGGGTATATTGTGGTTGGCACTGCTATAGGACAGTGTGGTTGGCACTGCTATAGGACAGTGTGACGGGCACTGCTGGGTATATTGTGGTTGGCACTGCTATAGAACAGTGTGATGGGCACTGCTGGGTATATTGTGGTTGGCACTGCTATAGGACAGTGTGATGGGCACTGCTGGGTATATTGTGGTTGGCACTGCTATAGCACAGTGTGACGGGCACTGCTGGGTATATTGTGGTTGGCACTGCTATAGGACAGTGTGACGGGCACTGGTGGGTATATTGTGGTTGGCACTGCTATAGGACAGTGTGACTGGCACTGATGTGTATATTGTGGTTGGCACTGCTATAGGACAGTGTGACGGGCACTGCTGGGTATATTGTGGTTGGCACTGCTATAGGACAGTGTGACTGGCACTTCTGGGTACATTGTGGTTGGCACTGCTATAGCACAGTGTGACGGGCACTGCTGGGTATATTGTGGTTGGCACTGCTATAGGACAGTGTGACGGGCACTGCTGGGTATATTGTGGTTGGCACTGCTATAGGACAGTGTGACGGGCACTGCTGGGTATATTGTGGTTGGCACTGCTATTGGACAGTGTGAATGGCACTGCTGGGTACATTGTGGTTGGCACTGCTATAGGACAGTGTGACTGGTACTGCTGGGTATATTGTGTTTGGCACTGCTATAGGACAGTGTGACTGGCACTGATGGGTATATTGTGGTTGGCACTGCTACAGGACAGTGTGACGGGCACTGCTGGGTATATTGTGGTTGGCACTGCTATAGGACAGTGTGACGGGCACTGCGGGGAATATTGTGGTTGGCACTGCTATAGGACAGTGTGACGGGCACTGCTGGGTATATTGTGGTTGGCACTGCTATAGGACAGTGTGACTGGCACTGCTGGGTACATTGTGGTTGGCACTGCTATAGCACAGTGTGACTGGCACTGCTGGGTATATTGTGGTTTGCACTGCTATAGGACAGTGTGACTGGCACTGCTGGGTATATTGTGGTTGGCAGTGCTATAGGAAAGTGTGACTGGCACTGCTGGGTATATTGTGGTTGGCACTGCTACAGGACAGTGTGACGGGCACTGCTGGGTATATTGTGGTTTGCACTGCTATAGGACAGTGTGACGGGCACTGTTGGGTATATTGTGGTTGGCACTGCTCTAGGACAGTGTGACGGGCACTGCTGGGTACATTGTGGTTGGCACTGCTATAGGACAGTGTGACGGGCACTGCTGGGTATATTGTGGTTGGCACTGCTATAGGACAGTGTGACTGGCACTGCTGGGTATATTGTGGTTGGCACTGCTATAGGACAGTGTGACAGGCACTGCTGGGTATATTGTGGTTGGCACTGCTATAGGACAGTGTGACTGGCACTGCTGGGTATATTGTGGTTGGCACTGCTATAGGACAGTGTGACGGGCACTGCTGGGTATATTGTGGTTGGCACTGCTATAGGACAGTGTGAAGGGCACTGCTGGGTATATTGTGGATGGCACTGCTATAGCACAGTGTGACTGGCACTGCTGGGTATATTGTGGTTGGCACTGCTATAGGACAGTGTGACTGGCACTGCTGGGTACACTGTGGTTGGCACTGCTATAGCACAGTGTGACTGGCACTGCTGGGTATATTGTGGTTGGCACTGCTATAGGACAGTGTGACTGGTACTGCTGGGTATATTGTGGTTGGCACTGCTATAGCACAGTGTGACTGGCACTGCTGGGTATATTGTGGTTGGCACTGCTATAGGACAGTGTGACTGGCACTGCTGGGTATATTGTGGTTTGCACTGCTAAAGGACAGTGTGACGGGCACTGCTGGGTATATTGTGGTTGGCACTGCTATAGCACAGTGTAACTGGCACTGCTGGGTATATTGTGGTTGGCACTGCTATAGGACAGTGTGACTGGCACTGCTGGGTACACTGTGGTTGGCACTGCTATAGGACAGTGTGACTGGCACTGCTGGGTATATTGTGGTTGGCACTCTATAGGACAGTGTGACTGGCACTGCTGGGTACACTGTGGTTGGCACTGCTATAGCACAGTGTGACTGGCACTGCTGGGTATATTGTGGTTGGCACTGCTATAGGACAGTGTGACTGGCACTGCTGGGTATATTGTGGTTTGCACTGCTAAAGGACAGTGTGACGGGCACTGCTGGGTATATTGTGGTTGGCACTGCTATAGCACAGTGTAACTGGCACTGCTGGGTATATTGTGGTTGGCACTGCTATAGGACAGTGTGACTGGCACTGCTGGGTACACTGTGGTTGGCACTGCTATAGGACAGTGTGACTGGCACTGCTGGGTATATTGTGGTTGGCACTCTATAGGACAGTGTGACTGGCACTGCTGGGTACACTGTGGTTGGCACTGCTATAGCACAGTGTGACTGGCACTGCTGGGTATATTGTGGTTGGCACTGCTATAGGACAGTGTGACTGGCACTGCTGGGTACATTGTGGTTGGCACTGCTATAGGACAGTGTGACTGGCACTGCTGGGTACGGTGTGGTTGGCACTGCTATAGGACAGTGTGACTGGCACTGCTGGGTACGGTGTGGTTGGCACTGCTATAGGACAGTGTGACTGGCACTGCTGGGAATATTGTGGTTGGCACTGCTATAGGACAGTGTGACTGGCACTGCTGGGTATATTGTGGTTGGCACTGCTATAGGACAGTGTGACTGGCACTCCTGGGTATATTGTGGTTGGCACTGCTATAGGACAGTGTGACTGGTACTGCTGGGTATATTGTGGTTGGCACTGCTATAGCACAGTGTGACTGGCACTGCTGGGTATATTGTGGTTGGCACTGCTATAGGACAGTGTGACTGGTACTGCTGGGTATATTGTGGTTGGCACTGCTATAGGACAGTGTGACTGGCACTGCTGGGTATATTGTGGTTGGCATTGCTATAGGACAGTGTGACTGGCACTGCTGGGTATATTGTGGTTGGCACTGATATAGGACAGTGTGACTGGCACTGCTGGGTATATTGTGGTTGGCACTGCTATAGGACAGTGTGACTGGCACTGCTGGGTATATTGTGGTTGGCACTGCTATAGGACAGTGTGACGGGCACTGCTGGGTACATTGTGGTTGGCACTGCTATAGGACAGTGTGACTGGCACTGCTGGGTATATTGTGGTTGGCACTGCTATAGGACAGTGTGACTGGCACTGCTGGGTATATTGTAGTTGGCACTGCTATAGGACAGTGTGACTGGCCCTGTCGGGTATATTGTGGTTGGCACTGCTATAGTACAGTGTGACTGGCACTGCTGGGTACATTGTGGTTGGCACTGCTATAGGACAGTGTGACTGGCACTGCTGGGTATATTGTGGTTGGCACTGCTATAGGACAGTGTGACTGGCACTGCTGGGTATATTGTGGTTGGCACTGCTATAGGACAGTGTGACTGGCACTGCTGGGTATATTGTGGTTGGCACTGCTATAGGACAGTGTGACTGGTACTGCTGGGTATATTGTGGTTGGCACTGCTATAGGACAGTGTCACTGGTACTGCTGGGTATATTGTGGTTGGCACTGCTATAGGACAGTGTCACTGGTACTGCTGGGTATATTGTGGTTGGCACTGCTATAGCACAGTGTGACTGGTACCGCTGGGTATATTGTGGTTGACACTGCTATAGGACAGTGTGACTGGCACTGCTGGGTATATTGTGGTTGGCACTGCTATAGGACAGTGTGACTGGCACTGATGGGTATATTGTGGTTGGCACTGCTACAGGACAGTGTGATGGGCACTGCTGGGTATATTGTGGTTGGCACTGCTATAGGACAGTGTGACGGGGACTGTTGGGTATATTGTGGTTGGCACTGCTCTAGGACAGTGTGACGGGCACTGCTGTGTATATTGTGGTTGGCACTGCTATAGGACAGTGTGACTGGCACTGCTGGGTACATTGTGGTTGGCACTGCTATAGCACAGTGTGACTGGCACTGCTGGGTATATTGTGGTTGGCACTGCTATAGGACAGTGTGACTGGCACTGCTGGGTACATTGTGGTTGGCACTGCTATAGGACAGTGCGACTGGCACTGCTGGGTATATTGTGGTTGGCACTGCTATAGGACAGTGTGACTGGCATTGCTGGGTATATTGTGGTTGGCAAGGCTATAGGACAGTGTGACTGGCAGTGCTGAGTATATTGTGACTGGCACTGCTATAGGACAGTGTGACGGGCACTGCTGGGTATATTGTGACTGGAACTGTTATAGCACAGTGTGACTGACACTGCTGGGTATATTGTGGTTGGCACTGCTATAGGACAGTGTGACTGGCACTGCTGGGTATATTGTGGTTGGCACTGCTATAGGACAGTATGACGGGCACTGCTGGGTATATTGTGACTGGCACTGCTATAGTACAGTGTGACTGACACTGCTGAGTATATTGTGACTGGCATTGCTAAAGGACAGTGTGACGGGCACTGCTGGGTATATTTTGACTGGAACTGCTATAGCACAGTGTGACTGGCACTGCTGGGTATATTGTGGTTGGCACTGCTATAGGACAGAGTGACTGGCACTTCTAGGTATATTGTGGCTGGCACTGCTATAGGACAGTGTGACTGGCACTGCTGGGTATATTGTGGTTGGCACTGCTATAGGACAGTGTGATGGGCACTGCTGGGTATATTGTGACTGAAACTGCTATAGGACAGTGTGACTGGCACTGCTAAGTATATTGTGACTGGAACTGCTATAGTACAGTGTGACTGGCACTGCTGAGCATATTGTGGTTGGCACTGCTATTGGACAGTGTGACTGCCACTGCTGGGTATATTGTGGTTGGCACTGCTATAGGACAGTGTGACTGGCACTGCTGGGTAAATTGTGGTTGGCACTGCTATAGGACAGTGTGACTGGCACTGCTGGGTATATTGTGGTTGGCACAGATATAGGACAGTGTGACTGGCACTGCTGGGTATATTGTGGTTGGCACTGCTATAGGACAGTGTGACTGGCACTGCTGGGTATATTGTGGTTGGCACTGCTATAGGACAGTGTGACTGGCACTGCTGGGTATATTGTGGTTGGCACTGCTATAGCACAGTGTGACTGGCACTGCTGGGTATAATGTGACTGGCAATGCTATAGGACAGTGTGACTGGCACTGCTGGGTATATTGTGGTTGGCACTGCTATAGGACTGTGACTGGCACTGCTGGGTATATTGTGGTTGGCACTGCTATAAGACAGTGTGACTGGAACTGCTGGGTATATTGTGGTTGGCACTGCTATAGGACAGTGTGACTGGCACTGCTGGGTATATTGTGGTTGGCACTGCTATAGGACAGTGTTACTGGCACTGCTGGGTATATTGTGGTTGGCACTGCTATAGGACAGTGTGAGTGGCACTGCTGGGTATATTGTGGTTGGCACTGCTATAGGACAGTGTGACTGGCACTGCTGGGTATATTGTGGTTCGCACTGATATAGGACAGTGTGACTGGCACTGCTGGGTATATTGTGGTTGGCACTGCTATAGGACAGTGTGGTTGGCATTGCTACAGGACAGTGTGACGGGCACTGCTGGGTATATTGTGGTTGGCACTGCTATAGGGCAGTGTGACTGGCACTGATGGGTATATTGTGGTTGGCACTGCTATAGGACAGTGTGGTTGGCACTGCTATAGGACAGTGTGACGGGCACTGCTGGGTATATTGTGGTTGGCACTGCTATAGGGCAGTGTGACTGGCACTGATGGGTATATTGTGGTTGGCACTGCTATAGGACAGTGTGACGGGCACTGCTGGGTATATTGTGGTTGGCACTGCTATAGGACAGTGTGACTGGCACTGCTGGGTACATTGTGGTTGGCACTGCTATAGCACAGTGTGACGAGCACTGCTGGGTATATTGTGGTTGGCACTGCTATAGAACTGTGTGACTGGCACTGCTGGGTACATTGTGGTTGGCACTGCTATAGGACAGTGTGACTGGCACTGCTGGGTATATTGTGGTTGGCACTGCTATAGGAGAGTGTGACTGGCACCGCTGGGTATATTGTGGTTGGCACTGCTATAGGACAGTTTGACGGGCACTGCTGGGTATATTGTGGTTGGCACTGCTATAGGACAGTGTGACGGGCACTGCTGGGTATATTGTGGTTGGCACTGCTATAGGACAGTGTGACTGGCACTGCTGGGAATATTGTGGTTGGCACTGCTATAGGACAGTGTGGTTGGCACTGCTATAGGACAGTGTGACGGGCACTGATGGGTATATTGTGGTTGGCACTGCTATAGGACAGTGTGACTGGCACTGCTGGGTATATTGTGGTTGGCACTGCTATAGGACAGTGTGACGGGCACTGCTGGGTATATTGTGGTTGGCACTGCTATAGGACAGTGTTATGGGCACTGCTGGGTATATTGTGGTTCGCACTGCTATAGGACAGTGTGACTGGCACTGCTGGGTATATTGTGGTTGGCACTGCTATAGGACAGTGTGATGGGCACTGCTGGGTATATTGTTGTTGGCACTGCTATAGGGCAGTGTGACTGGCACGGATGGGTATATTGTGGTTGGAACTGCTATTGGACAGTGTGGTTGGCACTGCTATAGGACAGTGTGACGGGCACTGCTGGGTATGTTGTGGTTGGCACTGCTATAGGGCAGTGTGACTGGCACTGATGGGTATATTGTGGTTGGCACTGCTATAGGACAGTGTGACGGGCACTGCTGGGTATATTGTGGTTGGCACTGCTATATGACAGTGTGACTGGCACTGCTGGGTACATTGTGGTTGGCACTGCTATAGCACAGTGTGACGGGCACTGCTGGGTATATTGTGGTTGGCACTGCTATAGGACAGTGTGACTGGCACTGCTGGGTACATTGTGGTTGGCACTGCTATAGGACAGTGTGACTGGCACTGCTGGGTATATTGTGGTTGGCACTGCTATAGGACAGTGTGACTGGCACCGCTGGGTATATTGTGGTTGGCACTGCTATAGGACAGTGTGACGGGCACTGCTGGGTATATTGTGGTTGGCAGTGCTATAGGACAGTGTGACCGGCACTGCTGGGTATATTGTGGTTGGCACTGCTATAGGACAGTGTGACGGGCACTGCTGGGTATATTGTGGTTGGCACTGCTATAGTACAGTATGACGGGCACTGCTGGGTATATTGTGGTTGGCACTGCTATAGGACAGTGTGATGGGCACTGCTGGGTATATTGTGGTTGGCACTGCTATAGTACAGTGTGACGGGCACTGATGGGTATATTGTGGTTGGCACTGCAATAGGACAGTGTGACGGGCACTGCTAGTTATATTGTGGTTGGCACTGCTATAGGACAGTGTGACTGGCACTGCTGGGTACATTGTGGTTGGCACTGCTATAGCACAGTGTGACGAGCACTGCTGGGTATATTGTGGTTGGCGCTGCTATAGGACAGTGTGACTGGCACTGCAGGGTACATTGTGGTTGGCACTGCTATAGGACAGTGTGACTGGCACTGCTGGGTATTTTGTGGTTGGCACTGCTATAGGACAGTGTGACGGGCACTGCTGGGTATATTGTGGTTGGCACTGCTATAGGACAGTGTGACTGGCACTGCTGGGTATATTGTGGTTGGCACTGCTATAGGACAGTGTGGTTGGCACTGCTATAGGACAGTGTGACGGGCACTGCTGGGTATATTGTGGTTGGCACTGTTATAGGACAGTGTGATGGGCACTGCTGGGTAAATTGTGGTTGGCACTGCTATAGGACAGTGTGACGGGCACTGCTGGGTATATTGTGGTTGGCACTGCTATAGCACAGTGTGACGGGCACTGCTGGGTATATTGTAGTTGGCACTGCTATAGGACAGTGTGACGGGCACTGGTGGGTATATTGTGGTTGGCACTGCTATAGGACAGTGTGACTGGCACTGATGTGTATATTGTGGTTGGCACTGCTATAGGACAGTGTGACTGGCACTGCTGGGTATATTGTGGTTGGCACTGCTATAGGACAGTGTGACTGGCACTTCTGGGTACATTGTGGTTGGCACTGCTATAGCACAGTGTGACGG
The DNA here is from genome assembly GCF_039654945.1 of Dendrobates tinctorius. Taxonomy (NCBI): domain Eukaryota; kingdom Metazoa; phylum Chordata; class Amphibia; order Anura; family Dendrobatidae; genus Dendrobates; species Dendrobates tinctorius. Next base: position 307,886 of record NW_027361789.1, on the reverse strand, counting down.
GCACTGCTGGGTATATTGTGCTTGGCACTGCTATAGGACAGTGTGACGGGCACTGCTGGGTATATTGTGGTTGGCACTGCTATAGGACAGTGTGACGGGCACTGCTGGGTATATTGTGGTTGGCACTGCTATTGGACAGTGTGAATGGCACTGCTGGGTACATTGTGGTTGGCATTACTATAGCACAGTGTGACGGGCACTGCTGGGTATATTGTGTTTGGCACTGCTATAGGACAGTGTGACTGGCACTGCTAGGTATATTGTGGTTGGCACTGCTATAGGACAGTGTGACTGGCACTGATGAGTATATTGTGGTTGGCACTGCTACAGGACAGTGTGACGGGCACTGCTGGGTATATTGTGGTTGGCACTGCTATAGGTCAGTGTGACGGGCACTGCTGGGTATATTGTGGTTGGCACTGCTATAGGACAGTGTGACGGGCACTGCTGGGTATATTGTGGTTGGCACTGCTATAGGACAGTGTGACTGGCACTGCTGGGTACATTGTGGTTGGCACTGCTATAGCACAGTGTGACTGGCACTGCTGGGTATATTGTGGTTTGCACTGCTATAGGACAGTGTGACTGGCACTGCTGGGTATATTGTGGTTGGCACTGCTATAGGACAGTGTGACTGGCACTGATGGGTATATTGTGGTTGGCACTGCTACAGGACAGTGTGACGGGCACTGCTGGGTATATTGTGGTTGGCACTGCTATAGGACAGTGTGACGGGCACTGTTGGGTATATTGTGGTTGGCACTGCTCTAGGACAGTGTGACGGCACTGCTGGGTTCATTGTGGTTGGTACTGCTATAGGACAGTGTGACGGGCACTGCTGGGTATATTGTGGTTGGCACTGATATAGGACAGTGTGACGGGCACTGCTGGGTACATTGTGGTTGGCACTGCTATAGGACAGTGTGACGGGCACTGCTGGGTATATTGTGGTTGGCACTGCTATAGGACAGTGTGACTGGCACTGCTGGGTATATTGTGGTTGGCACTGCTATAGGACAGTGTGACAGGCACTGCTGGGTATATTGTGGTTGGCACTGCTATAGGACAGTGTGACTGGCACTGCTGGGTATATTGTGGTTGGCACTGCTATAGGACAGTGTGACGGGCACTGCTGGGTATATTGTGGTTGGCACTGCTATAGGACAGTGTGACGGGCACTGCTGGGTATATTTTGGTTGGCACTGCTATAGCACAGTGTAACTGGCACTGCTGGGTATATTGTGTTTGGCACTGCTATAGGACAGTGTGACTGGCACTGCTGGGTACACTGTGGTTGGCACTGCTATAGCACAGTGTGACTGGCACTGCTGGGTATATTGTGGTTGGCACTGCTATAGGACAGTGTGACTGGTACTGCTGGGTATATTGTGGTTGGCACTGCTATAGCACAGTGTGACTGGCACTGCTGGGTATATTGTGGTTTGCACTGCTATAGGACAGTGTGACTGGCACTGCTGGGTATATTGTGGTTTGCACTGCTATAGGACAGTGTGACGGGCACTGCTGGGTATATTGTGGTTGGCACTGCTATAGCACAGTGTAACTGGCACTGCTGGGTATATTGTGGTTGGCACTGCTATAGGACAGTGTGACTGGCACTGCTGGGTACACTGTGGTTGGCACTGCTATAGGACAGTGTGACTGGCACTGCTGGGTATATTGTGGTTGGCACTCTATAGGACAGTGTGACTGGCACTGCTGGGTACACTGTGGTTGGCACTGCTATAGCACAGTGTGACTGGCACTGCTGGGTATATTGTGGTTGGCACTGCTATAGGACAGTGTGACTGGCACTGCTGGGTACATTGTGGTTAGCACTGCTATAGGACAGTGTGACTGGCACTGCTGGGTACGGTGTGGTTGGCACTGCTATAGGACAGTGTCACTGGCACTGCTGGGTATATTGTGGTTGGCACTGCTATAGGACAGTGTGACTGGCACTGCTGGGTATATTGTGGTTGGCACTGCTATAGGACAGTGTGACTGGCACTCCTGGGTATATTGTGGTTGGCACTGCTATAGGACAGTGTGACTGGTACTGCTGGGTATATTGTGGTTGGCACTGCTATAGCACAGTGTGACTGGCACTGCTGGGTATATTGTGGTTGGCACTGCTATAGGACAGTGTGACTGGTACTGCTGGGTATATTGTGGTTGGCACTACTATAGGACAGTGTGACTGGCACTGCTGGGTATATTGTGGTTGGCACTGCTATAGGACAGTGTGACTGGCACTGCTGGGTATATTGTGGTTGGCACTGCTATAGGACAGTGTGACTGGCACTGCTGGGTATATTGTGGTTGGCACTGCTATAGGACAGTGTGACTGGTACTGCTGGGTATATTGTGGTTGGCACTGCTACAGGACAGTGTGATGGGCACTGCTGGGTATATTGTGGTTGGCACTGCTATAGGACAGTGTGACGGGCACTGTTGGGTATATTGTGGTTGGCACTGCTATAGGACAGTGTGACGGGCACTGCTGGGTACATTGTGGTTGGCACTGCTATAGGACAGTGTGACGGGCACTCCTGGGTATATTGTGGTTGGCACTGCTATAGGATAGTGTGACGGGCACTGCTGGGTACATTGTGGTTGGCACTGCTATAGGACAGTGTGACGGGCACTGCTGGGTATATTGTGGTTGGCACTGCTATAGGACAGTGTGACTGGCACTGCTGGGTATATTGTGGTTGGCACTGCTATAGGACAGTATGACAGGCACTGCTGGGTATATTGTGGTTGGCACTGCTATAGGACAGTGTGACTGGCACTGCTGGGTATATTGTGGTTGGCACTGCTATAGGACAGTGTGACGGGCACTGCTGGGTATATTGTGGTTGGCACTGCTATAGGACAGTGTGACGGGCACTGCTGGGTATATTGTGGTTGGCACTGCTATAGCACAGTGTAACTGGCACTGCTGGGTATATTGTGGTTGGCACTGCTATAGGACAATGTGACTGGCACTGCTGGGTACACTGTGGTTGGCACTGCTATAGCACAGTGTGACTGGCACTGCTGGGTATATTGTGGTTGGCACTGCTATAGGACAGTGTGAGTGGTACTGCTGGGTATATTGTGGTTGGCACTGCTATAGCACAGTGTGACTGGCACTGCTGGGTATATTGTGGTTGGCACTGCTATAGGACAGTGTGACTGGCACTGCTGAGTATATTGTGGTTTGCACTGCTATAGGACAGTGTGACGGGCACTGCTGGGTATATTGTGGTTGGCACTGCTATAGCACAGTGTAACTGGCACTGCTGGGTATATTGTGGTTGGCACGGCTTTAGGACAGTGTGACTGGCACTGCTGGGTACACTGTGGTTGGCACTGCTATAGGACAGTGTGACTGGCACTGCTGGGTATATTGTGGTTGGCTCTGCTATAGGACAGTGTGACTGGCACTGCTGGGTACACTGTGGTTGGCACTGCTATAGCACAGTGTGACTGGCACTGCTGGGTATTTTGTGGTTGGCACTGCTATAGGACAGTGTGACTGGCACTGCTGGGTACATTGTGGTTGGCACTGCTATAGGACAGTGTGACTGGCACTGCTGGGTACGGTGTGGTTGGCACTGCTGTAGGACAGTGTGACTGGCACTGCTGGGTACGGTGTGGTTGGCACTGCTATAGGACAGTGTGACTGGCACTGCTGGGTATATTGTGGTTGGCACTGCTATAGGACAGTGTGACTGGCACTGCTGGGTATATTGTGGTTGGCACTGCTATAGGATAGTGTGACTGGCCCTCCTGGGTATATTGTGGTTGGCACTGCTATAGGACAGTGTGACTGGTACTGCTGGGTATATTGTGGTTGGCACTGCTATAGCACAGTGTGACTGGCACTGCTGGGTATATTGTGGTTGGCACTGCTATAGCACAGTGTGACTGGCACTGCTGGGTATATTGTGGTTGGCACTGCTATAGGACAGTGTGACTGGCACTGCTGGGTACATTGTGGTTGGCACTGCTATAGCACAGTGTGACTGGCACTGCTGGGTATATTGTGGTTGGCACTGCTATAGGACAGTGTGACTGGCACTGCTGGGTATATTGTGGTTTGCACTGCTATAGGACAGTGTGACTGGCACTACTGAGTATATTGTGGTTGGCACTGCTATAGCACAGTGTGACTGGCACTGCTGGGTATATTGTGGTTGGCACTGCTATAGGACAGTGTGACTGGTACTGCTGGGTATACTGTGGTTGGCACTGCTATAGGACAGTGTCACTGGTACTGCTGGGTATATTGTGGTTGGCACTGCTATAGCACAGTGTGACTGGCACTGCTGGGTATATTGTGGTTGGCACTGCTATAGGACAGTGTGACTGGAACTGCTGGGTATATTGTGGTTGGCACTGCTATAGGACAGTGTGACTGGCACTGCTGGGTATATTGTGGTTGGCACTGCTATAAGACAGTGTGACTGGCACTGCTGGGTATATTGTGGTTGGCACTGCTATAGGACAGTGTGACTGGCACTGCTGGGTATATTGTGGTTGACACTGCTATAGGACAGTGTGACTGGCACTGCTGGGTATATTGTGGTTGGCACTGCTATAGGACAGTGTGACTGGCACTGCTGGGTATATTGTGGTTGGCACTGCTATAAGACAGTGTGACTGGCACTGCTGGGTATATTGTGGTTGGCACTGCTATAAGACAGTGTGACTGGCACTGTTGGGTATATTGTGGTTGGCACTGCTATAGGACAGTGTGACTGGCACTGCTGGGTATATTGCGGTTGGCACTGCTATAGAACAGTGTGACGGGCACTGCTGGGTATATTGCGGTTGGCACTGCTATAGGACAGTGTGACGGGCACTGCTGGGTATATTGCGGTTGGCACTGCTATAGCACAGTGTGACTGGCACTGCTGGGTATATTGTGGTTGGCACTGCTATAGGACAGTGTGACGGGCATTGCTGGGTATATTGTTGTTGGCACTGCTATAGCACAGTGTGACTGGCACTGCTGGGTATATTGTGGTTGGCACTGCTATAGCACAGTGTGACTGGCACTGCTGGGTATATTGTGGTTGGCACTGCTATAGCACAGTGTGACTGGCACTGCTGGGTATATTGTGGTTGGCACTGCTATAGCACAGTGTGACTGGCACTGCTGGGTATATTGTGGTTGGCACTGCTATAGGACAGTGTGACGGGCACTGCTGGGTATATTGTGGTTGGCACTGCTATAGCACAGTGTGACTGGCACTGCTGGGTATATTGTGGTTGGCACTGCTATAGCACAGTGTGACTGGCACTGCTGGGTATATTGTGGTTTGCACTGCTATAGGACAGTGTGACTGGCACTGCTGGGTATATTGTGGTTGGCACTGCTATAGGACAGTGTGACTGGCACTGATGGGTATATTGTGGTTGGCACTGCTACAGGACAGTGTGACGGGCACTGCTGGGTATATTGTGGTTGGCACTGCTATAGGACAGTGTGACGGGCACTGTTGGGTATATTGTGGTTGGCACTGCTCTAGGACAGTGTGACGGCACTGCTGGGTTCATTGTGGTTGGTACTGCTATAGGACAGTGTGACGGGCACTGCTGGGTATATTGTGGTTGGCACTGATATAGGACAGTGTGACGGGCACTGCTGGGTACATTGTGGTTGGCACTGCTATAGGACAGTGTGACGGGCACTGCTGGGTATATTGTGGTTGGCACTGCTATAGGACAGTGTGACTGGCACTGCTGGGTATATTGTGGTTGGCACTGCTATAGGACAGTGTGACAGGCACTGCTGGGTATATTGTGGTTGGCACTGCTATAGGACAGTGTGACTGGCACTGCTGGGTATATTGTGGTTGGCACTGCTATAGGACAGTGTGACGGGCACTGCTGGGTATATTGTGGTTGGCACTGCTATAGGACAGTGTGACGGGCACTGCTGGGTATATTTTGGTTGGCACTGCTATAGCACAGTGTAACTGGCACTGCTGGGTATATTGTGTTTGGCACTGCTATAGGACAGTGTGACTGGCACTGCTGGGTACACTGTGGTTGGCACTGCTATAGCACAGTGTGACTGGCACTGCTGGGTATATTGTGGTTGGCACTGCTATAGGACAGTGTGACTGGTACTGCTGGGTATATTGTGGTTGGCACTGCTATAGCACAGTGTGACTGGCACTGCTGGGTATATTGTGGTTTGCACTGCTATAGGACAGTGTGACTGGCACTGCTGGGTATATTGTGGTTTGCACTGCTATAGGACAGTGTGACGGGCACTGCTGGGTATATTGTGGTTGGCACTGCTATAGCACAGTGTAACTGGCACTGCTGGGTATATTGTGGTTGGCACTGCTATAGGACAGTGTGACTGGCACTGCTGGGTACACTGTGGTTGGCACTGCTATAGGACAGTGTGACTGGCACTGCTGGGTATATTGTGGTTGGCACTCTATAGGACAGTGTGACTGGCACTGCTGGGTACACTGTGGTTGGCACTGCTATAGCACAGTGTGACTGGCACTGCTGGGTATATTGTGGTTGGCACTGCTATAGGACAGTGTGACTGGCACTGCTGGGTACATTGTGGTTAGCACTGCTATAGGACAGTGTGACTGGCACTGCTGGGTACGGTGTGGTTGGCACTGCTATAGGACAGTGTCACTGGCACTGCTGGGTATATTGTGGTTGGCACTGCTATAGGACAGTGTGACTGGCACTGCTGGGTATATTGTGGTTGGCACTGCTATAGGACAGTGTGACTGGCACTCCTGGGTATATTGTGGTTGGCACTGCTATAGGACAGTGTGACTGGTACTGCTGGGTATATTGTGGTTGGCACTGCTATAGCACAGTGTGACTGGCACTGCTGGGTATATTGTGGTTGGCACTGCTATAGGACAGTGTGACTGGTACTGCTGGGTATATTGTGGTTGGCACTACTATAGGACAGTGTGACTGGCACTGCTGGGTATATTGTGGTTGGCACTGCTATAGGACAGTGTGACTGGCACTGCTGGGTATATTGTGGTTGGCACTGCTATAGGACAGTGTGACTGGCACTGCTGGGTATATTGTGGTTGGCACTGCTATAGGACAGTGTGACTGGTACTGCTGGGTATATTGTGGTTGGCACTGCTACAGGACAGTGTGATGGGCACTGCTGGGTATATTGTGGTTGGCACTGCTATAGGACAGTGTGACGGGCACTGTTGGGTATATTGTGGTTGGCACTGCTATAGGACAGTGTGACGGGCACTGCTGGGTACATTGTGGTTGGCACTGCTATAGGACAGTGTGACGGGCACTCCTGGGTATATTGTGGTTGGCACTGCTATAGGATAGTGTGACGGGCACTGCTGGGTACATTGTGGTTGGCACTGCTATAGGACAGTGTGACGGGCACTGCTGGGTATATTGTGGTTGGCACTGCTATAGGACAGTGTGACTGGCACTGCTGGGTATATTGTGGTTGGCACTGCTATAGGACAGTATGACAGGCACTGCTGGGTATATTGTGGTTGGCACTGCTATAGGACAGTGTGACTGGCACTGCTGGGTATATTGTGGTTGGCACTGCTATAGGACAGTGTGACGGGCACTGCTGGGTATATTGTGGTTGGCACTGCTATAGGACAGTGTGACGGGCACTGCTGGGTATATTGTGGTTGGCACTGCTATAGCACAGTGTAACTGGCACTGCTGGGTATATTGTGGTTGGCACTGCTATAGGACAATGTGACTGGCACTGCTGGGTACACTGTGGTTGGCACTGCTATAGCACAGTGTGACTGGCACTGCTGGGTATATTGTGGTTGGCACTGCTATAGGACAGTGTGAGTGGTACTGCTGGGTATATTGTGGTTGGCACTGCTATAGCACAGTGTGACTGGCACTGCTGGGTATATTGTGGTTGGCACTGCTATAGGACAGTGTGACTGGCACTGCTGAGTATATTGTGGTTTGCACTGCTATAGGACAGTGTGACGGGCACTGCTGGGTATATTGTGGTTGGCACTGCTATAGCACAGTGTAACTGGCACTGCTGGGTATATTGTGGTTGGCACGGCTTTAGGACAGTGTGACTGGCACTGCTGGGTACACTGTGGTTGGCACTGCTATAGGACAGTGTGACTGGCACTGCTGGGTATATTGTGGTTGGCTCTGCTATAGGACAGTGTGACTGGCACTGCTGGGTACACTGTGGTTGGCACTGCTATAGCACAGTGTGACTGGCACTGCTGGGTATTTTGTGGTTGGCACTGCTATAGGACAGTGTGACTGGCACTGCTGGGTACATTGTGGTTGGCACTGCTATAGGACAGTGTGACTGGCACTGCTGGGTACGGTGTGGTTGGCACTGCTGTAGGACAGTGTGACTGGCACTGCTGGGTACGGTGTGGTTGGCACTGCTATAGGACAGTGTGACTGGCACTGCTGGGTATATTGTGGTTGGCACTGCTATAGGACAGTGTGACTGGCACTGCTGGGTATATTGTGGTTGGCACTGCTATAGGATAGTGTGACTGGCCCTCCTGGGTATATTGTGGTTGGCACTGCTATAGGACAGTGTGACTGGTACTGCTGGGTATATTGTGGTTGGCACTGCTATAGCACAGTGTGACTGGCACTGCTGGGTATATTGTGGTTGGCACTGCTATAGCACAGTGTGACTGGCACTGCTGGGTATATTGTGGTTGGCACTGCTATAGGACAGTGTGACTGGCACTGCTGGGTACATTGTGGTTGGCACTGCTATAGCACAGTGTGACTGGCACTGCTGGGTATATTGTGGTTGGCACTGCTATAGGACAGTGTGACTGGCACTGCTGGGTATATTGTGGTTTGCACTGCTATAGGACAGTGTGACTGGCACTACTGAGTATATTGTGGTTGGCACTGCTATAGCACAGTGTGACTGGCACTGCTGGGTATATTGTGGTTGGCACTGCTATAGGACAGTGTGACTGGTACTGCTGGGTATACTGTGGTTGGCACTGCTATAGGACAGTGTCACTGGTACTGCTGGGTATATTGTGGTTGGCACTGCTATAGCACAGTGTGACTGGCACTGCTGGGTATATTGTGGTTGGCACTGCTATAGGACAGTGTGACTGGAACTGCTGGGTATATTGTGGTTGGCACTGCTATAGGACAGTGTGACTGGCACTGCTGGGTATATTGTGGTTGGCACTGCTATAAGACAGTGTGACTGGCACTGCTGGGTATATTGTGGTTGGCACTGCTATAGGACAGTGTGACTGGCACTGCTGGGTATATTGTGGTTGACACTGCTATAGGACAGTGTGACTGGCACTGCTGGGTATATTGTGGTTGGCACTGCTATAGGACAGTGTGACTGGCACTGCTGGGTATATTGTGGTTGGCACTGCTATAAGACAGTGTGACTGGCACTGCTGGGTATATTGTGGTTGGCACTGCTATAAGACAGTGTGACTGGCACTGTTGGGTATATTGTGGTTGGCACTGCTATAGGACAGTGTGACTGGCACTGCTGGGTATATTGTGGTTGGCACTGCTATAGAACAGTGTGACGGGCACTGCTGGGTATATTGCGGTTGGCACTGCTATAGGACAGTGTGACGGGCACTGCTGGGTATATTGCGGTTGGCACTGCTATAGCACAGTGTGACTGGCACTGCTGGGTATATTGTGGTTGGCACTGCTATAGGACAGTGTGACGGGCATTGCTGGGTATATTGTTGTTGGCACTGCTATAGCACAGTGTGACTGGCACTGCTGGGTATATTGTGGTTGGCACTGCTATAGCACAGTGTGACTGGCACTGCTGGGTATATTGTGGTTGGCACTGCTATAGCACAGTGTGACTGGCACTGCTGGGTATATTGTGGTTGGCACTGCTATAGCACAGTGTGACTGGCACTGCTGGGTATATTGTGGTTGGCACTGCTATAGGACAGTGTGACGGGCACTGCTGGGTATATTGTGGTTGGCACTGCTATAGCACAGTGTGACTGGCACTGCTGGGTATATTGTGGTTGGCACTGCTATAGCACAGTGTGACTGGCACTGCTGGGTATATTGTGGTTGGCACTGCTATAGCACAGTCTGACTGACACTGCTGGGTATATTGTGGTTGGCACTGCTATAGGACAGTGTGACTGGCACTGCTGGGTATATTGTGGTTGGCACTGCTATAGGACAGTGTGACGGGCACTGCTGGGTATATTGTGGTTGGCACTGCTATAAGACAGTGTGACTGGCACTGCTGGGTATATTATGGTTGGCACTGCTATAGGACAGTGTGACGGGCACTGCTGGGTATATTGTGGTTGGCACTGCTATAGCACAGTGTGACTGGCACTGCTGGGTATATTGTGGTTGGCACTGCTATAGCACAGTGTGACTGGCACTGCTGGGTATATTGTGGTTGGCACTGCTATAGCACAGTGTGACTGGCACTGCTGGGTATATTGTGGTTGGCACTGCTATAGGACAGTGTGACGGGCACTGCTGGGTATATTGTGGTTGGCACTGCTATAGCACAGTGTGACTGGCACTGCTGGGTATATTGTGGTTGGCACTGCTATAGCACAGTGTGACTGGCACTGCTGGGTATATTGTGGTTGGCACTGCTATAGCACAGTGTGACTGGCACTGCTGGGTATATTGTGGTTGGCACTGCTATAGGACAGTGTGACTGGCACTGCTAGGTATATTGTGGTTGGCACTGCTATAGGACAGTGTGACGGGCACTGCTGGGTATATTGTGGTTGGCACTGCTATAAGACAGTGTGACTGGCACTGCTGGGTATATTATGGTTGGCACTGCTATAGCACAGTGTGACTGGCACTGCTGGGTATATTGTGGTTGGCACTGCTATAGCACAGTGTGACTGGCACTGCTGGTTATATTGTGGTTGGCACTGCTATAGGACAGTGTGACTGGCACTGCTGGTTATATTGTGGTTGGCACTGCTATAAGACAGTGTGACGGGCACTGCTGGGTATATTGTGGTTGGCACTGCTATAGGACAGTGTGACTGGCACTGCTGGGTATATTGTGGTTGGCACTGCTATAGGACAGTGTGACGGGCACTGCTGGGTATATTGTGGTTGGCACTGCTATAGGACAGTGTGACGGGCACTGCTGGGTATATTGTGGTTGGCACTGCTATAGGACAGTGTGACTGGCACTGCTGGGTATATTGTGGTTGGCACTGCTATAGGACAGTGTGACTGGCACTGCTGGGTATATTGTGGTTGGCACTGCTATAGGACAGTGTGACGGGCACTGCTGGGTATATTGTGGTTGGCACTGCTATAGCACAGTGTGACTGGCACTGCTGGGTATATTGTGGTTGGCACTGCTATAGGACAGTGTGACTGGCACTGCTGGTTATATTGTGGTTGGCACTGCTATAAGACAGTGTGACGGGCACTGCTGGGTATATTGTGGTTGGCACTGCTATAGGACAGTGTGACGGGCACTGCTGGGTATATTGTGGTTGGCACTGCTATAGGACAGTGTGACGGGCACTGCTGGGTATATTGTGGTTGGCACTGCTATAGGACAGTGTGACTGTCACTGCTGGGTATATTGTGGTTGGCACTGCTATAGGACAGTGTGACTGGCACTGCTGGGTATATTGTGGTTGGCACTGCTATAGCACAGTGTGACTGGCACTGCTGGGTATATTGTGGTTGGCACTGCTATAGGACAGTGTGACGGGCACTGCTGGGTATATTGTGGTTGGCACTGCTATAGCACAGTGTTACTGGCACTGCTGGGTATATTGTGGTTGGCTCTGCTATAGGACAGTGTGACTGGCACTGCTGGGTACACTGTGGTTGGCACTGCTATAGCACAGTGTGACTGGCACTGCTGGGTATTTTGTGGTTGGCACTGCTATAGGACAGTGTGACTGGCACTGCTGGGTACATTGTGGTTGGCACTGCTATAGGACAGTGTGACTGGCACTGCTGGGTACGGTGTGGTTGGCACTGCTGTAGGACAGTGTGACTGGCACTGCTGGGTACGGTGTGGTTGGCACTGCTATAGGACAGTGTGACTGGCACTGCTGGGTATATTGTGGTTGGCACTGCTATAGGACAGTGTGACTGGCACTGCTGGGTATATTGTGGTTGGCACTGCTATAGGCTAGTGTGACTGGCCCTCCTGGGTATATTGTGGTTGGCACTGCTATAGGACAGTGTGACTGGTACTGCTGGGTATATTGTGGTTGGCACTGCTATAGCACAGTGTGACTGGCACTGCTGGGTATATTGTGGTTGGCACTGCTATAGCACAGTGTGACTGGCACTGCTGGGTATATTGTGGTTGGCACTGCTATAGGACAGTGTGACTGGCACTGCTGGGTACATTGTGGTTGGCACTGCTATAGCACAGTGTGACTGGCACTGCTGGGTATATTGTGGTTGGCACTGCTATAGGACAGTGTGACTGGCACTGCTGGGTATATTGTGGTTTGCACTGCTATAGGACAGTGTGACTGGCACTACTGAGTATATTGTGGTTGGCACTGCTATAGCACAGTGTGACTGGCACTGCTGGGTATATTGTGGTTGGCACTGCTATAGGACAGTGTGACTGGTACTGCTGGGTATACTGTGGTTGGCACTGCTATAGGACAGTGTCACTGGTACTGCTGGGTATATTGTGGTTGGCACTGCTATAGCACAGTGTGACTGGCACTGCTGGGTATATTGTGGTTGGCACTGCTATAGGACAGTGTGACTGGAACTGCTGGGTATATTGTGGTTGGCACTGCTATAGGACAGTGTGACTGGCACTGCTGGGTATATTGTGGTTGGCACTGCTATAAGACAGTGTGACTGGCACTGCTGGGTATATTGTGGTTGGCACTGCTATAGGACAGTGTGACTGGCACTGCTGGGTATATTGTGGTTGACACTGCTATAGGACAGTGTGACTGGCACTGCTGGGTATATTGTGGTTGGCACTGCTATAGGACAGTGTGACTGGCACTGCTGGGTATATTGTGGTTGGCACTGCTATAAGACAGTGTGACTGGCACTGCTGGGTATATTGTGGTTGGCACTGCTATAAGACAGTGTGACTGGCACTGTTGGGTATATTGTGGTTGGCACTGCTATAGGACAGTGTGACTGGCACTGCTGGGTATATTGTGGTTGGCACTGCTATAGAACAGTGTGACGGGCACTGCTGGGTATATTGCGGTTGGCACTGCTATAGGACAGTGTGACGGGCACTGCTGGGTATATTGCGGTTGGCACTGCTATAGCACAGTGTGACTGGCACTGCTGGGTATATTGTGGTTGGCACTGCTATAGGACAGTGTGACGGGCACTGCTGGGTATATTGTTGTTGGCACTGCTATAGCACAGTGTGACTGGCACTGCTGGGTATATTGTGGTTGGCACTGCTATAGCACAGTGTGACTGGCACTGCTGGGTATATTGTGGTTGGCACTGCTATAGCACAGTGTGACTGGCACTGCTGGGTATATTGTGGTTGGCACTGCTATAGCACAGTGTGACTGGCACTGCTGGGTATATTGTGGTTGGCACTGCTATAGGACAGTGTGACGGGCACTGCTGGGTATATTGTGGTTGGCACTGCTATAGCACAGTGTGACTGGCACTGCTGGGTATATTGTGGTTGGCACTGCTATAGCACAGTGTGACTGGCACTGCTGGGTATATTGTGGTTGGCACTGCTATAGCACAGTGTGACTGGCACTGCTGGGTATATTGTGGTTGGCACTGCTATAGGACAGTGTGACTGGCACTGCTGGGTATATTGTGGTTGGCACTGCTATAGGACAGTGTGACGGGCACTGCTGGGTATATTGTGGTTGGCACTGCTATAAGACAGTGTGACTGGCACTGCTGGGTATATTATGGTTGGCACTGCTATAGGACAGTGTGACGGGCACTGCTGGGTATATTGTGGTTGGCACTGCTATAGCACAGTGTGACTGGCACTGCTGGGTATATTGTGGTTGGCACTGCTATAGCACAGTGTGACTGGCACTGCTGGGTATATTGTGGTTGGCACTGCTATAGCACAGTGTGACTGGCACTGCTGGGTATATTGTGGTTGGCACTGCTATAGGACAGTGTGACGGGCACTGCTGGGTATATTGTGGTTGGCACTGCTATAGCACAGTGTGACTGGCACTGCTGGGTATATTGTGGTTGGCACTGCTATAGCAAAGTGTGACTGGCACTGCTGGGTATATTGTGGTTGGCACTGCTATAGCACAGTGTGACTGGCACTGCTGGGTATATTGTGGTTGGCACTGCTATAGGACAGTGTGACTGGCACTGCTAGGTATATTGTGGTTGGCACTGCTATAGGACAGTGTGACGGGCACTGCTGGGTATATTGTGGTTGGCACTGCTATAAGACAGTGTGACTGGCACTGCTGGGTATATTATGGTTGGCACTGCTATAGCACAGTGTGACTGGCACTGCTGGGTATATTGTGGTTGGCACTGCTATAGCACAGTGTGACTGGCACTGCTGGTTATATTGTGGTTGGCACTGCTATAGGACAGTGTGACTGGCACTGCTGGTTATATTGTGGTTGGCACTGCTATAAGACAGTGTGACGGGCACTGCTGGGTATATTGTGGTTGGCACTGCTATAGGACAGTGTGACTGGCACTGCTGGGTATATTGTGGTTGGCACTGCTATAGGACAGTGTGACGGGCACTGCTGGGTATATTGTGGTTGGCACTGCTATAGGACAGTGTGACGGGCACTGCTGGGTATATTGTGGTTGGCACTGCTATAGGACAGTGTGACTGGCACTGCTGGGTATATTGTGGTTGGCACTGCTATAGGACAGTGTGACTGGCACTGCTGGGTATATTGTGGTTGGCACTGCTATAGCACAGTGTGACTGGCACTGCTGGGTATATTGTGGTTGGCACTGCTATAGGACAGTGTGACGGGCACTGCTGGGTATATTGTGGTTGGCACTGCTATAGCACAGTGTGACTGGCACTGCTGGGTATATTGTGGTTGGCACTGCTATAGGACAGTGTGACTGGCACTGCTGGTTATATTGTGGTTGGCACTGCTATAAGACAGTGTGACGGGCACTGCTGGGTATATTGTGGTTGGCACTGCTATAGGACAGTGTGACGGGCACTGCTGGGTATATTGTGGTTGGCACTGCTATAGGACAGTGTGACGGGCACTGCTGGGTATATTGTGGTTGGCACTGCTATAGGACAGTGTGACTGGCACTGCTGGGTATATTGTGGTTGGCACTGCTATAGGACAGTGTGACTGGCACTGCTGGGTATATTGTGGTTGGCACTGCTATAGCACAGTGTGACTGGCACTGCTGGGTATATTGTGGTTGGCACTGCTATAGGACAGTGTGACGGGCACTGCTGGGTATATTGTGGTTGGCACTGCTATAGCACAGTGTTACTGGCACTGCTGGGTATATTGTGGTTGGCACTGCTATAGCACAGTGTGACTGGCACTGCTGGGTATATTGTGGTTGGCACTGCTATAGCACAGTGTGACTGGCACTGCTGGGTATATTGTGGTTGGCACTGCTATAGGAAAGTGTGACTGGCACTGCTGGGTATATTATGGTTGGCACTGCTATAGGACAGTGTGACGGGCACTGCTGGGTATATTGTGGTTGGCACTGCTATAGGACAGTGTGACGGGCACTGCTGGGTATATTGTGGTTGGCACTGCTATAGGACAGTGTGACTGGCACTGCTGGGTATATTGTGGTTGGCACTGCTATAGGACAGTGTGACGGGCACTGCTGGGTATATTGTGGTTGGCACTGCTATAGGACAGTGTGACGGGCACTGCTGGGTATATTGTGGTTGGCACTGCTATAGGACAGTGTGACGGGCACTGCTGGGTATATTGTGGTTGGCACTGCTATAGGACAGTTTGACGGGCACTGCTGGGTATATTGTGGTTGGCACTGCTATAGGACAGTGTGACTGGCACTGCTGGATATATTGTGGTTGGCACTGCTATAGGACAGTGTGACGGGCACTGCTGGGTATATTGTGGTTGGCACTGCTATAGGACAGTGTGACTGGCACTGCTGGGTATATTGTGGTTGGCACTGCTATAGGACAGTGTGGTTGGCACTGCTATAGGACAGTGTGACGGGCACTGCTGGGTATATTGTGGTTGGCACTGCTATACGACAGTGTGACTGGCACTGCTGGGTATATTGTGGTTGGCACTGCTATAGGACAGTGTGACGGGCACTGCTGGGTATATTGTGGTTGGCACTGCTATAGGACAGTGTGACGGGCACTGCTGGGTATATTGTGGTTCGCACTGCTATAGGACAGTGTGACTGGCACTGCTGGGTATATTGTGGTTGGCACTGCTATAGGACAGTGTGGTTGGCACTGCTATAGGACAGTGTGACGGGCACTGCTGGGTATATTGTGGTTGGCACTGCTATAGGGCAGTGTGACTGGCACTGGTGGGTATATTGTGGTTGGCACTGCTATAGGACAGTTTGGTTGGCACTGCTATAGGACAGTGTGACGGGCACTGCTGGGTATGTTGTGGTTGGCACTGCTATAGGGCAGTGTGACTGGCACTGATGGGTATATTGTGGTTGGCACTGCTATAGGACAGTGTGACGGGCACTGCTGGGTATATTGTGGTTGGCACTGCTATAGGACAATGTGACCGGCACTGCTGGGTACATTGTGGCTGGCACTGCTATAGCACAGTGTGACGGGCACTGCTGGGTATATTGTGGTTGGCACTGCTATAGGACAGTGTGACTGGCACTGCTGGGTACATTGTGGTTGGCACTGCTATAGGACAGTGTGACTGGCACTGCTGGGTATATTGTGGTTGGCACTGCTATAGGACAGTGTGACTGGCACCGCTGGGTATATTGTGGTTGGCACTGCTATAGGACAGTGTGACGGGCACTGCTGGGTATATTGTGGTTGGCAGTGCTATAGGACAGTGTGACTGGCACTGCTGGGTATATTGTGGTTGGCACTGCTATAGGACAGTGTGACGGGCACTGCTGGGTATATTGTGGTTGGCACTGCTATAGTACAGTGTGACGGGCACTGCTGGGTATATTGTGGTTGGCACTGCTATAGGACAGTGTGACGGGCACTGCTGGGTATATTGTGGTTGGCACTGCTATAGTACAGTGTAACGGGCACTGATGGGTATATTGTGGTTGGCACTGCAATAGGACAGTGTGACGGGCACTGCTGGTTATATTGTGGTTGGCACTGCTATAGGACAGTGTGACTGGCACTGCTGGGTACATTGTGGTTGGCACTGCTATAGCACAGTGTGACGGGCACTGCTGGGTATATTGTGGTTGGCGTTGCAATAGGACAGTGTGACTGGCACTGCTGGGTACATTGTGGTTGGCACTGCTATAGGACAGTGTGACTGGCACTGCTGGGTATGTTGTGGTTGGCACTGCTATAGGACAGTGTGACGGGCACTGCTGGGTATATTGTGGTTGGCACTGCTATAGGACAGTGTGACTGGCACTGCTGGGTATATTGTGGTTGGCACTGCTATAGGACAGTGTGGTTGGCACTGCTATAGGACAGTGTGACGGGCACTGCTGGGTATATTGTGGTTGGCACTGCTATAGAACAGTGTGATGGGCACTGCTGGGTATATTGTGGTTGGCACTGCTATAGGACAGTGTGACGGGCACTGCTGGGTATATTGTGGTTGGCACTGCTATAGCACAGTGTGACGGGCACTGCTGGGTATATTGTGGTTGGCACTGCTGTAGGACAGTGTGACGGGCACTGGTGGGTATATTGTGGTTGGCACTGCTATAGGACAGTGTGACTGGCACTGATGTGTATATTGTGGTTGGCACTGCTATAGGACAGTGTGACGGGCACTGCTGGGTATATTGTGGTTGGCACTGCTATAGGACAGTGTGACTGGCACTTCTGGGTACATTGTGGTTGGCACTGCTATAGCACAGTGTGACGGGCACTGCTGGATATATTGTGGTTGGCACTGCTATAGGACAGTGTGACGGGCACTGCTGGGTATATTGTGGTTGGCACTGCTATAGGACAGTGTGACGGGCACTGCTGGGTATATTGTGGTTGGCACTGCTATTGGACAGTGTGAATGGCACTGCTGGGTACATTGTGGTTGGCACTGCTATAGCACAGTGTGACGGGCACTGCTGGGTATATTGTGTTTGGCACTGCTATAGGACAGTGTGACTGGCACTGCTGGGTATATTGTGGTTGGCACTGCTATAGTACAGTGTGACGGGCACTGCTGGGTATATTGTGGTTGGCACTGCTATAGGACTGTGACGGGCACTGCTGGGTATATTGTGGTTGGCACTGCTATAGTACAGTGTGACGGGCACTGATGGGTATATTGTGGTTGGCACTGCAATAGGACAGTGTGACGGGCACTGCTGGTTATATTGTGGTTGGCACTGCTATAGGACAGTGTGACTGGCACTGCTGGGTACATTGTGGTTGGCACTGCTATAGCACAGTGTGACGGGCACTGCTGGGTATATTGTGGTTGGCGTTGCAATAGGATAGTGTGACTGGCACTGCTGGGTACATTGTGGTTGGCACTGCTATAGGACAGTGTGACTGGCACTGCTGGGTATGTTGTGGTTGGCACTGCTATAGGACAGTGTGACGGGCACTACTGGGTATATTGTGGTTGGCACTGCTATAGGACAGTGTGACTGGCACTGCTGGGTATATTGTGGTTGGCACTGCTATAGGACAGTGTGGTTGGCACTGCTATAGGACAGTGTGACGGGCACTGCTGGGTATATTGTGGTTGGCACTGCTATAGAACAGTGTGATGGGCACTGCTGGGTATATTGTGGTTGGCACTGCTATAGGACAGTGTGACGGGCACTGCTGGGTATATTGTGGTTGGCACTGCTATAGCACAGTGTGACGGGCACTGCTGGGTATATTGTGGTTGGCACTGCTATAGGACAGTGTGACGGGCACTGGTGGGTATATTGTGGTTGGCACTGCTATAGGACAGTGTGACTGGCACTGATGTGTATATTGTGGTTGGCACTGCTATAGGACAGTGTGACGGGCACTGCTGGGTATATTGTGGTTGGCACTGCTATAGGACAGTGTGACTGGCACTTCTGGGTACATTGTGGTTGGCACTGCTATAGCACAGTGTGACGGGCACTGCTGGGTATATTGTGGTTGGCACTGCTATAGGACAGTGTGACGGGCACTGCTGGGTATATTGTGGTTGGCACTGCTATAGGACAGTGTGACGGGCACTGCTGGGTATATTGTGGTTGGCACTGCTATTGGACAGTGTGAATGGCACTGCTGGGTACATTGTGGTTGGCACTGCTATAGCACAGTGTGACGGGTACTGCTGGGTATATTGTGTTTGGCACTGCTATAGGACAGTGTGACTGGCACTGCTGGGTATATTGTGGTTGGCACTGCTATAGGACAGTGTGACTGGCACTGATGGGTATATTGTGGTTGGCACTGCTACAGGACAGTGTGACGGGCACTGCTGGGTATATTGTGGTTGGCACTGCTATAGGACAGTGTGACGGGCACTGCTGGGTATATTGTGGTTGGCACTGCTATAGGACAGTGTGACGGGCACTGCTGGGTATATTGTGGTTGGCACTGCTATAGGACAGTGTGACTGGCACTGCTGGGTACATTGTGGTTGGCACTGCTATAGCACAGTGTGACTGGCACTGCTGGGTATATTGTGGTTTGCACTGCTATAGGACAGTGTGACTGGCACTGCTGGGTATATTGTGGTTGGCACTGCTATAGGACAGTGTGACTGGCACTGATGGGTATATTGTGGTTGGCACTGCTACAGGACAGTGTGACGGGCACTGCTGGGTATATTGTGGTTGGCACTGCTATATGACAGTGTGACGGGCACTGTTGGGTATATTGTGGTTGGCACTGCTCTAGGACAGTGTGACGGGCACTGCTGGGTACATTGTGGTTGGCACTGCTATAGGACAGTGTGACGGGCACTGCTGGGTATATTGTGGTTGGCACTGCTATAGGACAGTGTGACGGGCACTGCTGGGTACATTGTGGTTGGCACTGCTATAGGACAGTGTGACCGGCACTGCTGGGTATATTGTGGTTGGCACTGCTATAGGACAGTGTGACTGGCACTGCTGGGTATATTGTGGTTGGCACTGCTATAGGACAGTGTGACAGGCACTGCTGGGTATATTGTGGTTGGCACTGCTATAGGACAGTGTGACTGGCACTGCTGGGTATATTGTGGTTGGCACTGCTATAGGACAGTGTGACGGGCACTGCTGGGTATATTGTGGTTGGCACTGCTATAGGACAGTGTGAAGGGCACTGCTGGGTATATTGTGGTTGGCACTGCTATAGCACAGTGTGACTGGCACTGCTGGGTATATTGTGGTTGGCACTGCTATAGGACAGTGTGACTGGCACTGCTGGGTACACTGTGGTTGGCACTGCTATGGCACAGTGTGACTGGCACTGCTGGGTATATTGTGGTTGGCACTGCTATAGGACAGTGTGACTGGTACTGCTGGGTATATTGTGGTTGGCACTGCTATAGCACAGTGTGACTGGCACTGCTGGGTATATTGTGGTTGGCACTGCTATAGGACAGTGTGACTGGCACTGCTGGGTATATTGTGGTTTGCACTGCTATAGGACAGTGTGACGGGCACTGCTGGGTATATTGTGGTTGGCACTGCTATAGCACAGTGTAACTGGCACTGCTGGGTATATTGTGGTTGGCACTGCTATAGGACAGTGTGACTGGCACTGCTGGGTACACTGTGGTTGGCACTGCTATAGGACAGTGTGACTGGCACTGCTGGGTATATTGTGGTTGGCACTCTATAGGACAGTGTGACTGGCACTGCTGGGTACACTGTGGTTGGCACTGCTATAGCACAGTGTGACTGGCACTGCTGGGTATATTGTGGTTGGCACTGCTATAGGACAGTGTGACTGGCACTGCTGGGTACATTGTGGTTGGCACTGCTATAGGACAGTGTGACTGGCACTGCTGGGTACGGTGTGGTTGGCACTGCTATAGGACAGTGTGACTGGCACTGCTGGGTACGGTGTGGTTGGCACTGCTATAGGACAGTGTGACTGGCACTGCTGGGTATATTGTGGTTGGCACTGCTATAGGACAGTGTGACTGGCACTGCTGGGTATATTGTGGTTGGCACTGCTATAGGACAGTGTGACTGGCACTCCTGGGTATATTGTGGTTGGCACTGCTATAGGACAGTGTGACTGGTACTGCTGGGTATATTGTGGTTGGCACTGCTATAGCACAGTGTGACTGGCACTGCTGGGTATATTGTGGTTGGCACTGCTATAGGACAGTGTGACTGGTACTGCTGGGTATATTGTGGTTGGCACTGCTATAGGACAGTGTGACTGGCACTGCTGGGTATATTGTGGTTGGCACTGCTATAGGACAGTGTGACTGGCACTGCTGGGTATATTGTGGTTGGCACTGATATAGGACAGTGTGACTGGCACTGCTGGGTATATTGTGGTTGGCACTGCTATAGGACAGTGTGACTGGCACTGCTGGGTATATTGTGGTTGGCACTGCTATAGGACAGTGTGACGGGCACTGCTGGGTACATTGTGGTTGGCACTGCTATAGGACAGTGTGACTGGCACTGCTGGGTATATTGTGGTTGGCACTGCTATAGGACAGTGTGACTGGCACTGCTGGGTATATTGTAGTTGGCACTGCTATAGGACAGTGTGACTGGCCCTGTCGGGTATATTGTGGTTGGCACTGCTATAGGACAGTGTGACTGGCACTGCTGGGTACATTGTGGTTGGCACTGCTATAGGACAGCGTGACTGGCACTGCTGGGTATATTGTGGTTGGCACTGCTATAGGACAGTGTGACTGGCACTGCTGGGTATATTGTGGTTGGCACTGCTATAGGACAGTGTGACTGGCACTGCTGGGTATATTGTGGTTGGCACTGCTATAGGACAGTGTGACTGGTACTGCTGGGTATATTGTGGTTGGCACTGCTATAGGACAGTGTCACTGGTACTGCTGGGTATATTGTGGTTGGCACTGCTATAGGACAGTGTCACTGGTACCGCTGGGTATATTGTGGTTGGCACTGCTATAGCACAGTGTGACTGGTACCGCTGGGTATATTGTGGTTGGCACTGCTATAGGACAGTGTGACTGGCACTGCTGGGTATATTGTGGTTGGCACTGCTACAGGACAGTGTGATGGGCACTGCTGGGTATATTGTGGTTGGCACTGCTATAGGACAGTGTGACGGGCACTGTTGGGTATATTGTGGTTGGCACTGCTCTAGGACAGTGTGACGGGCACTGCTGGGTACATTGTGGTTGGCACTGCTATAGGACAGTGTGACGGGCACTGCTGGGTATATTGTGGTTGGCACTGCTATAGGACAGTGTGACGGGCACTGCTGGGTACATTGTGGTTGGCACTGCTATAGGACAGTGTGACGGGCACTGCTGGGTATATTTTGGTTGGCACTGCTATAGGACAGTGTGACTGGCACTGCTGGGTATATTGTGGTTGGCACTGCTATAGGACAGCGTGACAGGCACTGCTGGGTATATTGTGGTTGGCACTGCTATA
Organism: Dendrobates tinctorius; assembly: GCF_039654945.1. NCBI lineage: Eukaryota > Metazoa > Chordata > Amphibia > Anura > Dendrobatidae > Dendrobates > Dendrobates tinctorius. Next base: position 285,242 of record NW_027361789.1, on the reverse strand, counting down.
GGACAGTGTGACTGGCACTGCTGGGTATATTGTGGTTGGCACTGCTATAGGACAGTGTGACGGGCACTGCTGGGTATATTGTGGTTGGCACTGCTATAGCACAGTGTATCTGGCACTGCTGGGTATATTGTGAAATAATAAGAACAATAGGTAGCAAGATGTGCTGGAAAAATTAGTCAACCGTATGTTCATAATGAATGTACTGGGGACCACCAACAAGATTCCAGCACATCATAGGACAGTGCAGGACACACTGTATGTATAACTATACCAACACCGAAAAAAACAGTGTAAAAAGTCCAATATAAATATAAAAATCACAATCTTTATTGTCAACAGATGAGGCACAATACAGCTAAAAAGTGACACAAAAAATGGCAATGTATAGTGGGCCACAAATGTATAGATGGTATGTATATAGGTACAGCTATACATATATATTTTATAAGCACCAAAAATTGAAAAGGCAAGTATAATATATAGAAGGCCATCAAAAAGTAAAGGGAAAAGTCCCTGGCTAGCCATACAGAGTGAAAATATTGCCCAAACATAGGTGGTAGAGTCACATACCTGTAGAAAAGTGTGGCACAATGTACAGGGGCACGGCTGTGTACATTGTGCCACACTTTTCTACAGGTATGTGACTCTACCACCTATGTTTGGGCAATATTTTCACTCTGTATGGCTAGCCAGGGACTTTTCCCTTTACTTTTTGATGGCCTTCTTTTATATTATACTTGCCTTTTCAATTTTTGGTGCTTATAAAATATAATATATATGTATAGCTGTACCTATATACATACCATCTATACATTTGTGGCCCACTATACATTGCCATTTTTTGTGTCACTTTTTAGCTGTATTGTGCCTCATCTGTTGACAATAAAGATTGTGATTTTTATATTTATATTGGACTTTTTACACTGTTTTTTTCGGTGTTGGTATGGGTATATTGTGGTTGGCACTGCTATAGGACAGTGTGACTGGCACTGCTGGGTACACTGTGGTTGGCACTGCTATAGCACAGTGTGACTGGCACTGCTGGGTATATTGTGGTTGGCACTGCTATAGGACAGTGTGACTGGCACTGATGGGTATATTGTGGTTGGCACTGCTATAGGACAGTGTGACTGGCACTGCTGCGTATATTGTGGTTGGCACTGCTATAGGACAGTGTGACTGGCACTGCTGGGTATATAGTGGTTGGCACTGCTATAGGACAGTGTGACTGGCACTGCTGGGTATATTGTGGTTGGCACTGCTATAGGACAGTGTGACTGGCACTGCTGCGTATATTGTGGTTGGCACTGCTATAGGACAGTGTGACTGGCACTGCTGGGTATATAGTGGTTGGCACTGCTATAGGACAGTGTGACTGGCACTGCTGGGTATATTGTGGTTGGCACTGCTATAGGACAGTGTGACTGGCACTGCTGGGTATATTGTGGTTGGCACTGCTATAGGACAGTGTGACTGGCACTGCTGGGTATATTGTGGTTGGCACTGCTATAGGACAGTGCGACTGGCACTGCTGGGTATATTGTGGTTGGCACTGCTATAGGACAGTGTGACTGGCACTGCTGGGTATATAGTGGTTGGCACTGCTATAGGACAGTGTGACTGGCACTGCTGGGTATATTGTGGTTGGCACTGCTATAGGACAGTGTGACTGGCACTGCTGCGTATATTGTGGTTGGCACTGCTATAGGACAGTGTGACTGGCACTGCTGGGTATATAGTGGTTGGCACTGCTATAGGACAGTGTGACTGGCACTGCTGGGTATATTGTGGTTGGCACTGCTATAGGACAGTGTGACTGGCACTGCTGGGTATATTGTGGTTGGCACTGCTATAGGACAGTGTGACTGGCACTGCTGGGTATATTGTGGTTGGCACTGCTATAGGACAGTGTGACTGGCACTGCTGGGTATATTGTGGTTGGCACTGCTATAGGACAGTGTGACTGGCACTGCTGGGTATATTGTGGTTGGCACTGCTATAGGACAGTGTGACTGGCACTGCTGGGTATATTGTGGTTGGCACTGCTATAGGACAGTGTGACTGGCACTGCTGGGTATATTGTGGTTGACACTGCTATAGGACAGTGTGACTGGCACTGCTGGGTATATTGTGGTTGGCACTGCTATAGGACAGTGTGACTGGCACTGCTGGGTATATTGTGGTTGGCACTGCTATAAGACAGTGTGACTGGCACTGCTGGGTATATTGTGGTTGGCACTGCTATAGGACAGTGTGACTGGCACTGCTGGGTATATTGTGGTTGGCACTGCTATAGGACAGTGTGACTGGCACTGCTGGGTATATTGTGGTTGACACTGCTATAGGACAGTGTGACTGGCACTGCTGGGTATATTGTGGTTGGCACTGCTATAGGACAGTGTGACTGGCACTGCTGGGTATATTGTGGTTGGCACTGCTATAAGACAGTGTGACTGGCACTGCTGGGTATATTGCGGTTGGCACTGCTATAGGACAGTGTGACGGGCACTGCTGGGTATATTGCGGTTGGCACTACTATAGGACAGTGTGACGGGCACTGCTGGGTATATTGTGGTTGGCACTGCTATAGGACAGTGTGACTGGCACTGCTGGGTATATTGTGGTTGGCACTGCTATAGGACAGTGTGACTGGCACTGCTGGGTATATTGTGGTTGGCACTGCTATAGGACAGTGTGACTGGCACTGCTGGGTATATTGTGGTTGGCACTGCTATAGGACAGTGTGACTGGCACTGCTGGGTATATTGTGGTTGGCACTGCTATAGGACAGTGTGACTGGCACTGCTTGGTATATTGTGGTTGGCACTGCTATAGGACAGTGTGACTGGCACTGCTGGGTATATTGTGGTTGGCACTGCTATAGGACAGTGTGACTGGCACTGCTGGGTATATTGTGGTTGACACTGCTATAGGACAGTGTGACTGGCACTGCTGGGTATATTGTGGTTGGCACTGCTATAGGACAGTGTGACTGGCACTGCTGGGTATATTGTGGTTGGCACTGCTATAAGACAGTGTGACTGGCACTGCTGGGTATATTGTGGTTGGCACTGCTATAGGACAGTGTGACTGGCACTGCTGGGTATATTGTGGTTGGCACTGCTATAGGACAGTGTGACTGGCACTGCTGGGTATATTGCGGTTGGCACTGCTATAGGACAGTGTGACGGGCACTGCTGGGTATATTGCGGTTGGCACTACTATAGGACAGTGTGACTGGCACTGCTGGGTACACTGTGGTTGGCACTGCTATAGGACAGTGTGACGGGCACTGCTGGGTATATTGTGGTTGGCACTGCTATAGGACAGTGTGACTGGCACTGCTGGGTATATTGTGGTTGGCACTGCTATAGGACAGTGTGACTGGCACTGCTGCGTATATTGTGGTTGGCTCTGCTATAGGACAGTGTGACTGGCACTGCTGGGTATATAGTGGTTGGCACTGCTATAGGACAGTGTGACTGGCACTGCTGGGTATATTGTGGTTGGCACTGCTATAGGACAGTGTGACTGGCACTGCTGGGTATATTGTGGTTGGCACTGCTATAGGACAGTGTGACTGGCACTGCTGGGTATATTGTGGTTGGCACTGCTATAGGACAGTGTGACTGGCACTGCTGGGTATATTGTGGTTGGCACTGCTATAGGACAGTGACTGGCACTGCTGGGTATATTGTGGTTGGCACTGCTATAGGACAGTGTGACTGGCACTGCTGGGTATATTGTGGTTGGCACTGCTATAGGACAGTGTGACTGGCACTGTTGGGTATATTGTGGTTGACACTGCTATAGGACAGTGTGACTGGCACTGCTGGGTACACTGTGGTTGGCACTGCTATAGGACAGTGTGACGGGCACTGCTGGGTATATTGTGGTTGGCACTGCTATAGGACAGTGTGACTGGCACTGCTGGGTATATTGTGGTTGGCACTGCTATAGGACAGTGTGACTGGCACTGCTGGGTATATTGTGGTTGACACTGCTATAGGACAGTGTGACTGGCACTGCTGGGTATATTGTGGTTGGCACTGCTATAGGACAGTGTGACTGGCACTGCTGGGTATATTGTGGTTGGCACTGCTATAGGACAGTGTGACTGGCACTGCTGGGTATATTGTGGTTGGCACTGCTATAGGACAGTGTGACTGGCACTGCTGGGTACACTGTGGTTGGCACTGCTATAGGACAGTGTGACTGGCACTGCTGGGTACACTGTGGTTGGCACTGCTATAGGACAGTGTGACGGGCACTGCTGGGTATATTGCGGTTGGCACTACTATAGGACAGTGTGACGGGCACTGCTGGGTATATTGTGGTTGGCACTGCTATAAGACAGTGTGACTGGCACTGCTGGGTATATTGTGGTTGGCACTGCTATAGGACAGTGTGACTGGCACTGCTGGATATATTGTGGTTGACACTGCTATAGGACAGTGTGACTGGCACTGCTGGGTATATTGTGGTTGGCACTGCTATAGGACAGTGTGACTGGCACTGCTGGGTATATTGTGGTTGGCACTGCTATAGGACAGTGTGACTGGCACTGCTGGGTATATTGTGGTTGGCACTGCTATAGGACAGTGTGACTGGCACTGCTGGGTAAATTGTGGTTGGCACTGCTATAGGACAGTGTGACTGGCACTGCTGGGTACACTGTGGTTGGCACTGCTATAGGACAGTGTGACTGGCACTGCTGGGTACACTGTGGTTGGCACTGCTATAGGACAGTGTGACGGGCACTGCTGGGTATATTGTGGTTGGCACTGCTATAGGACAGTGTGACTGGCACTGCTGGGTACACTGTGGTTGGCACTGCTATAGGACAGTGTGACGGGCACTGCTGGGTATATTGTGGTTGGCACTGCTATAGGACAGTGTGACGGGCACTGCTGGGTATATTGTGGTTGGCACTGCTATAGGACAGTGTGACGGGCACTGCTGGGTATATTGTGGTTGTCACTGCTATAGGACAGTGTGACGGGCACTGCTGGGTATATTGTGGTTGGCACTGCTATAGGACAGTGTGACTGGCACTGCTGGGTATATTGTGGTTGGCACTGCTATAGGACAGTGTGACTGGCACTGCTGGATATATTGTGGTTGACACTGCTATAGGACAGTGTGACTGGCACTGCTGGGTATATTGTGGTTGGCACTGCTATAGGACAGTGTGACTGGCACTGCTGGGTATATTGTGGTTGGCACTGCTATAGGACAGTGTGACTGGCACTGCTGGGTATATTGTGGTTGGCACTGCTATAGGACAGTGTGACTGGCACTGCTGGGTAAATTGTGGTTGGCACTGCTATAGGACAGTGTGACTGGCACTGCTGGGTACACTGTGGTTGGCACTGCTATAGGACAGTGTGACGGGCACTGCTGGGTATATTGTGGTTGGCACTGCTATAGGACAGTGTGACTGGCACTGCTGGGTACACTGTGGTTGGCACTGCTATAGGACAGTGTGACGGGCACTGCTGGGTATATTGTGGTTGGCACTGCTATAGGACAGTGTGACGGGCACTGCTGGGTATATTGTGGTTGGCACTGCTATAGGACAGTGTGACGGGCACTGCTGGGTATATTGTGGTTGTCACTGCTATAGGACAGTGTGACGGGCACTGCTGGGTATATTGTGGTTGGCACTGCTATAGGACAGTGTGACTGGCACTGCTGGGTACACTGTGGTTACTAGCACCTCTTCCATTTTCCCTGGAAGATGCAGTAATGATAGTCCGGGAGACATGCAGTGTAGAGACATGGCTTCCTCCTGCTCTGTTCCCAGGCACAGCCGTGTATTGCCGCCATGTCTCACACCCTCTCCTCCGCTGTCCCAGCCTTCTCCGGTGCTGACATTACAGCTGTGATCTCATCTGGTCCATGGTGAAGGAGGAAGCAGGAAGAATGAGGGGCGGGCAGAGCACCAATCACAGCCCGTCACACGGAGGCTCCGGCGGTGGAGGCGGACAGGTACCGGAGCCGGAGGAGGAGCCAGAGCCCTGCTGTAAACACTGCACTGTGAGGAGAGGCAGCGCTCGGCCCCGGCTGGCATGGGACCACTTCCCCGGGTATGTGTAGCAGCTATCACCTCCTACCAGCCGCCATGTTGTCGAGAGTCTGCAGGGTTCTCTAGTGTCAGTGTGCAGCTTATCCAGGGGTCTACAGGGCAGGGCTGACTGCAGGGACATGAGGGGCTCACCTGTACTCGGGTGTTGGGGGCACTTATACATTCACCTCAGAGAATGGGCAACCATCGCCAGATGGCAGTATTAACCCTTACTGGCCACACCAATTTCAATTTCCAAATTCCAAGAGCCGATCCCTTGTTTCTTGGCCACCGATGTATGCGGCCTTGTTCTTTGTGGCTGGGCTTTAGTCTTGGGGTGAGATGTAGGGTAGGCTTGTATGAGCGGATACCGTTATTCTCCCGGCCGTGCCATATTGGAGCTGTAGTTTTTATTGGGACCATTTGGGGACGTACTGTGTCTTGGCTTTGCAATTTTTTTTTTTTGGAGGGAGGAGAATTCTGTTGACCGAAAATCGGTATTTGGTTATTTTTTTTCTTAATAGCGCTTAGAGAAATGGTTAAATAACTTCTTATATTACAGAGAATCAGGGGCGGACACTGACAGCTTGGGGCCCCTGTGCAAGAAATGTGTCTGGGCCCCCCTCCCTGCCCGCTACGTTTCTTATGATGAGAGCAATCTGGCAATGAGACCCCTGGAGCCTCGGGCTCCGAGAAACTAGGGCCCTCATTATTACTGCCCTGCAAGCAGGGGCGTACGTAGCAATCACAGGGCCCAATAGCAAAAGTCATATTTGGGCCCCCACACATCTAAAAAATATATTTATTTATATTTTTTCACCGAGATGGATATATATACTGTGTGTGTAATATATAAATATATATCCGTTATCATGGAGTTCCGCTGGCTCCAGGGCAGTCAGACTTGCAGTCAGGTGACAACTAGTGTCCGCTATGTCAGTGACTAGAACACTGCTGACATGGCTGACACTTTAGTTGGCACATGACAGAAAGGGTGCAGAGAGACTCCTCGTGGCAGAGCCAAACAATGTATATATTACATTTTATGTCTGGTGCCTGTATCATCTGGTTTCTGCTCTATTCATTGTCTATGGAACTGATGGAAATAGCTGAGCGCAACGCTCAGCAGCTCTATAGATAATGAATAGAGCTGGGGGCCCAGTAGTTAAATCCCCAGTATTCAGCAAGTTATCCATGATCTGCTGGATCCCACATACATCGTACATACATATACCGTACATACACACACAGATACACATACCGTACATGCATACACATACACACACCATATATACACACATATACTGTACATACACAGATACACACATATACTGTACATACCTATACCGCACATACACACACACTTATATACACATATACACACACACTTCTATACACATATAGTATACATATATCTACACATATACCATACATACACACACTTACATACATTCACATAGACATACACTATATATACATGCACACAAAGTATACCGTACATACATGGACACTCATACTATACATACAGATACATATACATACATACACAGATACACACATATACATTCACACACACATATACATGTACTGTACACACACATATGTAAATATACACACACATAATAATCTATGACCTCAGGTGTTCTGTTCAGATGAGCCATGGAGGTCAGCCACATAGTGCAGAGAAAAGCTGGAGCCTGGACACGACTGCAGGGCCCACTGTGGGGGATGGGGACACAGATGATTTCAGCTCCCTGCTGCTGCAGAGCTCCAGTGCAGTCAGCTCCCTTCCCGCAGCCTCCTCTGTGAGATGCCCTGTGCAGTGAGCCTCTTCACCTGACCTGTGCTCCTAGATGCTGCAGCCTGCCTGGAATGGCACAGTGGAGGAAGAAGAATACAGTACACACTGCAGTCCCTGTATGCTGTGCGGCCAGGTCCCTGACAACCAGTGAGTACTCACCATTGGGACGCGCGATGCAGGAGGACAGACGACAGCCAGTGAGCGCTCTCAGTCTGGTGAGGAAAGCATTCATTGGCCAGCATCTCTCCCTGCATGACACGCCCCTTTTTGAACTCCTGCTCTCCCACGCCACTCTCAGGCTGTGTGCACACGCTGCGGAAAAGGTGCGGATTCATCCGCGCGGATTTTGTACAATCCGCAGGTGAAACCGCAGGTCAAAAGACTTGCGGTTTTACCTGCGGATTGCTCTGCGGTTTTGCCCTGCGGTTTTTCATCTCCTCAATGGAGGAGATGGCAAACCGCAGGAGAATCCGCAGAAAGAATTGACATGTCAATTCTTTCTGCGGATTGAAAACCGCAGATAATCCGCGCGGAAAATTCCGCACCGTCTGCACTGCGGTTTTTGATTCCCATAGGGAATCATTGTACTGTACACCGCAGCAGAAACTGCTGCGGGTCCGCAGCGGCCAAAACCGCTGCGGAACCGCAGCAAAATCCGCAGCGTGTGCACACAGCCTAACTCCTGCTCTGGTGTTCAGGTGATTACAGCAGGAAGTGAGAGGGGGCCGATGCTGCATAATACCGGGCCCCTTACACTCCCGCAATCTGGACTCAGGCCCCATAGTGGCTGCATACTCTGGCGCTATGAGCAGTACGCTCAGGGGCCCCCTTCCACCTCTGGGCCCCGGTGCATTGCATTGGCTGAACCGGCGGTATGTCCGCCCATGCAGATAATACAAAAAAAAAAAATCATTTTTTTAATTCATTTTTGCTTTCAGAACGGGTGTGACTAAAATATTTATCACCTAGTTTTAATATATTAAATAGATTTGTTTTTAGTTCCACCAGCGAACGTGAATGTGCAGTTGTTTGATCTATATACCTTCAGTATAGAGTGAAATTATTTTACACGCTTATAGAGCGCCATTAATTCCACAGCACTTTACAGAGGTGATCACTATCCCAAGTAAATTCCATTTCAGTTTGTCTTTGGAGTGTGGGAGGAAACTGGAGAACCTGAAGGAAACCCACACAAACTCGAGGAGAAGATGCACGAACCAGGACCCCAGTGCTGCAAAGAAACAGTGCTAACCATGCTGTCCATGTTGGTTATGATGTGCTTTTTGTGTAAGGAAAATAGTATCCTAACCATCATGTACGATTCCACAGGTGTTTATTTTACAAGACTGCAATTGGAGAGAAAGATTAAGACGTGTTGGCTGTATCCTGAAGGCAAAATGCAGAAGACATGATATCTGTGTCTAATTCATCAGCAGGTCTCTGCCAAAAGTAAGATGTCGTACTGGTGATCTTGATTTTTAGGATGCCTGAAATATCTATAGAAAATATATTTCTCATCATAAGGCCTCATTCACACTTCAGTATTTTTCATCAGTGTTTGAATGCCAAAACCAGGAGTGGACATTACAGGGAAAAACTATAATTGAAAGACTGACATCTGTTCTGTGTTTTGGAGACACTCCTGGTTTTGGCATACAAATACTGATAAAACACTGATCAAAAATACTGATGTGTGAATGAGGCCTAAGTCAGTATCTAGACACGGGAATATTTTTGAATTGGCAACATGTCAATCAGTGAGCTTAGTGGCTCATATCGCCTACTCAAACAGGGCCACGGAGCTCACTTGTTGACCTCAGCGCTGAGGTGATGTTGGCGTTACAGACAGTAACACACAACAGGAGCAGCGGCGGCGACTTATTGCTGGACCTGGAAATGGTGAGTAATGGACAGGGCTTAGCATTCAGAGCTCTGCTAGAGAGAAAACAATGATTTTATCAGAATCGCTGCACCCAATAAACTACTGTATTTTTCGAACTATAAAATGCACTCTTTCCCCCCTCATAATTTGGGATGAATATGGGGCTGCATATTATAGTGAGAATGTAGCTTACCGGGGGGCTACTGCGGATCGGGATCACAGGAGGCAGGGTCCCCGCTGCAGGAAGCCAGCGGCAGCAGGAGTGGGGTGATGCTACAGGCCCTCGGCTGAGAGCAGGGTTGTCTCGGCGGAGTGAGGCACAAGCCATTGATCTTCCGTCAGTGGTCGCTGGTGTTGGCGCATGCTCAGGTTTAGATCTCTGCTCAATGACAAACCGAGATCTCAGTCTGCGCATGTGCCGCTTATGGTGCCATTTTCCTGGAGCTTACCGCCAGGAGATGTTCACAGTGGAGACTCCGCTCCTGTGTCGCACCGCTGACATTTTCCTGAAGTCCACTGCCGGGAGATCAGTGGCTCCTGCTTCGCTTCGCAGGGACACTACCTTCTTCCAACCCAAGGCCTGCAGTATCGCCCAACTCCTGCCGCCACTGGCTTCCTGCAGCGGCGTCCGTGCTCCTGCCTCCTGTCACCTTGCTCCACCACCACTGCCCCTCCGTAAGCTAAATTCGGACTATAAGATGGACCCTCATTTTCACATTAAAAATTATTTATTTTCGAGAGGACGAAATCCTGAGGCGAGGGAGCTGCAGACTCGGGGAGGTGAGAGGGCTGAGAGAGGAGCTGAAATTGTTATGGTGACATACAGGACTTGCTCTGTGAAGGTATTACTTGTTAGGCCTCTTTCACACTTCAGTTTTTTGCATCAGTCAAAATCCGCCAAAAGGACGGATGACGGATCCGTTTTAGTACTGATGACAACGGATGCCGAGAGAGAGAGAGAGACTGGAGGATCCGCCAGAAAAACATTGCAAGCTCCGTTTTGAAATCTTTGAGGATGGTGACGGACAGCAACTTTTGGCGGATCCGCAAAAAAAACGGATGCAACGGACGGCAATCCGTCACAATCCGCCAATAATGGAAGTAAATGGGGAAAAAAACGGATCCTCAAAAGAAAATTGCGGATCCGTTTTTTTAAAAACCTGGCGGATTGTGACTGATTGTAAAAAACTGAAGTGTGAAAGAGGCCTTAGGCTTCTCTCCCCTCCCCCCGCTACTCACAGTGTCTGACCTTGCATGCTCTGTGAGTTCTGGTGAGATAGTCGCTGTGGAGCCTCCGCACTGCGGGCCCTCGGCTTCTTCTCCCCCTCACCTGCTCCTGCACACAGCCTCCTGCCTCCAGCTGCTGTGAGCCTTGTGGAGTCGGCTTGTTAAAGTGACGGGCGGCCCTTTTCCCCCCTCCGTGCTCCTTCCCCCAGTTAATCCTGACGAGCGACCTCCTGGGAGCCATTCCCGGGTTGGAGATAGCCGACCTGCTTGATTCAAGTCCCCTGGGACCCCCCACTCAGCAATATTAAAGGAGCACCAGGGACTCTTAACATAAATCACAGTGAGAAATATTTCTCAACAGCTGCCTCACATTACAGTGACAGGGGCTCCATCTACTGGCCAACTGGCACTATTACCCTTATTAACTCTTTTTCCTTTTTTGTACCACAATATCTTCAGCTGGCTTGATATGCTGGGCCTCCCACCCAGGGGTAGATTAAGGGTAGCCAGGGCCCCGGGCTGTTCAGACTCTGTGGGCCCCCCGATCATGTGCCGGGGTCATGTGATGGGGTCATGGAGGTCAGTGCCCAGAGATGGCTTACATAATGAGGACAAGCCATGGGCAAACAATGGCCACAGAAGAAATGGACATCTAATCCAAAAAATGCCGCGCTTCTGCCAGGCGGCTGCTGCATCACCAGGTCATTAATATCGCAGGGAGAAGACAATGGGAGAGGGAATCCCCACACCAAAGAGGCATTTCACTCCCCCAGCAGACAAATCAATGACTGAAGCCTGGAACTTTGTGAGCAGTGTCACAATCAGTGGCCACAGACGAGATCTGCTAGCCACATGGAGAATACAGCTGGCCCATCAACCCATCACCCCAGAAGACATCACAGACTTGTACTGGGGATGAGCGATGTGCATGGATCTATAGATCTGGGGGATCTCCTCCAGAACCTGAGACCATTGTGCCCCCGGGAGATCAGTGCCTGGTAACATACATGACAGGGGCATGTGGCCCCACAGGACAGGGACCAGGGGCATCACAGGGGTAGGGGGTCCCACAGGACAGGGAACAGGGGCAGGGGGTGCCACAGAACAGGGAGCAGGGGCATCACAGGGGCAGGGGGTGCCACAAGACAGGAAGCAGGGGCATCACAGGGGAAGGGGGTGCCACAGGACAGGGAGCAGGGGCATCACAGTGGAAGGAGGTGCCACAGGACAGGGAGCAGGGGCATCACAGGGGAAGGGGGTGCCACAGGACAGGGAGCAGGGGCATCACAGGGGAAGGGGGTGCCACAGGACAGGGAGCAGGGGCATCACAGGGGAAGGGGGTGCCACAGGACAGGGAGCAGGGGCATCACAGGGGAACGTGGTGCCACAGGACAGGGAGCAGGGGCATCGCAGGGGAATCACAGGGGCAGGGGGTCCCACAGGACAGGGAACAGGGGCAGGGGGTGCCACAGAACAGGGAGCAGGGGCATCACAGAGGCAGGGGGTGCCACAAGACAGGAAGCAGGGGCATCACAGGGGAAGGGGGTGCCACAGGACAGGGAGCAGGGGCATCACAGCGGAAGGAGGTGCCACAGGACAGGGAGCAGGGGCATCACAGGGGAAGGGGGTGCCACAGGACAGGGAGCAGGGGCATCACAGGGGAAGGGGGTGCCACAGGACAGGGAGCAGGGGCATCACAGGGGAAGGGGGTGCCACAGGACAGGGAGCAGGGGCATCACAGGGGAAGGGGGTGCCACAGGACAGGGAGCAGGGGCATCACAGGGGAAGGAGGTGCCACAGGACAGGGAGCAGGGGCATCACAGGGGAAGGTGCCACAGGACAGGGAGCAGGGGCATCACGGGAAGGGGGTGCCACAGGACAGGGAGCAGGGGCATCACAGGGGAAGGGGGTGCCACAGGACAGGGAGCAGGGGCATCACAGGGGAAGGAGGTGCCACAGGACAGGGAGCAGGGGCATCACAGGGGAAGGGGGTGCCACAGGACAGGAAGCAGGGGCATCACAGGGGAAGGGGGTGCCACAGGACAGGGAGCAGGGGCATCACAGGGGAAGGAGGTGCCACAGGACAGGGAGCAGGGCCATCACAGGGGAAGGGGGTGCCACAGGACAGAGAGCAGGAGCATCACAGGGGCAGAGGGTGCCACAGGACAGGGAGCAGGGGAATCAGAGGGACAGGGGGTCCTACAGGACAGGGGCATCACAAGGGCAGGTGGCCCCATGGGGCAGGAGACAGGGGGTCCCATGGGGGCAGAGGGTTCCACAGGACAGGGGGCAGGCAGCACCACATCACAATGCTCCTCTGTGCCCCCCACTCTGCACTGGCGCTGCCCAGGGCATCACCCGCCCCTGGCACTGCTACAAGGCTGGCAGGAGGTTCAGCACAGTTTGTGGCACCAGAGCGAAGCTTGTCCTCCGGGGCCCTGCTCACACTGACATGTGGGGGGCACACTTTTACCTGTGGACAGGTGTCCCTCTGACCTTCCAGCACTATTCCTGAGCTCGTTACCTTGGCAGTTCCGGCAGTTCAGTTCTTGTTCTGTTGCCATTGCCGTTCTGGCTCGGTGTCAGACAGCCACCCTCTTCCTCCCTCCCCCGGGCTATGGGGCGTGACATCACCGCTGCACAAGAGCCACCTCACTCATGCTGTCTGTCGGCTCAAACTGCGGGGCGCAGGAAACGGGTGACGTCACTGGGAGCAGTGGGGGTGAGGGGGTAAGCAGAGGGCAGACACGCTGGTCACGTGATGTGTGAGTACGTTTTTCTGCTTGTGAATGTGTCAGGTGCTGCTGGGGAGGAGGCAGACGGGTCGGCGCGTCCTCTCACTAACCGCTGGTGCCAGTGGTGGATTATAATGGGGCAATTTACCCTGGGCTGGTGGGCCCCCCCACACCACTGGGCCCTGGGCTACCGCCCAGATTGACCTCATTATAATCCGCCACTGCTCCCACCCCCTCACTCCTAAAATATTAAAGGGATACACGGTTCATAGAGTCTGCAACAGAGCAACACTAGACACATATTGCATCTTACAAGATCTACCCCATATCCTGCTAAAATCCAACACAGAGGGCATGGACAGCCCTAGTGGACTATAACCATGGTGCCTTAGGTCTGTCACCACGGGCACTAATATGCACTAGATTATTTAAGTAACCGTCATGAGCTAACTTACAGAACGCAGGAGGTCTCAGAGCAATGCGTCCCAAAAAATCCAATTCTTCAGAAATGAATACTCGATCGATTACACAATTGTCTCAACGTCCAAAATCGAAAAGCTGCACTATTTCGGCATCACAATCTTCCACATCGAGCTCCAGGAGCCCACCTCAGAGGTCACAGAAGACCGACTCGGCTATTTCAACAAACATGATTCCTATGACGATGGAAGATCTCCTAGCTACCATTCAGAAAACGTTCAGGGCTGAATTGTCATCAGCTGTGGACAATTTCACACAACAAATTCAAGATATTGCCCAAAGAATCAATGACCTGGAGAAAAGAATGGATGACACTGCTGATGCCCTTGAATATGATAGAGAGCAACTGCAGGAGCAAGATGCTAGAATCGAGTCTCTGGAGCTTAAGTGTGAGGACTTGGAGAATCGTTCACGTCGAGGTAACATCAGAATCAAAGGACTACCAGAAAGTTGCACCAATTTAATGGAGGTTGCCTCGAACCTCTTTTGCACTCTCTTGCCTCAAGCAGACTCTAACTCTTTAACCCCTTAAGCCCCAAGGGTGGTTTGCACGTTCATGACCGGGCCAATTTTTACAATTCTGACCACTGTCCCTTTATGAGGTAATAACTCTGAAACGCTTCCATGGATCCCGGTGATTCTGACACTGTCTTCTCTTGACATATTGTACTTCATGTTAGTGGTAAAATTTAATTCAAATAACTTGCGTTTATTTGAGAAAAACGGAAATTTGGCGAAAAATTGTGAAATTTTCCAACTTTGAATTTTTATGCCCTTAAATCACAGAGATACAGCACGCAAAAAACTTAATAAGGGTATGTGCACACGCTGCGGATTCCGCTGCGTTTCCGCAGCGTTTTTGGCCGCTGCGGACCTGCAGCAGTTTTAGCTGCGGTGTACAGTACCATTCAAATGAATGGTAAAAAAAAAATGCTGTGTAGACGTTGCGGAAAAATCCGCGCGGATTTGCTGCGGTTTTGAAACCGCAGAAAGAAGTGACAAGTCAATTCTTTCTGCGGAATCCGCAGCGGGTTCCTATCTCCACCATTGTGGAGATGGTGAATCCGCAGGACCAAACCGCAGTCAAAACCGCAGATAATCCGCAGGTCTTTTGACCTGCGGTTTATCTGCGGTTTTTGCAAAATCCGTGCGGATTAATCCGCAGCGGATTCCGCAGCGTCTGCACACACCCTAAGTAACATTTCCCACATGTTTACTTTACATCAGCACAATTTTGGATCCAAAATTTTTTTTTGTCCAAATTGACCAGCGATTTCTCATTTTTGCAACACCATTTTATTTTTACGGACCACATCATATTTGAAGCCACTTTGTGGGGTCTATATGATAGAAAATACCCAAAAGTGACAGCATTATAAAAACTGCACCCCTTAAGGTGCTCAAAACCACATTCAAGTAGTTTATTAACCCTTTAGGTGTGTCACAGGAATTTTTTGAATATTTAAAAAAAAATGAACATTTAACTTTTTTTCACAAAAAAAATAATTCAGGTTCAATTTTTTTATTTTACCAAGGGTAACAGGAGAAATTGGACTGCAAAAGTTATTGTGCAATTTGTCCTGAGTACGCTGATACCTGATATGTGGGGGGAACTACTGTTGCGGCGCATGGCAGAGCTCAGAAGGGAGGGAGCGCTGTTTGACTTTTTCAATGCAAAATTGGCTGGAATTCAGATCGGACGCCATGTCGCGTTTGGAGAGCCCCTGATGTACCTAAACAGTGGAAACCCCCCCCACAAGTGACCCCATTTTGGAAACTAGACCCCCCAAGGAACTTATCTAGATATGTGGTGAGAACTTTGAACCCACAAGGGCTTCACAGAAGTTTATAACGTACAGCGGTACAATTAAAAAATCATATTTTTTCCACAAAAATGAACTTTTCACCCTCAATTCTTATTTTTCCAAGGGTAACAGGACCCTAAAAGTTATTGTGCAATTTGTCCTCAGTATGCTGATACCCCACATGTGGGGGTAAACCACTATTTGGGCGCATGGCAGAGCTCGGAAGGGAAGCAGCGCCATTTGACGTTTTTGGCTGGAATTGAGATCGAACACCATGTCGCGTTTGGAAAGCCGCTGATGTACCAAAACAGTGGAAACCCCCCTACAAATGACACCATTTTGGAAACTAGACCCCCCCCAAGGAACTTATCTAGATGTGTGGTGAGAAATTTGAACCCCCAAGGGCATCACAGAAGTTTATAACATACAGCCGTACAATTAAAAAATCATATTTTTTCCACAAAAATGATCTTTTCACGCTCAATTCTTATTTTTCCAAGGGTAAGAGGACTAGATGTGTGGTGAGAACTCTGAACCCCCCAGTGCTTCACAGAAGTTTATAATGCCTGGGCGTGAAAATAAAAAAATCATTTTTTTCCACAAACATGATCTTTTAGTCACCAATTTTTTTATTTTCCCAAGGGTACCAGGAGAAATTGGACCCAAAAAGTTGTTGTCCAATTTGTCCTGAGTACGCTGATACCTCATATGTGGGAGAAAACTACTGTATGGGCACATGTCAGGGCTCGGAAGGGAATTAGTGACGTTTTGGAATGCAGACTTTGATGGAATGGTCTGCGGGTGTTATGTTGCTTTTGGAGAGCCCCTGATGTACCTAAACAGTGGAAACCCCCCACAAGTGACCCCATTTTGGAAACTAGACCCCCTAAGGAACTTATCTAGATGTGTGGTGAGCACTTTGAACCCCCAAGGGCTCCACAGAAGTTTATAATGCCCGGGCATGAAAATAAAAAAAATCGTATTTTTTCCACAAACATGATCAATTAGTCCCCAATTTTTTTATTTTCCCAAGGGTAACAGGAGAAATTGGACCCCAAAAGTTGTTGTCCAATTTGTCCTGAGTACACTGATACCTCATATGTGGGAGAAAACTACTGTATGGGCACGGAAGTGAAGTAGTGACGTTTTGGAATGCAGACTTTGATAGAATGGTCTGCGGGTGTCATGTTGCTTTTGGAGAGCCCCTGATGTAACTAAACATTTTGGAAACTAGACCCCCTAAGGAACTTATCTAGATGTGTGGTGAGCACTTTGAACCCCCAAGGGCTTCACAGAAGTTGATAACGCCCGGGTGTGAAAATAAAAAAATCATTTTTTTCCACAAAAATGATGTTTTTGCCCCCAATTTTTTTTTCCTAAGGGTAACAGGAGAAATTGGACCCCAAAAGTTGTTTTACAATTTGTCCTGAGTAGGCTGATACCCTATATGTGGGGGTAAAACACTGTTTGGGCGCATGGCAGAGCTTGGAAGGGAAGGAGCACCATTTTACTTTTTCAACGCAGAATTGGCTGGAATTGAGATCCGACGCCATGTTGCATTTGGAAAGCACCTGATGTGCCCAAACTGTGGAAACCCTCAATTCTAACGCAAACCCTAACCCCAACACATACCTTACCCTAATCTCAGCCCTAACCCTAGCCCTAACCGTAATGGGAAAATGGAAATAAATACATTTTCTTTTAATTTTATTATTTTTCCCTAACTAAGGGGGTGATAACGGGGGGTTTGATTTACTATTTATAGCGGGTTTTTATGTTTGGCAGCAGTCATAGGCTAAAAGACGCTTTTTATTGTAAAAATAGTTTTTGCATCACCACATATTGAGAGCTATAATTTTTCAATATTTTGACCCACCGAGTCATGTGAGGTCTTATTTTTTGCAGGACGAGTTGATGTTTTTATTGGTATCATGTTCGGGCACGTGACATTTTTAGATCGCTTTTTATTCCGATTTTTGGGACGCAGAATGAACAAAAACCAGCGTTTCATGAATTTCTTTTGGGGGGTGCGTTTACACCATTCCGCTTGCGGTAAAATTGATAAAGCGCTTTTATTCTTCGGGTCAGTACGGTTACAGCGATACCTCATTTAGGTCGTTTTTTTATGTTTTGGTGCTTTTATGCAATGAAAACTTTTATATAAAAAATAATTATTTTTGCATCGCTTTATTCTGTGAGCTATAACTTTTTTTATTTTTTCGCTGATGACGCTGTATGGCGGCTCGTTTTTTGCGGGATAAGATGATGTTTTCAGCGGTACCATGGATATTTTTATGCGTCTTTTTGATCGCGCGTTATTGCACTTTTTGTTCGGTGGTATGATAATAAATCATTATTTTTTAATTTTTTAAGGGGTTCGCTAAAGGGGTTAACTAATGGGACAGTTTTATAGGGCGGGTCATTACGGACGCGGCGATACCAAATATATGTACTTCTATTGTTTTTTTCTTTTTTTATTTCCAAAAAATGAATTTATTGGGGAATATTTTTTTTTTCTAATTTATTTAGCGATTTTTTTTAAAAAAAAATTATTTTTACACTTTTTTTTTAACTTTATTAGGTTGTCCCAGGGGGGACATCACTGTCCTGTGACAGATCGCTGATCTGTCACATCACAGATCACTGTGACAGATCAGCGATCTGTCACAGGCATAGAAGCAGACTTCCTCATGCCTGCGCTTTGCAGGCACTGAGGAAGTCAGCTCCCTACAGGCCCCCGAAGGTCCCCGTCGCCATCTTGGATCCGGGGACCTGTAGGGAAAGAGACCCCCGCAGCAGCGCTGCACATTGCACTGCGGTGGGGGGCTCAGGGAAGCACGGAGGGAGCTTCCTCCCTGCCGATGCTTCCTTTTAACCCCCGGTACACCGCGATCGTGTTTGATCGCGGTGTGCAAGGGGTTAACGTGTCGGGGGCGGTCCGTGACCGCCCCTGACACATTGTGCCAGGTGTCAGCTGTGATAATTAGCTGACACCCGGCCGCGATCAGCAGCGCTCACCACGTGGGCGCCGCTGATCGCTGTGACGTACTATCCCGTCACTGGGAATTAAGTCCCAGGGCACATGGACGGGATAGTACGTCACATGGGATTAAGGGTTTAAAAATAACCAGAATCCAGAGAGCTCTGGGAGGTCCCAAACCGGACGCCTCGCCAAGGGATGTTGTACTTAAAATGCACCATGAAGAGGCCAGAGACTTGATCTTATCAGCAGCTCGTAAAATGAATAATTTACCAGATGTTCCGGATACGGTCTCGTTCCCAGACATCTGCCCGGCGACTCTACTGAGGAGAAAAGCCATGAAAGACACAACGATGGCCTTAATCAAAGCAAACATCAGATACAGATGGGGATTTCCGCATGCTCTAATCTTTTCACATGGCAACTCCACCTACTCCCCAAAAAATTAAGAGGAAGGTAGAAGGGCGCTGGAAAAAGCAGGCATCACGATCATAGAGTCGGGAACATTACCGCAGAGACAGAGGCCTCACAGAGAATGGATAGAAGCTCGCCGTACCAGGCCCAACAATTTACCACACAATAGGCAGTCTGCTTCCTGCGACTCCTGTCGACGTAAGTCCTGGAACGGACCTAACATGAGCTATCAAAATACTGAGACATTGTTCTGATAGTATTATTACTTGATGTCTTTCATGACGTGTTACGAATGATATTACTATTTTTTTTTTTCTCTAACTCTGGAGTGCTGTGCCCCTGGAGTAAGTATGCCACTCCACTTTGGGCTGCTGCTGTTTCTGGCCCTACTAATAATGGGTCGGCACACCTTAGCCCACATATTGGTCAATGGTTGTGACCGTTTCTCCTGTTACCTTATTTCTGTTCACCTTACCACCCCACTTTTCCCTACCAGAGTGTTGATGAGATTTATACATGTAACCAGATTGTTAGTTGACGTGAAACAACCTATTCCGAGTGTCACCTCATTAGTCGATTTAATTATAAACCCCTTAAACAAACCAAATGTATAGGACGCTGTCACACAATGTAAGGGGGTTAAATTCCCCGATAAAAAGAAAACACGCCTTTATTGACTACCTGAAACATTCCCCTGATGTGCTATTTCTACAGGAAACTCATTTTTCCAATAACTCATCTCCCAAATATTTTCATAAGCTTTACACAAGATTTTTCCTGGCTTCTCATGATAAAAAAACGAGAGGAGTCGCCATATTACTTCTTAACTCTTTTCCATGTATACAAGAGGGTATGGTTGCAGACACAGCGGGTAGATATATAATTCTTTGGGGAACGGTACAAGAAAAAAGAATCTGACTTGTCAACTGCTATGCCCCTCCAAAGTTAAAAATAAAAACAATCAAATCTATTGCTAGATCCTTAAATTCCATTTCCTACGACACTATCATATGGGGTGGCGATTTTAATTTAACTGTAAACCCAACCCTTGATAGCTCCAATAATAAGAGGCCTGACATGTGAAAGAAGGAGAAAACTATACTTGAGAATATCCTCCAAGCCCATCATTTAGTTGATACATGGAGAGAATCTCATAGACAAACAAGAGGTTATACCTATTTATCTAATGTTTACCACTCATATTCCAGGATAGATTGGATTCTTACTAACTCAGAAAACATACCTTCACTGATGTATTCTAGACATGTCCCCTCCTCAAGGTCTGATCATGACAGTGTACTTTCTGTGTTCAAATTAGAAGTAGCAAATACAAGGTTATATACATGGAGGTTAAATTAATCTTTGTTGTCCGACCCCCCGTACAAGAATAACGATTGAGCAAGAGCTCAAAGCCTTTTTCCATTCACCCCCCCCCCCCCGATACCTCTATAGGCAATACATGGATGGCCAATAAAAAATATATCACTGGCGTACTCATTAGGATAGCTTCTCAAAAGAAAAGAAACCTCCTCCAAGAGCAACTCACCCTCGAAAATGAACTTTATAAATTAGAAATCGCCAATCAATCAAATTCTTCACTATATCTCACTAAACATATCTACGATTTAAAACTACAATTAGAAACTTTACTAACGACTCGTACTGAAAAAGCAATCAGGTGGACACAAGCAACATTTTATCGATTTTCTAACAAAATGGACCGAATGCTTGCACGGAAATTAAAACAAAAAGAGAGATTAAATTCCATATTCTCCATAAAAGATAAGCAGTCTCAAATTACTTTCAACCCGAACAGAATTTATGAAACATTGCAAAAATATTATCAAAAACTGTATACAGATAGTACAAATTTCTCTTTACCCAAATTGGATGATTTCCTAACTAATGTACCAATACCGTCCCTAACCCCGACTTTCGCCGCTACACTACATTCTCCTATTTCCGAAGAGGAAATAAATTCCACCATAAGTCATCTAAAAACTTGTAAAGCTCCAGGCCCCGACGGACTGACTGCACTATATTATAAAAAATTCTCAAACATCCTGCTCAAGCATATACAAACATACTGTAAGCATGCTAACAGGTCAAGCCATGCCACCAGAATACTACACAGCACATATCACAGTTATTCCAAAACAAGGGAGGGACCCATTACTTACAAAAAACTACAGGCCCATTCCTTATTGAATTTGGATCTCAAGATCTTCTCTATAATTGCCAATAGGATTAATAAATGTTTGCCTAACCTCATTCACAAAGATCAGGTTGGATTCATTCCAACAAGACAAGCCCCGGACAATATCCGCAAGAATCTAAATCTTATTCATACCACCAATAAACGTAAAACCCCCATGACAGTACTGGCTTTAGATATAGAAAAAGCTTTTGACACCGTTATATGGCCATACATGTTTAATATATTGCATAGAATGGGGATATCGCAACAACTGAGTGATTCGCTTCACCTTCTCTACAATAACCTAGTAACATATTTAAAACTGCCTTCAACCGTTCCTAAACCAATAATCATTAATAGGGGAACTCGGCAAGGTTGCCCCCTATCCCCAGCCCTATTCGCTATGGTAATGGAAGCATTGGCGCAAAAGATACGTTTACACCCTGATATCTCAGGTCAAACTATTGGTAAACAGGAATACAAGGTCAGTCTGTTTGCCGATGACCTCCTTTTAACTCTGACAAACCCCCTTGTATCTCTGCCTAATCTTATAAGCACACTTAAACATTTTGAGGAAATTTCAGGTTTAAAGGTCAATGTTGATAAATCAGAAATTATGTTCCTGAACACCCCTTCGGATGAACAAGCCTCAATAATAGAGAACTTCCGTTTCCGACACGCGAAGCGATATATCACCTGCCTAGGAATAAATCTTACGCCATCCAAATCCACTCTATTTAAGCATAACTATACCCCCCTACTTCAAAAACTAACACAATCCCTATCAAAATGGTCCTCTCCGTCTCTCTCGTTCCTGGGAAGAGTGCACTCGATAAAAATGGTCTCATTGCCTCAATTTCTATATTTATTTTGATCTCTACCCATCCCAATATCTCTAGTGACCTTCAAAACGATAAACTCACACATAACACGTTTCATCTGGAACAATAAAAAACCTCGTATCTCCCAGAAAATACTGTTCAGACACAAAACACAGGGAGGAGTTTCCCTGCCGAACTTCAATCTTTACTATAAGGCGGCCCAGATTGCCCAGCTGGCAGGGGTAAACGCAGAACAACACGCGCCCATCTGGCCACAAATAGAAAACTCCCATATAGCACCATACTCCTTGGAAAGCTTAATTTGGGCTACAGGACCTTTGCCGAAAGATCTAGCTCTGCAATCGCCATTCACTTTTCATTCTCTACGTGTCTAGAGAGCAAATAGATTTCAATTTGCATTACAATCCCACCCCTCTCCACTTCTAAACCTGTTTAACAATCCCATGTTCCCACCAGGAGTTACCTCCAGGAATCACGCATGGTGGCAACAGAATAAATTAACCAGACTGCAAAGTCTATCTACTCACTTTAAACTAATGTCAAAACAAGAGTTCATCACAAAATATCAAGTACCAACATCGGAAACTTTCAGACTGGAGCAAATTTTTCATTTTTTACAAAATCTAACAGTAAACTCTACAAATACAAAGCCCACAACTTACAAATTAAAATGTCTATACGACCCATTGGGTAACGGCCTTATATCTCATTTTTATTCCACATTTAACCAACCTAGAGAATGCTTGAAACTGAAGTCTATGCAGCAATGGGAAGCAGATTTACAAATCTCCCTCACACCACAAAGGTGGTACAGGTGCTACGAAAACATTGTGAAGGGTAGCAATCAAATTTTGCTTACTGAGACATCCCTTAAATTGTTCCATAGAATTCACTATGTACCTAGCTTCCTACACAACATCTACAACAAAATCCCAGGCAACTGTTCTATGGGGTGTAATGATAGTGGGGACATGCGCCACACATGGTGGACTTGTCCGATAGTGAAATCTCTCTGGAAGGATGTGGTCAAATTAATTAATACAGCCCTAAATAGGAAATTATTTTTATCTCCGTCGGTATTACTGCTGGGGGACAGACCAGTCAATGCCAATAATAAGACTTGTCATCTTATTGATTTTATTACTATGGCAACCAGGAACCACATAGCTAGTAGTTGGAAAACAAAGACGCTTTCAATAACGCAGGTGAAAAGAAGGGTTAATTTGATAATGCTTTATGAAAAAATAGAAGCCATTAGATCCGATACTTTCGATGGGTGTATGGGAACCTTGGATCCAGGCATTCAATGGTGAGGACCACTCCAGGATGATATCTTTATATAGTTTATCCACAAGGGAGTTACTGTCTATATTTATATACTCTGAACTACTTATGCTAGTATTTCACATCGACTCATCTTATATTATTGACACTCAATGTATACCCCCCTCCCTCCCCCTGTAACCTAATTTGGTTATGTTAAAACTGTTGTTTAGCAATTCTTTCAAACTAAGACGATGAAGTCAAGGCTACTATATAGGTTTCCCATGCTTTTTCTTTTGCGAGGGGATCCTTGTACTCTAATGTGAATGTATTTCATGTTAAATGATGTTTTCTTTTCAATAAAAACGTTGAAACTAAAAATTATTTATTTTCCCCATTTTCCTCCCCTAAATTTGGGTTGCTTCTTATAGTACGAACAGCACTGGAAGTCACACATTGCTGGCATAAGGGTCTCTGCACCTTCATCATAGTGCTCTCAGATGAAGTAGCAAAAATATGGTGACATATTCCCTGTAAAGTAATTGACCCATTAGATATCATAGATGCCATCTCCTGTTCATCAACCTCTTCAATTAATCGGAATGGATTGGTGTTGCCCTTGGGGACCGTCATATACGGTATAACACGGGCGCCCATTCTTTTTCTTTTTTTTTAAACTGGAATTTAATTTTTTTTTTAAAGGAAAATTATATAAAAACAAAAAAATAGAATACTCTAGTATTAGCAAACAATACAAAATCGATTAACCTGCATGTATTCACTCCATCCACTGTTAGCAAGCAGCCTGAACGGTACAACTTCCCACCTCTGCTGGCTGTCATTTCTGCTGCAATATATCCAAATGGTACAACTCCATACTTCAGCTTGCTGTCTGTCTTCTGCTGCTTTA
Source organism: Dendrobates tinctorius (assembly GCF_039654945.1). NCBI lineage: Eukaryota > Metazoa > Chordata > Amphibia > Anura > Dendrobatidae > Dendrobates > Dendrobates tinctorius. The sequence continues at coordinate 260,639 of NW_027361789.1, read as the reverse complement.
CCATTTTGCTACATATTTTAATGTGCCTGCTAAAGCTTTGGTATAATTCATTTGTTGCACTGTATTTAATACTTACTGCTTTTTATCCGTCACTGGGGCCTCTCTAGATCTTATCAGGTGGAAGGTGCTGTAGTATATACTGTAGATGCAGCCTGGTCTCATGCTTTTGATCATCCAACCACCCCCTGGTGTGCTGGCCCCAGCTGCCAAATTATACCAAACCAGCTCCCACAATCCCTTTCTCCTGACCCTGTAGTGTGGCCTATATATTTAGTAGTTCCTAAGGGGAAGCACGCAGTGAGGGGTGCACGCAGGCATCCCATAAGCAAAGCATCACAGAAGCTAAGCATCAAGAAAACGACAGTTATCCATGGCAGTTAGTCAAGGCAGGAATCAGGTAACCCACACTTTGCATTCCCTTTTAGCCATGTGCTTTATTTCTATCCACCTGTGCTCCCTTGCCATCCACATTCACCACCCCATCCCCCCTCCTTCAAGACTCATACACATCAGCCCCTCTATACGTCTCTCTCCCATGTACAGCTCCCATGCACTCCTCACCTTCCTGACAAACCTCAGCCCATCTTGCCCAAACACATTGAAAAAAAAACCTACTTACAATTCCAACAACTATTTGCTCTTTATCTTCCTCCTCCTACTGATTTCAGGGGACATTTCCCCCAATCCTGGTCCACCATCCCCCAACCCCTACCCTACCTCATATCGAAACCATAATAATCTTATTAATATTAGTTGCACTCCCTCATCTCCGTCTTTTAATTGTGTCTTCTGGAATCCACGGTCTGTTTGTAACAAGCTTCCTTTCCTGCGCAACTACTTTATTAACAACTCTCAATCTGTTGACCCTCACTGAAACCTGGATTCAGGATTCTGACACTGTCTCTCCTGCTGCCATTTCCTATGGTGGCTTACAATTCTCTCATTCCCCGAGACCCACAAACAGACTTGGTGGTGGAGTCAGCATACTCCTGTCCCCACAATGCACTTTCCAGATCATCCCCCAGTTCCATCACTCTCATTCCCATCTTTTGAGGTCCACACCATCAGGCTCTTCCGTCCCCTCTCCCTCAGAGTAGCGGTCATATACCGGCCCCCAGGCTCACCCACCCACTTCCTTGACCACTTTTCTGCTTGGCTTCCACACTTCATGTCCTTAGAGCTACCAACTCTTATTCTGGGAGACTTCAACATCCCCATTAACAGCCTTACTTCCTGCATCCCAGCTTCTATCACTAACCACCTCTCTAGGCCTCTCGCAGCTTTCAACCTCTTGAGACACACAAGGACAGTAACCCCCTTGATCTCGTCTTTGTCTGGCTCTGTTCAGTCTCCCACCTAAATAACTCACCGCTTCGACTTTCTGACCACAACATACTCTCCTTCACTCTCACAAATCCTCGCTCACCCCAGCTCACCCCTACCTACCACACAATAAGAAATCTACAAGCCATTAAGACACTTTCAGACTCCCTACACTCATCACCGTCCCCAATCAACTTTTTTTCCTGTCCTGATCTGGCTGTTCATCACTACATCGACACTCTTAGAAGCACCCTTGACCTAGTAGCTCCGATGCCAGAACACACCCCCCCTGGACGTTTTTCTTACAAGCAAGAGCTGATATCTAGCAAACCCTGCAAACTGGCCACAGAAGGTAAATTACTTGTTGTCAGCATTCTGCAGCCCAGATATGCACTGAGATTACGAGAAAAGCCCGGACAACCCCTTTAAGTCTCCCCTCAGTCTTCTCTTTTGCAAGCTAAACATTCCCAAATCATGCAACCTTTCCTCATAAGACAGGGTTTGCAGACCGGTCACCATTCTTGTCGCTCTTTTCTGAACTTGCTCCAGTTTGGTGATGTCTTTTTTAAAATGTGGCACCCAAAACTGGACACAGTATTCCAGATGAGGTCTGACCAAAGAGGAGTAGAGGGCAATAATGACTTCACGTGATCTAGACTGTATGCTTCTGTTAATACATCCTAAAATTGAATTTGCCTTTTTTGCTGCTGCATTACACTGTTGACTCATATTCAGTCTGTGATCTATTAGTATACCCAAGTCTTTTTCACATTGGCTGTTGCTTAGCCCTATTCCTCCCATTCTGTGTATGTTTTTTTCATTTTTATTGCCCAGATGTAGTACTTTGCATTTTTCCCTGTTAAAAACCATTCTGTTAGTTGCTGCCCACTGCTCCAGTTTATTTATATCTATTTGAATCCTCTCTCTCTTCTGTGGGTACCACAGGGCTCTGTCCTGGGCCCTGTATTGTTCAACATCTTTATCAACGATTTAGATGAAGGAATTGAGGGTAAACTGATTAAATTTGCTGATGACACAAAGCTAGGAGGGATAGCTAATACTAGAGAAGAGAGAGAGAGGATTCAAAAAGATTTAAATAAACTGGAGAAGTGGGCAGCAACTAACAGAATGGTTTTTAACAGGGAGAAATGCAAAGTACTACATCTGGGCAATAAAAATGGAAAAAGCATATATAGAATGGGAGGAATAGGGCTAAGTGACAGCACATGTGAAAAAGACTTGGGTATACTAATAGATCACAGACTGAATATGAGTCAACAGTGTGATGCAGCAGCAAAAAAGGCAAATGCAATTCTAGGATGTATTAACAGAAGCATACAGTCTAGATCACGTGAAGTCATTATTTCCCTCTACTCCTCTTTGGTCAGACCTCATCTGGAATATTGTGTCCAGTTTTGGGCACCACATTTTAAAAAAGACATCAACAAACTGGAGCAAGTTCAGAAAAGAGCGACCAGAATGGTGACCGGTCTGCAAACCCTGTCTTATGAGGAAAGGTTGCAGGATTTGGGAATGTTTAGTTTGCAAAAGAGAAGACTGAGAGGAGACTTAATAGCTGTCTACAAATATCTAAAGGGCTGTCACATTGTAGAAGGATCAACTTTATTCTCATTTGCACAAGGAAAGACTAGAAGCAATGGGATGAAACTGAATGGGAGGAGACACAGATTAGATATTAGAAAAAACTTTTTGACAGTTAGAGTGATCAATGAGTGGAACAGGCTGCCACGAGAAGTGGTGAGTTCTCCTTCAATGGAAGTCTTCAAACAGAGGCTGGACAGACATCTGACTGGGATGATTTAGCGAATCCTGCTTTGAGCAGGGGGTTGGACCAGATGGCCCAGGAGGTCCCTTCCAACTCTACGATTCTATGATTCTATGATTCTATGATTCTCTAGTATTAGCTATCCCTCCTAGCTTTGTGTCATCAGCAAATTTAATCAGTTTACCCTCAATTCCTTCATCTAAATCGTTGATAAAGATGTTGAACAATACAGGGCCCAGGACAGAGCCCTGTGGTACCCCACTTGAGACATTCTTCCAACTGGATGTGCAGCCATTTATGACTACTCTTTGGGTCTGATCACTAAGCCAGTTATGAATCCACCTAACATTTGCCTTGTCCATTCCATACCTAGTCATTTTTTCAATAAGGATTGTGTGAGATACTTTGTCAAATGCTTTGCTGAAGTCAAGATATACTATATCTACAGCATTTCCCTGATCCACCCAGTCAGTGATTCTGTCATAGAAGGAAATTAAGTTAGTCTGACATGACTTATTAGTTACAAACCCATGCTGACTCTGTTTAATCACTTCATTCTTATCCAGGTACTGACGTACATGTTTAATAATTTGTTCAAAGATCTTTCCTGGTATAGAAGTCAGACTCACCGGCCTATAGTTGCCTGGGTCCACCTTCTTCCCCTTTTTGAAGATAGGAAGAACATTTGCTCTTCTCCAGTCTTCTGGGACTTCTGTTCTCCAAGAATTTTCAAAGATTATGGAGAGGGGTTCAAAAATTTCTTCTGCTATCTCCTTCAGTACTCTGGGGTGTAATTCATCTGGACCTGGAGACTTCAATTCATTTAGGTTAGCTAAGTGTTTCCTCACTATCTTTCTGTTTATAGATATCCTGGATTCTTCTATTCCCTTAATAGGACAATGAAGAACAGTTGATGTTACATTTCCTTTCTGAGAGAAAACAGATGCAAAATAGGAATTTAAAAGTTCGGCCTTCTCAACATCCTGTCTTACCATTTCAACATTTTCATCCTGTAAAAATCCTATAGCATCTTTGACTTTTCTTTTACTTTTGACATATCCCCAAAATCCTTTATTATTGCTTTTGACGTCTCTTGCAAGCCTCAATTCATTGTCAGATTTAGATAATCTGATTTGTGCCCTGCAGGTTCTGCAGACAGCATTATATTCTTCTTTAGATATGCCTCCCTCTTTCCATTTTATAAACATTTATTTCATCCTTTTTAGCATGTGCTTAAGTTCTGTGTTCATCCATCCTGGTTTCCTTAAATGCTTCCTATTCTTCCCTCTTTTCGTAATTGTTAACAATTGTGCTTTGAGAATTTCATTTTTCAAGATTTCCCATCCTTCCTGGGCATTTTGTCTTTAAGGATATCCAGCCATTGGATCCCTCCAATTCTCTTTCTGAATCCCTTGAAATCTGACTTTCTGAAATCTAACCTTGACGTCTGAGTCTTCACAGGTCTTCCTCCTCTAGTTATCCAAAATTCTAAAATAGCATGGTTGCTTCCTCCTAGGGTCCCAGCCACTAATACCTCCTCAACCATTTCCTCCCTGTTTATAAGGATTAGATCCAAGGTAGCAGTTCCCCTTGTTTTCTAGCCCACCTTTTGGAAGATAAAGTTGTCAGCAAGAGAGGATGAGAATTTCCTTGACCTGTTAGTTTTTCCTGAGAGAGGTTCCCAACAAATGTCAGGATAGTTGAAATCTCCCATGACAACTATGTCATATTTTTTGGAGAATTTGGCCATTTGATGCATAAAGAGTTCATCCATATCTTCAGCTTGCACAGCTGAAGATATGGATGCGGCCTGTAGTAAATGCCTACAATGGTGTCCTTTCCATTGTTCTGTCCTTGTATTCTTAAGGTACTGTCACACTAAGCGATATCGCTAGCAATATCGACATCGCTGTGTCTGATACTTACCAACGACCCGCTCCCCCGCTGGTTATCACTGATCGCGCGAGAACGTCCAGGACTGTTTCTCGTCGTCAGCTTCCTGCGGTGCTTCCTGCTGTGACGACGAGCGACGCGTGGAGACGGGCGGGAGGACGCAGGATCGCCTGGTGTGACAGGTAAGTAGCGACCCCCGTCCCCTGCGATGTCGCTAGTGAGATCTGCCTGTGTGGCAGCTCACTAGCGACCACTTAGCGATGTACCAGCGATCCTGACCGCGTCATATCGCTGGTCGGGATCGCTGGTACATCGCTAAGGGTGACAGTACCTTTACCCAGTTTCCACAGAACTCCCAGTCTCTGAAGCTTCAATCTCTGTGCAGATATACATGTTTTAACATACAATGCGACACCTCCTCCTCGTTTATCAAGTCTGTTTCTAGCAAATAAGTTGTATCCTTCTAGTCTTGTATTCCAATCATGTGTATTGTCCCACCAAGTTTCAGTGATTCCAATGACATCATATTTCTTTTCCTGTGTTAGTAGTTCCAGTTCTCCTTGTTTGTTGCCCATGCTTTGTGCATTAGTATAGAAACATTTTAGTTTGTGATTGGTTTCTCTTTCTCCAGTATTTTTATTATTTAAATTTTTTTGTCTTTGTTCTTCCCTCCCACTTCTAATACCAGAGTTCTCAATAGCATTTGCCAGGTGTATGGCTTTTTCTGGCCTTTTGCTACCCTTCCCACATTGTTCTAGTTTGAGGCTATGTGCACACGTATGCAGAAAATTTCTGCGTAAAAACCGGACTCCTTGCCAGAAAACGTGCGTTTTTGCCGCGCGTCCCCAGACACATAGAAAATAGCTAGAAATGTGGAATTTTCCGCGAAATTAATGAGCATGCTGCGTTTTTTTTACCGCAAAGTGTTTTTTTCGCGAAAAAAAACGCATCAATATGTGCAAAATGCATTAAAATAAATGGGAAGCTTCTTTTAAGCGTTTTTTGAATGGATTTTTTGGTAAATCCGCGGGAAAAACGCAAAAAAAATTGCAACGTGTGAACACAGCCAAAAACTCTCCTGATAAGTGTAGCAAGACGACTTCCAAATACATGTTTTCCAGTCTTCGTAAGGTACACCCCATCTTTAGCAAGTAGTCCATCGTATAGATAATTTGCTCCGTGATCCAGAAATCCAAATCGTTGCTGACGGCACCATCGACGTAGCCAGTTGTTCACCTGCAGAATCTTATTCCACCTCCTTGTTCCATGGCCATCCACTGGGAGGATGGAAGAGAAGACCACCTGCGCTCCCAGTTCTTTCACTTTCTTGCCTAAGTCTTCAAAGTCTCTGCAGATGGTTTCCAGGTCGTTTCTTGCTGTGTCATTTGTCCCCACATGTATTAGCAGGAATGGGTAGTCATCTGTAGGTCTGAAGAGCCCTGATATCCTGTCATACACATCTTTAATTTTTGCACCTGGAAGACGGCACATTTCTCTTGAGGTTATATCCAGTCTGCAGATAGCGGCCTCTGTTCCTCTCAACAGGGAATCCCCCATGACCACCACTCTCCGTTTCTTCTTGACAACATTTTTCTTTCTCCATCCAGGAGGATTCTGAAGGCATACAAGGTTACTGTTTGTAGCCCATTCACTATCTCCATCCATCCCTCACTCCCTCAAGATGGCTGGACCATCATTGTAAATACACCATTGTAAATACACACCTGTACTCTGTATCTCCCTCACCTCATTGTAGATTGTAAGCTCTCACGAGCAGGGTCGTCTTATTTTGCTTTAATTATTGTATTGTTAAAGTTGTTACTTATGACTTGTGTTTTGAAACTGTTAAACTGTAAAGCACTGCGGAATATGTTGGCGCTATATAAAGATTATTACTATTATTAACTTGGTAATCTATCAGAAATAATAAGTGAAGTCGACACTGAAGAGTTCACATCTTCTAATTACATTTACGGTATACCTGAACAAAGGCAGGACAGTGACACATAACAGGGAGGATGGAATTAAAGAGCAGTTCTAGTTCAACACCTATTACAAAAACTGCTCTTCATACCCATGATCAATAACTGTCCTCTTGTAACCAATATATGTCCCAAGGAGTCCAGACTGCTTCAAAGCGCTCGCCGTCATGTATTCCATGCTTCGCACATCTTGTATACTCATGTAATTATTAGATGGGGGTTGAATCAACTTCCACTTACTATCAAACGTTTCTCAGCAGTGGTCATGTGTAGTAAAAGTTGATGGGTTTTGTGGTTAATTTGAAATGGCAGAATGCTGAGTAAGGCTGGAGTCACACTAACCAGTGCAAAATACGCTCCGTAGTTTACATGCGTAATACGGATGAATGACCCCTAAATAGTGCTCCGTAGGTCATCCGTAAGCCAGGTGCGGTCGCATATTTTGCGCATGTCTGCATCCGTATGTAATCCGTATGGTATCCGTATGCAATCCGTATGGCGAGATTTTCTCGCAGCCTTGCAAACGACATTTAACGGTTTTGAGGCCTGCTAACTATTTAAATCATTAGCCTGCATAGGTGGCTGCCTCCATACTGTCCATTTGTGAGCTTGCTTTCACGAGGTGTGTTGGTGTTCTTTGTGCAACATGGCAGAGGGTCTGAGATTCAATACAACTGAGCAGGTTCTCTTGAACTGGCTTTTGTCACGGCGCTTTGGGCAACCATACCCAGTGATAGTGGATCCGCGGAGGAGGAGATGCATGTGGGTCCATCCACTTTTGAGGCAACGACTCACAAGAGGTCATTTTCACCGCCTCTATTCTTCTCTGCGGGAGCATCCTGAGAAATTTTACCAGTACTGTCGCATGAACATTTCCACATTTGATCGACTCTTGGAGACAGTGCGCCCTGGGATAACCTTTCAGGTCACAAGGATGCACAAAGTGATATCTGCAGAGGAGCGACTTCTACTCACAATACGGTATGTACTACACAACCACATTCTCTATGTTCATAATGTGTGTGCTAAAGTATGTTTTTTTGCCTTCTTGGACAAAGTTTTATGCCCTCATCTTACTCCAAATATGTTTCAACTTACACACCAGAATGTTAGCTCTAATATGTACTGCATATCACTTAGTCATTGTGGAACCAAATATGTGTGTGTTATTCTATCTCAATTCCTCCCAAGTTTGGTCGGCATGTAACTGATGTTTTTGGACTTCTAAACTTATCAATTTATGTTGTTCTACAGCTTCCTGTCCACTGGCCTGTCTTATGCCGCCCTCCACCATGAGTTTCTCATTGGAAGATCAACCATTTCAGGCATAGTGAGGTCTACATGTACAGAAATCTGGACAAGACTCCATCAAGTGGTCATGCCCGAGCCCAGGATGGAAGACTGGATGAGGATATCAAGGGACTTTGAGGAGGACTGCCAGTTTCAAAATTGTATTGGGGCCCTGGATGGCAAACATATCCTGGTGCGTAATCCGCCGAACTCTGGCTCCCAATTCTTCAATTATAAACAATACTTTTCTGTTGTATTGTTGTCTCTGGTAGACCCTCAATACAAGTTTATAATTGGTGACATTGGGGCCTATGGAAGGACGGGAGACTCTAGAGTCTTCAAAACTTCCATAATGGCTTGGCGGCTACGCACCAACCAGTTGGATCTACCACCACCACGCTAGCTACCAGGCTCCCCTGAAGAATCAGTCCCTTATGTCCTTGTGGCAGATGAGGCCTTTCTGTTATCGCGCAATGTCATGAGGCCATATCCCTGGCGCAACCTTGACCACAGGCGCTGAATTTGTAACTTGCGCCTATCACGTGCTAGGCGACTGGTGGATTGTTCCTTTGGGATTCTTTGTGCCAAATGGCGGGTACTACAGTCTGCCATTCAGTTGAGTGAACAAAATGTGAATGAAGTTGTGAAAGCCTGTGTTGTTCTGCCTAACTTTACCAGGATACATGATTGTTCCTCCTCTGATGGTGTTGTGCGTAGGCCGGACAATGTGCGCAGGGTGAGACCACCTATGAACCCTCAACGTAGACCGCTCTCTGGCCTCAAAGTGCGTGATATTTTCACTAATTACTTTATCTGACCTGAGGGGGCAACTTCTTGGCAAGAGCATGCTGTGTCTATGTTATAATTTGTTTCTTTAAGTGTGTCTAAATATATATTACTCAACCCCTTATGATTCTATGACTGTTTCATTGCATTGGTTAGTGTATGTTAGTATGTTGTGAGGGATTGTAAAAAATCACACAGAGACGTTAACTATAGTAGACAAATTTTTAGTTTTGCATTTTACATTACATAACATAACCCAAAAAAAGATTAGGCAATAACAACATTGCTGCATGAGAATATTAAACTAGATTTGAAAAAAAAAGGTGAGCTCCATCACCAAAATAAATGCTAAAAGATAACACTCACATTTCTTCATAATGTTTTCCAATCATAGAAAGATTCCACCATGACAGGCAAGGCTACCTCACGGCTTTCAGACAGATATTACCTGTCTGTAGAACAGAGAATATTTAACCATGCTATACTGGAAAGGATGACAAAACAAAACTCACTTGTTAAGACATAGAGAGAGCGTGATATTCTGAAGGTTGGTCGCCTTGATTTCTTTTACTAGAGATTGCTAGCAAAAAAGGTGACTACTTCACTAAGGCCAGCACGCCATTCCTAGGCATTAGCCTAGCCTAGCCTAGTGAGTAGTGTATTTTCATCCTTTCATTTTACAGTATAGCGCGTTGAAATATTCTCTTTTGTACACACATGTAATATCTGTCTGAAAGGCGTGAGGTAGCCTTGCCTGTCATGATGGATTCTTTCATATGATTGGAAAACATTGTGAAAAAATTAGAATGTTAAATTATGTAAAAAAGTTTGGTGATGGAGAACACCTGTTTTTTCCTTTCTATTTGGAGCACCAGTTAAACCGCACTGGACATCTCCGGCCATCAGACTCATAAATCCTCATAGGTTGGGGAAGGGCAACGTGGAAGAGCAGCCTGTGGGTGCTGCTGGACACTGTGGCCAACATCGCCCTGTGTGGGGCCATACTGTTGCCCATGATGCTGGAATTGTCCTGCCTCCTGGGACTGTTGGGGATACTGGCCAGAGTAATGATGATGGTGAGGGGCATCTTGTTGGCTGTGGTAGGCACGTGGCTCATACCCACCAAGATAGCCAGATCATCCCCAACCAGGTTGGGACCAGCCTCCAACACTGGGTGGGTACAAGTGGCCATATTGGTGGGGTTGGCTAGAGGCTGACATTTGGGGCTGCGGAATAGAAGGTTGGGTAGTGGGAGGAAGGGGTTGAGGTGTTGGCCCACGTATTAGGGGCTGTTCGGACCCTGCTTGAGCAAGCATCTGTGTGGATGGTCTCATGCGCATTAGATTTCGGGGGGAGAGCTGCCACCTCTCCAGAAATTCGAAAACCTCATATGGGGTATTGGGGGGGTGCTTGCATCAAGCAGGATCTGAATACATCCCCTAATACGGAGCCTGACCTCACGGGTAAGGGCACGGAGATAAAGGGTGAGGCTACGTGCGTAGGCCTCCTCCCCATCATCTGTAGTTACTCTAGATAAATAATTGAGCACCCCTGTGTCCACATTGGTCCTGCTCTCTTGAATAGTGAGCTGGCGCCTTCTTCGTGTTCGGCGTGATGTAAGAGCAGCCTGTGGGGAGGCCCTGATCTGGCCAGTTGGGCTGCTGCTCAAGTTGCCCGGCTCTTCCAGGATGGGTGATGGGGCAGCAGCAGACCGTCCTGGTGGTGTTGTCTGTTGGGCAGCCATTGGGTTGTCCTGTGATGCCTCATCTTCTGCCATCCTTCTTGTAGGGGGAGAAGATGGGCCAGCCACCTCATCCCCTACAGGATCTATTATGGGCTCTGCCTCTGAGGCTGTTCCTCGATCCGTAAGGTTGGATTGAGTTCTGTTATGAAATAGAACAGAGGCAAAAATACATCAATATTTTTGGCCCTGTAAAGTATTTGTGTAATGTGGTGTGAGGTATTTACTTACGGTCTCAGATCCAGAATTGGGGCGAGGAAGGACAGCCGGTCATAGTAGATGTACTTCCTTTTTTTTTTGAACCAAAGATTTTTTATTATATTCAAATGCCGTTTACATTACATGCAGGCAAAAGCCTATGCAAAATCCAGAACATATACAAAAAAAAAAAAATACGACATTCGAGTTACCCCCCTCATAAGAAAGCCCCCCCTCCTCCCTCCTCCCTCGCCCCCCCAGCCTAATTGCCATAAGACATTCTCAATAAGGTTGACTCTACTGCAACCACTTAGACCAAAGTTTTTCAAAATGCACCTCTTTGTGTCGTCGTCTATAAACTCTTTCTTCTAACCGAACTACATTGTTCACTCGTACAATAAATTCCCCAACCGTCGGGGGCTCGGCATCGATCCATTTTTGTGCGATCAGTTTACGGGCAACATATAAAAGTTTTGCTATAATTGGCTTATATGCATTTCCCACAGACACTTCCTCCACATACCCCAACACACACGTTATGGGGTCCCTTCCCACTCCACATTGGTATATCTTCTCAATTTGTTCAATAACCTCCCCCCAATATAAAGAGAGTCTTGGGCAGGACCAGAGCATGTGTAACATTCCCGCGGGCTCAACTCTACATCTTGGACATTCCGCATTGTCCCTCAGGCCCATTTTTTCCGTAAGTTCCGGGGTTTTATACGTTCTATGTATGATGTACAGCTGCGATATCCTACCCGATTCACTCAATGAAAGTTTGGGTATATATTCTAATATAGTGTCCCATATTTCATCTTCTATCTGTCCCACTTCCCTCTCCCATTTAGCTTTTGCCTTTAGGGGAAACCTAATCATGTGGGAGTACAATAGGTCCCGGTAAATGGTGGAAATAACTCCCCTCGTACCCCCAGACGCGCACACATAATCCAACACAACATCTTATTGTACCGTCATATGTGTCATATGTTTCTGTGCCTGGAATGCATGCCTGAGACTGAGGTATCGAAACTCCCCGCTGTTCGAGAGCCCAAACTCCTCTTTTAATACAGAAAATGGCTTGATTTCCGTCCCCTCCAGTAACTGCCACATATATTGCAATCCTTTCCTCTCCCAATCACCAAAATCCTTCAATTTACACAGTTCTGATAGGCTTGCATTATCCCAAATAGGCGTGTATGTCGTCAATTCCCCAATTCCTCTGAGACTCTTAATATTTTGCCATATTTTATGCATTAACCTAAAAGTAGGTAGTCCTTTTCCATGACTCACAAAGCATCCCGCCTCCAGACTCTGTATTAATATTTTTTTATTGGTCAGTTGGGGCAAAATTTTTCCCATAACATTTAAATTTCCCTCCTCTTGCCAACCTCTGAAGTGCTGCCCTTGCGTTGCTATAAAGTATATCCATGGGTTTGGTGCCGCCAGCCCTCCTTCCTCCTTCCCCCTTTGGAGCACTTCCAGTTTAAGTTTTGCTTGTTTTTTCCCCCAAATTAATTCCCTAAAAATAGTATTAATTTTATAAAATCTTCTCTTTGGGATCCACACCGGGGTATTATGGAGAATATACACCAACTGAGGCATCATTATCATTTTAAGTAGGTTCGTCCTCCCTACTATTGACAATACTAGTTTACACCATGCTGTCATCTTGGCTTTAAGTTTAACTAATAAAGGATCCAGGTTTAATTCGAGAAATCTAGATATAGGCATTGATACCCATATTCCGAGGTATTTAAATTCATTAACTACTTTCAGCTGTCCATCCACCCCACCTATATGTGGACATCCCAATTCCCGGTCAATCCCCATGATACATGATTTGTCCCAATTAATTCTCAATCCGGAAAAGGATCCAAATCTTTCTATAAGGGCCATAACCTTAGTCAACGAATCTCCCCCATCTTGCAGAAAAAGGAGTATGTCATCTGCATATAGGGCAATCTTTTCCTCCAGATTCCCATATCTGAAGCCCTGTATTTCTGTGGAGTTACGAATTTTAATCGCTAATGGCTCCATCGCCACCGCAAATTGCAACGGCGATAAGGGGCATCCCTGACGAGTTCCTCTGAACAACTCAAACGACTCCGAGGTCTCCCCGTTAATCCTAATGTACCCCTTTGGATCCACGTATAATAATTTAATCCAGGAAATAAATCTATGTCCGAATCCCATTAACTTCAATACTGCCCATAGATAATTCCACTCTACCCTATCAAATGCCTTTCGTGCATCCAGCGAGGCCACCACCCTTTCCCCTTCATTATCTGCCGGGAGTTGTATATTAAGAAAGAGTCTACGTAGGTTAATGGCGGTAGATCTATTTTGTAAAAAACCCGATTGGTCTGGATGTATCAATTTTTGAACAACCCCAGACATTCTTATCGCCAACATTTTAGCTAGTATTTTAACGTCTGACGTCAATAACGAGATGGGTCTATAGGATTCAACGGATGAGGCATCTTTCCCCTCCTTAGGAATAACCACAATTACGGCCTCCCTCATAGACCTCGGCAAAGCCCCTCTCTCCGCTGCATCTTCAAATACCTCCTTAAGTTTAGGTGCTACGACCTCTATTAGTTCCTTATATGCTTCTCCCGGGATACCGTCAGAGCCAGGTGACCTATTATTTGCCAATGACAGAATAGCCTTCTCCACTTCCTCTACCGTAAATAATTCTTCCAGATTCTGTTTATCAGTATCATCTAACTTAGGTATCTCTATCTCTTGTAAGTATCTATCCATTTCTTGTTCTCTAACCCCCAATTCTGAGGTATATAATTTTACATAGTATTTCCGGAAACATTCCAATATCCCAGAGGTGGCTTTATGAGTTACCCCATCCTCCTTGACAATTTTATATATCTGTGTGGACCCTTTCTGCGCCGCAGATATCACTGACAGTAAGTGACCCACCTTTTCCTCTTCGTCATAGAACAGTGCTCTCTGGAATGCCCTTTTCTTGTCTATCCCTTGTAAATATAACTTATTTACTTCTTCTTGTGCTTCTTTTAATGCCTTTTTAGTGGCGATACTGGGCCTACGTATCATTTCCTCCTCTGCCCTGCTCAATCTGTCTGTAGTCTCTTGGTTTACCTGTCTCGTTTGTGTCTTACGTCTCGAAATATCTCGTATGAATAGTCCCCTTAAATATGCTTTCATGGTATCCCACACTATAAGTGAGTCAGCAGAACCTTCATTTAATTGGAAGAATTCAATAAGATCTTTTTTAATAATTTCCATATTAAGACATTTGAGCCATTCCGGATGTATTGTCCCCCCTACTCTCCTCCTTTTTCCCACTCCCAGTCTCAAACTAACTTCAATTGCCTTATGGTCGGAGATAACTCTCTGTAAATATTCCACCATCCCAACTATTCCGTCCATGCCCCTGTTACCTAATGCTAAGTCTATGCTCGATAAGGCATGATACGAGGACGAATAACATGAAAAGCATTTGTTCCCCTCATTCCGCACTCTCCATAAGTCTATCATACCCATCTCACTAACATATGTCCCGAATGGAGTCATCCTATCCTTCCTGGGGTTAATTCCCCCGATTCACACACGATCCCAATACTCGTTCATGACATTGTTAACGTCCCCTAATATTAACACCGGACATTCCCCTCCCCTCCCCGTCCACTCAAAAATCTCTTGTAGTTTCTTTTTCGAATATGGGGGTGGAATATAAAGTGCCACTATGATCACACATACACCAGAAATTCGGCATCTCAGGGAAACAAACTGCCCATCCCTATCTACGTAAGATTCAATTTCCTCGTAGTGAGCATGAGAATGTATCAGTACAGAGACTCCCCTCGCGTAGGCCGAATACATAGAGTGATAGGCCCGGGTAATCCATTTTTTCTCTAGCCATTTTTCTTTTCCTTTAATCAAGTGAGTTTCTAGTAAACACTTAATAGCTGGATTGTGCTTTCTAATTTCTGCCATGACTGCCGCTCTTTTACTTGGATCTGAAACCCCCCTCACATTCCAACTTAGAATTCTTGTATCACCACTCATTATATCCTATGAACATCAGTTGTAGTCGGTCTCTTGTAGTCCCTTTATCACATTGCAGTATGAAAACTCTCCCTCAACATATCCCCCCCTGATCCCCCCCGCCCCCCCTCTCCCCTCCGCCCCCCCTCTCCCCTCCTTCCCCGTATAACAGATTCTCTCTCTCCAACGAGAGAGGGTGCAACTGGCACCTAGCTACTGTGAGCCCTCGAATAGCCACTGAACCTCCTTCACTTGGGCGTACATCGCTCCCACCGTCACATACAAACATGCCCAATAGGCCACATAACTTTTTCTAACATGGATAATTCAATAAACATAAAAAAAAACAAAAAAACCCAGGATCTACGACCCAAAAATAGATCTGAGTACCCAGGCGTCGCGGGGCACAGATTCAAAAATAGAGAAAAAATGTCCGAAAAATTCTTCTTCTTCAGCCTTTTCCTTCTTTCTCAGCCCTTAGTTTGGAGTGGTTGATTTCCATCCACTTGACGGCCTCCTCTGGGGTTGGAAAAAACTGAACAGACCCCAAAGCTGCTACTCTCAGTTTGGCGGGATATAACATAGAGTACTTCACTCCCAGCACTCTCAGTCCTTTCTTGACCTCGCCAAATTTCATCCGCATTTTCTGAACCTCTGCTGAATAGTCCGGATATATTTCAATACGGCGTCCATTAAATATGAGGTCCTCCTTCTTCCTAGCCTCCCGGAGGATAGTCTCTCTATCTCTGCAGTTAAGTATCCTGGCCAACATTGTACGGGGGGCACTACCCGGAGGGAGGGGTCGCAGGGGAACGCGGTGTGCTCTCTCTACCGCAAACACCCTGGAGAGTGTGTCTCTGCCAATTTTAGATAGGATCCATTGCTCAGTAAAGTCAGTGGGGTCGTTACCCTCTACTTTTTCCGGGAATCCCACAAATCTAAGATTGTTTCTCCTAGATCTATTTTCTAGATCATCTTGTTTTAAGTGCACTTCTGAAATCTTTTGCGTGTGCTGGTTCTGAGTTTTCTGCATTTTATTTACAGTGTCCTCAGTGGTGCTCACTCTCTCTTCCACAGCACCCATCCTGGCATCCGCCTTGTTTAGTGCCTCTTTAATTCCAATAATTTCTTCCTTAATATTATCAACCCGGCTGCTCAACTTAGTCAGTGTTTTTTTACAGAACAATACCACCAGAAAGACATCTTTTAAAGTTGGTTCCCCTTCAGGGCCCTCCTCGTCAGCTTCACTATCCTCCTCTTCAGATGCACACTCAGAGACAGTGACTCCCCCTCCCCCCTCCTCCCTGCTTTCAGCCTCTCCTGCAGCTTCGTTGCTCATTCTCTCTCCCTCCAGCACAGTACCTTCTCCGGTGCCCCCCTCATCTTCCCTTGCAAAGCGCTGCAGCTTCTGGATAATTTGTGACCTTCTGCCATAGTTCTCAGTCAGTCTCTGTGCCTCCTCCACTCTCCCGGCGCCATCTTGTGCAGCCACACTGCCGTCCTCCCCGACGTCTTTCTGCCTCCTCCTCCCCATCTCCGCACTCTTCTTCACTCCCGGTGTCTCCACTCGGCCCTCGGGCACCCACCACAGCAGTAAGTGTGCACGGGTCTCTGTTATGTCGGCCTATTAAGGATTATTCTTCAGAATGACAGTGGAGCTCCTCAGCCTCACGTCCTCTCACATCTGCGCCAGGCCACGCCCCCAGATGTACTTCCTTTTAACATATCCAGCATCCCCACTCCTGGACCGCTGCTGGCGTTCCTGGCGGTACTGGTCCCGGATGCTTCGCCAGCGTTTCATCACATCTTCCACTGCAATGTGACAGGAAATACTGTCAAATTCACATATTTGAGAGGTCACATTTTCTACCAGTAGTCTAGGCATGGGGCCTTCTGGGGTGTGCTTTCTACCCATGGTGGCATATGTAATTGAGCAGATACACAGGGTCTCTTTAGCTACACTTAATAATTGTTTTGTCTAGGAGGATGAGGAGCTTGTGGCCTAACCCCAAATTATGGCTGTGTGAAGCCACGTGTCACATCCAAATGTAACGGCCTCATGAGGCTAAAAGTACATGCACAGGAAGGGAGGTGCTGATTCTATATTCCTTTTTTCTTGCGCGCTAAAGTTACTGATGTTTTGCGTTGTACTTACGAATTTTATGCTGCTCCTCACGTGGTCGGTCACAAAAGTCATGGTACATCTGGCGACAGATGCGCCTCCATGACACCTCCTTTCTTGCCCGGATTGCATAATTTGCATCGCGTTAGTCCCAGATTTCGGGACGCTCCTGCACCAGGACAATGAGCATCTCAACATTTATGTACGTGGACGCCATGCTGCTGCTGTACTCCGTGGAGACGTACTTCCAGGATGTCTGGAGCGCTTTTTGAGCTCATTTGCATGTCTAGACTTCCTGATGATGGATTGGCCCCTTTCCTGTCACCAGCCAAAAGACCTGCGTATTGCTCGCAGGTCACACATCTGGTCCGTGTGTAATCCGTATTTTTTGCGCGCCCATAGACTTGCATTGGCGTACTACGGGCGTAGTACGCTGACAATCGCAGCATGCTGCGATTGGCACGGAGCGTAGGATACGGATGAGAAATATACGCCTTGCGCGAGTGACCCCATAGAGAATCATTTGTCCGTGTCTAATGCGTGCTTTTAGCGCCTCTCACTCGGCCGTATTCCTCGCCAGTGTGACCCCGGCCTAAATGAAATTTAAGATTAACCCCTTTACCCCCAAGGGTGGTTTGCAAGTTCATGACCGGGCCAATTTTTACAATTCTGACCACTGTCTCTTTATGAGGTAATAACTCTGAAACGCTTCCATGGATCCCGGTGATTCTGACATTGTTTTCTCGTGACATATTGTACTTCATGTTAGTGGTAACATTTCATTCAAATAACTTGCGTTTATTTGTGAAAAAATCGGAAATTTGGTGAAAATTTCGCAATTTTCCAACTTTGAATTTTTATGCCCTTAAATCACAGAGATATGGCACACAAAAAAAAAACTTAATAAGTAACATTTCCCGTATGTTTACTTTACATCAGCACAATTTTGGAACCAAAATTTTTTTTTGTTACGAACTTATAAGGGTTAAAAGTTGGCCAGCGATTTCTCATTTTTACAAACCCATTTTATTTTTACGGACCACATCACATTTGAAGTCACTTTGAGGGGTCTATATGATAGAAAATACCCAAAAGTGACACCATTCTAAAAACTGCACCCCTCAAGGTGCTCAAAACCACATTCAAGAAGTTTATTAACCCTTCAGGTGCTTCACAGGAATTTTTTGAATGTTTTAAAAAAAATGAACATTTAACTTTTTTTCACAAAGCAGGAGAAATTGGACTGGAAAAGTTATTGTGCAATTTGTCCTGAGTACACCGATACCTGATATGTGGGGGGGAACCACTGTTTCGGCGCATGGCAGAGCTCATAAGGAAAGGAGCGCCGTTTGACTTTTTCAATGTAAAATTGGCTGGAATTCAGATCGGACGCCATGTCACGTTTGGAGAGCCCCTGATGTACCTAAACAGTGGAAACCCCCCCCACAAGTGACCCCATTTTGGAAACTAGACCCCCCAAGGAACTTATCTAGATATGTGGTGAGAACTTTGAACCCATAAGGGCTTCACAGAAGTTTATAACGTTCAGCGGTACAATTAAAGAATCATATTTTTTCCACAAAAATGATCTTTTCACCCTCAATTTTTATTTTTCCAGGGGTAACAGGACCCCAAAAGTTATTGTGCAATTTCTCCTGAGTACGCTGATACCCAATATGTGGGGGTAAACCACTATTTGGGCGCATGGCAATGCTCGGAAGGGAAGCAGCGCCATTTGACTTTTATGGCTGGAAATGAGATCGGACGCCATGTCGTGTTTGGAAAACCCCTGATGTGCCAAAACAGTGGAAACCCCCCACAAGTGACACCATTTTGGAAACTAGACCCCCAAGGAACTTATCTAGATGTGGGGTGAGCACTTTGAACCCCCAAGGGCTTCACAGACGATTATAACGCCCGGACATGAAAATAAAAAAATCATATTACTCTGTCGCCTCATTGGGGGACACAAGACCTTGGGTGTTATGCTTTCTGTCCACTAGGAGGCGACACTATGCTTAATCTGAAAAAGATTTGGCTCTGGCTCCTCCTCCACAGTATACACCCCTGGGCGGCATCCGCCTTACCTCAGTCTTGAACAAATGAAGAAAAGAGGGTCTCTCTGAGACTCCCGGCATGGCTCCCTCCTCGGTCCTCTTTTTAGCGGTACCCGGTTGAGGTAGAGATGGCTCTTCCCCATGTCGCTCCCTCCCCAGCCCTTCGGGTGCATGGTTCGAGGTCGAGAACCCCCCTCCTTCCCCAGGCCCTGGGCCTTTTGGGTTGAGGCTGAGGTGAGGAAGAATTCCTCCTGATGGCGGTGAAGCGCCCTCCCTAACCCCCTCTAGGGATGTTAGGTTGAGACGCCACAGGTAGGAGCTGCGTTCGCAGCGCTAACTTTATTGTAGCCCCAGCACTGCTGTGGTCTGCTATGGGGCCGGGGGCTGTCATATTTGGGCCACAGTATGCAGGGATTCCTGTCCCTGTGGCAGCGTCAGCCCTCTAAAGGGGTCAAAAAGACCCTTCACAGGGCTGCGCTGCGTATATAGGGGCGTCCGGGCGATATGGCACTCATCCGGGGGGGTTTTGGTTCGTTTTCTGCCCCCCTCCGGACTACTGCGCTGCTCTGGAGCCCTTCCCGGGCAGGACTTTGTACTTTAGACCGCGGCTTCGGCCTAAGCCGAAGCCGCCGCCCTTGTTACCTACCCCCGGCCTGCCCCCCTGGATGATGATAATGACGCTGCACAGCGTCATACAGGGGGCGGATCGAGCCAGGAAGGCGCGGTTTTGCCTGGCTGCGCGCCCTTTTTCTGCTCTCCGTCCCTCCTCCCTCCCACCTCTTTACCTCAGGGAAGACAGCAGCGCTGCTATATTACTCAAGAACGCTGCACAGTCTCCAGGGGGCGCAGAACCAAAGTTTTTCTGCTGGCGCCGGATCTAGGAGCACACCGGTGGGGTAAGGCACAGCAGGATATTATCCTGCTGTGGACGCAGACTCCCTATGGGTTACCTATAGCGCTCCTCTGCATAGCCACCGCTGTAAGGTTTTTGGTCAGAATAACCTGCCGGCACTCAGTGCACTATGTCGGTCTCCAGGTCCGAAAGAAGGAATAAAAAAAAAAAAGAAAAAAAAACGAAAAAAAACCAAAACAGGTTTATCTGCTGTTACGCAGTCTGTTCAGCCTGCAAAGCCAATCTTCCTAGTGGCAACATGCACCGTACTGCTAGAGTTGTTCCCAAAATGCTGGGTCAGTGCCCCAAGAGGCTCCTGTCACTGTTTCAACTCCACTGACATGCCGGTATGGGCCGCATCTATCACAGTCCATAGATACGCTGACTTCCACACTGCTTCAGGCTATGCAGGGTCATATCCCAGCTATAAGCGGACAGGCAGTCCCTGGCAATGCTAATAGTGAACGGCCCCATAGGTCACGTTCAGCTACGTCCTCCCATGGCTCACGGTCGTCCCGCTCTAGGCAGAGACACCGTAATTCTAGGTCTCCTAGACCGTCTCGTTCCAGAGACGGGCGCAGCAGATCTCCACAGAGATCTTCGGGCATGGAAAAGCGGCGGTCCAGATCTCCCTCCAGGCAACGCCTCAGCGATGCGCAGGATTCAGAGGGCATCTGTGACTCCGAATCAGAAAAGGAAACATAGGAGTCTCAGGCTCCTTGTCCTCCTAGCAATACAGCGCTAGTTGAGGACATTATCACTTCTATTCATCGGGTGCTGGTTTTATCCGATGCTCCCCAAGAACCCCCAAAGCATAAGATCTGTTTTGAGGGGTCCCTGAAGTCCCTAAAGTTTTTTTCTGATCACCCAAGCTTTCTGGACATCCTTGATAAGCATTTTTCGCAGCCTGCCAAAAAATTCGCCAACCGTAAATAAAACCGTAAAAAAGGGCTAGATACTTTTTCTCAAAAAGACCAAGAAGTGGACAGATCCACCGGAAATCGATCCCCCTATCTCTAAGCTTGCAGCACAGTCTCTCCTCTCACTGCCAGATAGCTCAACCCTGAAGGATACAGCAGATTGGAAGGTTGAGCGCATGGCTCGTTCAATTTTTGAGGCTGCAGGAGCCTACCTGGCTCCCGCGTTCACCTCAACGTGGGCAGCCACGGCCATTCTGGAATGAGCCAAAAGATTGCAGGAGAGCCTCCAAAAGTCTGCTCCTCAGATGTTCGATCAACTAGTTCAGATAGCGGTGGTGGCAGATTACATACGCCTTGCAGCTTTTGATTCTGCAAGAGGCGTAGCAGGTATAGCAGCGAATGTAATTACAATCAGACGTATCCTCTGGCTGTGAGAATGGGAAGCGGACGCGTCTTCAAACAAGCCTCTTACGGATCTCCCGTACGTCAGCGGGAGATTTTTTTCGGGGAAAAATTAGACAAGATGATTTCCAATGCCACGGGGGGTAAGAGTACCTTTCTTCCCCAACCGCAACCTAAACGTACGTTTAAGCGACGTAACCAGGTTAGGTTCCGGTCTTTTCGGAACTCCTCAGGCTAGGCCGCTTCACGTCCTCCACGGAATTACAACCGTTCCCCCTCACAGGGACAACCAAAGGACAGCACAGAGGACGGACAAGAATTGGCGGTCAACATCAGGCCAGGCAAAGCCCAAAGGAGGGAAATTCCAGAATTTCTCCTCGTCATGACTCACGAAATACGGAAGACACCCCACCTGTAGGCGGTCGACTTTTAATCTTTCAGCAAGTCTGGCTGCCTATTACAGAGGACAGGTGGGTCAAGGAAATAGTGTCTCTCTCTCCTTCAAGCAGGAGTCATAATACGGGTTCCCGAAAACGAGAGATTCCGAGGACTCTACTACAACCTATTCGTGGTTCCCAAAAAGGGAGGCAGCGTTCGGCCAATTCCTGGACCTAACGCAACTCAAAAAGTTTGTAAGAGTTCGGCAGTTTCGCATGGAGTCCCTTCGATCCATCATTGCGGCTATGACACAGGGAGAATATCTCGCCTCCATAGACATACAAGAGGCATACCTGCACATCCCTATTGCGCCTGCTCATCAAAGATCTCTCAGGTTCACAGTAGGGCAGAATCAGTACCAGTTCGTGGCTTTGCCTTTCGGATTAGCCACAGCTCCCAGAACATTCACCAAGGTTATGGCAGCCACCATGGATGTCCTACACTCCAGAGGCATAGTGGTCCTCCCTTGTCTGGATGATCTACTCATCAAGGCACCTACTGTCAAAGTCTGCGAAGACATCGTCTCGATCACGATCAACACACTAACTCGTCTAGGCTGGCTAGTCAACTTTAAGAAGTCGTCAACTACTCCCGAGTCAGTCACTGATCTTCCTAGGGATCCTATTCGATACCTCCAGGGGTCTGGTACACCTTCCCAAGGACAAGGTACAAGCTATCCGCGGTGCAGTTCGCATGTTAATCCACATACCTTGCCGATCTCTTCGGTTTGCCAGGAGACTCTTTAGCAGGATGGCAGCAGCAATGGAGGTGGTACCATTTGCCCAGTTCCACCTCAGACCTCTTCAATTAGCCATTCTCAGATCCTGGGACAGGAACCCTTTCTCCCTCGAAAGGGAGTTCCGACTGACGGAGTCAACCAGGAAATCACTGTACTGGTGGCTCAAACCACCCGTACTGGCCAAAGGAAAATTCTTTCTTCCCAGTCGATGGAAAGTCCTGACCACCAATGCGAGTCTAACAGGATGGGGTGCAGTGCACCTACTTCACAGGGCACATGGTCTCCAATAGAAGCGACCATGCCCATCAACATTCTGGAGATACGAGCTATCTTCCTGGCGCTAAAAGTTTTTTGCCATCTGCTGAAGGCCTCTCACATCAGAGTGCAGTCGAACAATGCCACGGCAGTGGCATATGTGAACCACCAAGGTGGGACTCGCAGTGCCCAGGCAATGAGAGATGTGGCGCGTCTCCTTCGCTGGGCAGAAACCAAGAAATCAGTACTCTTAGTGGTCCACAGTCCGGGTGTGGACAACTGGGAAGCCGACTACCTCATCAGACAGGAAATGGACTCGGGGGAGTGGTCTCTCATCCCAAAATCTTTCGTCGGATCTGTTATCGCTGGGGGACTCCGGACGTGGACCTAATCGCATCTCATCTCAATGCCAAGGTCTCCATTTTCATGGCAAGGACACGCGGTCCGAGGTTGCTCGGGGCGGATGCCCTGGTTCAGGACTGGACTCAGTTCCAGCTTCTGTACATTTTCCCACCTCTTCCCCTGATGGCCAGAGTCATGAGGAAGATCAAACAGGAAGGAGTTCCGACCATCCTAATTGCGCCGGACTGGCCCAGACGTACATGGTACGCCGACATCCTTCAGCATTACAGCAGACACCCCTTGGCGTCTTCCAGACCGTCCCGATCCCCTGTCTCACGGCCTGTTCTACCACCAGAATTTAGGGACTCTCAATTTGACGGCGTGGTCCTTGAAACCTGGGTTTTAACCCAGGCAGGGTTTGCTCCAGACGTCATTAGAACCATGATCAGGGCACGGAAACCAGCTTCCGCCAAAGTTTATTATCGTACCTGGAAAACGTATTTTACTTGTTGCGACTCTCGCGGGCGAATTTCGTTCCCTTACTCTCTTCCGAAAGTTCGTGGTTTCCTTCAATCAGGTCTGGACGCCGGCCTATCCTTAGGATCGTTTAAGGGTCAGGTGTCAGCGCTTTCAGTGCTCTTTCAGAAGCGTATTGCTAACAAACCACAAGTCAGGATGTTTCTTCAGGGAGTCTCCAGATTGGTCCCTCCTTACAGACGTCCACTGGATACATGGGACCTTAATTTGGTCCTAACTGCTCTACAGGCACCTCCTTTTCAACCTCTTAAGGAAGTTCCACTTCGAGTTTTATCACAAAAGGTGGTCTTCCTCGTGGCAATTACCTCGCTACGCAGGGTTTCTGAGCTGTCAGCGCTCTCCTGCAAACAGCTTTTCCTATTCTTCCACCAGGACAAGGTGGTTCTCCGTACAGTTCCATCCTTCCTTACAAAGGTTGTGTCTGATTTCCACCTCAATGAGGGCATCTCATTACCGACCCTTTGCCCGGCTCCGGTTCATAGAGTGGAGAGGGCCCTGCATACGCTTGACCTTGCCAGGGCATTGCGTATGTGTGTGTCTAGGACTCCACCCTTCCGGAAGTCTGATTCCTTTTTTTCCTTATTCCAGAAGGCATTCGCAGGGGTTTACCGGCTTCAAAAGCTACCCTTGCCAGGTGGATCAGGTCCACCATCCATGACGTTTACCGCCTAAACAATTCTATTCCGGCCGGTATCACGGCACATTCCACACGGGCGGTAGGAGCCTCCTGGGCCATTCGACGCCAGGCTTCAGCACAACACGTGTGTCAAGCGGCCACTTGGACTAGCTTACACACGTTTACAAAACAATACAGTGTGCATACTCAGTCCTCAGTGGAAGCGAGTCTGGGTAGACGGGTACTGCAGGCTGCAGTGTCCCAAGTCTAGGGACCTGTCAGCACAATATTCGTCCATTGCTTCCCACCCAGGGACTGTTTTGGGACGTCCCAAGGTCTTGTGTCCCCCAATGAGGCGACAGAGTAAAGGAGATTTTTGTGTACTCACCGTAAAATCTCTTTCTCTTAGCCTCTAATTGGGGGACACAGCTCCCACCCTGTTGCCCTTGCGGGCTGTTATTATGTTGGGTACTCATATTGTTCCTTGAGCTGTACATAGTAGCCTTTGTTTATAGGCTTGGTTATGTTGGATTTGTTATCTCCACCTACTGCTTGGGTACAAAAACTGAGGTAAGGCGGATGCCGCCCAGGGGTGTATACTGTGGAGGAGGAGCCAGAGCCAAATCTTTTTCAGATTAAGCATAGTGTCGCCTCCTAGTGGACAGTAAGCATAACACCCAAGGTCTTGTGTCCCCCAATTAGAGGCTAAGAGAAAGAGATTTTACGGTGAGTACACAAAAATCTCCTTTTTTTCTACAAACATGATCTTTTAGTCCCCAATTTTTTTTATTTTTAAATTAGACCCCAAAAGTTGTTGTCCAATTTGTCCTGAGTAGGCTGATACCCCATATGTGGGGGTAAAACACTGTTTGGGTGCATGGCAGAGCTTGGAAGGGAAGGAGCACCGTTTGACTTTTTCAACGCAGAATTGGCTGGAATTGAGATCAGATGCCATGTTGCGTTTGGAGAGCACCTGATGTGCCCAAACAGTGGAAACCCCCCAATTCTAACTCCAACCCTAACCCCAACACCGCAAGCCCTAACCCTAGCCCTAACCCTAGCCCTATTCCTAACCCTAGCCCTTACCCTAACCCCAGTGGGAAAATGGAAATAAATACATTTTTTTAATTTGATTATTTTTCCCTAATTAAGAGGGTGATAAAGGGGGGTTTGATTTATTATTTATGGTGGGTTTTTATGTTTGGCAGCAGTCACACGCTAAAAGACGCTTTTTATTGTAAAATAGTATTTGCATCACCACATTTTGAGAGCTATGATTTTTCCATATTTTGACCCACCGAGTCATGTGAGGTCTTATTTTTTGCGGGATGAGTTGACGTTCCTATTGGTACCATTTTCGGGCACGTGACATTTTTTGATCGCTTTTTATTCCAATTTTTGGGGCGCAGAATGAACAAAAGCCAGCATTTCAAGAATTTTGTTTGGGGGGGTGCGTTTACACCGTTCCGCGTGCGGTAAAATTGGTAAGGCAGTTTTATTCTTCGGGTCAGTAGAACTACAGCGATACCTCATTTATGTCTTTTTTTATGTTTTGGCGCTTTTATGCAATGAAAACAATTTTATATAAAAAATAATTATTTTTGCATTGCTTTATTCTGCGAGCTATAACTTTTTTATTTTTTCACTGATGACGCTGTATGGCGGCTCGTTTTTTGCGGGACAAGATGACGTTTTCAGCGGTTTCATGATTATTTATATTCGTCTTTTTGATCGTGCGTTATTGCACTTTTTGATCGGCGGTATGACAAAGCATTATTTTTTGCTTTGTTTTTTATTTTTATTTTTTAAGGGGTTCGCTAAAGGGGTTAACTAACGGGACAGTTTTATAGGGCGATACTAAATATTTGTACTTTTATTGTTTTGTTTGTTTTTTATTTCCAAAAAATGAATTTAGTAGGGAATTTTTTTTTGGTTTTTAAATATATTTAGCGATTTTTTTATAAATTATTTTTACACTTTTTTTTAACTTTATTATACTGTCCCTGGGAGGACATAACTGTCATCTGACAGATCGCTGATCTGTCACATCACAGATCGCTGTGACAGATCAGCGATCTGTCACAGGCAGTGCTGGAGGCTTCTTCATGCCGGTGCTTTACCGGCATGAGGAAGCTGGCTCCCTGCAGGCCCCCGCTACCATTTTGGATCCGGGGACCTGCAGGGAAGGAGACCCACGCAGCAGCGCTGCACATCGCGCTGCTGTGGGGGTTGCAGGGAAGCAGGGAGGGAAAAGGGAGGGAGCCCCCTCCCTGCCGATGATTCCCTAAATCCCCGGTACACTGCGATCGTGTCCGTGACCGCCCCTGACACATAGTGCCGGGTGTCAGCTGTGATAATCACCACGTGAGCGCCGCTGATCGCTATGACGTACTATTCCGTCCACGGGTATAGGGGCCCGGGTCCCATGGACGGGATAGTACGTCAGATGGCGGAAAGGGGTTAAGGGGTACCTGAAGACCAGTTACCTTAAAAATGAGGACCTTCACAGGCCTGCCCCCTATTTTACATAATGAATATTATATATATATATTTTTAAAAAATCACCTTCTGCCGGCAAGTGCCGACGCTTTTTTTTTTTTTAAAGATTCACCCCTTAACGACCAATCTGTCATTAAACGCCTCCCCTTTTTAGTGCCTGCAGTTTTTCTGGTACATGACAGCTGATCTGATCAGCTGACGTGCCGCTAACAACCGTGGGAGGAATCACTATCCTCCCACAGCTGTTAACCCATTAAATAACGCTGTTAGCTGCATTTAACATGCATTTCCAGCAATTGCGTCAAAAATCCGCCCATCAGTGACACCCGTCACGTGATCTCGGGTCACCGATGGGTTGACATGACAACCAGAGGTCTCCTGGAGACATCTATGGTTGTCACTGCCGAATTGCTATGAGTGCCACCTGGTGGTCTGCACTCATAGCAGGTGAGGTATTCTGCTACTTGCAGGCGATCTGATCATCGCCTGCATGTAGCAGAGCCGATCGGGTTATGGCAGCTTCTAGTCTCCCATGGATACTATTTAAACATGCCAAAAGTAAAAGAAAAAAAGTATTTTAAAAATATAAAAAAAAATAAAAGTTTAAATCACCCCCTTTCGCCCCATTCACAATAAAACAAAAAAAAAAAATCAAACCTACACATATTTGGTATCGCCACGTTCAGAATCGCCCGATCTATCAATAATAAAGGATTAACCTGATCGTTAAACGGCGTAGCGAGAAAAAAAAAGTAAAAACGCCAGAATTACTTTTTTTGGTCTCCGAGACATTGCATTAAAATGCAATAACGGGCGATCAAAAGAACATATCTACACCAAAATGGTATCATTAAAAACGTCAGCTTGGCGAAGTGCCCTTTTTCCCACATAACATCATATACATCAAAATCTATTAGATCTGTTAGTTGTCACAAGCTCAGTATTGTTTTGATTATTCATAAACCTTTTTTTGCCTCTAATATTCGATAAAAAAGGGAAATTTATTATTTAGACAAAAGTTGCAATGAACTTTCTTGAAGCTTTTATGTCATATTTGTTTTCATACTATTATTATTGCATCTATAATATGCTAATAACTCATTATAAAATAATTTTGTATCAATCTAATGTAGTTCTTATTTCATAATATTATGTATCCATACACATAATATGGGAAAAAAGGGCATTATGCAACAATGTGCCTTTTAAATTTCAGCACACTTCGCATATAACAAAGTTTTATCCCTGCAATACAAGGGTATACACCCTATTTTAATTATGTAAATTGTTAGATTCCT